>NW_027206246.1:6385000-6985000 GCF_024711535.1 Dipodomys merriami
TGCAACTCCTGCCTGTTTATGTGAGCCGTTTGCTTGGTAGATCTTGTTCCAGCTTTTAACATTGAAAATGTGTTTGTTTTTACGGGCAAGATGTGACTCCTGAAGGCAGCAGATAGAAGGATCTTGTTTTTTAATCCAACTAGACAGTCTATGTAGCTTAATTGGAGAGTTCAGTCCGTTAACGTTAAGAGATAGGACTGAGAGGTATTTGGGAGTTCCTGCCATGTTATTCACCTTCTTGGGGGCTGAAAAAACTGGGTTCTTCCTATGGTTCTTGGCTTCTCAGTTTGGGTGCGGTTTCTTGGCCTTTATTGTGGTTTTGTTGGTTTTCTATGTGTAGGACTTCTTTAAGAATCTTTTGTAGGTCTGGTTTGGTGGAGATGTATTGTTTCAATTTTTCTGTGCTATGGAAGGTTTTTATTTGGCCTTCAGTTATGAAGGAGAGTTTAGCTGGTTACAGTATTCTTGGTTGATAGTTGTTTGTTTTTAGGGCATGGCATACGTGATTCCAGGCTCTTCTTGCTTTGATTGTCTCTGCTGAGAATTCTGAGATGATTCTAATTGGTTTCCCTTTGTAGGTGATTAATGTTTTCTCCCTGACAGCTTTAAGGATCTTTTCCTCGGTCTGAGTTGATTCTGTGTGGATTATAATGTGACGGTGGGATGTCCTATTGTGGTCTGGCCTATTTGGGGTTCTAAATGCTTCTTGTATCTGAATAGGCCTATCTTTTTGTATGTTTTGGAAATTCTCTGCTAGGATCCTGTTAAAGAAATTCCCTAGACCATTAACTTCTGTTTCTACGTGCTCCTCTACACCCATTATCCTTAGATTAGGCTTTCTGATGGTGTCTTCCAAGTGTTGGATAGATCTATCATATTTCTTGGACTTGTCTTGGATGGTTGCATGTTCTTCCTCTATAATATCTAGGTATCTTCAATCCCCGAAATTTCATCTTCTGCATGGTCTAACCTGCTGTCAAGACTTTCTACTTTGTTTTTTATTTCTTTTCCTTCTAGTTGGTCAGCTTTTATCGCTTCAAATTCTTTGTTGAAGTTTGTTTTAGATCTTATATGAACTTCTTCCTTAATTTGGTGTTCAGTATTTGTTCTCATATCACTTAGTTGAATTGTTATGGTTTCCTTGGACTCCCATTACTTCTGTTGGGTTCCATTCAGCATTCACTTTGTGGTCTCCCTAATTTCCTTCAGCTCTTTCTTAATGGATCCCATGAATGCCTTTAGTGATCTTTGTGTATTCTCATCCTGGTCTCTCAACTCCTGTTTTACTCTTTGGTTAGATTCCTCCCATTCATGCCATTCTTGTAGTTCTCTTTGAGTGTCCTCAGCCTGTTCATGCCATTCCTGCTTTTCTCTTTAAGTATTCTCAAGCTGCTCATGCAAATCCTGTATCAGTTTTTGAGTAGCTTCCTCACTCTCATGATATTCCTGTATAAACCTTTGGATTGCCTCCTCTCTCTCCCTCTCACACTCATAGAGTCCTTTGTAGGTTTTCAATCTTTTTCTGCATTGACCTATTGTTTGCCTCCTCTCTCTCCCTATCACACTCATACAGAGCCTTTTTTAGATTTTCAATCTTTTCTTGCATTGACCTTTTGTTTGCCTCCTCTCTCTCCCTATCATGCTCATACAGATTTCTTTGTATGTTCTCAATCTTTTCATTTATCATGTTTGCCAGCAGTTTTTGTAGAGCTATTTGGGAACTCTCCTCTGGATTATTCATTATCTGTTCTGTCCCCTGATTGTCATGAGTGGGTGTGGAAATACCCGAACTTGCCATTTTTCTTGTGGTTTTCTGGCTTACTCTGCCCATTTGGGATGAAAATAACACCAGTTTTGTGCTAGAACAGTAACTTAAGGCAAGCATCAACCAAGGTCTGAATTTGCACAGTCAATAGTCTGCAGATACAATCTAGTTCAACAGATACCTCTATTCAACATCAAACAACTATATATTAATGGGCTATGAACCGCAAAGAAGAATTTGGTAAACCAGAAATTATTAGGGCTAGGGAGAGATGTTGTTACAAAATAGGAATAGAGTGATGTGGGAAGCTATAGGGAGAGTTAACTTAACTAAGTCCTAGTCTCAAAGCTGGAAATTGATTGGATAGGATGAAAGTAGAGAGAGAGAAAACAAGAAGAAAGAGAAAGAATAAAAAAGACCAGAAAAAAATAGAAAAATAAAAATGAATAATATGCAGAATAGAGAACAAATTATTCAAAGAACGTGAATATAATGTGCCGCGGACCGGGTTCTGTCGGGACGACGGAGGATACCTAGGGGAGGAACCTGGAATAGGATGGGGAGATGGCAAACAGACAACTCACACACATTAGGAGTGGATGCTGAGTGCAATTTAATGCAGAGGATAACAAACTTTTATAACAGAAGTCTTCATAAGAAAAGGGGCAAAAGGTTACACAATCTTGCTGCAAGGCTTCGTTCTTGAATGGTCACCAGCTGGTCGCCTGAAAGGGCAAAAGTTTATACAATCTTGCTGCAGGGCTTCATTCTTAGGTGGTACCAGCTGGTCGCCTGAAAGGCACTTGTTTCCGGCTTATCTCTAAGAAATATAATGGGTTTCGACGTTTGTCACCATCTCACCATTACCTTATTTCTATAGAGGCCTTAATTATAAGGTTACGGAGGCCTAGATCTAGCAAGTCTCTTAGTAAGTGAGAGTACCAGGAAGTTCTTTCTCCTAAGTAGTTATCTCAGCAATTGCCATACATTCTTTCTGTTCTAGCCGCGCCTACAACTTTTTGTAAATTTCTTACAATTCCTTCTGCTGGAGTGACTTTGTGAAACCCCCAATACTTTTATATTTGCTTATAACTTGTCTACTAGCCTTCATAAGAGGGGTTTCAGGGTAGCACTTAACTCTGGTGAGTTAGTCATATTTTTAAGACACTCATCAGATATTGGAGTCGTCAACACTCTTAAGAAAGAGCTTTGAATAAGGGAACATTGACAATGAGTAAGTACAATGAACAGCAGAAACAGTAAAAGATTGATAGGCACTCTTATGAGAAGAAAGACAGAAACACATCTTTTCCCAGGGGTTTTTCCAGCCTTTTCCCAGGAGTAGGCCTCTTAGAAGCCCTATTCTCCGAGGTAGACTTCGGTGAAGTCCCAAAACTCAGAGATAGGTCTCGAGGCCCCTATCATGGTCTGATAGATGGTTTCCCATGCTAAGCAGACTCTACTGGGGTCGGCGTGGCAATAATGAGAGCAGGGGAGGGATATAAAGGAGATGTGAAATCTTTAAAAAATACTTAAAATATTATATAGGTATAAAGAGGTAGTACTGGTTTTAAGGAATTTAAGTCTCAGAAATTTTGAATTGAGTAATAAATTTGTGGATTAAGTGTGTACACAATGAGGGATAGCTTCTAATAATCAATTACGGGTTTATCTGAGGATGTGCAGAACAACAATTAAGTCCCATAAAGAAGAACAAAAGAGAGGAAAAGGTGAGAAGGATGAGGACGAAAGAAAAAAAAAGATCAGAAGTTCAGTGAAGCTAAGCAAAAAACAAAAAGAATTTAAAAAAAAAAGAAAAAAAAAGAAAGAAAAACGCACACACGCATGTATCCCAAAAATAAAGATTATAAGGGGGAAAAAATTACTAGAAAAAAATTTTTTTCATAAAGAGGTAAAAATTAAAAATTAAAAAGTTTTAGAAAAGAAAAAAAAATTTTGTAAAAGTATTAAAAAAAAAGAAGAGGAAAATAAAAGTTATTTGATTTTTTTGGAAGGGTTGGGAAAAATCCTGTATCTCCCTTGTGTCTGTAATCAGCCTCTGGTTGGAATCTCTGGTCTGCTTGTGGTCCTGTGGCTTGGTTGGTTTCTTAAGTCAGTTTTTTTGGACAGGCAGAAAAATGCTCTGCTTTACCCAGGATTTTGCGATCCTCCTCCCAGGTTAGTTCAATGGTAGGGAGATCTGCTTTGATTATCACAAAAGAGGGAGATGGCTTTTTCCTCAAGTTTGGAGATGCTGTGATGAGGCTAGGTTCTGGGTTGAGTTGAGGCCTTTCAGCAAACAGTAGCTTTTCCTGGGGCTAGTTTGTGAGAAACTCACAGAGCCCAGCCTGGAGCCACTCTCGGGGTTTCTTTTTACTGATGTCGAGGCTGCTAAAGGGAGGGGCAGCCTCTGGCTCTTATTACCCAGTGAAGAAAGCCACTACTAGGGCTGGTGCCTGAACTGAGTGACTTTTCCCTGGGTGGAGCTGAGTCTGGCAGTTCACACCGCCATTAAGTTCTTGTGACCTGCTAAATGACGCTAGTTTTATTCCAAGGCCTGAGTTGGAGCTAGCAGCTCTGCTGAGCTTTATCAGTATCCAAGATGAGGGGGGGGTGGCCTTCCCTCTTCTGCTCCCTGAGAAGGAGTGAGGATGTTAGGCTTCTACTCAAGCCGAGTCTTGGTTCCTGGGTTGTCTCTGGTCTGCGAACTGCAGCATGAAGATGTCTGCTCCTTGTCGGTTCTTGCTGGTGTTGAGTAAAATCCGCTCGCCTGCCGCATCTGGCTCTTTCGTCCCAGCCTCTCTCTGTTTCAGGTATGGAGGTACTGCCACTGCCGCTGCTGCCGCCGCTGCTGCCGCAGTGGCAGCTGCTTTCAAGAGCTCCGATCTGTCTCCTTGCCTGGATTTTCCCTCTCTGGCCTAACTCTCTGTCCTCTGATGGCACACTTGGTATGATTCTCTGGCTTAGGACTGTTCACTGGAACTCTAAAACTGTTTTCTATGTGAGAGCTTGTTTTGCCTCCAGCTTCTCCTCCACCATCTTTCCGGAACTCCCAAATCTAACTTTATATGTTTTACAGTCCTGGGATATAATACATGAAGTGATGCTGAAATTTTCTGCTATCATTAGAAAAGATACCTTTCCACACAGTGAAATCCTACATGATTTAACACTAATTAAGAAGTAAAATGTTTTATTCTGTGTCATTAGTAGAAAAATGATTTTTTTTGGCTCAAAATGGCAAATTTTTCTCAATGATTATGAACTATTTTGAACCTAATAAAGCGGTTTTGAATTTGAGTTCTTTTTTTTTCCTGCCAGTTCTTCTGGGACATGAACTAAGTGACTGGGTGCTGCCCTGTAGCTTTGGACCTCTTGGCGAGCATTCTACGGCTTGAGTCACAGCTACGGTTTTTTTTTTTTTTGCCAGTTGCTTTTTACTGGTTGAGATAAGAGACTCATGGAGTTTTTGCACCATCTGGCGTCAAACCATAATCCTCCAATGTCAGCCTCTTGAGTGGCTTGGATTACAAGTGTGAACCATAAGTGTGTAACTTATGTTATGCTTTTTCATGGTAAATTTTCTCAAATGAGCCTAGAAAATGTATCAATTTGTGATTCTATGAATGAGTGAATTCATTTATTTCTTCTGTGAAGTAAGTCACAAATTAAATAAGATTAAAGAATTTTTATTTTCAGACCTGAGAACAAATTCAGGGCCTGGCAGTTGTCAGGCAAGTGCTCTTCCATTTAGCAAAATCCCCAATACCAAAATTAAGATTCCTAACATTCAATAACACAAGATTCAGAGACTCAGTGGAAACTAGTTTGTTGACCACTGAATAGAATGAAAACAAATCACAAGATGAAAGGTCATGAAGGCTGGGAAAATGTAGGCTCCGATAAATAGCTCTGCACCTCTTCTCCCTGCTTCCTTTATTCACCTATTTTTAACCAGTCTTGGGGATTGAACTCAGGGTCTGGTCATTTTCCTGAACTTTGTTTACTTAAGGCTAGCACACTTCCACTTGAGCCACAATGTACTTCTAGCTTTTTCTGAGGAATCAAACTTACTGAGGAATCAAACTCAGGGCTTCATGGCTTCTAGGCATGCAATCTCCCACCAAGCCACGTTCTCAGGCCTCACTTTTTGTTCTTGAGACAAGATATTCAACTACAACACAGGCTGGCCTATGTCCATTTTTTTTAGTATTAATTGACTTAGGAGAATATGCAGGGTACAACTTGCCTGTATCAATGTCTGCCACCTAATTGTTTCTTGGTGTAGGCCTTTAAGTTGGGTAGTGTATGATTTCACTTCTTCAGTGTCACAGTGGGTAGAATACTAATAGAGATAGAAATATATTTTCTAAAAAAAGTCCTTAGTGATGTTTGAGGTCTAAAAATGTCATAGCATTAATTAAATCTTAACAAATGTAATTGACATTACAAAGGTAATATATGGAGGATTTATGGTTACTTTTGACTGATTGATTTAGAATGATCCCTAACCTATGGAGGAAGTCACATTCCAGAGACCCTTGACATAGGTGATAATCCTAGAAATGGCAATAAGTGAAGTCTAATTATCACAAGAAACTGCATTTATTTTTTGTGCTGGTCCTAGGGCATTAATCAAGGCCTAAGTACTGTCCCAGATTTGTTTTTAATTTTAACTAAGACTATTACCTGATGAGTTTAGCATATAAGAACAAATATACTCATGAGGGTGAGATATAAAGACCTCCGATTGAGCCCTGCTTGGCCTAGAAAATGAATGGGACACTTCTCTCCCGAAAAGAGATGGAAGTGGTTCTGTACTTCAAGGGGTAGATCAACAGCCTTGAGAGAAGAAGCAAAAGCATCTTGCCAATTCACAGTGTTCAAGTCTAAATATTGTTATATGTACACCAGAGTGTGTGTATAACACACATACACACACACAGACACACACAGACACACACACACACACACACACACACACACACACACACACACACACACACACACACAAACAAAGAAAAAAAGAAAAGGAAAAAAACCCTAATAAGATAATTAAGACACCTAATGTGATAAAGAGGAGAGAGCTTGAGGATTAATTTTTGTATTATTAGATTATTAAGCCACAATCTACAGGTGATTTAAAGTATAGAGATATAGCTGGGACATCAGAGTTTCATTTTTGTTAATGTGTGTTTGTATGCATGTGTGAGCTCATATACCCCATACTAGTGCTTGAATTCAAGCCCTTATTCACTTCATTAGCTTTTTCTCTCAAGGATGATGCTTCCCCACTAAAGCTACATCTCCAATCTGGCATGCCTGTAACTCTAGCTACTTAGGAGTCTGAGACATGGGAGATTGTAGTTTGAAGCTCCATAAAGTAGAAAAGTCTGTAAGATTCTATCTCCAATTAAACAGAAAAAATAATGAGTCCAGAGGCCTGTCTCAGTAATTTTTCTGAGGTAACCTTTAGTCAGTCCTTCCTTACATTTCTCAGTGCTTATGTAACATACGGAGTCATATAGCTACAAAATATACTCAACCTTTAGACACATATGAGCATGCATATATTTTCATAATATGTACATCAAGAGAAAATATACATGTTTTTGTTTCTATGATCAGTCCACACATCTCCTAGAAGGTGGTGAGTTCATCTTGCACCTATTGCTGTGCATATGGTATTACTCTAGAAAGACGAAATAGTAGAAAGAGGCAGCATATGTACCACATAATTATCAGAATATCTTTCTTGTTGTAGGACTCTAGGTGTGTACACATGCACTGTGTACATATATTAAACTCATTTACTTGCACTGTTTGACAAGTGTTAGATAGCTGGAACTGTTTTTAGCAGTTACTTTGAACGAATATCATGGGTTCCCTAAGTTGTGTTAGAATGCAGTGCTAGAATCTGAAAACATTAAGGATGGAATAGGAGAAACCCTAGGTAACCTTGGCATAAGCTGAAATTTTCTTTTCATTTTTTTTCACTTTGACAGATTTATTCATTTTAAATTTGTTTTAAAAGCATTCACGTTAATTCTTTGAATATAAGCTATTCAGTTTTATTATTTTATTGTGAACATATTGTACAGAGGGGTTACAATTATATGGGCAAGAAAATGAGTACATTTCTCATCAAGCATTGCAGCCTCCTCCTTTGTTTACCCTTCACATCCCTTCCCTGCTTCCCCCGTCCCTCCCATGCAATCGTTCCCCCCCCCCACCAAAGTTGTAAAGCTCGTTTTCTATATGACAACTTGTACTTATTGTTGCAACGGATCCACCTGTATCCTTAAATGACTTGTTTTTCCCCTTCTCCTCCACAAATTATACCAACATCAAATATAGTGAAAGCAGGGGTTATACTGTGGGGGGGGGGACATACAAAGCACCAAAGAAATAATCCTATAAATGCATTAGAAACAAATGCATGGAAGAAAAAAAACATTTAAATACATATCTAAGGGTTCATTTTCCTAACATCACATTATCTGAACCTTTTCTGCTTGACTAATACATATACTAAATATTGCAAATGAGGAAAACCATGGGACCTATATTTCTTTGGGTTTGGCTTACTTCACTTAATATAATTTTTTCCAAGCCTTTCCATTTCCTAACAAACGGGGCAATGTTATTCTTTCTGATGGAGGCAGAGAATTCCATTGTGTATATATACCACATTATCTTGATCCATTCATCTACTGAGAGGCATCTGGGTTGGTTCCATATCTTAGCTATGGTAAATAATGCTGCAATAAACTTAGTTGTGCTGGTAGCTTTAGTGTGGTCTTGTTTGTAAATATTTGGGTAAAGGCCCAAAAGTGGGATTGCTGGATCATAGGGGAGTTCTATGTGGAGTCTTTTGAGGAACCTCCATACTGCTTTCCAAAGTGGTTGAACAAGTTTACACTCCCACCAACAATGAAGTAAGGTTCCCTTCTGTCCACATCCCCTCCAGCATCTCCAAAAGTTTCTTAATAAAGACCCAGAAACACAACAAAGCAAAGAAAGGTTGGACAAATGGGATTGCATGAAATTGCAGAGCTTCTGCATGGCAAAGGACATAGCTAGAAAGAGCAAGATAAAGTCCACGGATTGGGAGAATATCTTCACTAGCTGTACAACGGACAATGGTCTCATATCTAAAATATATCTTGAACTAAAAAAATTAAGTATCACAACAAGAAATCTTCAAAGAAACAACTGCCCAATAAACAAGTGGGCTAAAGACTTAAACAGAAACTTCTCTGAAGAGGATAGAAGGATGGCCAATAGACACATGAAGAAATGCTCAACCTCCCTAGCCATAAAAGAAATGCAAATCCAAACAACATTGAGATACCACCTCACTCCAGTTAGAATGGCTAAAACCAAGAACTTTAATAACAACAGATGCTGGAGCAGATGTCGACAGAAGGGAACCTTACTTCATTGTTGGTGGGAGTGTAAACTTGTTCAACCACTTTGGAAAGCAGTATGGAGGTTCCGCCACATAGAGCTCCCCTATTTCCCAGCAATCCCACTTTTGGGCATTTACCCAAATGCTGACACACAAGACCACACTAAAGCTACCAGCACGACTATGTTTATTGCAGCATTATTTACTATGGGTAAGATATGCAACCAACCCAGCTGCCTGTCAGTAGATGAGTGGATCAAGAAAATGTGGTATATATACACAGTGGAATTCTCTGTCTCCGTTAGAAAGAATGGCATTGCCGCATTTGTTAGGAAATGGAAAGGCTTGGACAAATTATATTAAGTGAAGTAAGCCAAGCCCAAAGGAACATAGGTCCCATGGTTTCCATTATTTGCAATATCTAGTATATGACTGAGTCAAGCAGAAAAGTTCAGATAAGGTGATGTTAGGGAAATGAACCCTAAGATATGTATTCAAATGTTTTTTTTCTCTTTCATGTGATTGTTTCTAATACATTTATAAGATTATTTCTTTGTTGCTTTATATGTCCTTCCCCCACAGTATAAACCCTGCTTTCACTGTATTTCATGTCGGTATATTTTCTGGAGGGGAAGGGGAAAAACAAATCGTTTTAATAGGGATACAGGTGGACCCATTGCAGCAATGAGATGTACAAGTCGTTGTGTCGAAAACGAAACTTACAAAGTTGGTGCGGCGGGGGGTGGCGGGGAGGATTGGGTGGGGGGCATGGGGAAGGATGGGAAAGGATGTGAAGGGGAAACAAAGGAGGAGGCTACAATGCTTGATAAGAAATGTACTCATTATCACACACATAAAAAAAAGAATGCAGTGTTAGAATGCCTCTCATACATACCTACATACCTGGAAGAACTAGTACTTACTTATTGATTGTGAATGGGACTTTTTTTGCCAGTTGTGGGGATTGAACTCACGGTTGAGCACTGTCCCTTAATTTCTTTTTTTTTTTTTTTGCTCAAGTTTAGTGTTCTACCACTTTTGCCGCCTTTTCTGTTTAGGTGGTACTGATGAATCAAACCCAGGGCTTCATGCATGCTAGGCAAGCATTCTACCACTAAGCTAAAATTCCAGCTGAGAAGGGGATCTTGATAATTGTTCCCTATGCAACCTTGAACTCTGCTTTCCAAGTAACTATTTTATAGGTTTGAGACACTACACTAATTTTAATTTTTAAATTTTTATATATTTCATTTTCCTCCTTTTTATTGGTAGTTCTGTGCCTAAAAGTGGTTCATCCCATGTATAAGAACTGTGTTTAAGAGAAAATTGGTTTCAAGAATTATTCTGGGGTATTTTTGTTTCTGTTTTGTGCTGTAATGAAAGATTTATTCCTGGATGGTAGAAATCTCTCATGGTGGGTAGTGAGTAAGCTGTGGAGCATTGATGGGGTGATGTGTGTTACTTGTTTTGTCCTTTTAGATTTTCATTTAGATGTGTTATTCCTCAAAGTAATTCCTTTACTATAGCAAGATTGTCCTTTTATTTTTGAGACATATTTTAGCCCAGGCTGATCTTGAACCCATGATGTTCTAGTTCAACTTCTTGAGTGGTAGGATTCCAAATGAGTAGCATCACACATAGCATGGATGTTCTGTAATTAGTACACACTTCTACTCAACTGCCAGTAGTTTGATGCCATGCCCAGTGTTTACAAAGTATTGTTCTATATTGGAAGATGTCTGTAGAAAGAATATCCTGCTCTAGATAAGTGAGTTATTTAGAAGCGCAGTGAGATGCATAGTAAACTAATTACACCATTTTCCAGGGCAGGACAAGAAGACTGTTAGGAAGTACACAGGTAAAGAATAGTGTGAAATATTATCTTGGGCTTTGAGTACAGTGATACAGAAGAGGACTTATACAGGTAGAGTCCTGTGAGGATTCTGGAAGTGGAACAGGTGTTTTCTAGGTAGATCAAATGTGAGGATGTCCAAGAGGAGGGACCAGAATTTTCTGAACCTTGGAGAGGCATAGCAGCAGAGTACTGGATGGATAGAAGCAGAGTGGAAAACAGAATACTCTTTGGGTGTTTGTATGTGTACCAATTTGTTGATGGCACAAAGCCTTAACCCCTGCCAGCAGCAGAGGAAGCTGCCCAGCTCAATCCCATGTGTGTGCTGGAGTGTGTGAGGCTACTGAGGGAGGAAGATGTGGAAACTCAGTCCACACTTGAGCCTGGGTCATTCTATAAATTCACTGTGGAAGAGTGTACCTAGATTTGTCACATATGAAATTAAACTTGTTAGGGAAGAACTGAACTGACAGCCCTTTTAATAATACTTATGTTGTGCATAGGTTCTTGTAGGTTTTTCCTGGGCAACAGCCCAGAAAACTAGCTCTGCTAGTTATGCCTCCCATATAAACTGGAATGACAGATTCATGCCATTACACCTAGCCAATACTGATTGAGATGGTTACTTGGTTAAAAAGTATTTCCTTGAATGGTCTTGCACCATAATACTCTCATTGTGTCTTTACAATACCACTAAAGAAAAGTTTAATGAATGTCTCCTTGTCCTCAAGTTAATCATGATTCTACCAAGGATTTGCGTTCTCAAAGCAGGATAACACCTCATAGAGAGAAGTGTTATGTCAGGACAAAAGTACCACCAATGACTAATCAGCAGGCAGTTAGAAAGAATATGAGCCTGGCTCTCTTGGCTGGGAGATCTTGTTCTTTGTAACAGAATTAGCCTTTACTTTTCTTTTTCTAAGGTCCGTTAGCAAAAGATCAATACAAAAATAAATAATTTGCATTGAGCCTCCTATATAGAAGATTCTAATGACAATATCTCCTCATGGGTTTTGAGAACCCAGTCTTTGGTGTGACAAGCTTGGTGGGCTTGGAGAATTGTTTTCTGTACTCACAAAAGCAGAATCTTTTTCCCATGTTCCATTGTAAGACTGTTACACTTGTATGGGATTTTATAAGACAAAAATATGTTTGAAATACTAACTTTCGCAGCCAGTTGATTTACCAGTTTCTATTTTGGCTTCTTTTTTCAATGTTATGATAATTTCTTAGTAAGCAAGTGTATAACAATGGTACCCAAGGAACTTGAAATACAATAATAATTTTCCACTCCCTAATTTATAATTGTATTCTTTCACTATCTTATATTCAATCAACAATTATCTGATAGCCTTCAATGGCTTTGTCAAAGACCCCAGTACCTTAAACTTTGCCAAGTCTGTGTCAGCTCCATTCTTCATGTTACCTGACTTTGCTGTGGCAGGTGGCTCCCAGTTATCTCATCTCCTTTCCCTGCTCAAACTTTTTGGCTATTTCTTCCCTTATCACCCCAGATTCTTTGTCCTGGTTAAGAGGTCTTCTGGCACATTTGGACATGTTGGAGGCTTCCTTGATTTCTCACTTCCCTCCATCTGCACTCACACCAGCAAACTTTCTGGCCACGTGGCATTAAATGATAATTGCAGGTTGCCAGATTCCCATTGTGTATTCCCTGCCAGGTCTTTCCCTTCTAATTCACACCATACATTAAGATGGGTGAAATGTTTTCATTTGCAAGTAAATGGATAGAAATGGAGACTATCAGGCTGAGTGAAGTAAACAGGTTAAGAAGGATAAAGGTCACATGTTTTCTATAATATGTAAATGCACAATCTAAAATATAAGCATGTGTAAACACATAGAGAATCATATATAAATACATGTATAGAATCTGTCTGTACGTTTAGGAATTTTTAAGAGGATTAGTAGGATTGGGGAAGGATAAATAAATTTATTTGTCATCTGTGCATGGCAATGTTGACAAAAGGAAACTCACCGAAATCTATTGAATATTGATGAGTAGGCTAGTTGGGGAAAGGGAGACTGAGGTCATCAATATCATTAAGATTACTCAATAAGAGTTTGTAAACTTTTATGGTGAAATCTCTTAAATACTATTTTCATGCAATTTAAATAAAATGGGAGATAGGAATGCAAAACAGCTACTATCATAGGTGCGTGTTTTAATGGAAGTGAGAAGGACAAACAGACTACAAAAGTAGGCAAACATGTTCAAAATATATAGTTTTTAAATAGGTGTGAAAAAGAAACAACAAGGCATGTTGACATTGACTTGAGAAAGGCTGAAGATGTGTGAGAGTGATGGAGAGATGAGTCTCATAAAGATACATTGTTTGAATATACAAAAATGTCATAATCAATTCCCTTGGAAAAAGTGAGAAAAAATTACTACAGATATATGTGCTATTTTTCTTATCTCATACGCTAGTAAGTCTTTTTTAATTTTTCATACGCTAGTAAGTCTTTTTTAATTTTTAAAGTAACAGACTTTAGTTGTATATAACTGTCATAATTGAAATCTAGGGTTTAAATTATTCTCCCCACTCTATCTGCACAATCATATATGCCGTTCCCAAAAGAATACCATTGCCAGATATATATTGCCAGAACCTTTCCCATGCATATACAAACATCAAGTGTCCATGAGTATAACATACTCACATAAGATTTTACCGATTATATCATATATAGGTTTCTTCTCACTTGACCGAGCAACCTGCGGTGTTCACTATATATGAAACGTACTTAATTAATCAGCCTGTACATGATCAGTGGAAATTTCAATGGTTTTAAATTATTTTAGACACATCTCATTACTGCTAATGTCTTTCCACTAGTGAAGTGTAAGAATATCATTGGAGCATAAGGAAAGTGGCTATAGTTTCCCATTCCCTACCCTTCCCCACCATTCTAATTTGTGATAGAGACTGCCAAAGAAGTATGGCTATAAATTCTTTTTAAAAATGTAGGACATTCTGCCAAGGAAATAGTCCCCTTTAAGAGAATGTGAAATTCAGTGGGACTTAACATTTGTGAACATTAAATGTTGACACATGACTGAGTTTTCTAATGCATAATTAACTTTGTGTGTGTGTGTGTGTGTGTGTGTGTGTGTGTGTGTGTGTGTGTGTGTGTGTGTGTGTGTGTGTGTGTGTGTATTTTCTGAACCTGAGAGTGAATTCAGAGCCTGAGTGCTGTCCTGGAGACTTTGTACTTGAACCACAGCTCCATTTCCTATTTGTGGTGTTTCACTTGAGATTGGTGTCTCAGAGACTTTCCTGCTTGTTCTGACATGGATCCTCACAACTCAGGCTCCTGAGTAATTAGGATTACAAGCTTGAGCCACAGATGGCTGGTCATTATAATCCTCTGGTTCTCAGAATGACACTTCTCTATATTTTGCTGTTAAAACTGGCAGTTGGCACTTCATTGGCCTGGTTAGGGTAGGAGCATCTTCAGGGATTGTGGTCGCGGCCTTAGAATTGAATGTAAGTAATACCTTCCCCAGTAGCTAACATCCGTTCTCATCACTGTCCAAATAAAATTTATAAATTGAGAAATTGGCTTTCAAACTTGAATTTCTATTAGACATATTGTCTTATTATTAGACAAATAATGGACTCCATTATATTTTCATGTTTTTATACTACATATTTTGATAATATTCACTTTCATTACCCTCTTTTGCCTGTCTCTTCCCAGGTTTTTACATTTTTCCCTCTCTCTCCCTCCATCTCTTACCCTCCCTCTCTACGTCTCTCCCCTCCCTCTCTTTCTCTCTCATTCTCTGTCTGCCTCTCTGCTAGTATTTGCTTTTCACTTTTTGCCTTCATTCCACCTTTTAAACAAAGCCTCAAGTTCTAGCTTTCTCCTGGTTAATTGGAATTAAGATTTTTTTTTTTTTTTTTTTTTTTTGTCAGTCGTGGGGCTTGAACTCTGGGCCTGGGCGCTGTCCTTCAGCTCTTCAGCTCAAGGCGAGCGCTCTACCACTTGAGCTACAGCGCCACTTCCGGTTTTCTGGTGGTTTATTGGAGATAGGAGTCTCACGGTCTCTCCTGCCCGGGCTGGCTTTGAACCGCGATCCTCAGATCTCAGCCTCCTGAGTAGCTAGGATTACAGGCGTGAGCCACCAGCGCCCGGCTTGGAATTAAGATTTTTAGCCAGGCATCGGTGGCTCTTGCATGTAATACTAGCTACTCAATTTGCTGAGATCTAAGGATCCGGCTTCAAAGCCAGCCCAGACAGGCAATTCCATGAGACTCTCATTTCTAATTAATCACCAGAAAAGCAGAAATAGCTTTGTGGCTCAAGTGGTAGAGTCCTTGCCTTGAGCTGAAGAGATGGTGGGTAGTGCCCAGGCCCACAATTGAAACCCCATGACCGACCAAAAAGATAAATAAAACAATTCCTTAGATTTTTCTGTCAAACCATGGTCATAAATTAAATGTATTCATGTAGATAATATAGGAATTTAATGTTGTTGGCTTATTAACAACTATTTAAATTATTTTTGACAAATATAATGAACCATGCTTTATGAATCTCATCTTATTCTGAAATACTACAAAAATAGTAGAGTTTTCGGACCCTTCCTAACCTAATAGGAAGCCCTATTCTATATCAGAAGTATATATCAACCATTTCTTTCTCCTGTGTTCACCTTAATTTACATCTATTCCTTTATTATTTTTATTTGTTAATTATCTTTAAGTAGTTGTAGAAAAGAGGTGCCATGTGACAAAGCAGTTTATGAATACAGTGTCTATTAATCCAAGCCACCCCTACAACATTCCCACCCCCCTCTGACACACCCCTTCCCTTATTTTTCGTAGTTTTGTAGTATATGAAATGAATTCCATTTTAGAAAATTAATTTAGTTTATAGTTATGATAAAGAGATAGTGTAGAGGGAATACAATTGCATGAGTCAGAAGAGAACATTTCCTTTCATGAAGCATCTTCTGTTTACTCACTCTCTCCCAATGTGCTCAACTACATTCTGCCCTTCCTCCCTTCATTTATCTACCTTTTCCCTACCCTCTTCTTTGAGGTAGTCAATTTCTGCTAATATTCTCAGTCTTTGACCTAGTCTTTCTAAAGGTTATAGAATTTGGGCAACATTGGCAGCAGTGATGGTGCAGCAGGAAAGCTCCCACAATGAAGCCCACAATCACATGCAAGGTAAGGTGTATGGAGAAGGGCGGACAGGACACAGCACACCAGAAGTACTGGACCCTCTTCTTCAGATAAATGTCCCAGAGCAAGCCCTCTGAGGCCCAGGAGCTCATGTGCTCATAAGCATACTGCTATTCTTCCCTCATGGCCAGCACAACAGCACAGCGGCACTGTACATGCTGGTGTTTGAGTCCCCAAAGAAGGCAGAAGTGTATGTGATGTCTGGCTAGGGTTTTGTTTGATGGACCCCACTTCTTCACAGCCCTGAAGTGTTCCCGTTTGGGTTCCTGGAAACAGTTACACTCCTGGCTCCATCCGCTTTGGGCACTGACCCTATGGAAAGAGAGAACTCCTGGGAATCTTGATATTAATTCCTACCCTTCACAGACGGTGTGAGCTGCACCAACATCCTGGTGGAGGTCTCCTGGTGGAGGAAGCCCACAGCTTCCAAGGCAAGTGGACATGCTTATGGCCCAGGCAGCGCTGCAGTTTCTCTATTGGAAAAACAAAAGCTGGACTGTGGTCTTCATCATGTATGCACAGAAGCATCATCCATCAAGCACGGGTCAGCCTCTGTATAATCCCTGCTCCACTTCATCTGGTTTCTGCTGCTGACCATGGATGGTGGCAAACTGACCATATTCATGTTGTTGTGCTAGCAGTGCCAGCCCTCCCTATGCAGGCACCCAATTCATGACAAGTACCTTGACAGGACAGGACAGAATAGGACAATTCTACCTCAGGGTGTATCCCAAGCTTTTGTCTTCCTATGGAGGTGCTCAACCACCTCCTGGCCTCCCTTACTCATCACCTAAAATGTTCTTTCTTACTTATGCTCTATGTATTAAAAACTTATTCAAAGACAAGTTAACTGTTCATGGCTTTCATACTCACTGCTCTAAATCCTGAGATGTCTACAGTATGTCATTCTGCTTTGAGTAAAAACCCTCCAAATGGATTTTATGGAAGCTTACAACTGTTATACAAAAAACAAGGACTGAGTAAATGAAGAATCAAGTACTTAATGATTAGACAACTCAATGTCCTGAAAAAAATTGCCCTTCATTGCTCAGGACATGGAATATAATTCCAGACAAAATTCAGCCAGGTATATTTTTAAAGAACATTTAATAGGGCAACTACTCTTTCTTCACTTTCTAAAGAAGTATTTTGTAGAATCAAAATGATCTCTTCAAAGTTTTAGGAAAAATCAATAATAAATTTATTAATTCCTAGAGTTTTCTTGATTGGAATGCATTTAAATGTAAAATAATGAAATATGCATAGATTCCATTTGTCTCTTTCTTCCTTAAGTAGGCTTGATAAGTTTCATCTTTGAATAAATCATCTGAAGTTATTGATTACTTCACTTTTTAATTTTACAACTGTAGGATTTCTGATAAAGTACTCATTTGTTTTGGTTATTGGCAACTGGTTTCTTCTCTGCTTTGTTATTATGTATTTTGATCAGTCTTTTTAAATATATGTCCATTTATTGATCTATTCAGACACAGCTACTATTTTCATTGATTTGTCTCTGCTGTGTTCAAAAGCAGGGTTTTTAAGCCACTTAACAAAGTGATTCTTAAATATCCATAGAGGAGCAAAAGAAGAATAGAAGAGAATAGAGGAATAAAAGAGTGTATCAGTTTAAGCTTGAAATCCTAGCTACTCAGTAGGCAAAGAGGTGAGGATTTTGTTTCAAAGCCAGCCATGGGAGGAAAACCTGTGAGACTCCTATCTCCAAGTAAAAACCCAAAATGCTGGAAATGGACTTTGTGGCTCAAGTAGCAGAGCCCTAGGCTAGAATTATTGATGTGAATTCCCAGTGTCCTGGTAAGTTGTGCTTTTTTTAGCAGTATAAATGTGTACAGTTTTTAAGCCCTTAATATAACCCACTTCATGTAGTATAAAGTTACACATGCTCTGATAAGTCTGTATGGTAATCACTGAAATTTAAAATTCGGTCTTCCCGAATTTTTCAGTTTTCATATGGTCATTTCTCATTTAGAAACAAATTATTTCAGATTTTATTTAAAGTCTGAGACTGGGACTTGTATTTGGTGTTTGATGCTGTTGCTCTTCAGCTACTACGATATCAACTAAGCTATGCGTGTAACTCATAATTTCAGATTTTTCAAAATGCCAGAGAAGGTAATAGTGATAATGCTATTAAGTCCTTCACCCATCTAGATACCCACATTTGGTTTGTTTGGGTTTCTAGTTTATCAGTATATTTATATGTCATAACTTTTGGTTTTGATTTTGTGCTGTTCCTGGAGCTTGAAATCAGTACCTTGCCCTCTCCTTGAAACTGGACATTGTTAGCACACATAATTATCCTAGCTACTCAGAGAGCTGATATCTGTGAATCCAGGTTTTATTCCAGCCCAAGAAGGAAAGATGAGTTTTTTTAATCTCTAAGTAATCTCCCAAATGAATTTGGAAGGGAATCTGTGGTTCAAGGGCAAAACACCGCCCTTGAGGGAAAACACGTGAGTGAGAAGGTAAGGTCCCGATTTTAAACCCCAATATCAGCATTCAACAACGTTGTTTTTCTTGAGCTTGATATTAAATTGCTCAGAAAATAATCAGCATTGTAGTAATGTTTAGCACTACTATTACAAACATCAGTTATATTTATTGATGTTATTCCATTATTTTCCTAAATTTTACTTACACATTAATATCCAGTAATGGAAAGACAAGATTACTGTTTCACAAGTATTTATGGCAGTTGAATATATGGATGAGAGGGGCATACAAGGAGTTTGGATTGAAAATAGATATTTACAAGCTCTTCACATGAGTAAATGATAGCTGAAGAAGCTGTGAGCATGTATGAAATAAGCTAAAGAAACCAGAAAGGAAAGACAAGGCATGATTCCGGAAAGCAAACAATTTTGGAAGGATAGAACACAAGGAAAGTATGTAGCTTTTGGGAAGAACTTTGTAACCCACCTACAAAGTGAGCACATTTGATTCCTTATTTCTAGTAGAAGGCATTTCAGTTAACTTTATTTTACAAAGTTAAACATGATTAACATTTAATTTTAACTGATCTCTCAGTTAAGCAATTAGTCTAGCCAGGCGCCAGTAGCTCATGCCTATAATTCTCCCTATTCAGAGGGCTGAGATCTCCAGATCCTAGTTCAAAGCCAGGTTGGACAAGAAAGTCAGTGAGACACTTCTCTTCAATTAACCAGGAGAAAATTACAAGTGTCACTGTGGCTCAACATGGCAGCACTATTCTTGAGTAATAAATCTCAGAATTTGAACCCAGGCCCTGAGTTCAAGATCTCTGAAATTATTCTTAAAATAACTTGTTCTTAGTAATTATTTAACTTGTCTAGAAGAATGTTTTAAACTTTGGGATTTTTTATTTCATGTTGACAGCATGGTTTTTTAAGATATGCAGAGAAAAAATATTTATAGTCAGAATTGGTTTGGTTTCCTTTGTATTACAGATTGCTTCTACACCCAAAGATCAGGTGGAAAGCACATGGCCAAATCCTGGCTCTTGGCAATGGAAATGGATTTGTGTTTCTATTATCAAAGAAACAAACTTATGAAATGATAGTCTTTATATATAACACCTTAATAGTAACTTTAAAATTATCATTACTATTATTATTAATATTATTAGTTTTTGTTAGTTGTGGGGCTTGAACTGTGGGTCTACACGTTGTCCCTGAGCTCTTGAGCTCATGGCTAGTGCTCTACCACTTGAACAAGATTACACTTCACATTTTCTGAACGTTTAATTGGAGATAAGAGTCTCATGGACCCATAGTTCTCAGCGTCCCTAGTAGCTAGGATTACAAGTGTGAGCCACTGGCTCCTAACAGTAAGATTATTTGGAAAAAGACAAAAACCCATGATTGTACCTTTACAATATCACAATCTGACAATTGTATCTGTAACGTTAGTTGTATGAAGTAACCATAGGCAGCAATCAGTTGTAGATCTCACCATGTCCTGTCCAATGCTAGATATTATTTCATTAATTTATTTTACTTTTTCCTAACAAAGTTCATTATGAATGTCCAACAACACAATTTGCTATTGAGCACAAAGAACTCTTCAGCATATTTATTCCAACAAACAGCATTTTGCACTTGTTCTTAAAAAAAAAAACTTTGCCAGTCTTAGGGCTTGAAATCATGGCCTGGGCAATCTATCTGAGCTTCTTTTGCTCAAGGCTAGCACACTACCATTTGAGCCACAGCACCACTTCCAGTTTTTCTGTTTATGTCATACTGAGGAATCAAATCAAGTGCTTCATGCAGGCTAGGCAACCATTCTAAAACTAACCACATTCCCAGTCATTGGGAATTATTTTGTTGTTGTTGTTTTAAGATAGGGTTTTTCTATGTGTCCTTCTGTTGACCTAAAACTTGGGGTGGCCTCAAGCTAACTTCTAAATTAGCCTCTCTATTTAAATGATTTATTGTTTCCCATCCCCTCCACAAACTATATCAACATCAAATACAGTGAAAACAGCGGTTATAACTTTGGCCGGGGGGTGGTGGCAGGGGGCGGGGAGCAATGGGAGGGATGGGAAATGGGAAGGGATGGGAAGGGGAAACAAAGGAAGCGGCAACAATGCTTGATAAGAAATATACACATTATCTTGTCCATTTAATTGTAACTCCTCTATATTGTATTTTCACAATAAAAAAAGTCAGCCTCTCAATTTCAGAGATATCAGACATGCACCAACATATTCAGCTCAGGATTCTTTGTAAGAGAATTCTTTCAGAAATAAAGTTATTCTGTCTTCCTTGGACTGGATGTCTTTTTGCATTCGGCACTGGTAATCACATTTCTTGTACTGGTGTGTTTCTCCTGCTAGATCAATAGAAATATTTCAGGCTCCCAACTGGAAACGGAGCTGTGTCACCAGCAACATCACAATCTTGTGAAAAGTAGCAGCTGGCATCATGTGTATGGCAGCCAGCTGGACCTCAACTATCTGATATCTTTGTTCTCCAACAATTCAATCATTTCTATGCACAGTCTGAAAACAGTCATAAGTAATTTTTTATTTATTCCATCCTCTTCCCAGCTACTTGCCATTCTGAGCTATGTATGTTTTAAATCCTGTTAAACATTACTTACTATTTCCTACCACTTTCAAAAGTAACATATATGTCTTAATTTAAAATTCATTCAAACATGACAAAAATGTTACCATAGTTGCTGTACACCATTGGTTCATGTTTTAACTCTTAGCTACTGTAGAGGCCAAAAATGGAGGATCCTGGTTTAAAGCGGCCTATGCAAAATAATCTGCAATATTTCTCCAATTAAGAAACTAAAATCTGGGTTGGGAAGGTGGCTCAGTGGTAGAGCACTTTCCTTGCATGCATGAGGCCCTGGGTTCGATTCCTCAGCACCACATAAGCAAAAAGAAAGAAGCCAGAAGTGGTGCTGTGGCACACGTTGTAGACTGCTAGTCTTGAGCTGAAGAGGTGAGAGTGTCCAGGCCCAGAATTCAGGCCCCACTACCGGACCCCCCAAAAAAGAAAGAAAGAAAGAAAGAAAGAAAGAAAGAAAGAAAGAAAGAAAGAAAGAAAGAAAGAAAGAAAGAAAGAAAGAAAGAAAGAAAGAAACCAAAATCTAAGCTGGTGCCGGTGACTCAATCCTGTAACCCTTGCTACTCAGGAGGCTGAGATCAGAGGATCACAATTAAAGCTAGCCTGAACAGGAAAGTCTGCGAGACTATCTCCAATAAACCACTACAAAACTGGAAGTGGCACTGTGGCTCAAGCAGTAGAGTGCTCGCCTTGAGCTGAAGAGCTGAGAGATAGCACCCAAGACCAGAGTTCAAGCCCCATGACCCACAAATAAAAAGAAAGAAATCAAAATCCAGAAGTGGAAATGTGGCTTAAGTAGTAGAATGGCAGCTTTGAGCAAAAAGACTAAGTAAGAGTAATATGTGTACTTTAGACTCCATTATTTACTCATGGAACACACACACACACACACACACACACACACACACACACACACACACACACACACACACACACAATCTACATTCTCTTAGACTTCCATTCTTGAGCAGTATTCCATGCCATTAACTTAATGCATATTTTCTCCAAATCCTTATGGTAGGGAATAAAGTACTTTTGTACATATGATAATGCAACTTTTGAATTTTTGGTTTTGAACTTTTTTTGTACTTATGTGAGAAAACAGCATTTTTTGAACACTAAATAGAAATCACTGTTGTTGGTAAATAGGTGGGTGACAGATTGACAGATGCAGATAATACCACTTGAAAATTTTCTTCTTTAAATTTAAATATATAATATATAATACATATACACACATATGTATGTATTTAAAATTTCTGCCAAGATTTTATTTCCATTATAATGATCTATTTGTTCCATTATATAAATTTAACATATTGTATATTTCACAGGAGATTAATATTTATAAAATTTTCTTTCTTTGCGAGACTAAGTCCTACAGTGTAGACCAGACTTACCTCAAATCTTTATTCTTCTCTGTTTCAGGTTCCTGAGTAATGGCTGGAATTACCATGTGGTAGCATAGCCATATCCACCTATATTATTTATATTTTGTATACTTGAAAATTAGTGTGAACAGCTTTAAGCCATAGTATCATCATGAATTTGAATGAATTTAATTCTGAGTGAATTCAAGTATGTTAGACATACCTGTAATCCCAGTACCCAGGAGGATTTAAGTTAAAGAGCAGCCTGAGCTATCCAGCAAGTCCTTGTCCACAAAGCCAACAATTTGTGTGTGTGTGTGTGTGTGTGTGTGTGTGTGTGTGTGTGTGTGTGTGTGTGTGTGTGCGGGCCCTAGGGCTTGAACTCAGGGCCTGGGCACTGTTCCTGAGGTTTATGCTCAAGTCTAGCACTCTACCACTTGAACCAAAGCTCCACCTCCAGCCTTTTTAGAAGTCATTGGAGATGAGTCTCATCCACTTTCTGTCCAGGCTGACTTAGAAACAAGATCCTCAGGTGTCAGCCTCTTTTTTAAGTAGGATTACAGGTGTGAGCCTGTAGTAGTTGTTGTATAACTGTTAAGTAATATGGTAAACATCATGCCATTTTATACTCCCCCCCAGCAGTGTTTGAGTGTTGCACACACAACTAACACACAACCTGCTCCATGTTTGATGACATCCAGGTCTCATAATCCTGTGAGATAAGTATTGTTATGCTCACTTTACCTATGAAGAATTTGAAGTCCAGAGACTTTAGTTAACTTTCCATCCCCAGCTAGTATACAGTGCAGCCTGTATTCAAATTCAACTATGTTTTTTTTTTTTTAATTTCAGAAATCATGGCGTCAGCATGTGTTCTAGTCAACATGTATTCTAGCTTGTACTGCTCTTTACAGGTGCTGTTCTCTGCCTGATAGATTAAATTTCTCCTGTATGTATGGCTTATTCCTCACTCTTTAACTGTTTACACCCCCTCTCATAAGCTAGGGAAATAAAAGTGATGAGAAGAACCGTTTTTGAAGAGGAAATTGATAATGGGATTTGAACTTGCTATTACATATTAGTCTGAACTTATTCCATGTGAGTTATGCCTCCAGCACTATTTCTGTTTTTTTTTTCTTTTATATTGTTATTATAAAGATGATTTAAACAGAGGTTATAGTCATATAATTTAGGTATGAGTATATTTCTTTTTGGAAATATCAGCCCATCCCTTGCTCTCTCAGTTTTTCTCTCCCACTGGTTTGTTTTTTTAATTAACTTCCTTATTATTATTATTTTATTAATATTGTGATGTAGAGAGCTTTGTTACATAAGTGAGGTAATGACTACATTTCTTTTGTCTTTATTTTTGTTATAGTCAGTCATGAGGCTTGAACCCAGGGCATGGGCACTGTCCCTGAGCCCTTTCGCTGAAGAATCGCACTCATCTTGAGCCACAGATCTATTTCCATGAGTGCATTTCTTTGTGGACAATATCACTCTTTCCTTTCGTCTCTTCCAGTTTTCCTCTACTTCCCTGTCAACGTCTAGTGCGTCGGGGTCCCTGGATAAGGGTCGTGAAATCAAAAGGACATAGGGGATGCAGAGTGCAAAGAACAATTGCCACTGCATGCTGTGATTTATTATTAGTGGGTATTTAAAGACACGCAAGCATGATCTTTGCCAAGATTTGGTCAGAAGACATTCATACAAAAAATTTCAACAGATACATTTTTATTTGACCTATGAGACAATATCTTGATATATTGTTATCTAAACTATTTTAGAACAAGCTCAAACCACTTCTCCAATCTCAGGAAAATGCTTGACCAGCTGTTCATCTATGCTTAAGCAGCCAGAAGATCTACTTCCTCAGCTCCCAGGAGTCTATGACATGTGTTTTGAGATAGGGAGAGAAAACATTTTCCTTCTCAAGCCCGGCATACCAAGAGCTTTCCTAATCCCAAACACAGTCCTCAGATAATCCTGAGGCTGAAGCCTGCATCATTCTGCCCCCTCAACATAGACCCTGAGTCTTCACACTTCCCCACCAACAAGTTGCATAGTGCACTTTCAACATAGTCTCAACTGAGTACCACTGCTCCATATGTTCATCTTTTGTGCCTCCATTTCTCTGCCCCCTTTACCTTCCCAAAGAGAAATAAATGAAAAAATGACAAATATGTCTAAGACAAGCAAAAAGGTGAGGTAAGTTGATGTTAGGTGAAATGAACCTGAAGATAAGGATTCAAATGTTTTTGCTTTCATGCAATTGATTCTAACATGCTTATAAGATGATTTCTTTGTTGCTTTGTATGTGCCTCCCTCACGGTATAAACCCTACTTTCACTGTATATGATGTAGGTATAATTTGTGGAGGGGAAGGGAAAAAACAATTGTTTAAATAGGTGTACAGGTGGGCCCATTCCAACAATGAGATGTACAAATCGTTATGTCGAAAAACGAAATTTACAACTTTGGCCAGTGGGGGGGGCTTACGGAGGGGGGGGGGCTGGTGGGAAGGGGTGGGAAGAGGAAACAAAGGAGGGGGCAAAAACGAAAGAAAATAAAGAAAATTATTATCTTGTTTCTGTTTCCTGGTCACTGGTTATTTTTGAGGTAGATTGTGTGTGTGTGTGTGTGTGTGTGTGTGTGTGTGTGTGTGTGTGTGTGTGTGTGTGTGTATACTGGGACTTGAACTCAAGGAGCTGACCTTTAGCTTTTTTTAGTCAAGGCTGACACTCTACAACTTGAACCAAACTTCCACTTCTGGAATTTGAACTGTTAATTGGAGATTAAAGTTTCACAGATTTTCCTACCTGGGGTAAACTTAAATCCACTTTCCTCAGGTCAAATCCTTCTAAATAGCTAGAGTTACAGCTAGATGTGAGTCACTGGTAGTGCTTGGCCTAGCTTCTTTTTATTAAGGAGTTGAAATGTAAAAGAAATTTGCAATAGTAGAACAAAAGAAATCAATATAACTTACGCAGCTTCATTAAGTTTTAATAATTTGTCATATTTGATATGTACAGAACAACATTTTTGTAAATGCCCCTGAAATTTTGTTTTTATCTGGGTTTTTTCCTCATCATCAACTTGATTTTATAACTTTTAAACTAATAAATATTGATGAGAATATGCCCAGAGGGCATTATATTTTGTTGGCTTTCATTAGGAAATGGTTCAAGCTAACACATGTCATGATAAATTCTTGTACTGGAACCTCATGATACATTCACATTCTTAGTCAGAAGGCATCAGAGCCTGTTACGAATCATCTAAACCTGACAAAACCCAGACTGAGGTCTTGTGACGACTTTCCTCTATGTCATTGTCTTAGAGAGCAATTCTGAATCTCCAGTGACCATGACAGAGTCCTCCTGGACCCTCTCAGAACACAGCCAAGATAATCATTCAAGCATGATGGGAGATTGGTGTCTGCTTCCTATGAGGAACAGCACAGGAACTGTTAGTTCCTTAAACTGTCCTCTGTACTGAGGATTCCTCATTGAACATGGAAACCTAAGAATTAAGGAGACATTAAACTCTTTCTTCCTTCTGCAGGTTGTGGACCGGTTTTCCTTCTGCTGCTGTCATCTTCTGTGGAAAGAAATGATCTAGAAGCCATTTTGCTTATTCTAGGCCCTTAGTTTAAGTCTGGGATTTATATTTAGACAAAAAGATATGTAGTGATAAAAAAGTGAATTAATATTTTTTCTATTCTATTTATTACTCAAATATATTTTCAAATACCAATAATTCTTTTTTTGTGTGTGAAAATACCGTACAGAGGGGTTACAATTACATGGGCAATGTAATGAGTATATTTCTTATCAAGCACGGTAGCCTCCTCCTTTAATTCCCCTTGCCATCCCTTCCCATCTCCCACTCACTGCCCCTCCCCCCAGCCAAGGTTGTAAAGTTCTCATTTCAACATAACTAATTCTACATCTCATTGTTGTAATGGGTCCACCTGTATCCCTATTTAAATGATTTGGTTTTTTTTCCCTTCCCTTCCTCAAATTATACCAACATCAAATAGAATGAAAGCAGGGGTTCAAACGTGAGGGAGGAACATACGAAACAACAAATAAATCATGTTATAAATATGGTAGAAACAATAGCAAGAAAGAACAACCATTTGAACACTTATCTTGGGGTTCATTTCACCTAACATCAACTTATCTGAGCTTTTGTGCTTGTCTCAGAAATATACTAGTTATTGCAAATAAGGGAAACCATGGGATCTAGGTTTCTTTGGGCCTGGCTTATTTCACTTAATATAATTTTGTTCAAGTCGTTTCATTTCCTAACAAATGGGGCAATGCCTTTCTTTCTGAAGGAGGCATAGAATTCTATTGTGTATATATACCATATTTTCTTGACCATTCATCTACTGTTGGCATCTTGGTTGGTTCCATTTCTTAGCTATGGTAAATAATGTTGCAATAAACATAGTTGTGTTGGTAGTTTTAGTATGGTCTTGTTTGTGGTCATTTCGTTAACTGACTAAAAGTGGGATTGCTGGGTCTTAGGGGAGCTCTATGTGGAGTCTTTTGAGGAACCTCCATACTACTTTGCAAGGTGGTTGAACAAGTTTACACTCCCACCAATAATGCAGTAAGGTTCCCTTCTGTCCAAATCCCCTCCAGCATCTGTTGTTATTAGAGTTCTTGATTATAGCCATTCTATCTGGAGTGAGGTGGTATCTCAATGTTGTTTTGACTTGCATTTCTTTTATGGCTAGGGAGGTTGAGCATTTCTTCATGTGTCTACTGGCCATCCTTCTTTCCTCTTCAGAGAAGTTTCTCTTTAAGAACTACACTATAATTTTTTAGAAAAGCTAACTCACAGCCCAACAAAATAAGCACCCAGAATTGAGTATTCATATGTGGGAGTTGAATCAAGTGCTGAAAGGCACATTAATGAGCACATGAAGGGTGGAGAAATACAGTTATAAAATCAAATTCATAATTAAAATGAATGAATATGTCATTTTAAAATGCATTTAATTTTACATGCATTTAGTTTTATAACTAATCTTTACATGCCTCTTGCTTTTTGTACTTTTAGGTTATCTTTCAATCTCTTTTATGTAGGCAATGCATGGACCATGTCACTGGTACCTATCCCTCTTATGTTGCTGAGATTAATGGTATGAGTATTCATGCTTCACTTGTTTTTGAGATTGGTATGCATACATTTTTGGCGAGGCTATGTTCACATTGTGATGCCGTAGATCTCTGACTTCTAACAAATATTGATCATAGATGTGAGATAGCATATCAGGCAATTCAAAGTCTTTAATCTCATTTTCAAGAAATAAAGTATGTTTTCAAAAATTACATTCAAAATGACAAACAGCAAAATAACTCCTTACATTATCTGATTAGTGAAACTATATTTTCACACTTACTTACCCTATATTTTAACAGGAACAAACCTATTTTAATATTTATGCCAGTGATTAAACTCAAATTGTAGGCATGCAACAGTGCCTGACATCTGTAATCGTAGTTATTTGAATGCTGAGACCTGAGCATAGTGGTTCAAACCCAGCCTGAGCAGGAAAGTCTGTGAGTCTTTTGTCACCAAATCATCACAGAAAAAAACAAAAATATCACTGTCGCTCAAGTGCCTTGAGCCAAAGCATCCTAGTTCAAGCCAAAGTTCAAGCCATAGGAATGTCAAAAAAGAGATTAAAATCAAATTGCCTTCAATCACTCATTTAGACAATCTGTAGTAGGGCAGGCTACTGGAGTTCACATCATTAACTGAAGAGATAGAATCTGAGATGATCACTGTTCAGCATCAGTCAGCAAGGAAAGTAATAAGATCTGCACATCGAAAACCAGGCATGTTGGAATGCACTTTTGATCCCTCAAATTCGCCGACAGAGGTGAGGAATTTAGACTCTGTTTGGCCCTCAGCAAAACTGATAACCTATGAGCAAAGTAAATCAAAAAAGGAATGTTGTTTAGCAAACAAAATAAATCCATAGTCATGTGCTAAAGAAGGAAAGGAAAAAGAACGAAGAAAGAGAAAAGAAAGGAGGGAGGGAGGAAAATAAGAGGGAGGGAAAAAAGAAAGGGAGAAAGAGAGGTATAAATAAAAATCTCAGCATGTGTTAGATGTTAATAATGACACTAAATCTTTTTAGCTATTATGCCATCATTTATTTATTTGGCAGAAACATTTTGTGTGAAGCCTACATAAACCCCAAACTGGACTTAGACATCTAATAGCTATCTCATTTTTATGTTTCCTGTTTGCAACACTGCTATTTTATCCTATTGATTAGTGTGAATTCTATGACCAATATAAAATCACATTTGGAATAAAACAGTTACTAGGTGAGACCTTCCTGGATAAGGTTGTGTGGGGATCCTGGTGGGGCCCTGTCAGGTTCAAGGGAGAAGCTGGTACTTACAAAGTTTCTGTGGTGTAACTGGCCAGGGCTTTGAGGGTAGAGGTCAGTATGGGTAGGGCTATGAGACAGTAGGGAGGGGACCGGAAAGACTAGACTTGTTCGGGGTGGGATTTCCAGGGGAACAGGGCATGGCTTTAGGAAGAAGGCCGACAGGTGGCCTGTTTGTCAGTATAAGAAGGCAGGGCAAAAGGGGAGCTTGTTATTTGCAGACAGGACTTTGAAATGGAAGAACAAGGCTACAAGGGAGAAGGGTTTCTGGTGGAGCACTGAGAGCCTCCACGGGATAGGCAGGGTGGGGTTTCCCGTGGAGCAGGGAGGGGAATTGAGGGAAGAGGCTGACAGAAGGCAGTGTTTCTGGTGGAGGAAGGCAGGGCTATCAGTGAGAGGCTTTTTGGGGGTGTGGCTTTGAGAGGGAAGGGCGGTGCTCAGAAGGAGCGGGCTAGTAAGGGGTAGGGTTTCTAGTAGAGCATGGTAGGACTTTGAGGCATGTGGTAAGGTGGAAGTGATGTTTCTATGGAGCAGGATGTGGTAGCAGTTGACAAGCCTTATTAGGAGGGCTTTGTGTAAACAGGGAGAGAATCCAATGGACTAGACTAGTGAGGATGAGGTTTTCAGTAAACCCAGCCACAACTTTCAGACAGGGAGTACAGTTGGGTGGGTATTTCAGTATTGCAAGGCAGTACCAAACCTACTGTGGCTGGGTTTCCAGTAGGGCAAGGCAACCTTAAAAGAAGGGACTAGGGAGGGACAGGGATTTCCAATTGAGCCTGAAGAGGATTCCAGAGGGAAGCCAATTGGTGCAGTGGTTTCAGGTGGAGCAATTTGGGTGTTGAGAGATCGGATAGAGTGATGGGTGTTTTCTGATGGAGCAGGGCAGGGCTTGAAGCATTGGGGCAAGCTGGAGGTGGAGCTTTGGGAAGGAGTGGAAGGGTTTCAAGGGTACAGGATAATTATAGGCAGGACATCTGATAGAGCAGAGTGTGGATCCGAGGGAGGAGCCCAGAAGGCAGGTTTATCTGGGGAGCAAGGCAGGGCATAGAGGGAGTAGATGTGGGAGGTGGGGAGGCATGTGGTGGAGCAGGAGGAGTTTTCCAGGGAGGTGGTGAGCTGTGCGAGAAACTTCAGGTTTAGCAAGGCAGAGTTTCAAGAGCAGGTATAGGGAGGTGGAACGTTTTTGGAGTAGCATGGTAGGCTTTGTGGGAGGAGGTAGGTTCAGTATTGGGCTTTGAGAATAGGCTAGTAATAGAGGGGGTTTCTGATGAAACTGGGAGGAACTCTAGGAGGAAGCCTGGTTGGGGACAGGGTGTGAAAGGAAAAGAGCGGCTTGGAGGGACAATTATATGGGAGGGGCCAGACTGGGAGGGGCTAGGGTAGTTAGGGGTTGTATCCAGTGGATAAGGGAGGGATTCTTGGTGAACTAAGGCAGTACATAAAGGGAGGAGATAGTGATGTGGACTGGTTTCTGGTAGTGCCGAACAGACTTCTAGGAAGGGGTGGAGTGGAAGAGGGATTTCCCTGTAGCAGAGCAGGACTTTCAGGAAGGGGTCAGGTTGCAGTCAGGGCTTTGAGAATTCATAGAAGGACTACCAGAGAGTAGGTTAGTTAAGGGTGGGCTTTCTAAGGAAGAAGATGACTGGAAGGGCGTTTCCAGTGGATGAAGTCAAGTTTCCTGGGAGGGGAGGATAGGAAACTGGTAATGCATTGAAAGTGAAGAGAAGGGCTAGAAAAAAATAGTTAGTACTAATAAATGCAACATAAGACTACCATTTTCTGTCAGTGTAGAATTAAATTACTTTTATGTATGAGAGAGATACTGGATAAACTAACCAAGTAATTCCTTCCTAGTGAACTTTTTCTAATAAAACCACAGATCACATCAGGCTCAGGGGAACAAAGTAGATTAAGACATATGAAGCACTGGACTTGATTCCCCACCACCACCTTTGGAACACAAAAACTATAAACTGTCTCATTTAGTCATAATGGACACTCTATTGTCCTCAAATTATGAATTAATAGAATTTTTCCTCTGAATATTTTAGAAATACTAAAATCAATTAAATAGTAATGATTTAACTTTATGCTTCTATATTGAACCTAAACTAAAACTAAATACTTAGCAAAATATAAAATATACAGAATGTTCAATCTTCCAGCATTAATTTTAATCTAAAAGAATTTAAAACTAGAAAATTGTCATATGGTGAGATTGCAGTATGGTTTTCTTTTCAATCATCCAAATGGTGACTTGAGCAATTATCATTGGATGCACCAATACTTAAAACGTATCCAAGAATATAAAGCAGTAATATGCAGACCCTGAAGAAACTCAGAGGGCACCATAAAATGATTTTGGAATAAAATTAATGACTGCTTCCACTAGGAATTGATCTTCATGAGGCCCACAAATATTTTCCAGAAGAAAGGTCTATATTGAAAAATAATGTAAAGAAATCAGGCAAGCAGACCATGATGTAAACATTATCCAATGAACAACATCTACTGAGGCATGATTGAGACCCTTCATTTACCTAGGGTACAGTACTGAGTTATGTTCTTCCCTGAAGGCAAATAACAGGCAAAGCAGCGAAAATACAGTAATCATTATCAAGATATTAAATGTACAGAATGAACTCAATGAATGTATTGCTAGAAAGTAAAGATATATTTATGAAATAAAGACTAAATTTAATATTGCCAATATCTGGCCCTGTGCTCTGAGAGGGGTACAGGCCAAGTCACAAGGAGAATGGAGTGAAGTAAAATAGTATATATCAGTAGTTCCCAAATACAGTGATGAAAGCAACAGGGGAGAAAATCAACATGACCATCATAGGATTTACAACAATGAAAATCAAAGGAGAATTACAAAGGATGCCCTTGCATATTTGGCAGAACAGTGAACTCATATATGGTCAGAAAAGTGTCTGGCAGTAACTTCTAAAACATGTGGAGTGATTACAGGAAACTACCTGGTACCCACATAGTGCCACAAGAAGAGATGAACTTATGAATTACAGGATATTGAATAATCATAAAGGTCTTGCTTCAGTAGTACAGAGATAAACTTTAATAAACTGTTGTGAAAAAACTAACACATTATAAACCAAGACAAGGAAAATTATATATATATATATATATATATATATATATATATATATATATATGACTCTACTGTGTGAAACAATAGAATTCAAGAAATCAAATTAAGTAATGTACATACCAAGTAATAAAAGTAATGCAGAAGAATAGCATAATTAAGGTAATCTTTCAACAATACGTATTTTATTTGAAGAGTACTGTTTATGAATAATTTGCTTTCCTTACAGATTTTGAATGAACAAAAACAACAGCAAGAAACAAAACAAAACAAAAACACTTGATAATAAAGGTGGATGCCAGTATCCCATCAATATTCCTATATAAACAGGAGGCTAAGATTGAAAGATCAAGGTTCACAGCCTTTTGCAGTAGCAATCCATGAAACATTTATGTTCACTTGTGCAGACAAAGGCAGAGTGAAACCTTGCCTCAAGTAGTATAGCTTCAGTCATGAGTGAAAAAAACAAGCAAGAGTTTGAGGTTTGGAGTCTAATCTCATTACTACACACACACACACACACACACACACACACACACACACACACACACACAGATTTGAGGCTTGGAGTCTCTCTTTACTACAGAGAATAGAGGGAGGGGGAAGGAGAGAGAGAAGGAAAGTAAGAGGGAGAGGGAGAGAGAGGCAGAGGGAGAGAAAGGGAATATTAAGCTTATAAAGTGAATCTATTCTATAAAAATATCATTTTCAAAATAATACATCTGTAAGAATACATGTGAGGATTTCTACAGTAGAGTCATGAGCCCTGGAAAGGGATAAGAGATCGAAAAGCCATCTCAAACAGCACTCAGAAGAATGAAAGCTATGCCCTGGAAGGGTCAAACAGTCAAGTGAAGACAGACACATAATTTTTTGCCTTAAATTTATTTAAGTTAGAGCTGTTAGGACACTAAAAGATTAAGGCCTTGGAGATAATATTGTTGTTTGTGTTACGGTTGATATGATTATTGCTCCCTTCTGCACCCTAACAGTAAGGGAGTTACATACACAGTGACAACTATGTATACAAACAATACCTCATGTTAGTGACTAGATTATGCCATAGTTTGTGCACATACCTGTAATCACTGACCAAAACCCTGTAATAAAATGAATATAAAGCATATTAAGAAGGATTTTGCGATCCAGAACAATGAGCCTTCTGATCCCCAGGTGTATTCTTTCCTATCCCTCTCTGTGATTTCTCAGTTCTTTGTCCAGGTATCCCATCATCTGTGCTGTTCTATTGTTGCAGTTAGTGACAGTACTGATATTCAGAACACCTCAAAACAAACTGTGGAAACACACTTTCCCAACTTTTCTTTTTCCAAAGAAGATCCTCAACAGTAATGATATGAACACCTCTAAACAAACTGTTGATACACTTTTTCCCAAAGAAGATACATAAAATTGTATGAGCATCTGGAAAGACACCAAAGCAGTCATCCTGTGATACACTAGCAAGGAAGTACATTTCTGGAGTATTGTTACTTCTGCTAATATAAGAGATGGATAAGTGTCCCTTTTATACAATTGGTATGTGGTTTTGCATAAATTTTCACAAACATATATACATTGTGAAATAATATGATTTATTTCATAGGTCACAAACTGACTGGAGTGAATGACCCTAAAGTCTTATCTCAGTTGCCTGAATCAGACTTAGATTAATCTGAATTGGTTAATTATTAATATTTCTCCATGAAACTCAACAACATAGAATGAAGTTTGAGGGTCGGGTCATCCCATACCTCTAAGGTTTTTATGTGTATTAGAGTAATACACACCTACCCTGCTCACTGCTCACACTCATTGCACACAGAAGTGTTATAATGGTCTTCAGATCAGAAATATGCTAGAGCCTAAAGTAAAATGAGATGAGCTGTACATTCTCAACGCAAGAGGGAGGATCACCCCTGCAATTTTTCTCAGTGGAGAATACTTCCTATACCTTTTACTGACTTAGCTTCGACTCTGTACACTACCATTATTAGGGAGAGTCACACTGAATATGCAGCAACAATACTGCAGCAACCTTAGCTGCCTTTGAATTGTACCTCCAATGTTGAGACCAAGGTCAATCCTGCAATTTAATCACATATTTAATGACATCTGATCATTTCAAGCCCTGGTTTAAAATCCAGCTATCAATGCTCTTACCAGTGTGAAAGGTCTCACTCATTTAGGTTTTTTGTTTATCTTCTTGTATTTCAGATACTGATTAGATGTTGGTTTTTGAGATCGAGCTTTTAGTTTGCATTTGATTTGTGGAGGTGATTCCAGGTGAACGGCATATATTGTAATGTAAATAATTTGATGTTTTGACATATGAATTTAATTTTGGCAATTGAGGAAGTGAATACACATCACTTACAAAAGTTTCTTTATATGTGTTAGTATTGCTTTATTGTGAACTTCCTTAAAAGCAGTCATAGTAGCACATATCCTTAATCCCATCTCTTCTGTCACTGAGACAAGGCTTGAAACGTCTAGATCATTTGTCACTTCATAGTGAGAACCTTTCTACAAAGAAGGGGGAGAGAATAGCAAAAAGAGCAAATTAACCTACCATCAGTTTTGTTATATATTCCTTACACTTTGTCATTAAGACCACCATAATAGTACTTTTTATTATTCCTTACAATGCTCTTTCCCTGTTCTGAGCTATCCTTTATGGGTCTAAAAGAAATTAGAAATATACTTCAGGAAAGTATTAAGCATATAATATGCAATGTTTGCCTAAATTGTCTTGTTATTGGAAAGACACTTGTATTTTTTTATTCTGGTAACAAAGATTATAAACTAAGTTACAATTGTATTCCAGATGGAACACAGACTAGAAACATGAAGGGCAGCACTAAAGAATGCTACTGGTACCACTAATATAGTAAATAAATTTAGGCAAACCTCCTTTAGAATAAAAGCCACAGGACAGCCCCAACATTACTTTCATTGTTTCATGTGAAGAATAGAATATTTTTTTTAGTAAAGACAAATTTTCACAGATATTACCATCAATTGGGTAAATATTTCTGAAGGCATTCAGAAAGGATGCTGTGACCATGGTGAGAGAAGCAGATTTATCTGGGACTTATTCAAAACACCATTCCAAGCACTGCACCTGCACTAGAGCAGTTTTAGTGCTCATGACAGTTCTGCAATTTAGGAAAGGAATTCAATATATCACTCAAAAAGACCTAGCCAACAAGGCCAAGCAAATTTCCCAAGTACCTAAGACTGACCATAATTCAAATCCAGTTTTCCACAAGGCATATCTGAGGCAATTTTGTAAATGTCACATTCATTACCTTTTAAGAACTATGGAGTAGATGAAGCCACATTATCTTCTTCATTATGGTTATAATGGCAACAAAATTGCTACAGAATATAAATATTTTTAAATGAAAAGGGTATGGGTAATGACTTGTATCAAATGATCTTTGTATCAAATAAAGATCGGTTTAATTTCTAGAGATATAGCTGAATGAACATCATACAGCTTTCAATGTTTGTGGAAGTAATTGGTGTAACAGTTTAAGGAGTAACAAATCCATGTCAATGACACCTATGCTTATGAACACAGGCTTTTATCATTAAGTACCTTGAATGCACATGGAATAGTTTGTTAGTGATATATAATCCAAAAGGAATATTTTTTTGTGAATAGGTACTTTGTTGTACTAAAAAAATCTATTCACTCTTCCAAAACATGTATTAATTTAATGGATAGTATTGTTATTACTATAATGTATGTATCATATATGTAATGTTATTATAATATATAAATGATATATGTATAGTATAATTACTGATATTCTATTACTACTATAAATTATATATGTATAAAATTTGTTTTATTATTATACTGTGAAGGATACAAGGAATGACTTTATTTAAATAAACATATTTGTATGTTTTAGGTGCATGTTATTTTTGTGCCAGTACTGAGGTTTGAACTATGGCCTGGTGTTTTCCTTGAGCCATTTTGCTCAGTGCTAGCAGTTTACAACTTGAACCCCAGGACAACTTCATACTTTTTTCTTGGCTAATTGTCTGTATGAGTCTCAGAGTTATTTTCTGTTTGGGCTAGCTTCAAACAGCTATCTTCAGATCTCTACCTACTAAGTAGCTGTGATTATCCGTGGCATGTTCTTAAGTCATTATTATTGAGTGTTCAATAATATTTTGATATTTCATTTCTAAACCAATTCAGAATAAACAACTCCTTATTGGGTAAAACTTTATTTTGCAACAGAAACTGTAAGGACCCTTACTTTAAAATCAGTTTTCAAAGGTATTGCTAGTATAATTCTTTGTCTTACAAGCAGAAAAATTACATAAACATCCCTATCTTAACCGTCTCATTTTCAACAGTATACAAACTACAATATAAACATTCATCTTCCAGAAATCACACCTCTCTAATTACATATTCACCTTTGATTATTCTCCACATGATTATGAACATCCTCTAAGATAGGCTAAACTTATCTACTAGAGTCAGCCTACCACAGCAAACACATTGTAATACTTACTGAATAAATTTGCTTGTCCTCATCCTTATCAGATTTGCAGCTACTTCAGTAACGAGTATTTTCTGCTGCTTTGCTTGTAGAAAACATCATCCTGTTCTATTTCCCAGCAAAGAAACTGTGGTTGGCAGGCTTGAGAACTGTTAGATTCAGAGGTTCTTTAGTTTTGAATTTTTCCTTTTCTTTCTTGGTAGGTAAGTTGGAATAAGAAAAAAAATTAAGGAGTGTAATTTAGTTTAAATGAAAAGACATTTATTTGAAAATGTATATGTCTGAGTCAAGCAGAAAAGTTCAGATAAGTTGATGTTAGGAAAATGAACCCTAAAATATGTATTCAAATGTTTTTTTCTTTCAGGTGATTGTTTCTAACACATTTATAAGATTATTTCTTTCTTGCTTTGTATGTCCCTCCCTCACTGTATTTGAGGTTGGTATAATTTGTGGAGGGGAAGGGAAAAAAACAAATCGTTTAAATAGGTATACAGGTGGATTCATTGCAACAATGAGATGTACAAGTAGTTATGTGGAAAAACGAACTTTACAACTTTGATGGGTGGGGAGACTAGGATTGGGGAAGGGGTGAGGGGAGGATGGGAAGGGATGGGAAAGGGAAACAAAGGAGGAGGCTACAATGCATGATTGGAAATGTACTTATTATCTTGCCCATGTAATTGTAACACCCTCTGTACAGTATTTTCACAATAAAAATGAAAAAGAAAGAAAAGAAAGAAAATACTACAAGTTGTTGTTATTTAAATTAATTTTTAATTCAAATAGAATGGGGTTGGGTTTAGTGGTGCTTGACTTACTATTTAGAAGGCTGAAAGTTGAGGATCATAGTTTCAAGACAGACAAGCTAAAATGGACCATGGTACTCACAGACAAGGTGAAATGGACTATGGTACCCTTACCTTCAACTAAGAACCAAAAAGCTAAAGGTGGATCTGTGGCTCAAATGGAAGAATGCCAACCTTGAGCAAAAAAGAAAAGCAAAAGGACCTGAAATTAAGTCCTAGCACTAGCACATAGATAATATATATATACATATATATACACACACTATATGTATATATATGTATGTCAATATGTAAATTATATATGTATATGTATGTATATATAATTATATAATAAATTATTTGCAAGTGTCAACGATATACAAGCAAGCATTTAGTCTTGCTCTTAAAAACAGAATCATACACAATTATGAATCCCTGTGATTTATAGGAGCCAACATATATAGAAATGTAAATGACTAGATTAGGAAATTAATAGAATGATTTTTGTTATAGAATAGACTGTATGCACAAGATTAGGCAAATGATACTAAGTCTTTTTCCAAAACATTGAAAGAAAAAGCATTATAGTACAAGAAATCGCATTTAGATATGGACTATGCCACTCAGTAAACAGGTTGATCAGGAAAATATGATAGCTATATGCATATAAATATGCATATGTGTGTATAAACATGCACAGTGGAATTTTATTTATCCATTATAAAGAATGATAATGCATCATTTGCAAAGAAAGGAAAGAAATTGGGGGAAATCATGTTAAGTGAAAGATGGGAAGAAAGTCAAACCCAGGGAGATATGTTTTCTGTTATATAGGAAGGTAGACATGATCAGGATCAATACAATATGCACACTTTGGGGTGGAATCCAAGTATACACCTAGTTATGAACTGAAATATGGTTGGTTCAGAGAAGAATTTAAATAATGTAATTCCTTAGACTAGCTAACTAACCTTCCAACAAAATAAACACCAGGAATCAAGTACTCAGAGGTAGGACTGGGATCAAGGTAGGGAGAAATAGATATATGAAGCAATAAAGTGGGGATAAATGCAATGATCTAACTTAATGCATATCCCATAAAATGAAGAAATTGAGGAAAAGTTGGTAGTGAGAGCATTGGGGAAAATTATGAAAGAGGTGACATTGATCAAGATCCAGTGTACTCATGTACTCATGTATTGAATGTCAACTCCTATGTACATGTTGAAATCAAAATAAACTTTAAAAGCCCAATATTCGGTATGCTTATGGAAATATTACAGTGATGGTGGTTCTCTGAATAACTAACCAAGAACGAAGAGTTCAAGAAAGTAAGTAGCAGAAAGGAAATCATGTTCAGCTGGGGAAGAAGTTTAAGATGGGGCAGATTAATGAAAACAGGAATGGATAGCAAATACAATCATAATATTAATGATACATATGTAAAAATGGAACCAGGTAACTTGGAGGATGGGTAGTGTTGGGAAAGATGGGGTAGATCAATGTAACACTAATCAAGATGCATTATACTAATAAACTCATTGAATTGAAACCTCTTTGCAAAACAACTTTATGATAAATACAAATGAATGAAAACAAACACAAGAATTGAATTTGTATTCCATTTCTTATAGCACAAGTAATATATAGTAAGCTATAATTTGGACAAAATACAAAATTAATAAACTACATGACAAAATAGGAAACTGGAAATATGGGTAATATTGCCTTTGGAAATATACATGCCTTATACATTTCAAAAATATCAATATTCTGATTACTTCGATTTTCTTTTGAAAATAAAGTGATCTATAAACTTTGACACACGATTATCATAATGTTTAATGATACATAATTTAGCTAGATTTCCTAAGAAAACCATTTTTATTTATCTTATATTATAAAATATAAGGAACTGTTATGACACCACTATACTGTAACACAGATACTGAAGGTTCGCTCTTAAATCGCTCCACAGGAGACTGTTACATATAAGCTGCTACAAGTTGCAAAATCCCAAATATAAGTTAAATTACTTAGAAGGAAATGGTAGGAGGACAATTATTATCGTTCACAATCAATATCAGCCTTGGACATCCTGAAAGAGAGTAAGTCAGAGACAAATGTGTTTGTTTCACCAGGCCTCTACTTCCAAACTAGAAGTGTTGGAAAGACCCATCATGGCAACCTACTACTAAAAGCCAGACCACTAGATAGTCAGATCCTCTAAGACTCCTACATGGAAGACTATCTCTGACTCGCATGCTCTTCTTTTCACCAAAGAAACAGTGCATTTAGTAATTTATGTTTTTTGAATTTAGATAATGAATGAACATTTTTCATACAAATCAAGTTTGAAATACCTTTGATATATTTTTCCATGCTTAAAACTAGCAATACAATAAATAATAGTAGCCACAACTTGGAACTTTTCTGCATCAATGGAAAAACAATCTTGAAAAAATGGATTCTGGGAAGAACCGATTAAATCCAGGGATGCATCTATTTTACACACAATTGTTCAAGTGGAAGGAAGGCCAACATAGTTTCATTAAAGTAAGAATTAGTCAAAGGTCTGCACATCCACACTTAAAAAATATTATATTTGTTTTAAACTTGCTGATTGTACTCTAGGTAGACTTTGTAGACTTGGTTATTGTTGACAGACAAAATCTACTTGAGTAAGACATAGGAACCTTAAGCAAGACTTCCTGATAAAGCACATGGTGAGTTAGAAGAGGAAACCATAGTCAAAAAATGAAACTTACTTTTTGTTGGTCACAGCACATGAACTCAGGGACTGAGTACTGTCCTTCAGCTCTTTGGTTCAAAGCTAGCCCTCTCCAACTTTGGTACAGAGTACCACTTCTGATTTTTTGTTGGGTAACTAGAGAGAAATCTCATAGACCTTCTTCTCAGGCTAGCTTAGAACCCCCATCCTCAGATCTCCGTCTCCTGCATATGTAGGATTGTAGTTATAAGCCATCAGTATCCACCACCCCCAAACGGAAACGTTTGAGATTCTAATAAGTTCAATTTTCAGTGGAAACCTCAAAAAGTATGGCAAGGAAAGACCTCCTAGAATTGTTCTTGCTACTAAAGAATTGAAGCTACAGAGTGAGCAACCAGGAAGTTGTCTGTTAGTATAGATGCAAGTCTAGAAGGGTGCCATTAATTTCAGTTATTTTTTTCAATATGATGATCTTCAGTACAAACCTGAACTTGTCACAATGCATCTACCTCTTGGCATGAGCTGAGCCTGGACCTATTCTACCTCAAATGCAAGAGATGCAAAAGAATAGCTCACAGTTTTGGAATGAGTTTCATCAAGGTACACCAAATATGCATATACTTCAGTCGAGTTGACCATGCAGATGAATCTGTTTTTCTAACCTTCTTCCATCTTCTATCATTCAACAGCTTTTGATGAATCTCATTTTGTACCTCTTTATTCAACTTCTCAAGATAATTTCTTATTAAGCTTCTAAAATTGTCTTTTCCCCCAATTGTTGCCTTCTTAACATTGCCTCAAATTATAAACTATATATGATTGTCCTGTATGTGTTCACTGATATATTTAAATTTTGGTCTACCATCCACATATTATAGGATATCTTTAACCTGCTATAACTGCTCTGAAAATCATTATGGAGGTTCCTCACCAAAGCAAAAACACAATGCCATAAAACCAAGTGAAATTAGGATTGTGTATATCCAAAAATATTTTTGAAATGAAATATTAGAAGCATTCACTTCTCTTATATCCCAGTATATGTTTATAGCTATGAATATTACATTTTCTTTATTCCCTCTTTCTGGTACACCTAGGTGGACTGCAGAGATTGATTGTTATGAATGCTCCTGACATGAACATGGATATTCATGTTGAATCATATTCCTTCAATATGTATCCAAGTTGTTGTAAAGGTCATTAAAATATGTGTCTTTTTTGGCATTGTGTAAAATTCCATTCTGAGCTGCTTATGGGTTGCACTAGTTTATAATGCCACACAACTGAATATTCCTGATTTATTTCAACCTCTCCAGCATTTGTTTTTATTTGTTTGAGTTGTGATAAGTATTCTGATGTGTAATATGGAATCTCAGTGACTTTTTGATACATATTTCCTTTGTGGATAAGAATTTCAAATATTTCATTTATTTATTAAACATTTACATTTGTAATACATTCCTAATCAGTGACTTTCTTTTTTTTTTGTTATTTGATCAATTTTTAAGTTTTAGAATTTGTGGTTTTTTTCCCATTCCAACTATTCACCTTAGTAAAAAAAAATTATCACTACAGTGCACAATTTACTAAAATCAAGCGATTGTACATTTATAACACTGTTTTTGTTTTTTTTTTTTTACAACCAGGCAATTATTTCAATAAAGACGCCCAACTTCTTTCACTAGAAAGATAGATTGAAAGGATAGTATCTCATATTAGCCCTAAGCTAATCTCAGAATTACCAGTCACAGGGAAGGCCTCAAGAGTTGGGCTAAGTAAAATGCACTTACACAGTAAAAACAGCATTTCAAGTGATCAAAGGGCTTCATAAATTTTTTAAAAGGCCCACCTTCAACAAGCAAATGGTGCAGTTCACAAGCAGACCATAGGAATCTGAACATCAAGAAGATCAAAGGATAAAAGTATACAGAAGGGGGGCTGAGAAGGTGGCTCAGTGGTAGAGTGCTTGCCTTGCATGCCTGAGGCCCTGGGTTCGATTCCTCAGCACCACATAAGAAAAAAGAAAAAAGCCGGAAGTGGTGCTGTGGCTCAAGTGGTAGAGCGCTAGCCTTGAGCTGAAGAGCTGTGGGACAGTGCCCAGGCCCAGAGTTCAGGCCCCACAACCGGACCCAAAAAAAAATTTATAAAGAAAGACAACTTTAGAACGTTGACTCAGAATTGGGGGGGGGGGACAACCACTAGATACCAAAACTCAATGTTGAAGTGAAGAAGTGTTTTACCCCAAACCTCAGCTGTGTTTGATTCTCTCACATCACACAGACACAGACACACACACAGACACACACACACACAGACACAGACACACACACACACACACACACACACACACACACACACACACACACACACACACACACACACCCCTCATGTACACAAAGAACCCTAGGGGCAGTTGTTTCTGGGACAGTGAAGCTTTTTTATTCTTCCTTTTAGATAATCAAATGTGATGTTGTGGTTGGCTTCACAGCCACCCCACACCTGAGCAGGAGGGAAAGGATTCCTGAGACTGCAGGATGGCCTTGTGTACCCCTGGCTTCCTGTGTAAGATTGTAGTTCGTGGACCCCTAGGCCAAGCTGAACAGCGGGTACAGTTTGGCTGGAGGATGGCACCCCAGAGCTCTGCATGCATGCATGGGAAGCCCTGTGAGCATGTCTGGGATGGCCTTTCAGCAGTGTGGAGAAGTTGACACCTGTAGTTGGACATGGCAGCAGGCAGGAGAATAGCAGGAATCCTAAAGACAGGAGAGGCACAGGAGTGAATGCGCTTTTCCATGGAGAAACCTAGACTACACGAATGAAGTTCCCAGCCCACACAAGACGGCCACCGCTCAGGTCCCCAGATGCCCTATCTGGTCTTGTCCACAAAGCCTGGTCCTGATCTAGAGCTGGAACCTCCCCGGCTGTCCTGGGCTCAGTGCTGCAGGAGCAGTGAACTCCAGATGTGCTTCCTACGCCCAGTCATTGCAACTCAATGATTATAGTCACAATTCTTCTTTCCCTGGTATCCTAGTTTCTGCTACTCTGTTCTACTACCCATAATTCATAGTACCATGGCTCCAGCCACCTGATTCCCTGACACCCCTGACACTGATACTCCATTCCCTAAGTAAAAAAGGGCAGAGTGGGCACAGCCAGTCGACTTTGGTACTCCTGGCATCTTTCAGGCACATTGGGACCAATTATTCCTCAGGTATTTAACATGAGCTACTAACTGCAGGTGGAAAGGGAAAAAAGTTATACGGAGGTGACTAAAATGTAGAGTCATCAACATATCATCGGTTGCTAGGAAAAGAAGGCCTTAAGGTAAAAGTTAATGAGAAGAGAAAATTTTACAAAGAATATTGGGGATGATGAAATAGGTTTAGCTTAGTCTCATACTAGTGATCTGATTTATTTTATGACACAGATATGTAACTTTTGCATTTTAAAAATTGATGAAGATGCATATATGTGGTACTTATATTAATTTATGGAATAGTTGCATATAATTAATGCTATTCAATATTTTATGTTCTATGATAGTTAACTCATGAGTCTACCATTGTCAATATGAATTGAGCTATTAACAAATGGAATTTCACTGTCAAATACTACAAGGAGATTACTGGTGCTAGTACCGAAATGAAAGCTAGTAAAACTGAATAAAGCTACAAGTTTGAAAGGAGGGGGTAGTGTTAAGGACTTCTTCACCATGGAATCTGGGAAGACTAGAATGTGTTTTCTTGAAATACTTGTTTTTTTAACCTTGTTAGAAATCAGAACATTATTATTTATTCTTGCTTTTTGGGACCTTTTTAGTGAATGGTTTACAAAAAATTATCAACATGACTTTGAAAATTCACTGATGTGAATTATCAGATGAACATTATATGCAAAGCTTCCCTGAGATGCAGGCAAGCTGGATTCCTTTTCTATTAAATTAATGAAATAAGCTTAGTTTTGAATGGATGGACAGTCCATGACATTTGTTCCCAAACAAGAAAAGATACAGGAGAAAATAAAAGAGAAAGGAGACCCAAGCCTCCTGAAATTAGCGGAAATATATAGAAATATAATTTAAAAAATCATGGTTCAAAGTAAACCATGGCAGGAAAATCTGTGAGACTCTTATCTCCAATTAACCACCAGAAAGGAGGAAGTGTTGCTGTGGCTCAAGTGGTAGATGCTTCTGCTTGATCTGAGGAGTTCAGCAACATGTTAACACTCAGGCACAGAGTTCAAGCCCCACAAATTACAAAAAGGAATTTTAAAAAATTAAAGCATCAAACAACCTGAAGATGTTGTCCAGAGTAAAGAGTGTGGCCTTATGCATTTACATGACTTAGTCACTTGCAACCTAATTTATCAGGTGAGGGTTGGTGATTTGTGTGAGTGCCAAAACCTGCAAAACTATTTTGCACTTTACCAAGGAAGGAGGGATTGGAGGAAGGGGAAAGGTGTTTGGCGGTCATTCCTTTTGGTTCAGTGGTTGTTTTCTGGAGTCAAATTCAGAGAAATTTCCCTGCTAATCCTACTTGCATGGGGAACTAAGGAGCTATGCCCTGGAAGTGGACTTTGTCCTGTCCTTCGCCTGGTTCCAACTCCCACTGGGTAATCAAAGTCCCTCTTCAGGACCAAGATGCCTTGAAGACAACTTATCCACCGGGCAGGTGGACCTAACCACAGCCAGAAAGGCAAAATGTGCCATGTCAAGGGCAGCACATGAGATCAACACATGAGACCAGAGATTTTTTGTCATTCTCATTTTGTATTACCACTTTGATTCTACAAAATAATATGTTGATTTTAACACCTCTCACCTCTCCCCCCGCATTGGTAAAGCTCACAAAACTCCTTCTTTTGGCTCCCAGGACACTTAACTCTTAGGTTTGTCCAATCGTTTCCATGATAGAGAATGACTTAATTGTATTTTGAACACATAAAGCATGCATATAAAACTAGCACATTTTGATCTTAGGAGAAAATAGCCTGTTCCCCTCACAAATTTATTGACTGTTAGGCAGTTTTAGAGGGGAATCTGTTTTCCTTTTTAGATAAAAGGCTTGTAGGAAACTATGTTCATAATCTGGCTGCTCCTCCCCACACACCTAAAATACAAATTTCACAAGAATTTACAAGAAAGAATACAAAAACCAAACACTGGGAATGCTCAGAAACAGAATGTTTTCAAAACCCAGAATATAACTTTGTTGTCTGAGGGAGGGGCTCTCTTTATATCAATTAACCAACACAAAAGAGGAGCCATTAGTACCTGACATTAGTGTCAATGGTTGCTATTCCAAGGACAAGGAGCTGGACAGACTGATCTGGTGGGAGATTGCAGGGAAGAAATCTTCCACAGTGACTTGGGTACAAAAGTTGGAGTTACCACCTCTGTGCCTGTCTTTCTTCTTGCAGCACAACAGAGTTTTCCCCTGCTCCAAGAAGGCTATCTATGTACAAGCAGATCTAGAGAAAGGCTTTGGTTCAGTAGGCCCCATCATGCAATGCATGATGACCCTTCCCAAGGAAGGGTCATTCAAGCCCTGGGCCTACAGGCCGGTGCTAGAGTACTTCAGTGGGCACCGTGCCATGTACGCCTATGCCCAGGTAGAGCTTCCAGTGACTGCAGCTGGCTCTGTGCTGTGGCACCATCCTAGCCCGCCAGCATGTCTTCTTCTCCCACAGTCCCCTGGTATTGCAGAAGGTGGGCGAGCTGCAGTGAGGCTTCTACTTCACCAGAGGCCCCAGCATGCCTAGTGCGCATGAAGAGGCTGCCATCTAAACTACTAATTTTATGGAGCAGTTGTAAATAAGGTTATACACATTAGTGTATGCACAATGTTATATCCTGAGTCTGTAGTTTCCAAAGGACATTGAACTCTATACTAGCAAAAATAGGTTTTATTGTTTGTATTTATAAGGCCATAATGGCAAACTGAAATAAAAGTACAATAAAGTTGTTATCCAAAAACACAGTATTAAATATCAGAATTTGAAAAAAGTTGCATGTAAGTAGTGCAAATGTAGTTATACTAGAATGATAAAATACACACAAACTATATTACTTTAGTTACATTCAAAAATAAAAAATAAGGAATTACAGAAAGAATACCAACTGTATATAAAATATTAACATGGTTTTAAAGGTTGAAATAATATAGTTAATATATATTGCTGTAATAAAACATAATATTTCTATGTTCTGGTTCTGTTTATATCACTGAAGGAAAATATTAGAAAATAGAAAGTATATGTGGCACATGTTGCTTCCGGTCCCAAGAAGGGGAGTGGAACTTCTGAATGTGTGTCCTGGGAAGGTCCCCATGACCAGCCCACGAAGACCCATCAGAGGTCCGTGTGGTGACCTTGCAGGGGCTCCAGGGTACCACAAGGATACTGCATTGTATCTCTAAAGCCTTCACCTTTGTACTACACTGAGATTTAGGGAGTAAGAGGGTAATGGGGCTTAGAAAAAGAGTTGTGATATTCTAAGAGAATATCTAAAACACCAGTCCACAAATCCACATTTTCAGTAAGGTACCTTTCTACCTGAATATAGGAAAAATACAGTGAACCAAAGAAAGTGGGCCCTAGAACTAAGCAAAAGTTACTAACCAGATATGACTGAGGCAAGCAAATTTAACCTAACACATAAATATGCAAAATCTGCACTGTTTATACGAATACACTTGGAAACAAAATGCAATAGAAGATAGATACCTTGTATTAATACTTACTCAGCTAGGCCACGGTGGCTCGTAACTACAGTCCTATATAGGAAAATTGAAGCTTTTGTGAATAACAAGTATACAAGATTCCATTTCATAAATAACCAGGAAAAGATTAGCTGGACCGGCACTGGTGATACATACCCGTAATCCTACTTACTCAGGAGGCTGAGATCTGAGGATCGTGGTTCAAAGCCAGCCCAGGGAGGAACGTATGTTAGATTCATCTCCAAATAACCAGTAAAAAAACCGGAAGTGGCACTGTGTCTCAAGTGGTAGAGCACTCGCCTTGACTTGAAGAGCTCAGGAACAGCGCCTAGGCCCAGAGGTCAAGCCCCATGACCAACAAAAAAAGCTAGGTTGGAAGCACGACTTAAGTGGTAGAGTGACAAGCAAGCAAGCTGAATCCTTGAGTTCAAACCCTGGTACAAGCTAACAAGGAAGGAAACATATTCCCAACATTTTCTTTTCATGAAGGGAAGAAATGAGGTGGTTGTTCCATCAATCTTATCTAGGGAAATAATCAGTGATCCTTCTGGCAATCCCCAAGATGACAGAACCGATATCTTCTCTTTTTAAGAGAAGTTCTCTCTCTCTCTCTCTCTCTCTCTCTCTCTCTCTCTCTCTCTCTCTCTCTCTCTCTCTCTCTCTCTCTCTCTCTCTCTCTCTCTCTCTCTCTCTCTCTCTCTCTCTCTCTCTCTCTCTCTGTGTGTGTCCATTGTGGGCTTGAATTCAGAGGCTGGGAGCTGACCCTGAGTATTTTTGCTCAAACTAGTGCTCTACCAATTTGAACCAAATTGCCACTTTCAGTTCTGGTGCTTACTTCAAGATAAGCATCTCATGGACTTTTCCTGCCTGGGCTTGTCTTTGAATCTCAATCCTCAGATCTCAGCCTCCTGAGGAGCTAGGATTATAGGCCTGAGCAACCTGTGCCCAGCTAAGGGAAGTCCCTAACAGGATGATAATCTGAATGCCAATGAATGATTCCTACCATTCTCTGTCTGATGTACTGTTAGACTCAAATTTTGTCTGAGTACTTACTAATAAGTTGTTTAACCCCTGTGCTTCCATGTAAGAAAGTTAACAGTTAACTGCTCAGAGCAATCCAGAGTTCAGTGAATTAATACACAGAAGTTCTATAAAGAGAAGATGTTGGCACACAGTAATACTTAGGAAATGTTATTTTTTATAACAAAATACAAGTAGTGACAGTTATCCTCACATATTATTGAACATATGGGACAAGGAACATTTCAACTTCCTCTAAGGAAGCAACATCAAAAAAGAAGAGCAACTGTGATTGTCAGTAAAAAGAAAACAGTATCCATCTAGAATTTATATAACTGAGAAGTGCACATTATATATTATTGAAAGCAGCAATGTTAAATCAGTATTAGGCAAGACTGAGATCAGCCAGTGTTACAGTCATTTGATATAGTTTTTCCAACTTTCAAAAGCTTGACAAGGGAGTACAGAAACAAGGATTTCTCAGCATGGTTGTCCAACATGGCTACTTTATAGGGCAGCACCAGGAGTTCAACTAGATGCTTAGTAACAGCTATAGTCAGCAGAGATTTGTTGACTAGACCTCATGGAGATTGCCATCTCTCAGATAGATCACACAATCGTTAGTCTTTTATGAATGCTACAGTATCTCCATAAATATGAAGGTTAGGATGATGTTATAATTCATTCTGTTACTCACCCTTATATCACCCAACTATATATAAATGTTCATTGGTTCAGAAAGAATATTATGTGTTCCCAGAGGTATCCAGTTCACATAATTTCCCAACATTCATATAAATTTATATCTCTTTAGACAACTCATGGCTTAATTCATCATATTAAATATTAATCCTATTTTTCCAACATATTTTGTAGTTTTTGTTAAGAAAAATAGAAAAAGAGATAGGAGCAGGTTGGACTCTCCATCTTTTCAAAAAATATTTACAATATTTAATATACAAAAAGTAATAAGAATTAAAGATTAATTTTATAGTTGTTTTCCTTACTCTGATGTCTTTGTTTTTAATGGTTTCCTTTGTACAATTTAAATCTATTGTGTTATCCTATTTATTTAGGTCTGATACTTAAAAATGTTGTTTCTTCTTTCCTTGTATATAATTCAGTGACAGTGAACTCAGTTTTTCTCAGGTTTTCATGTGTTTTAGCCTTTAAAATTTTTCAGAAGTTTAATTTAGAAGTAAAACAGAAAGATCCTTGATAGAAGTCAGTACTATATTTTCATGTTTAGTCATTCTCAGAAAGAAAGTCGTCAATGAAAATATGTATTATGCAAAGTTATGATATGCTTGAGTGTCAAATTTCTGTACAAACTGGGGAGATGTTTAGGTTATTATGAAAACTGACATGTGCCATGCATTCACTTGATTTCAATCTCCTCCCACTCCAATCAGTGCCAAATTAAAACCTCCTTTCTCTCCCACATCATTTGAATATTTCATATTTCTGATTTTATATCAAAACATACAAGTAAAAGAAGTGAAATGAGAACATCATGTGTAATAAATAAAAGGATATCTGCTAATCATTTAGGTAATATAACCAATTTCCAACCTTAAAACAAAATTGTTTCTTATAGTGGCATGCAAAATTCAATATATTCTGGCCAGATACAATGGATTGAGGCTTATGTTTGTTTTTTTTTTTTTGTAACACTCAGGGAGTTTTACATGCTAGACAAGAGTTCTACCACCATGCCATACCACCAGCCCACAGGGAATAACCCTTGCTTTCATTGTATTTGATGTTGGTATAAATTGTGTAGGAGAAGGCAAAAACAACCCATTTAAATAGGGATACAGGTGGACCCATTGCAACAATGATATATACAAGCCATTATGTTGAAAACTATCTTTACAACTTTGGCCGGATAGAGGGGCAAGATGGGAAGGGATAGGAAGGGGAAACAAAGGAGGAGGCAACAATGCTTGATAAGAAATGTACTCATTACATTTCCCATGTAATTGTAACCCCTCTGTATGATATTTTCACAATAAAATCTTTAAAAAAGAAAAGAAAAAAGAATGTAGTAAATCTTAAAAGCTGATATAAACTTATAACAGCTCTTACAGCCTCACCCACTCCTTGTCGGCTGGTGGTATGGCATGGTGGTGGACTCTCCATCTTGACAGGCTAGGACTACTTACTGAGAATCAATAAGGGGCAACCAAACTTCCTGGAGGAATGGAGGCTACAAGGAGGTGGGGTTGGAGGTGGACTTTTGTGGAGTCTCAGTCAGGGGGCAGAGGTTATCAAGGAGGTTATCAAAAGGCTATTAGGGCTGAGAGATGGGGACATTCAATCAGCTCACAGTGGAATGTTGGAGGCCAGGCTTGGGTCAGACTGCCCTGCCTGCACATCAAGTCCACACATACCTGGGTTTTGCTTGGTGTCCATATGCACCTGGGACAGTAGGGGGGGTGGTCAATCTTTCATATTCCATCCTTAGGTATATAAGAAGTTTGGGACAAGACGGGAGAAGTAAGTCCTTAATATAGGTCTTTGGATAGATAAAAGGATTGGGCTGGAAGAAGAGATCAGGAAAGAGTTGTTATACTCTTCTTGGAGATTCTTCATCTGGTCCTATTGGGGATTTATTATCCAAACTGTTCTGTTTGGAATTTATATTCCATTTGGGATTTTCTAACTGAGGTATCATCCTAGTCGTGAACTTCCCTTTGCTTTTCTTTTGTCAGTCATAGGGCTTTAACTCTGGGCCTAGGTGCTGTCTCTCAGCCCTTCAGCTCAAGGCTACTTCTCTACCACTTGAGCCACAGTGCCACTTCTGGTTTTCTGGTGGTTAATTGGAGATAAGAGTTTCATGGACTTTCCTGCCTGAGCTGGCTTTGAATTGTGATCCTCAGATCTGAGCCTCCTAAGTAACTAGGATGACAAGAGTGGGCCATCAGTGCCCGGCTTTGGTCTTGCACTTCAGATGGGGTCAGGGATGAAGTACTCCTGAAAACCAGGAAGGACCCGGAGGTGGGAGGGGTGGGAGGTGAGTGATCATGGGAGAAATGTGGAGTTATGAGAACAAAGCAGGTTCCCATCAACTTTGAATAGCAAATTAATTCTTCTGATAATCACCAATCATTGTGGCCTTTTTATTCTTATAAGTCACAGTGATAACATTGTTATTTCTATATCTATATCTATATCTATATCTATATCTATATATCTATATATATATATATATTCACAGTGATATTTCTATAGTGCTAACCAGATGCTAGGCATTATGTGTACATTCTCTCCCTTACACATACACACACTCCTTAAAACAACTCTGTAGCATAAATACTGTATTATTACCATTTTACAGATGAAGAAAACAGAACTACTGAAGAAAGATTAAATAAATTTTCCAGTCTGGTGAGTGGTGGAGCTACAATTTGTACTCAGCACTCTGCATCCAAGTCTATGCTCTTTAGACACGCTTTCTTAAAAGTTCTAATGGTTTGAAGGTGAAGATGAGTGGAAGAAGTATAGAGAACAGGAAATCAATACTTGTGAAAGCATGTCAGATGTGAGGATAGTAGGAGAGGACAGGTATATGTCTGAGATTAAAAAATAGGAGACATGAGGTGAACCCAGGGAAGGCACGGGTGGAACTGGGGGTCCTATGGAGGCATGACCATGTAGGACTGTGTAGGTCAGGTCAGAAACTAAAAAAGAGCAGGAAATCACTGGGGGGAGGTATGCAGTGAGGTAGAGGGAACAGCAGTCTGAATGCCACTTTGGTACACAAGGTGAAAATGCAGGGAGCCATGTGACAGCCAGATGACTGTGCTGTTGGAGGTATGGTACAAATCACACAGAACAGAGGGAAGGATTGAATTTTGGAGAGGGAGTCACAAAGGGAGTTCCATAGGTTATTCCTAGGCTTCTACTTTGTGGAAACAACTGAGGAGGCTCAGAGGCTTGTAATGAAAGTAATTTGCTAAATCCTGGAGATGTGGAGTACAAGGAATATATGGGATCAGGGGAGGTGGCCAGAATTATACTGAAGGAAGGACTCAGAGATAATTCTGGAGATATACCTGACAGTTTAAGGCACAGGATACATAAGATCCCACAAACGGGCTCTAGAAGAAGAGAAGCTGAAAGAGATGGCATTTTAAAAGACCTACAAGGCAAGGATGAGCCTTTAAAGGAGATGTTGAGACACAGAAGGAAAATCAGTACTGTGATATCAGAAGCCAGTTAGAGGACATGTTTAAGAAATCAATAAAGTCCAATGATTCTGAGAACCAAGAAGACTCAGGTTGAAACATCCATTACATCAGGAGACATGGTGACAGCTTCCAGAACACAAAGAGGGCAAGAGTGAAGTGAGGAATGAAGATGGGGTATGTAAATGAAGAAAGAATGCACACAACTCAGAAAGAGGGAATCATGAGAGAATGGAGGCTCAAGAGAAGGGTCAGCAGATTTCTGAGTGCCAAGCACCAGTGGCTCACACCTATAAGCCTAGCTACTCAGGAGGCTGAGATTTGAGAACCACAGTTCGAAACCAGCCTGGGTACACAAATCCTTCAGACTCTTATCTCCAATTAACCAGCAAAAATAGCAAAACTGGAGGCATGGCTCTAGCAGTCATGAGCAAAAATCCAAGTGACAACACGAATCTCTGAGTTCAAGTCCCAGAACCAGCATGAGAATGACTGTGTTTAAACTGTTGATTCCAAGACCAGAGCTGGGAGAAATGAGATGAATACAGAAGGGAAAAACCTGACATATGAAGCTTCGATGAAGTAGAGAGAGAAGACCAAAAGCTCTAAGAGCTGTGAGAAGATGGGCTTTTACCAGGAAGGCAGGAACTTAGGAGATGAGTGGCTATAGACAGGTTTGTACCTTTGACAGGGAAAAAACTGTGAAGTTCCCATCTGATGACTCCCACCTTGTTTATGACACAAAGCTGCACAGGGAGAATGAAAGAGGAGGTGTGGGGCGAAAGGGAAAGGGTAGTGTCAGAGTTCTGAGTAGATAAGAAGGACTAAGCTGTAAGGTGGTAAAAGTGAAACCCTGAAACAGATTGCTATGTGGAACTGAGGACTCATTTTAGAATACTGGGGGTCAAGCCTTGCAGAGATTTCAAATGATTACAGTGCCTGCCTGTGGGTACAGGCACTTAGGACAACTGTGAGAAGTCATCCTGCTGGGGTTTGGCTAAGCGAGATCCCATACGAACTCCAAAGGAAAAGTGGACTTAAGGTATAAACCTGCTAGATACGGACCAGGCACCTAAGCAACAAGAAGTAAAGAGAGAAAAGAGGGACTTGGTGATAATAACAGGAACAGAAAAAAATGAGTTGAACAGCTACTGATGGAAAGAGGTGGGTAAAGAACAGAATATTTGAATTTAACCCATTAATTTCATTAAAACCCATTAGAAGTAGACACAAGTGGGTCATGCTTCATGTTAGCTCTTCAGAAGACAGATACAGAGGATTGCGGTTTGAAGCTGGCCCAGGCAAAAAGTCTACTAGACTCCATCTCCAAAATAACCACCAGAAACCAGGAGGTACAGCACTAGCTGTCAGCAAGCTGAGCAAGAGCTCAAGGCTCCAGTTCAAATCCCAGTACCTAAAAAAATCACTCATTAGCAATTGTGTAGATTTTAAGTCAAAGCCCAGCAAAATAAGAACCAGGAAATCGGTGCTAGTAAGAAGGGAAGGGGGAGGGGAAGAGAAGGAAGGGGTTGATGAAGGGGGAAGGTTGGAGAATGCAGGCAAGAATCCAAGCCACAGAATTGAGACATAATAAGGGAAAGGTTGTGTCAAAAGGGTGTGTGTGAAGATGTGACACAAATCAAGATGCAGAGTACACAAAAACAGCTTTGGTAAATTGCAAAACTTTCCATACATAACCTAGAATTAAGATAAGTAAAGGAAGGGGTGGCTTGGAGAATTGGGGGAGAATGCTGAAAAGGTAACATTGATCAAGACGCATTGTATTCATCAACTGCTTTGTACAACTACCTAAAGATAACAAAAATAATTTTTAAAAGGAAACTGAGAATGACTATGGTCATAATGCAAGACACAATGCTATCTACTGTTAAGACAGAAAAAAATGGGAATGCAAGTTTTAGAACCCAAATAAGATGATTATGCTAAAAAATTACTCATTAGATAGCTTGAGCTGGATTGCTCCTTATTAATACATTAAGAAGATGTATGAAAAGATTACAACCTAATGAGGAAAATATGTGAAACACCCTACTTAGTTGGAGACTCTTCATCCAGGACACACAGGGTCTCCTCCACTGAGTCCTCTTCCTTCAAGGCCATTAACTCCAAGCCATTGAAAAACAGCAAAAGCCTCTACAGTCATATGAATGCGTTTACAGTAATGCTTTTACAACCATAAGATTGCAAAAGCAAATTTTAATGGCCCATTTCTTCTTTTTCTAAAAAAATGCTTTATTAAGTTTTAAACTTAAGAGCATTGCACTGAAGCAAAATTTTCCTACTTATGCTTTCTGCATAGCTGAGATTACAGATGTATACCCCCATGTCTGGCTTGTTGATATTCAGTCTTTTCCCCCAGATAACCTCAAACCATGATCCTCCCAAGTTTCTAGAAATTACAAGTGGGGGTCACTGAGCTCAAATTTAGTGTCTTATTTCTTAAGTATTTGCTTTTCAAGGAGCTATGTGCACATACAGTTGCCACAGTAAAATGAATTTTTCATCCATATAAATTTCCAGAATATGAAAATTAATTTTATCACTAGAAAATTCCATAAAATAAGAATGGGCTATATGCCAGGCAACAGTGGTTCATGCCTATACTCCTAGCTACTCATAAGGCTGAGATTGAGAATCACAGTTCAAAGCCATCCAGGCAGGAAAGTATGTGTGAGTCTTATCTCCAGTTAATCACGAGAAAACTGGAAATGGAGCTGTGGCTCAAAGTGGTAAAGCACTTGCTTTAATGCACTAGCCTACGTCCTGAGTTCAAGCCCTACAACCAAGAGAGAGAGAGGGGGAGGGAGAATGGACTATAAATAAATCAAAATTCTTATCTTAGAAAATTCCAGCTACTTAAAGGAGTCATAAACTGAGGTGTTCACACCTGTAATCCTAGTACTCAGGAAGCAGAGGACTGCAATTTGAAGCTAGTCCAGGCAGGAAGGTTTGTGAGACTCCAGTTAATCACCACAAAGGAAGTAGAATGGTGGCTCTAGAGGTAAAGCACTGGTCTTAAGCATCCAGGTCCTGAGTTCAAGCACCATGGTCAACATGAGAGACAGAAAGAGAGACAGAGAGAGGGAAACAGAGAGGACATCATAAATATTATTTTTTTGGTCAGTCCTGGAGCTTGAATTCAGGGTCTGAGCACTGCTTCTGAGCTTCTTTTACTAGCACTCTGCCACTTGAGACACAGCACCACTTCTGGTCTTTTCTGTTTATGTGGTACTAAGGAATCCAACACAGGACTTCATGCTAGCTAGGTGAGCACTCTACCACTAAGCCATATTCCCAGCCTCAACCATAAATATTCTTAAACTACAAGTATTAAAAATACTTCCTAAAAATAAGACTATGTTGGGCCTGGAACTACAGTAGAAGACCAACAAAATGCTGTGGCTTAAGTGACAGAGTGTTTGGTATAACAAGCCAAGTTCAATTCCCAACACTGCTGTAAAAAATTTACAGTCACATATGGAATGCAGCATTTTTTACAACCTGGTTCAGAAAAAAAATTTTCAGTGATGGCTTTTTAAGTTTTAAAAGTACATATAAATTATATTGCATTAATAAAATACATCTCAACTTAAATATTTTTTGTTCTAAGTATGTAGAAACAACATTCAATTTTTAAAAACACTCACAATTAAAAGAGGTATTCTTAAGGAAGGGACCCAAAGGTGCAATGAATGCCTCTGTGCCAGTGAACATATAAAATAATATTTATCAACAGGAATTTCAGGAAATTGCAACAAGTTTTTAATATTTTTTTCCTCTTGTTGATGAAGATGGTGTTTTATTCTTTTTTCTTTTTGGTCTTTGTCTCTTGCTTTTTGCCTGTTTTTCCTTTAGCTGTCTTTGGTGGGTAATAGGAGGCAAAGCAATGGAAGAACCAATGGTGAAAAAATGCAGCAGTGGTACTCAGTAGACACTAACAGGAAAATGAACTGTGGAACTATACAATTTGTAGGTAGAGATGGGAGAGGGAAACGGAGATAACAAAGGAAGGGGTGAAATTGCCCCCAAAGAAAAAATTCATTACATGCTTATGAAATGGTAACCCTTCTATACAACTCTTTAATAATTAATAACAGTTGCTGGGAAGGTGGATCAGTGTTAGAGTGCTTGCCTTGCATGCATGAGGCCCTGGGTTCAATTCCTCAGCACCACATAAGCAGAAAAAGTTGGAAGTGTTGTTGTGGCTAAAGTGGTAGAGTACAACCCATGAGCTGAAGAGTTGAGGGACAGTGCCTAGGCTAAGGTTACAGGCCCCATGACTGACAAAAAATTTAATAACAATTTTTTAACCTCACAGTTTCTTTTTGCCATGAACTTTGATTAAATTCTACTTTAGTTTTGTTTTTCTTTTGTTGTACGGGTTCCGAGTCTTGAATTTAGGGTCTCTCTCTCTCTCTCTCTCTCCCCTCGCTCAGCTTTTTCTCTCAAGGCTGGCACTCTATCACTAGAGGTACACTTTCACGTCCAGCTTTTTATTTTTTTTTCTTGTTTAACTAGAGATTCGAATATCTATCTCAGTTTCATTTGCCTGAACTGGTTTCAAACTTTTAATTCTCAGATCTCAATCTCCTGAGTAGCTAGGAGTATAGATGTGAGCAACAAGTCCCTTCCTTTAAAAAAATTATTATATATTAGTTATACAAGGGGAGATTTTGTTGTGACATTTCCACACAATGTTATCCTTCTCCCTCTTCTTAAAACAATTTCAAAAAGTTTCAGTTTTACTTTGACATAAATCTACTTAACCATATTCATTCTCTTTCCCCTTAGTTAGCCAACCTTCTTGCTAGTTCTCTGCCTCAGCCTCTCTCTCTCCCCCCAACTTTCCATTGATCAACAGTTTTCATGTTATTTTCATATATAGTTATAATGTATCTCAAAACTATTCACTCTCTTTTTCCCTTTCCCTTCCCCTCTTAAACAGTCCTGTAGACTCAATTTGTAAATCTGCCCATATACACAAAGGTACAATCATGTCTATGAATATATATGCTCTTTAGGCCTAGCTTCTATATCGGAAACAAACACATATCTTGTGTTTTTTTATTTTTATTTTTTAGCTTGGTTCATTATGATGTCCTCTATTATATCCACTTTTCTGAGAGCGACATGATTTCATTTTCCTTCATGGCTGTGTAACATTCCATGGTACATCTATATTACTTCTTCTTTATCAGTTCAAGAAGATTCCAGGTGTCTGATTCCATCATTTGGATATTGTGCACAGTGCTGTAATAAACATGAGTTATGCTGGCATCTTTCAGGTATATTGATATATTTTACTGACATACCCCTCATATTGGTATAATGGAGTCTTTGGAAGGGTCTGTTTCTAGACTGATATCCATAGTGGTTGCACTAGTTTGCATTCCCACCAAAAGAGTATAAAGATTCCTTTTCTAATTCATCTTACCACATTTTCTTGGTGGCTGTCATTCCAACTGAAGTAGATTTAATCTTATTGCAGTTTTAATTTGGATGTTCTCTATTATAGCTAAGGCTGTTGAACATTTCCTCATGACTTTATTAGCCATCTTTTTCTTCTTCTGAAAACTATGTAATTAGATTATTTCTGGGTTTTTTTTGCTGTCTAATTTCAGTCCTTTATATAGGATGGATATCAATCCTTTATTTGTTGAATAGCTGGCAGCCCTAGGAAACTCCAAATTGTCATTACTCAGTCATGTGGGTCTGTCCTTCTGCCAGTGTTTTCAGCATGAACAAGGGATGAACTGCACATCTCTTGGCTTTCACTTCCGCATGGATCCAAAGTTCACATGACAGCACTGACTGCACATTAGCTGATTAAAACAACAGGAGGGCCTGGGGACTTGCTCAGTGTAAGAGAACTCATCTGGCAAGTGCAAGGATTTAAGTTCAGACCTCAGCTCTGAAAACTACAGAAACAATTAAACAACAATCAAACCCAAAACCACAAAAAGTGAGTCTTACCTGATGCTGGTGGCTTATACTGGTAATCTTAGCTACTTAGGAGGCGGAGATCTGAGGATTGTGGTCCAAAGCCAGGCTGGGCAGGAAAATCAGTGAGACTCTTATCTCCAAAAATCCAGAAGTGAAGACAAGGCTCAAGTGGTAGAGTGCTAGCTTTCAGCATAAAAGCTCAGGGTGAACACCCAGGCCCTATGTTCAAGCCCCAGATCCTTCACACATTAAAATGTCTTACACTAAGACTGATTTATTAACTATCACCACCTAAATTCCTGTCACAAAGAAACACAAAATGAATGCCATGAGACACGTCTTTCCAACATCACTCCTGGAAGCCCCACAAGTGACACAGCCACCTCTTCATACATACATATAGATATTATGTGTATATGCGTATATATGTATATCTAGATACATACATACAATTGAAGTAAGAAAAAGATCATTGAGAATATGGAATTCCAGATTGAGCAACCACTCAAAAAGTTTCTCTTCAGGTCCTATAGAAGAGAATGGTAGTAAAACTAATGTTACATTTTGCATTATTATTTTATACATTTGTCTTTTAGAACAGATACTCAAAGAAGTATAGTTCTGCCTGGCATTGTGGCACATGTCTGTAATGCTAGCATTTAGGAGGTGGCAGTAGCAAGCTAACAATTTAGAGACCAGCCTGGGACACAGAGAACTCCAGGTCACCCTGGAACTGTCTGTATCCAGAATAATACTAACAACAAATAAAAACAAGATTGCATAAAAAGCTTAGACTCTTTAAACGAAGAAGAATAGAAGTACAGATGCATCAAGTTTCTAATTTATGGAAAGCTGGTCTTGCACAGTTCCTTGCTCTACATCATCCCTTACCCTACAGTAAATCCTACCACTTGGTCAGCAGACACCATGAAGGTCAACACCCCTGTAAAACCAAATACATACCTACTCTAGCAGAACTGGCAAAGATCGAAAGTATCATTAAACCATAAAGAAATGTCTAACAGGAGGAAGATACAGGAGAAACTTCTCTTGGAGCTGCAACCCACATCTACAAATGACTATAAAGTAAGAAGCAATACCAAGAAGCTAAAAGGACTCTGAAAGGTCTCCAAAAAGTATATAATATGTGGGAATTTAGAAAGCTTATTAAGACATACATAAATATGCCAGGCCATATACTTGTTTGGGCATCAACAAGTATGTAGACATCTGTCACAAATCATTAGCTAATATAAAATACGAAAAGATCCTTAAAAGCAGTTTCAAATCTAAATGCAACAGAGCAAACTTGCTTTAAAAAGTTATCACCTAGAAGCTGGGCACCGGTGACTCAGGCCTGTAATTCTAGCTTCTCAGGAGGCTGAGATCTGAGGATTATGGTTCAAAGGCAGCCCAGGCAAGGAAGTCTGTAAGACTCTTATCTCTAGTAAATCACTGAAAACTGAAAGTGGCACTGTGGCTAGAGTGCTAGCCTTGAGCTGAAGAGCTGAGGGATAGCACCAAGGCCCAGAGTTCAAGCCCCACAACCAAAAATATAAAGTTATCACCTAGGTACTTACACCAAAAATATTATGTCAGTAAATCAAAGCCCCAAATCAGTCTCTGCTTAAGGATACATAATTATAAAGCATAATTCAGTGATCACAATTCTCAATAAAAGCAAATAAAGGTACATAGATTTACACTACATCGTAGGCTCTCAGAGGACACACATTCACCCCTTACCTGGTCTCTTTACCTAATCCCCAGGTACAAGCTCCATATCTACCTATGCAGTCTTCAGTTCTAATAGCTCTAGAGAAATGAATAGTATTCCTTTAAGCTACTACTGACGCTTTAGTCAATTTCTACATCAGAAAAAGCGATCATAAAAGTTGTCCCAAGATAGCCTTTCAAAAAGTAATAGCATAATAGCATACTGATATGAATTTGGCTAAATATTCATATATAATGAACAGATTCATATATTATTGAAATTTATGTAGAAAATAGCACATATAAAATGACACGTTTTATCATTCCCACTGTATGTTTCAAAATCTTGTTTCCCTGTGTGGTCAAATGCATCAAAACCTCTATTCCTGGGACCGCCTCTCCCTCTTCTTCTCATGCCCCCTTTTGGGCTTCCACATCCTTTCAGCGGCCTGTCTCAATCAAACCTGTCCACTGGTCTAGTCAAAGATGACAATGCAATATGATAAGAGAGCCTAAGCCTCTGCCCGTGTTCTGCCTCATCCAGGCTCCTGTATGGTGTGGTACACTACCAGGATCTGGTGGTGTAATCACCTGCCCGCTTTCCCTTCTGCCCATCCTTGTGCTTTCTGAGGACCTACTTTTTTTCTACTAGACTCCAAGATGTAGTTCTAAATGAATACATCTTTTTAATCATTTTAACACCTTGTTTATTAACTTTTTTAAATTTGTATAGGCTTTCCAAAACATTTTCCCTAACAACAAATTACTTATTTAAAAGAGATCCTGGCTGGGCGCCGGTGGCTCACGCCTATAATCCTAGCTATTCAGGAGACAGAGATCTGAGGATCAAAGTTCAAAGCCAGCCCAGGCAGGAAAGTCTAAGAGACATTTTATCTCCAATGAACCACCAGAAAACTGAAAGTAGAGCTGTGGCTTAAAATGGTAGAGCACTAGCCTTGAGCAAAGAAGTTCGCAGAAAGTGCCCAAACCCTGAGTTCAAGCCCCATGACTGACCAAAACAAAAACGGATCCTGAAATCAAGTAATCCGGATTATTAATAGCTTCAATACTTGCACCAGTAAATTATCCTACCATTCTCTCATGGCTAAGAAAGCCATTCTTACCACAATAAAAAAAAAGATCGAATTTACAATTTTCTTTTTTTGAAAACAAATGCAGAAATGATGATTAATCTTACCTTTTTCATATAAAACATTATGCTAAATAAATTCTCTACATTGGCTTTTCTACCTTCTAACAAAACCCAAACCAATTTTAAAACAGAACATTTTTTTCTGATTTAAAATTCTATTCTTTTCCAATTTTCTTTATTAGCATTTAATGTAATTTTGAGAAAAGAAATTATTTTAACCTATCAAAATTCCTTACGTAAATTAGATTAGACATAGAAATACAGAAAAAAATCATAGCACATTATGAATTAGAATATAGTACAAAGGCTAATAATTTTTATTGAGATTCAGTGATTACATAAAATTCACAAATTTCACAGTATTGTGGGATAGTAATACTTAAAGTCATATACACATTTTAACCTTTACAAGGCAAATTGTCATTATCATGGTCTATAAAGTTTGTGAATTCTATAAGTTTTGACAATACAACTATTTCTTCCAAATCGGTTGATATGTACCTTTCTTTCCTTTTGTTTAGTGTAAGCTGCTCCCTCTTTCCCTCTAATTCTCTCCCTTCCATTGCTGCCCTTGAATTCCTTAGTTCATTTTCATTCAATGTCCAATGTAGCTGATGTGCCCCTCTGTTATATAGTCTCCTATTTCCCTCTGATTCTGTGTCCTGCTCCTAGCTCCCCTCAGATGTGCACATATATATGGTAAATATATATGGTACATATATATGGTACATATATATGGTATCTATCTATCTATCTATCTATCTATCTATCTATCTATCTATCTATCTATCTATCTATCTATCTATCTACCATATATAAGGTCGAGAACATGGAGTCATTTAGGAATGATATGACAAATTAAGTAGAGGTTCTTTGTTTCTTGAATCCTGTTTATTTTGTCATATCTCTTTGCATTTTGGATTTAACATTCACATATCAGGAAGCCATGTACCATTTGTCTCTCTGATCTTGGCTTACCTTGCTTGAAATGATTTATTCTAATTCTATCAATTTCTGGTGAATACCATTATTTTATCCTTTCTAATGCCTGCATATTTCACTGTATGTATGTACTACAAATTTTTGATACATTCATCTGTAATGAGGCATCTGGGTTGTTTCCATATCTTAGCTATTGTGAACAGTGCTGCAATAAACATGGAGGTGCATGTGTCCTTGTATCCTGGTACCTGTTGCTCAGGGTAGATGCCTAGGAGTGGTATGGCTGGGTCATATGGGAGGTCTATATTTAGCTTTCTGAGGACCCTTCAGACTGCTTTCCAAAGTGGTTGTGTTAGTGTACATTCCCACTAGCAATGCAAGGGTTCCTCTTTCTCCATATACCCTCCAGCATTTGTCATTGGCTGACATTAGGATGTGTTCCATTCTGACTGGTGTAAGGTGGTATCTCAGTGTTTTGATTTCCATTTCCTTTATGGCCAAGGATGATGAACATTTCATGTGTTTCTTTGCCATTTGTATCTCTTCTTCTGAGAAGTTTCTCTTTAGCTGCTTTCCCATTTAATATTTGGTTATATTTGGGAGGATTTAGTTTCTTGAGTTCCCTGTATATAATGGATATTAGGCCTTTCTCTGATCTATTGCTGGTGAATATTTTTCCCAATTAGTTGGTTATCTTTCTAGATTGGTTTCTATTTCTTCATCGATGCTGAAATTTTGTTTTAAGATAGTCCCATTCTTCGAGTCTCCAATTTGTTGTGACCCGGGGACTTTTTTTCAGGAAGTTCCTGCCTGTGCCTGTAAGTTCAACTGTCTCTCCTACTCTGTCCTGCAATAGTTTCACAGGTTCAGGTTTGATGGGAAGGTCTTCAATTCATTTTGAGTTGATGCTAGTGCATGGAGACAGGTTGGGGTCCTCTTTTAGTTTTGTGAATGTGGCCACCTTGTTTTCCCAGCACCAATAGTTCTTCCACTGTATGTCTTTGGCTCCTTTGTCAAGTGTCAGATGAATATAGGTATGTGATTTTATTTCTGGATCTTCTAGTCTGTTCCATTGCTCTTCGGGTCTGTTTTTGTGCCAATACTAAGCTGTCTTTGTTATTATGGCTCTGTAGAAGAGCTTGAAATCTGGTATCGTGATTTGTCCTTCATTGTTTCTTTTGCCTATAATTGCTTTGGCTATTCTCGGTTGTTTGTAACACAAATCTTTTAAAAAAAGTCTACACAATACTTGAACAGCAAACACATACATGGGAAACAACATCAGTGAAAATCAGTCCTACATTTATAGAAATCTAGATCAGATAACAACAAAACACCAAAGTCTTCTCAAATATATTAATGATAGAAACCAAGCCTAAAATCATCACTGTGTATATTGTAATCCTTGAAAACAGTATATATTCCATATACTTTTTTCCCATTTCCTTTGTTGTTGTTGTTGTTGTTGTTGTTGTTTTGAGTTTGCATTTTTTGAAACGTAGTCTTCCTAATCTAACCCAGGATACAAACTTGCAATTATCCTGCTTCAGCCTCATAATTACTAGAACAACAGGTGTGAAGCAGCACACCAGGTCTTCTGTATTTTAAAACTTGATGAAAATTAAATAATCTTGTACTCAAGAAGTTTAATTCTTGACAAACTCTAACACAAAATGCAGAAGATTAACATATGGATCATGAAACCTGAGCTGGGTGTCAGTGGCTCACACGTGTAATCCAGCTACTCAGGAGGCTGAGATCTGAGAATTGTGGTTCAAAGACAACCTGTGCAGGAAAGTTCGTGAGACCCTTATCTCCAATTAACCACCAGAAAACCAGAGAACACTGCCATTTACATTTGGTAGGAGTATCAGAAGTTGTGTCCTCTCAATGGGTCATGTGAGAAATACGTATGCTACAAAAATAACTGGTCTACACTTTATTCCAGATTAAAGAAGATAGAACACTTCGTGAAATTTGAATGCAAATTAAATAATTTAAAGAATCAGATAATAGTGCTATATCAATATTAATCACTTTAATAATTCTCTCATGGTTTTTGGCAAATACATAAAGTATTTAGGGATAAAGGAACACTCACACATCTTATTTCTAAATGACAAAGAGAAAACTATGTAGAAAAGGAGAGAATGGTAAAGCAAATATGTTAAGAAGTTGATATTTAGGGAATCCAAATGAAGGGTATAAGAGAATACTTTATGTAATTCTTGCCATGTTTTTATAAATCAAATTATTTTAAAAGAAATAAAGAAAAGTCACTTCATTGTCTCATATCCCTGTGCCCCTACCATTACATATGTTATTTCACTTCACAGACAGATTTTCATGTCACAAAAATCTATCTTTTTAAGCCTATCATACTTATTAAAAAAAGAAAAACTGACATGTTCAATTATACTTTTTAAAGTTCCATACTTTTTAAAAATGATGGCAACAACGGTTTCTGCATTTGAACAAAAATTTCAATTTTTCCATAGAATAAAAGTCTGAGTAGAGAAAAAATACATAAACCTTTCAAAAATTTAGTTCTGCTCCAAGAAGCTTTACATATAAAAGTGGCCATTACAGAGAAAATTTGAAATAATCACCAAAAATAAAAAATAAAGTGAGCTTTTCCAGAACTTTCTCTAACCTTGTGGCAGATCCACCAGGTTGTGCATTGCTGTTTTATGTGTCCCTTCTAGTTAGTCACCATATGCACACCACTTCAGATGTGCTGCTCTCTGCTACAGGTCCTTTATTTACTTATTTCTAATTGACTCTAGCAGGGATGAGGTACACTTGACCCATGGGCCCTATAAGGCCTGAAAAATCATTTGGTACATGACAGGTTATAAATATCCAAATAGCGCTTGGTGGAAAATGGTTCCTTACTCCAGCCTTATAAAGCCATGTTCTTTGACTAAGACTTTGTTTCGGACAGGGTCCTAAATGAATTTGGATGGCAGGAAGTCAAAACACTTTGAGAAACTTGATTCCCTGAATACAGAACTATCTTACTAACAGGAGGCATAAGCAAAATAATAACTACGTTTGTAGAAGGCTTTGCTCTGACTCAGGAGACATGGTAGAATGCACCAGTCCTATGCATTACTTCACACCAGAGAACTTTCCAGAGTTTGGTATCATGTATCATATTAGACTTTTCTTCACATGTCTCATGATAGCCTACTTAGCTGATCATAGAATTAAGAATCTGTTTCAATCTATTTAAGAGACTGAATTCATAATGCTAAATCAAAACCGTAATTATATCCCTACTCTAAAATTAGCTCCTTAGTGTAAAACTTCAAAGTAAAATTTTAAAGAATCCAATATACTCATTTGTTTTGGTTTTGTTTTGTTTTGCTGTGCTGGGGCTTGAGTTAAGGACTGTATGCTTGCTACAAAGGCACTCTACTTGAACCATGCCTCCAGTTCCTTTTGATTATTTACTTGTTTATTTTTTTCTGGTGTCAGTATTGGTCCTTACACTCAGGACCTTGAGCTTTTACTTACCTTTTTTTGTTGTTGTTTACAGCTGCTGCTGTATTAGGCCTCAGTTCTAATCTGGCTAATTGGAGAGAAAATATTATGGATTTTACTGCCTGGGCTGACTTCAAACTGTGATCCTCAGATCTTAGCCTTCTGAGTAGCTAGTACTACAGATGTGAGCCACTAGAGTCCAGCTATTTTGTTACTTTTGTATACTTGCTTTTGATTAGGCCAGCCTGGACCCCATATTTATGCTTCCCACATAGGTGAAAGGCATGTACCAGGACACTCAGCTTTTCATAAGTTAAGGTGGTGTCTCGCAAAACAGCTATGTTAACTCGTGTGAAACACTGCACTGTGTGCTTCTCATACTTATGGAAAATATTTTTTTCCTTTGCAGTGGAATTAGACATTGATACTAGGGCCTTGTATATTCTAAAGAGCTCTCCCAATGCTCTACTGATAAAGTACCTTCCAAGCCCATGGTTAATTTATTATTTATTTATTTTTGTTGTTCATGGGGTTTGAACTCTGGGCCTGGGTGATATCTCTCAGCTCTTCATCTCAAGGCTAGCACTCTACCATTTAAACCATAGCACCACTTCCTGTTTTCTGGTGGTTAATTAGAGATAAGAGTCTCAAGGATTTTCGTGCTTGGGGTTGCCTTTGAACCACGATCCTCATATCTCAGACTCCTGAGTAGCTAGAATTACAGGCATGAGCCAACAGAACCCAGCTCCACATTTAGTTTTAATTATACAACTGGCCCTGAATCTTGATATAAGGTCATCTCTGAAATACACGAAGATCTTTCAGGTGTCATCTAAAATAATAATGACTTGTTGCCTAAACTATCAAAATGTTCCTAAGATCTGTAATATGGAAAGGTCACAAAGGGTTATGGCTGTTCTGAAAAGTCCTCTGGTTCCCCAACCATCCCAGTTGAGGACTATGCATACATTTCAGCTGAAAACTTCTCACCTGTAAAGTCGACCTGCCTCTTGGCCTCAAATGGCCCATATTCCCTGTAGGATCTCTGCTCAGCTCTATTAAGTATCACCTCTTTTCTCCAGCTGTCATTCCAGCCTTGTTGCTCCCCTTTTCTAGGAGTCCACTTCTAGCCTGCCAGCAGAAAACCAAAGCAGAGGGCTAAAACACAACATCCATGAAACACTAGGTACAATTCTATAGGTTCCTTAAGATTTCATTTTTCCAAAAACCAGTTGGAATACCACTGAATAAATGGGAATTTCAGGGGAAAAAGTTGCTGATGTTATTTTCTAGAATTTATTCATTTTAATAAAATCTTATTACTATTATGACTTCACTTATGTTTTAGAGAGTATACGATAAACCATATAATTATAGGTATCTTTTTCTTTCTTTTTGTTGTTGCTGTGTTTTGAAATAAGGTCATTACATATGTTTGAGATTAGCCTGGAACTCACAATCATTCTGTATCAAGACTCCTGAGGGTTAAAATCATAGGCATGCACCACACCTGGTTAATTATAGATGACCTCTATTAACACAATTTAATAAACTAACTAAATTTCACATTTCAAAAGCAGCTTTATGAAACCATAGTTCTAAACCTCATCCAGGAAAGTAGTACATACCAGTACCTTTGATTGTAGTTTAAAGTACAATATTAGATTGTACTTAACATTGTATTTTAAAAAGATTTTCCTTCCCTTGAATGGGATTTATATATTTGCCATATGTCTCTAGTGTGGGCCTCAACTCAGTTTTCAACTCACTCAAGAAGGTATCTTTTTTTGTCCATTTGAGAATCCAGCATCCAGATGAAACAAGGACAAAGTGCTAACCCTCTTTTGTCTTTTCTCTTCTGCTGCTTTAGAATATGCAATCAAATCCTGTATTTTAAGCCATCTAATAAGTTAGTAACTAAATTTTGAACTTTGTCATTTCTTAAACTGTCTTCCAAAATTGTCTTTTTCCCCTTAGATTTAGAAGGGTCCTCAAATATTATTTATAGCTTTTGCTATACTTCTTTGATTTTCCTTAGGAGTAATTACACCACGCTGATAGTACATATAGAAAAATATTAAAATTTATTCAAATAATGGATGTACATCTCATTAAATTCCTCTCATGTATCCACAATAAAAATACAGGCATAGAGCTGGGAATGTGGCTTAGTGGTTGCCTACCATGCAAGATGCCCTGTACCACATAAACAGAACAAGGCAGAAGTGGCACTGTGGCTCAGTGGTAGAACACTACTCTTGAGCAAAAGCAGTTCAGAGACAGTGCCCAGATCCTGAGTTCAAGCCCCAGGACTGGCAAAAATTACAAAATTTAAAAATACAGGGATTTTTTTCAGTTTTCTCATTATTATTTCCTAACTAAACTTTATACTCTAACACAAATAAGTAACTACTATCAAGTCTTAAAATAAAAATCCTGTTTGTACATCACGAAGATAAAATTATGTAATTACCTTGAATATAAAATGTTTTTGAGTGTCAAATGTTGCACAAGGGATTTAAGTTCACTCTATGGCTCTAATATCCTATAATATCAATAACTATTTAAATCTAACTTACATCACTTTATGATATTTTCATAGAGGATTATACTTCTACTGTAGAAACAAATCAGATCAACCAAAATAGAAGGGGTAGTTGAAATCAGGGGGAAAATGTCACTAAGTTGTTAATAAGTTGAGCCAGGCACTGGTGGGTCACACCTGAAACCCAAGCTACTCAGAAGGTCAAGAGCTGAGGATCGTGGTTCAAAGCCAGCCTGGCAGAAAATCCATGAGGCTCTTATCTCCAATTGAGCACCAGAAAAACTGAAATTAGCACTGTGGTTCAAAGCGGTAGAGTGCTAGGCTTGAACAGAAGATCTGAGGGACAAAATCCAGACCCAGAGCTCAAGCTCCACAACAACAAAACAAAACAAAACAAAACAACAAAAAAACAAGTTGAAGGTGAGTACTGGTGGCTTATTCCTGTAGTCCTAGCTACTTGTAAGAATGGAATTTGAGGATCAGAGTTCGAAGCCAACTTAGGCACAAAAGTTATGTGATCTCTAAGAAAGCCAGAAGTGGAGCTGTGGCTTCAAGTGGTAGAGCACTAACCATAAGCAAAAGAAAAAGCTAAGGGACAGAGCCCAGGCCTTAAGTTCAATTCCTAGAATTAGCACCTACATAAATAAAGTTAGCAAAGTGAAAAATTAAAAGATTTGCTTTAGATTTTCTATTTGCAACCCATAAGCATTTGTGTTTTACCATTATAGTATCTCCATTCAACTACAGAATTACTTCATTGATTATTCTATCTTCTTTCTGCTATCTCATTTTTAACTATATCAATTAAACTTGCTTTATAGTAAAGTCATTTCCATCATTTCTGTATGTAAATTGAAGTGTTAAATAGAATTGGCTACTTACTAGGATATTTACCAATATCCTGCAAATACTACATTCTCCCTCTAAATCTCCAAAGACCAAAGCTAATAGTGACAGACATTTTCCCCCCAAATCAGTTGTAAGAGGTCAAAACTGCAATTGAACCCACCTTGCTTTTCCACACTAGAACAGCAGCTTGCATTTCACCAGCCCTTTCCAATAAAAGGCTTGCATTAGCATTTGATCACTGATCTAAACACAAGCTTAGAAAAGGAAAAGAATACAGTAAAATTTCCAGCAAGAGTTCCCATAAAATAGTTGCATTTTGGCTCAAAAGGTTTCTAGGCTCTGAAGAAAGCTGAGAAAAGCGAGCTGAAACAGTCTCTGATGGTTCGAGAATATACTGAGCAAAGGGCCTCTCATAGGTTTCTGTACAGCTTTGGATAGTTTAGTACATTAAAACTTCCAATTCCACGGGGCAAGCATCTAATTCCCACATTCTGGAGGATTAATGTTTCTGGTGTATGTCAAAATGTGTATTCCCAAATGCTTGACATTTCTCTATGCTAAGCATTCACTCAATCTTCAGACTAAATTTAAAATGTTTCATTTTGCCTAACATCAACTTATCTGACAGTTTCTGTTTGTCTCAGACATATACTAGTTGTTGCAAATAAAGGAAACCATAAGATCTATGTTTCTTTGGGCCTGGCTTACTTCACTTAATATGAGTTTTGCCAAGCATTTCTATTTCCTAACTAATGGGGCAATGTCATTGTTTCTGATGGAGGCATAGACTTCCATTGTGTATACATACCACATTTTCTTGATCCATTCATCTATTGAGGGGCATCTGGATTGGAACCCCAAGATAAGGATTCAAATGTTTCTTCTTTTCTTTTTTATTATGAGAATACCGTACAGAGGAATTACAATAACATGGGCAAGATAACGAGTACATTTCTTATCAAGCATTGTAGCCTCCTCTTTGTTTCCACTTCCCATCCCTTTCCGTACTCCCCCCTCTCCCCACCCGACACTCGCCCCACCCCTCACCAAAGTTGTAAAGTTCGTTTTTTGACATAACGATTTGTACATCTCATTATTGCAATGAGTCTACCTGTATCCTTAGTTTAACGATTTGTTTTTTCCCTTCCCCTCCACAAATTATACCAACATCAAATACAGTGAAAGCATGGGTTATACAGACAAGGGACTCATATCTAAAATATACCTAGAACTTAAAAAATTAAATCCCCCAAAACCAAATCTTCAAAGAAACAACTGCCCAATAAATAAGTGGGCTAACGACTTAAAGAGAAACTTCTCTGAAGAGGAAAGGATAGTCAATAGATACATGAAGAAATGTTTTTTTTTTCTCTCCTGCGGTTGTTTCGAACATATTTATAAGATGATTTCTTTGTTGCTTTTTATGTCCCTCCCCTATGGTATAATCCCTGATTTCACTGTATTTGATGTTGGTATTGAAAGGTTAAAGTTTTGAGGCAGTGACCACTTGTTGCTTGTTTGTAGCAAAGCAACAAATGGGGCTAAACTGCACGGTTGTGTGCCTTTATAAGACCTGAAAATCCTTAGCTCAGGGCTCTCCTCCTGGGCTCCGCTGTGTCGGAGTGGAAGACAAGGCCCAAGCTGCAGCCTGTGTAAATAAAACAGCTGTAGAATCTGACTCTCGGTGAGAGGTCTATTAGGGATCTAGTAGCCGTGGCAAAAACAGGAAAGGAAGGACAGAAAACATGAAATTGAGCATGAAAAGAGAGACTGGGTAAAGGAAAAGAGGCCAGACTTGTTGGAATCGCCACTATCACATGCTGAGCATACATGGTTCACAGAGGGCAGCAGTTTCATTCGAGATGGAAAAAGATACGCAGGCGCAGCAATCATCACGGACACTGAGATAGTGTGGGCAGAAGCACTCCCCCAGGGAATGTCTGCACAAAGAGCAGAGCTAGTGGCACTAACAAAAGCCCTACAAATGGGAAAATGGAAGAGACTAAACATTTACACAGACAGTCGGTATGCTTTTGCCAACGTGCATGGCCATGGAGCCATTTCCCAAGAGAGGGGGCTGCTGACAGCTGAGGGAAAATATATTAAAAACAAACAAGAAATTTTAAGCCTCGGCCAGATGGGAAACAGCAAATATTGCCATTATGCACTGCCCTGGCTATCAAAAGGGAACTGATTCTATAACCAAAGGAAATAACTTGGCCGATCAGGCAGCTAAGGAGTTGGCCCTCCAGCCCAGAGCTGACTCTAGTAGACCCAGGGCCACGAGCTTTGCCTCCTGAGCCTCAGTACCCCCAAGAAGACTTGCAGTGGATAAAGAAAATTCCCATGGCCTATAAACCTCTGGACAGAGAAGGAAAACTGGTGAGGGGAAAGTTATCTTGCTAAAAAGATTGGGGAAGGGGATTCTAAAGAGAATCCATTGCGTCCCTCACATGGGAACACGAAGACTGCAGGACATGCTCCAACACTCCAAAGTAAAAATCACCTCATCGAGGACATTGTTAAAAATTGTGAAGCCTCATAGCTAGCAAGATCAATAGAAAACCCACGGATTGGGAGATCTTTACTAGCCATACAACTGACAAGGGTCTCATATCTAAAATATACTTGGAACTCAAAAAATTAAACCCCCCAACAACAAATCCTCAAAGAAACAACTGCCCAATAAATAAGTGGGCGAAAGATTTAAAGAGAAACTTCTCTGAAGAAGAAAGAAGGATGGCCAATAGACACATGAAGAAATGTTCAACATCCCTAGCCATAAAAGAAATGCAAATCAAAACATCATGGAGATATCACCTCACTCCAGTTAGAACGGAAAAAATCAAGAACTCTAACAACAACAGATGCTGGAGGGGATGTGTACAGAAAGGAACATTACTTCATTGTTGGTGGGAATGTAAACTTGTTCAACCACTTTGGAAAGCAGTATGGAGGTTCCTCAAAAGACTTCACATAGAACTCCCCTATGACCCAGCAATCCCACTTTTGGGCATTTACCCAAATGTATACAAACAAGACCACACTAAAGCTACCAGCACAACTATGTTTATTGCAGCATTATTTACCATAGCTAAGATATGGAACCTACCCTGATGCCCCTCAGTAGATGATTGGATCAAGAAAATGTGGTATATATACACAATGGAATTCTATGCCTCCATCAGAAAGAATGACATTGCCCCATTTGTTAGAAAATGGAAAAACTTGGAAAAAATTATATTAAGTGAAGTAAGCCAGGCCCAAGAAACATAGGTCCCATGGTTTCCCTTATTTGTAATATCTAGTATATGTATGAGTCAAGCAGAAAAGGTCAGATAATGTAATGTCAGGAAAATGAACCCTTAGATGTGTATTTTAATGTTTTTTCCTTCCATGCATGTGTTTCTAACGCATTTATAAGATTATCTCTTTGTTGCTTTGTATGTCCCTCCCCCACAGTATAACCCCTGCTTTCACTATATTTGATGTCAGTATAACTTGTGGAGGAGATGGGGAAAAACCATTTGTTTAAGGATACAGGTGGACCTGTTGCAACAATGAGAAGTACAAGTTGTCATTTCCAAAACGAGCTTTACAACGTCGGTGTGTGTGGGGGGAAGGAATAGGATTGGGATGGGGGGGAGGGGGGAGGCTGGGAAGGGATGTGAAGGGTAAACAAAGGAGGAGGCTGCAATTTTTGGTAAGAAATGTATGAATTATCCTGCCCATGTAATTGTAACTCCTCTGTACAGTATGTGCACAAATAAAATAAAATTAAATTTAAAAAAATTTGTGAAGCCTGTCAGCTCACCAATGCCCCCAATCAACTGGTTACAAAAGGAGCTTGCCTCCGTGGAGATAGGCCAGGTGTGTATTGGGAAGTAGACTTCACAGAAATTAAAACTGGAAAATTTGGATATAAATATTTGCTAGTTTTTGTAGACACTTTTTCAGGATGGGTTGAAGCCTACCCAACAAACATGAGACTGTGAAAATCATGGCTAAGAAGATCCTGGAAGAAATCCTACCCAGGTATGTCTTCCCATCCACTGTTGGGACAGATAATGGATGGGCCTTCGTCTCAAAAGTAAGTCAGGGAATAGCCACAGCACCTGGGATGGATTGGAATTTGCACTGTGCTTATAGACCCCAGAGTTCAGTGCAGGTAGAAAGAATGAATCAGAAAGGAGACCTTAAATAAATTGGCCTTGGAGACTGGCGCAGATTGGGTATCACTCCTTCCTTTTGCCCCTGTTTAGAATAAGAACTTCACCCTATCGGTTTGGCTTTACTCCTTTTGAAATAATGCATGGACCCCCTCCACCCATTATCCCTAGTCTTCAGACTGAATTGCTTGCTGATTTGGATGATACTGAATTTCTGTGTAAGCTTGACTATTTACAGCTGTTGCATAAGAGTATGTGGCCCCAGCTTAGAGCATTATGATTCTGCTTCTATTCCTACCCCCCATTTGTTTAAACCAGGGGACTGGGTGTTTGTTCGAAGGCACAACTTGAGATCTCTGGAACCACGGTGGAAGGGACCTTACATGGTGCTACTGACTACTCCTCCTGCCCTTGCTGCTTGGATCCACTGCTCCCATCCCATGCCAGACCAGCTGAACCCTTTGCCCTGGATGACCGTGGGGAAACATGGGAAGTCTGCAAGCATCCTACCCAACAACTCCGCATACACCTCAAGAAAAGAAAAATAAACTGGTTGTTATTGATATTATTGTTTAATATTATGGCTAAGGTCAGAGAGGGACTATACCCGTTCAAGTTCGTGAGGTATTGGAAATTAGTTTTGGCCCAGAGCTACAAGATTGTGTCTCAGGAGTTTAAGTCAATGGGGGGGAATGAAGGGTTAAAATTTGGAGGCAGTGACCACTTGTTGCTTGTTTGTAGCAGAGCAATAGGTGGTGATAAACCACCTGGGTGTGTACCTTTATAACACCTGCACATCCTTAGCTCAGTGCTCTCCTCCTGAGCGCCACTGTGTCAGAGTGTAAGATGAGGCCCAAGCTGCAGCCTGTTTAAATAAAACAGCTGTAGAGTTCTTCTTGGTGGGGGTCCTGTGACCTTGGCATAACATGTATAATTTTAAAGGGGAAGGAAAAAAACAAATCGTTTAAATAGGGATACAGGTGAACCCATTGCAACAATGAGATTTACAATACATTATGTTGAAAAATGTACTTTACAACTTTGGCAGGGGTGGGGGTGGGGTAGAAAGGGGAAAGGACGGGAATGGGAAACAATGGAGGAGGCAACAAGGCTTCATAAGAAATGTACTCATTATCTTGCCCATGTAATTGTAACCCCTCTGTATGGTTTTTTCACAATAAAATAAATAAATAAAATATTTAAGTAGAGAAAATCACAGACCTTCATAACAGGGCTTACAGAAATTTGTGTAGAACTTTAACACTCATTACAGATAAATTTAGTACAGTAACTACATAAATGGAAATTAATGAGGTGCTTTCTTCTATTATGCACCTTGAAAAAAACTACAATGTTATTCTACCTATAAAATTACCTCAAGATTTGTAAATATATATCTCAAAAGCCAGATTGCCTAGACTCTAAATGGACAGAATAGTTGGTAGTGCACTGTCAGGCAGGAAGTGGACTGCATCCCAGATTATATCACTTAAGTTTTGAAAAAAGAAAAAGCACTGTGCATTTATGTAATTAAATTTGTGTATATAAATTCAAAGTGCTGATGTCAGGAAAAATAAAGGGTGTTCATTCAATGTCATACATGTTTAAAATTTCCACCACAGGGTAGGACTATAGTTCATTGATAATGTCCTTTGGCCTGGCTTGCTTGAGGCCCCAAGTTTGATCCTCAATACTATGAGAAAAAAATGACAAAAATTTATTTTAAAATTGAAAACTGTGAAAAGTCAGCTTATTAGCAATACTAGCTGCAGTGTCACACTCTTCTAAAGGACACAACATTTTCATTTGTTTAAAAAAATGAAGCTAGACATGAAGTCATGATGGCATGCACTTCTAATCTCAGCTTTGTAGGAAGCATAGGGAGACAGCTATATCTAAAAATTAGTGAGGCCATCAGTTCAAACTATTACAGCAAAAACTACGTAGATCAGTAAATAAATGGAGAATCCTTGCCTCATTTAATTTTATATTTCTCTAATTTGAGAAAAAAAGTAAGGTAAAAGTGCATTATCTCATTTGATTAAGTAAGGTCATACACTTACTGACATACCGAATAGCATTTGGTTTTCAGCATCTTTATTTTACAGACTTTATTTTACAGACTTCTGATTCTCAAGCAACAAATCTTCTCCACACAGATAAAGGTAGAGTCACGATTTGCACAAGTCAAGGTGCTAGCACTTAAAATTTTCTGACAGGGCATGAACTCACACTTTGTGTGTGTGTCTGCACACATGTATATGTGAGTGTGCACGCATGTCCATGCTCAGGCCTGAGCACTGTCCCTCAAGATTTCTGGCTCAGGGTTGTCACTCCACCACTGAACTGCAGCCCCACCATGGTTAACAGGAGGTAAGAGTCTCCTGAACTTTCCTGCCAGGCTGTCTTTGAACCTTGATTCCGTTTTAGCATCCTGAAGACCTAGGAGAACAGGCGTGAGCTTCTGCTGCCTAGAAAGCAGTGGATGAGTCTTGACCAAGCCAGGAATAGGCAAACAAGCTCTGCTAACGATAACAACTACACACCTAAGATCACTACTCAGAACATTGACAACTACACACCTAACTGCAGTACTCAGAACAGTGACAACTGCACACCTAATCTCAATACTCAGAACAGTGACAACCACACTCAAAACTACAATACTCAAAAAACTGAATACAGAACACCAAACCTCAATACTCAGAACAGTGAAAACTACACACATAAGCTCAGTACTCACAACATTGACAACTGCACACCTAAATTCAACATTCAGAAAAGTGACAACTACAAATCTAATCTCAGTAATCAGAACAGTGACAACTGTACAGCTAACATCAATAATTAGAACAGTCAAAACAGTGACAAATGCACACCTAATCTCACTACTCAGTAAAGTGACAACCACACACCTAACCTCAATACTCAGAACAGTGATGACAGCACACCTAACCCCAACACTCAGAACAGTGACAACTACACACCTAACCTCAACACTCAACAGTGACAATTGTACACCTATTCTCAACTCAGAACAGACACAGCTACACACCTAATCTCAATACTCAGAAAAGTGATAATTTCACAGCTAACCCCAGTACTCAGAACAGTGAAAAATACACACCCAACCTCAATACTCAGAACAGTGAAAACTACATAGCTAAACTCAATACTCAGAATCGTGACAACCACACTACTAACTTCAATACTCAGAACACTGACAACAGCACACCAAACCTCAATACTCAGAAGTGACAAATATACACATGAACTCACTACTCAAAACAGTGGCAATTACACACCTCATTTCAACACTAAAAACAGTGACAACCAAACACATAACCTCAGTACTCAGAACAGTGACACCTGCACACCTAACATCAATACTCAGAACAGTCAAAACAGTAACAAATGCACATCTAATCTCAATACTCAGACTAGTGACAACTGCACACCTAACTTGAATACTCAGAACAGTGACAACAGAACACCTAAACTCAACACTCAGAATGGTGACAACTACACATCTAACCTCAACACTCAGAGCAGTGACAACTACACTCCTAACCCCAGTACTCTGAACAGTGACAACCACACACCTAACATCAATACTCAGAACAATGACAATAGCACACCTAACCTCAGTACTCAGATCAGTGACAACTGCATATCTCAAACACTCAGAAAAGTGACATCCACACACCTAACTTAAAAACTCAGAACAGTGACAACTGCACAACTAACATCAATATCAGAACAGTCAGAACAATGACAACTGCACACCTAACCTCACTACTGAGAACAGTGACAGCTATATACCTAACCTCAGCACTCAGAACTGTGACAACCACACACCTAACTTAAATACACACAAAAGCAACAACTGTACATCTAACTTCAGTCATCAGAATAGTGACAACTACATACCTAAACTTAATACTCAGAACAGTGACAAATACACACCTAACCTCAGTTTTCTGAACAGTGACAACTACCACATAACCTCAGTACTCAGAACAGTGACAACCGCACACCTAACCTCGACTCAGACCAGAGATAACTACCCACCTAATCTCAGTCAGAACAATAACAACTACACACTTAACCTCAACACTCAGAATAGTGACAACTACACATTTAACCTCAGTACTCAGAACAGTGACAACTACACACCTAACTTCATTTCTCAGAAAAGTGACAACCACATACCTAACCTCAATACTCAGAACAGTTACAATTGCACATCTAACCTCAACACCTAGAACAGTGACAACCACACAGCTAACCTCAACAATCAGAAGAGTGACAACCACACACCTCACCTCATGACAACCACTCGCCTCACTCAGCACTCAGGGAAGAAGTGGGAGGCAGGTGCAGATGCCTCAGGCCAGGGCGGGTCAGGTGGAAGTGTTTTCTGAGGTGCCCTTCCTCTTCCTGCACCAGGCCATGGTCTGATGAGGCAGGAGACATCTAGAAGCTTGGAGGTGCCAGGGTTAGGAACGCCTGTCTTAGAGCAGTCAGGGGTGATTCAGGAATGCAAGTGCAGCCAGGCCAGCGCCAGTTAGAGAAAGGCAACCCCACCCCCCGTCCTCTGTGGCCCCCCACCGGCCACCCCCTTCCCTTCATGCTGGTAGCACCAGCCCGCTCCAGACTTGCTTGCTGGCTTGGTGGCACCCCAGGACCACCTGGGGCTCCAGCCAGGCTCCCCGTTTCATAGGCTCCCACCTTCCTGGCCAAGAGCACTCTTGGCACATGAAATGCCTCCAGGGAGCTCACCCTCGCTGCACACAGTGCCTTGGTCTCATGCCGAGGATCTAGGCAGGTGGCCTGGTTGTCCTGCACCCGGTGCCCTTCCTCTCCTCTCCTACCCATGTACCTGGTGGCTGAGGGCCTGGGCTGTCCTGCCAAGGCTCACCGGGCACCAGGAGGCTCTTGAGCTCCTTCTGAGACTCCCTGGGGCTGCCGCCAGCGTCCGGCCTGGGAACCTAAGTTCCTGCGTAGCTCCACTGGAGCTGCAGCCACCATGGCAGTCTTGTCTTGCTTGCGGCTATGCAGCTGCTGCTGCTGGCGAGAGCGATTGGCATCGCACAGGATGTGGAACTGGTCCTACTCACCTTCCAGCAGCTGGTAGAAGCGGTTGGCCACGACCCAGCAAAAGCTCTCCTGCATAGAATCGCTGGTGGTTGTCACAGGGCACCAGAGCACCCTTATCCAGCTTTGGTCACTGCAGGTCTAGGCGGGCAGCCCACACAAGCAATGCTCAGCACATCCTGTGGCAAGGACCCATTCCGCCTGCCTCCTCCCTCTCTGCTGGGCCCTGTCCAGTCCCTCCAAGCACCTGCCCCTGCCACTGCTGCTACCGTTGCCTACCCAAACGCAGTGAGACAGCCAATCAGCACCCAGAGACATTCCCCTTTCCCAACCGGCGAGCCAGAGAGCCCAATCACAGGCCGGTGGCTGTTACTTCACTTGACCTCTGCACCCCACTCCCGGCCCATTCCAGAGAGATGGGGCCAGAGGTGAAACCACAACAGATGGACGCAGGTGACTTGCACTGCCAACCAGGGGGTCAGTCTTGGCTATCCTGTAACCGCATGGAATTGGGGTACTTTCCATGTCTGCCACACTTCTGTTAAGGTTACACATTAACATAGCCATTCAACAGCCATGTACTTAGCATTTAGTGTGTTGTTGAAGAAGCACCAGCTGCTTCTTGTTATCGACCTTAGACCTTAGTCTGCATACTGAGAAAAAAGAAGGAATCCTTTCTAACTTCCAGTCCAAGGTTCTACCTTGAAGACGTGATTCCTAGTGCAAGGAAATAGCCATGAGGACATGACTCCCAGCACAAGTGCAAGGATCTAATCATGAGGTCGTGACTCCCAGTGCAAGGATTTGACCATGAGGATGTGATTCCCAGTGCAAGTGTCTGACCATGAGGATGCGACTTCTAGTGAAAGGGTCTGACCATGAGAATGTGACTCCTAATGCACGAATGTGACCATGAGGATGTGACTCCAAGTGCTAGTGTCTAGCCATGAGGACGTGACTCCTAGTGCAAGGGTCTGAGCATGAGGACATGACTTCTAGTACAAGAATCTGACCATCAAGATGTGATTACTAGTGCAAGGGTCTTACCATGAGGATGCGTGGGAAAGCTTTCCTTTGGAAATGAAGGTTAAGGTGAAAGGGAAAAGTGATAAGGGGCAGATGAAGACGTCTTGAGGTGGGATGGAGTGCAAACCTTATTAAGCTCAAAGGAAAGCAGTGTGACTGGGACTAGAAGGATTAGACAAAGACCTAATTTTAGTCTTTCTTCCAGGACCAGTGCCTTAAACACAACCAATTTATATTTGAAAGGACCACTCTAACTGTGCTGTGAAGAAACTAGAATGGATTATCCAGGGAAGAACTGATGAGGTCACTTGGACTTAGGATGGTAGCAGTGGATATAAGTAAGAGTGACTAGATCAGCAGGACTTGGGACTGTGTTTGGTATGGATGATAAAGCTGATGTGACGATTCTTTTGCTGGCATGGGCATCTGAAATGGGAATGCTTGTCACAACTAAATACAACACTGGGAAGGGACCATGAGTTTCATCTTGGGCATGTTGAGGTTGGTGATTGGATAGTTTTGTTTGTCATTTCAGACATTCAGTTAAGGCCTGGAGCTCAGAACAGATGGGTTTCTTTCAGGAAATCTTTCCCACATACTAGTGGCTGCCCCATCTTACAGACATCACTTTCTCTTACATTTTGGATTTTGTTCAGGTATCAGGTAACTGTGGACCACAGGGGAAACAGGGCCCCTTCCAGCCTCAACCTTCATTAATCTTACATCATTCATTGTAATTCCATTTCTTTGCCAGCAACTGCTGAGGAATAGGTTGCCTTGAATATCTGGCAGAGCAGATTGGAGGGGGAAAATTCAAGGCAAGCTTTTCTTATACGTAAAAAGAAATTGAAGCTGGCTGGGTACGGGTGGTATGCCTAGCATCCTAACTACTGAGAAGACTAATATGTCAGGATCGTGGTTCAAAACCATCCTGGGCAGACAAGTCTGGAAAAAACTCTTGTCTCCAACTAACCCTTCATTGCAACTACACATATGGAGAAAGCCTAGATCCTGAATTTTTTGGTACTTCCAACTTAACCCACTTGGGAACCTCCCTACCTCCCTGCTTGTCATTAAATAAGTTCACCAATAAAATAAAGTGGAAAAAAGATAATATGGACAGAAGGTGTGTTTCATTTTTTACTTTTTTTTTGTGGTCATGGGGCTTGAATGCAGGGCCTGCTTGCTGCCCTGAGCTTTTTTCTCTCATGGTTAGTGCTCTACCAGTTTGAGCCATACTGGCACTCCTAGCTTTCTGGTGGTTAATCGGAGATAAGAATCTCATAGACTGGGGTTGGGAAGGTGGCTCAGTGGTAGAGCACTTGCCTTGCATGCATGAGGCCCTGGGTTCAATTCCTCAGCACCACATAAGCAAAAAGACAAAAGCAGGAAGTGGCACTGTGGCTTAAGTGGTAGAGCACTAGCCTTGAGCTGAAGAGCTGAGGGACAGTGCCCAGGCCCAGAGTTCAGGCCCCATGACCGCACCAAAAAAAAAAAAAAAGAATCTCATATCTCAGCCTTATGATTAGTATTACAGAAGTGAGCCACTGCCTTCTGGTTGGACAAAAGGTTTTGATAAATGCAGTGACATAGTTAACCTCCCAAACACTGTATTAACTAAAAGAAGCCAGAGGTAAAAGGCCATTTATTGTATGATTCCACTGATATAAAATATGTGTAGAACAGGCAAATCCATAGAGACAGAGTAGATTGGTGCTAACAGGAATTAGGAGCAATGTAATGTTGGAGAATTACTCCTTAATAGGTCTTCTGTAAGGTAATAAAAATACTCCAGAAATAATGCAACAGTAACACAAAATTGTGAATTGCTAAATGTCACTGATTTACACATTTCACATTGTGAAAATAATAATTTTTAACCACAACTTAAGGAGAAAATGTACTTTGTACCCAGATCAAGATTTGAACCCTGTCCTGCCACCCATTAACTCTGTGATTTTGGACACGTATTTCTGGGCCTTGTTTTCTCATCCATAAAATGGAGACATCACAGTCCCTACCTCCAAGGGCTACTTTGAAGTTGGAATGAGATCATTCATATTCAGTGATCAGCACAGTGCCATCACATAATAACTCATCATGAGAAGTCTTGTTATTAAATGTTATTAGTGTCATTCATCATCGATCACATAATTTTCAGTCAGACTTAATAGCAGGTAGAGTCATCTTAAATTTTCTTAAGATTTGTTTTTGTTTCTGTTTTGGGGCTTGATCATAGAGCCCGAGCGCTGTCGCTGGACCTCTTTGTGCTCAAGATTAGTGTTCTACCACTTGAGACACAACTCTATTCCCAGTTTTTGAGTGTCTAATTGGAGATAAAAATCTCATGGGGACTTTTCTGCCCATCCAGCGTCAAATCTCAATCCTCAGACGTCAGCCTCATGAGTAGCTAAGATTAGAGGTGTGAGCCACCAGCACCCAAATTCTGAAGTTTTCTTTTTTGAATTGTGCTGATACTGGGTCTTGAATTCAGGTCCTCTCATTCTTGCTTTGCTTTTTTTTGTGAAGTTTGACATTCTACCACTTGAACCACAGCTCTACTTTTAGCTTTTTCCTGGTTAATTAGATATAATAGACTCACGATTTTCTACAGAGGCTGGCTTCTAACCTTGATCTCCGATCTCAGCCTCCTAAGTAGCTAGGACCACAGGTGTGAACACAGGTGTGAACTACCAGAAGATTATTTTTTTGGTCTGCTCTTTTTTGGTTGTGGGAATTGAACCCAGGACACTGTGCTTGCTAGACAATCACTTTGCCACTGAGCTACATCACATCCTGAAGATTCTTTATGCAACAACATTAATACCTGTACAAGAGGCCATACTTTGTGAAGAACGGTAGCAAGCCAATGTTGTCTCTGGTACCTTTAAGCTGTCACTATACTACCATAAAACCATCCACTTGAGAGAAGGGGTTATTGTTTTACTATTGGACTTCTGGAATCAGACAACGTCCCCCAGTTATTCCTATTTTCCTTCCAGCAAGGTTAGCATACAAGTTCTTAGGGCTTGTCCTATGAGCATTGAATCTTAATGTCCAAATCACAAAGGACCATAATAACTGTAAGTAAACCAATCCTATTTGCTTCAGAACTAAGAACTGCTTTAAGATGGCTGAAATGGAGATAAGTTGTCTCTTGCTGATATTATCTGGTCACTGGTTTCTGAATTTACTGTAGACCTTATAATAATAGGTCTCACCTATTTTACTGATCATTTTTCTGCTGGGAGATTGCAATCTTAAATACATTCATGAAATACAATCAGACTGCATTAGCATGAGTTATTTACAACACTGTGTTTGATGTGATCAATTTTGCAAACATCAAATAACTCAAGATGTGAAAATGATCTGTAGTAATTATAAATAAATACACACATCCCCATGAAGTAGAAAATATATATATATAATATTATATATATCCCAGTGGTTATTACAACCAATGGATACACAGTTAAGGTAAACTGTACACAAAATGTAAAATGCTTTGAGTTTCAAAAGTTTCATTAAATATAATATAAAATTGCCAAGTACCAGTGGCTCATGCCTATAGTCGTAGCTAATCAGGAGGCTGAGATCTAAGGATTGTAGTTCAAAGCCAGCCCATGGCAGAAAGTCTATGAGACTCTCATTTCCAATCAACCACAAAAAAGGCCCCAAGAGGAGCCATGGCTCAAATCTTAAGCTGAAAAGCTTAGAGGCAGTGCCCAAGCCTTACATGAAAGCCTTGGTGCCAAAATCTTCAGATAGACTTAGAATTTAATTCAATTGAGAGTTCAACTCTCAATAGTTACTCCTTGCAATTACATTTTGGTGAAGCCAAGGAAGAGCAGCTTCAAGCGCCTTGAAAGTCACCTTTCTTTCTGTAATTATTTATTCTCTGGATGAATGAATTTCTTGTTTGTGTGTCTTTGCTCAAGGCAAATATTTTTAATGTGTTAAAATTATATAAAGGGCTAGGTGCCTGTGACGTATTCCTGTATCCTAGTTACTCAGGAGGCTGAGATCTGAAGTTTAAGGTTCAAAGCTAGCCCAGGTAGGAATGGCCATGAGATTCTTATCTTCGATTAACCACCAAAAGCTCAAAGTGGAGTTGTGGCTCAAGTGATAGAGCACTAGTCTTGAGCACAAAATCTCAGGGACAGCACCCAGATCCTGAGTTCAAGCCCCAGGACAGGCAAAAAGAAAAAAAGCATAAAAATTCAACAAATTAATATATGACAAACAAGATACATCACAGGATCAAGTGGATGTGATACTGTTTATTTTTGCTGGTAATTGCAGCCGAATCTTATACAGTGCCTACTAAGTGCCAGTCATACTTCTGACCTGCTCGTGGAATCCATGTATCTCCTTAATGACATGGATGCCTTCATTTCCCCATGTTCTGTGGCATGAGTGTTCTAAGAAGAAGAGCTAGGTTTGTCAGTCCAGGGAGAGTGTACTGAGTCTTCTCTCCTGACCTGGTGTTTTAGTGATAAGCACTGAGCTAAAAGTTGGGGTTTTAGTAGGGCAAGCTCTTCTTAAAGACCTATTTACAATAATAATGGGAACCAGTGCTCAAGCCTGTAATCCTAGCTACTTAGGAGGCTGAGATCTGAGGATTGCTTGTGCAGACAAGTCCATGAAACTCTTATCTCCAATTAACCAGAAAAAGAAGTATGGCTCAAGTGGTAGAACACTGCCTTGAACAAAAAAGCTAAAGCCTCACAACCAACCAAAAATAAAAATAGAAATGAAGGAGGAGGAGGAGGAGGAGAAGGAGGGGCAAGAGCAGGAGGAGGAGGAGGAAGGCCTATGTAAGCAAGGAACAAACAATATTGTTAGCTGGAGGTACTGTTTTTCAGAAACACCTTAAAAGCAGACTTCTGTATAGATCCATAATTCTATCATTAATCCAAATTATATAAAGGAGCTAGTGGGTACAGACAAGATACTTAGATCCTCCAAAATACTGTTTTGCTATCTGAAAACTATACCAGGTCACTGCTAATGCTGGATTGTCTAAGATGCTGAAATATAGCTGCCATTCTACATCTATTTCAAATTTGTGTTCAGAAGTAAGCTAATACCTTTCTCCTCCAAGGATGATTTGTTGACCGGCAGAATTTCAGGCCTACCTTAAGAGCTGCCAAATATGAATTTATACTTTATAACATCCCTAGGAAATTCCAGTGCTCTGTAAAACTTGAGAAGCTTTTAGCTAGAGCAAAAAAATACAAAGTCAGCATTTGGATCTCTCAGAACCATCTTTTGGGAGCCCAATCATCATGTACGGCTGAGATATTTGCGTTGGTGATTTTTGTGTAGTTATATCCATGGTATTAGAGATGTTAGTTCATCATGGTTGAGGGTGGGATAGAGTAGAGCAGCCCACATCACGAAGGCCACGATGCAGAGAAAGGAGAGGAAACTGGAGATCCTGTATAACCTCAAAGCCTCCGCGCTGCCCAACTTCCCCTGTAACCTACTTCCTCCAAGCAGTCCTCCCTCCCAAAGTATCCATGGTCTCACAAAACAGCAGCATTAGTTGAGCAGTATGCCTTGAAAATATGAGCTGGTGGGGGACATTTCATATTAAGGTATAACATTCTGACCCTGGGCCCTGCAGGCTCATGTTCCTCTCACAAGGCAAATTCTCCAAGACTCTCCAAAGTCTTAACAGTTCCAACAATGGTCAAGAGTCTAAATATAAAGTCTTTTATAAGACTCAGGGAACTTTAGACTCCTGTTAAAAAAACAGTAAAATCATAAATACTTCTTCTGGATTCTGGTGCTCACATCTGTAATCTTAGCTACTCAGGAGGCTGAGATCTGATGCTGCTTGTGGTTCAAAGGGAGCCTGAGCAGGAAAGTCAGTGAGACTCTTCTCTTCAATTAACTGCCAAAAAGCCAGAAGCAGAGATGAGTCAAGTGGTAGAATGATAACCTTGAGTATAAAAGCTCAGGGATAGTACCCAAGCCCTGAGTTCAAACCCCAGGACCATTACATACATGCATACACACACACACACACACACACACACACACACACACACACACACACACACACACACACACACACTCACACACACACACATACAGAAGAATTTTTGTTTTTTGCTGGGCAATGGATGGATCTGATGTGCAGCAACCAGGCTCAGAAAGATAAGGAGCTCATGTCTTCTCTCATATGCAAATCTTTTTAAACTTCTTTTTTGTTGCCAATACAGGACCTTGAATTCAGGGTGCTGTCCCTAATTTTTTTCACTCAATGCTAGCCCTCTACCACTTGAGCTACAACTCCATTCTTAGGTTTTGGCTGGTTAATTGGAGATAATAATATCACAGACTTTCTTGCCTGACTGGCTTTGAACTACAATCAGACCTCAGCCTCCCAAGTGACTAGAATTATGGCCATAAGCCACTAGTGCCTGGAACACATGTGGGTCTTACACCTAAAACAAATATATATAAATACATACAGGTCTTACCAAACTTACTATGGTATAAGCTGGCATGACATATATCTAAAACATAAACATATATATGTAGATATATATGTATATATCTACATATATATATATATATATATGTCATACCAAATTGACTAGATTATGGTATAAGCTGTAGTGAGATTCCATACCATAACCCCATCAAAAAGCTAATAGTTTAACAAAAATGACTATCAAGAAACTGAAATGTGTCTTGACTAGAGCAGGTGGATGCTAATGGGAGTGGAAATGAATAGAGAGAAGAATGGTGGGAGAATGTACATATCAGTCTCAATAGATGTATGTGAAAATGGAACTTGGAAACTGAATGAGATAGGTGAGTTTGGGTTTGGGATAGGTGCAGGAACAGAAACTGATGGAGGGAGAATGATTGTTGAAGAAGCGCTATGCACATAAATCAAAACTCTTCTGTAAAACTATTTGAAGGTAGCAATAAGAAACATGGTAAAAATTAGGCAAAATTCATCCAACAGGTCAAAAAAGACCCTGTGGATATTATGAGAGGTACAGGGAGAACATGCCCAACACCAGTGATTAGGGAAATGTGGATCCAAATTAACATTAAATTCATTAAAGTGACAAAATCAGAGAGGACTGATTGTGCTAGATTCTAAGAGGTGATGTGCTTAGAGTTTCCTGGAGGTTTACAGAGCAGAGGCTTGTTTTCCAAATGGCGGTGCAGGGAGATGGTATGCACCTCTAGCTCCCAAGTGCATGCCAACAGCAGAAGGCAGTGACACACACCTATGTGCATACTACATTGCTCACCATAGTCAAAGAAGCCAGAAGCACCCTAAGGACCCCTTGGCAGGTGACTGTACACAGAGAACATCACATGTATGAACAGTGGAGTATTTAAACGCCATGGGCTGTACACAGAATATGTGCCCACACTGGAGTATTGACACATAGTGGGCTATACAGAGAACATGGCATGCACACACAGTGGATTATTTACACATAATGAGACTCGGAGAACATGGTATATGCACACAGTGGAGTATTGACAAACAGTGGGCTGTACACAGAGACATGGCATGTGCACACAATGGAGTATTGACACACAGTGGGCTGCACACAGAGAGCACAGAGTGTGCACAAGTGGAATATTGACACAAAGTGGACTGTACATGGAGAACACAGCATGTGCCCACAGCGGAGAACTTATACACAGTGGACTGTACATGGAGACATGACCTGTTCACACAGTGGAATTACAAACTGTGGACTATACACAGAGAACAGGATGTGTACACACAGAGGGGTATTGATACACCATGGGGTGTACATGTAGAACACGGCCTGTGCATGCAGTGGAGTATTTACACACAGTGCACTGTACACGGAGAGCGTGGTGTGTCCATGCAGTGGAGTACTGACACACAGTGGGCTGTACATGGAGGACACAGTGTGGGCACACAGGGGAATACTGACACACAGTGAACTGCACACAGAGAACACAGCATGTACACCCAGGGGAGTATTGACACACAGTGGACTGTACACGGAGAACATTACATATACATATAGTGGAGTATTTACATACAATGGACTATACACAGGGAACATGATTTGTGCATGCAGTGGAGTATTTACAAACAGTGGACTATACCCACAGAACATGACGTGTGATTGCAGTGGAGTATTCACACATAGTGGACTACATGGAGAACACAATACATGCATGCAGTGGAGTATTGATTCTGGGAAGAAAGGTAAGAGGCTGACTGTTGGGCCTACAATGGCCGTTCCTGAGAATGGTTGGCAATGAGGACCTCCTGGACTTCTCTGAAATCCTGTCTCCTCAATCCGGCTGCCTGAAACCTCATTCCGGCCCTCAGCCCCTCATCCCAGCTGCCAGGGGACCCCTGTTGGCCCTGGTCACTCATCTCGTGGTACCTGCAGATCCCACTGGCCAGCCTTGGGCCACTTTCCCTGGGTGGCCCAACACCCTATCTGGACCCCAGATCCTTTGCCCAGGTTGACTTGAGATGCTGTCTGGCCCTTAGCCCATGACCTCCCTAACACCAGAGCTGGAAGACCTTTGACCCCTTGCCCTGGAGTTTTCCCAGTCTCAGCCAGCTGGCTCTTGGCCTCTTGCCAAGAACATGTCCAGCCCTCAGCCCCTAGACCTGGTCTGCCCAGACACCCTGCCATTTGCATTCCTCCTATTAGAGGCTCAGCATGCTCTGAGCTGTGCACTCCACATTGAAAGGGTTACCTTGGGGCTCAGGGTAGCCCACTGGGAGCTTCTCTCAAGTATGTAGACTCATGAAGGTACTGGTGTGGCCAGGCTGTGGCTGGCAGGCTTCCTGGCCATGTGTAGGTGTCTTCTATGAAAGACATTTTGTTTTATTTTGTGAGAAATGAGACAGTGTCTCAATCAAGCCCAGGCCATCCTTGAACTTACATTCCTCCTGAGGAAACCACCACACTGTGCTCATTTCTTTGCCACATTATAGGGGCAGTGTGCCTAACTCCCAGTGTGCTGCTGAGGAAATGCCTTGGGCAGTTGGCAGTGGGCAGGAGAAGCCACAAGGTCTCTGAATTGATGAAGTGGATGTGCAGCCTGGCCTGGCACCTTGTTGCAAGACTAGAGGGATCAGATTCCTGGAAGTTGAACATGCACAGTGTTTTGTTCTGGTAAGTTAGCCCAGGCAGGTGTCAGTGATGTGTAGGATAGGAGGACTTTAAATGTGGTTTTCATCCCGTCTTGACAACTGAATGGATTTAGGATTAGAAGGGGGGAGGGGTGACAGAGTTCAGTTGCCTCTGACCACATACATGTGCTCATGTGTCTATCCTCTCTGCCCACCCCATTTTTTCTTTGTGCTGTGTATGGGGAACTGATGCTAAAGCTCTTGTTAAATGTGGAATTCAGAGGTAAACAATCATTCTTCTCTTAACTATCTTGAGAACAGGGCTTGCTGTGTGCCTTAGGCTGGACTTTGGTGTAGCTTTCCTCATGCCTCTTTTTCTCAAGTGCTTGGATTATGGGGTGCCTGGCTCATTTATTTTAATTTTTTTGGCAGTACTGGAGTTTGAACCCAGGGCATTGCCTTTGGTATATAGGCATTTCAACCTTAGAACCACACTTCCCACCTTGGCCCTTTTTCCATTATTTTTCTTATAGGTTCTCACTTCCCCCTTCCTTCTACCTATGTCTCCCAGGGAGCTGAGATTACAGAAATGAACTGTCATACTCAAAGGAGTCTAATTTTTAAAATCTTTTGAAGTATGCTGGTGAGAGAAGATTTTAGGATACGATTCTTTGTATTTTACTCTAAGCTTGCTGATTAGCCTAGCTTCTTTTGCCTTCTGATTGTTTTCATTAATTTATCAGAAATAGCAGGAACGAATAACCAGATCCTACAATGGCTACAAGATCTTATACATCTGACCTTACCTCTGCTCTTTCTTCTCTACTTCTACCTCTAGTTAGCCTGCTTTGAGCTTGAATTATGTTCCAGATTGGCTTTTTCCACTTCTGTTAACACAGAGCTATAAATTAGGCATACAAGTTTTGCTTTGACTTCAGTAGCAATAACAAAAATCACTTTTCTTGCAAAGATTACTTGTGTCAATTTTTCCTTGTTGTGGCAATTTTTAGGATGTAATATCACTTAAGTGTTAATACCGTTCAGTGTGTCAGCAGCAGGGATTCCTATGCTTTGATCATTGTTCTAATTGTCCATATTGGATTTGGAACATTTCGGTGTTCATATTGTTGAGTCTTGAATTCTTCCCTGTGTTCTAGAATTTCCTTAATCTACACCTGAGGTTTAGTTTTTGTGAGGCTTGTTGATCATGGATGTGTAGTTGTAAATCAGAAGGAGTGGTGGACTGGCTGTTGTTCACATTTAACCACTGCCCTTGTCCTGCCTTTGCAGGCATTGATTCTGACCCCCAGAGGCCATACATTTAGTGGGTATTCCTGTGGGAGTTGTGCCACCGGGTTGCTGACCACCTCTTCTGTGCCCCATTCTGTGCTTGGACTTGGTGGCACGCTTGTTTTCCTAATTTCTCTTTGGAAACAGACAGTTTTGGCTCAAATAACTGTGAAGATTGTACCTGTGGGCTCAAAGGGGGTTTAGGGGAAGAGGTTATCCAAAACTCTGATGTCTCCAACAGTTGATGGGGTGTGGAAGTTTGGCTCTGACCTTTCTTTGCCTTCCAGAATGATGTTAGCCATGGAAGACTTAGGGGGGAAACACTACCATCTTTTCCAGCACGAGGACTTGGAACTTCATTTCTTAGACATTGGAACAACTTTTCCACTTCTGTTCCAGGTTCTCTACAGATGCAGTAGCAGCAGAGCAGGCAGGTGAACTGTGTATGCCCTGTAAGATGTCTGGGTAGATACATGGGCATAGAGAGGCCTGGCAAGTCCTGAATAGCTCAGGTAAGCAGCCCAGAGGGATAGGCTTGTAAGGGTAATGTTTAGGGAGAAACTTGGGCCTAAGTAGGGCTTGTTCCCATACTATGTCATTGAGGCAGCTATCTGTCCTCCAGATCTCATCCTGGTATACTGACATATTTTGGGTGATTGTAGGAGGCCAGGGAATGATGTAAACCATTGTTATAAAGGCTTCCTCACCCTGATGAGTGCTCTTTTCCTCATAAGTGCTCTTTTCCTGATGAGTATGTGCTATCCTCCTGGTGTATATGTTCTCCTAGTGAGTGCTCTCCTCCTGGTTGAGTGTTCACCATTTTACTCCCACTCGTGGACTAGTGGATGCTGATGACATTCTTGGAGAGCCTGGGAGGAGGAGCATCAGTGTGTCTTCCTCTTCATTTTTTTAGAAACAAAGGACTTTATTAGTCACAGTAATAGCAGTGGCCCAAGAACCCCCATCTATTTGTCCTGGTTCTCTGAGACCCAATTCACGCAGCAGGGTAACATGAAGACAGCTGAGTGATCACTGCTCATGCAGTAAGTTGTATGGTGAGAACGGAACCTCAACTTTAGGAAACCTGAACACTTTATAATACAAAATAGTATAGGTGTTCTTTATCCAAAGAGAGACAGTGTCTTCTATAGTGGTTCACAATACAAAAATATTTTAGAAGTTAGTTCAGGACTAAAGCAGTCATTGCCTTTTGTGGCAAAACATGGACATTGAGAGCTATGTGAAGAACTGCCTCCTCAACAGATGTTTCAAATAATTTATTGAAAAAAACTAATAAATTCTGTGTATCATATATGATACTTTCCCATAAGAAAAATTTTAACTTGATTTTTGAAAATTTCACAGAACTGTAAACATTTTTATTTTTACTTATTTTTCTTTTGCCAGTTTTGGGGCTTGAACATTGGGCCTTGGCACTGTCCCTGAGCTCCTTTTGCTCACAGCTAGCACTTGAGCCACAGCACTACTTCTGGCTTTTTCTATAATTAATTGGAGGTAAGAGTCTCACAAACTTCTCTGCCCTGATTGAGCTGGCTTTGAACCCTGATCCTCAGATCTCAGCTTCCTGAGTAGCTAGTATTACAGGTGTGAGAAATCGGTGCCCGGCAAAAGTTTGTATTTTTAAAAAGATGACAAAACAGTGAAACTACCACAGTGTTATATGTGTTTTCTTCGTTTTTCTTCTTAGGAAAAAGACTAAAAACATTTAATATATTTTCTCATGATTTTTCTGCTAAAAGGATATACAAAAGTGGATGAATCTATCTTTTCTTTGTTCAAAATATTTTAAACATTAAAGTCTAATGACATGTTACAATACATATATTTGTATGATGTTCCTATTTCTATAACAGTTTCTCTACACTCTATGAACAGTGCATACATGATTCAGTGTAAATCCTTACAGTGTTTCATTGTTACAGAACTTGAGTTCAAGTCAAATAAGGGAAAGACTAGGTCTAAGTCAGTCCTCACCTGTTTTCACAGCCATACTGGAGCCTGACCAGGTGATGTGCTGTCAGCCCAGCTTAGGAGGCCTAGAGGTAAGTCAAGCCACCCTTTGAATTGCAGATTCACCTTGTTGTTAAACACAGATAGGATATGCAGATATACTGTGATTAAGCCCCTGGGAAATCCTGCCTCTCTTGGTGCCTTTTGTTTTATGTTGGGGTTTTGTCACGACCCAAGCATGAGGTTTTGGTCTTTAAAAGTTTGGTGTAAGCTCTAGTCTAGGCTGCTGATCTATGAGACAGGAGTCTACCATGTAGACACCGGCCTTTAAATAAAGATTCCTGATTTGAGCTTTCAAAATGTGGCTTCTCTGGATTTGCATCTGAGATACCTTATAACACAAGTGGATGTTAATGAACATGACCAATGTCTTTGTTAAAATATTATTATAGCACCAGTAGAATTTGACTAAATGTGAACCAAATTCATAATACGTTCTCTAAAATCCTATTCAACAACTTGAGGTTTGTTGTGTTTGTATATCTCCTGCGTATGAGAGAAAATAGGTTAATTCTGTAGCAGGACACCACAAAAAAAAAAAAAGAAAGAAAGAAAGCATCATTTTTTTCCATATGTAACTAAACTATTGTGCTAATATATGTGCTATTGTGATGTATATGTGCATATAATTCAAAAGTATTGAAGAAAGAATAGCACCTTAGAAACAACCCTAACATAAATAGTATAACAAAAAAAATTAAGTCTAATAATCTCTTTACAACTCTTTTCTTATTTGTTTCCTGGACCTAGCTCATTCACTTACATAAAATTATTTACGGAGCCCTATATTATAAATCAAATGTTTGTATAAACAAAAACCACATTAGATGTTTGGCAAGCAAAAATAAATTAATTTGATTAAATTACCATAGCTAAGATATGGAACCAACCCAGATGCCCCTCAGTAGATGAATGGATCAAGAAAATGTGGTATATATACACAATGGAATTCTATGCCTCCATCAGAAAGAATGACATTTCCCCATTTGAAGGAAATGGAAAGGCTTGGAAAAAATTATATTAAGTGAAGTAAGCCAAGCCCAAACAAACAAAGGTCCCATGGTTTCCCTTATTTGCAATATCTAGTATATGTATGAGTCAAGCAGGACAGGTCAGATAATGTGATGTTGGGAAAATGAACCCTTAGATAAGTATTTAAATGTTTTTTTTTTCTTTCATGCATTTGTTTCTAACTCATTTATAAGATTATTTCTTTGTAGCTTTGTATGTCCCTCCCCCACAGTACAACACCTGCTTCCACTATATTTGATGTCGGTATAATTTGTGGAGGATATGGGGAAAAACAAGTTGGTTAAGGATACAGGTAGACCCGATGCAACTATGAGAAGTACAAGTTGTCATGTCAAAAAGAAACTTTACAACTTTGGTGCGGGGGGGGGGGGGGGGGGGAGGAGGGTTAGGATTGGGTGGAGGGGCGGGGGGAGGCTGGGAAGGGATGTGAAGGGTAAACAAAGGAGGAGGCTGCAATGCTTGATAAGAAATGTACTCATTATTTTGCCCATGTAATTGTAACCCCTATGTACAATATGTTCACAAAAAATAAAAATTAAAATTAATAAAAAAAAGAATGACCAAAGATTATATTCAGAGAACAACATTTCTTCATTTGAGTGGAGGTTAAGTGTTATGTATACATATGTTAATTGTATTACTCTGTATTTGCTGATGCCCAAAAAATTTAATAATATAAAAACAAAACAAAACAAAAAAGCAGTCTGGAGATTCACTTTGTAGATATTCACCAACATTAGACTTTCAACCAAGCAAGGAGAGACAGAAGAATCATGAAGCTCTTCTCAGAATGATTTCCTCCTTCAAAACTAACTCCATTATCCTGGGTATCTAAGCACATTCACTTTGTTCTGAACAATAAATGGGGTTTGTCTTTTCTGTGGGGTGAAATGTGTGGAACAGCCTTTGCTGAAATATTGAGAATTATTTCTACTATAACCCGATTTTGTCTTCAGAAATAGAGCAATATCCAGTGATTGCATTGTTTGTGGTTATTTTTAAATTGATTAAAGCTTCCACTAATTATGTCACACACAAAAAAAAAACCAAAAAAATCATTTAGTGCCAGGTGCCAATGGCTAATGCTTATAACCCTTGCTACTCTGGAGGCTGAGATCTAAGGATCATGGTTCAAAGCCAGCCTGGGCAGGAACATCTTTGAGACATGTATCTCTAAATAACCAGCAAAAAGCTGGAAGTGAAGCTGTGGCTCAAGTGGTAGAGCCTTGAGTGAAAAACTAATAGATTGCACCCGAGCTCTGAATTCAAACTCAAGTACAGAATGAAAGAAAGAAAGAAAAAAAGAAAGAAAGAATGAAAGAAAGAAAGAAAGAAAGAAAGAAAGAAAGAAAGAAAGAAAGAAAGAAAGAAAGAAAGAAAGAAAGACAGAAAGAAAGAAAGACAGAAAGAAAGACAGAAAGAAAGAAAGAAAGAAAGACAGAAAGAAAGAAAGAAAGAAAGAAAGAAAGAAAGAAAGAAAGAAAGAAAGAAAGAAAGAAAGAAAGAAAGAAAGAAAGAAAGAAAGAAGGAAGGAAAGAAGGAAGGAAGGAAGGAAGGAAGGAAGGAAGGAAGGAAGGAAGGAAGGAAGGAAGGAAGGAAGGAAGGAAAGATTTACTCAACAGCTGATATGTGTATAGAAGGATGATGACAGAATGGACCACATGTTCACGAACTTGTGGTAAAGGGATGCAGAACAGGCAAGTGGCCTGTACACAACAACTAAGCAATGGAACTCTCATTAGAGCCCAGGAGAGGGACTGTGTGGGACCAAAGCCAGTCTCCGCCCAGCACTGTGGGGGCCAGGACTGCATGACTGTGTGGGAGGCAGGAGTCTGGTCTGAGTGCTCAGTCAAGTGTGGCAAAGGTGTTCATCATCGGACAGTGAGATGTACAAACCCAAGAAAGTAATGTGCCCTCTCCACCAGACCGAGGGAGGCTGAAGATTGTGAGGATTATTCAAAATGCTATGTGTGGCAGATGGGTAACTGGTCTAAGTGCTCAATTACCTGTGGCAAAGAAATGCAGTCTCGTGTTATCCAGTGCATGCATAAGATCACAGGAAGACATTGAAATGAATGTTTCTCTTCAGAAAAACCTGCAGCATATAGGCCATGCCACCTTCAGCCCTGCAACGAGAAGATCAATGTAAATAACATAACATCACCTAGACTTGCTGCTCTGACTTTCAAGTGCCTAGGAGATCAATGGCCTGTTTACTGCCGAGTGATCTGAGAAAAGAACCTGTGTCAAGACATGAGGTGGTATCAGCGATGCTGCGACATGTGCAGGGATTTCTATGCCCAAAACTTCAGCAGAAGAGTTAACCTCTAGGAAGCTGGCCAATCACTCTCTTTGCAATTACATTATTTATAAACACCCCACTAGCATGTTCTTCCTCTTTCACGAGGAAGCTATGTTGTAAGCACAGTGAGAAAACTGGGCCAAGAAGCGGGCATTTCACCACATGAGCCTGTGGGGGCCATTTGTGTACTGTGCAGTGATTCCAACTACAGGTTGGCCCTGATTTGAGTTCTGTTTAACTTCACGTTCTTGGGAATGCTTACAAAGTGGGCAGGTCTCCTGGAGGAGTCCAGATTCTAGGGATGGGGGTGTGGTGGGTGGGCTCAATCCCAGTTGAGACTAGGTCATTGGGACTGAAGGGGTACTGTGTGTCCTGGGTACCACTGCACTGACTGCTGTACCAGAGCTCTCCCTGGCTTTGCCTTCAGCTCCTATTCTTATCACCTTCCCCTTCATGTATGGAGCCATTCTGCAGTGGTGTCCTAAAGCAGATGAGGAACAGAGGAGGTTTATTTGCACTGCCTGCTTAGTGATGGAGTTAATGTTCCTTAGAGCTCTGTATTTTATACTACCCTTCACAACAAGCACTGTCTTCTGATGAGAGGTCCTCTATATTTTTTTGGTGTTAAAACATTTCTATGAGTGATAGTTGATAGTTGTGTGATGGCTTGTCACTGAACTAATTGGTAGCCTTTATCTTAAAAAAGTCTTTAGTTGATGCAAATATCTGGGGATTAGTGGCCTAGCTGGTAGAGCCAGAGGATCCTGGAACCTGAATTGGACTGTGGTGTTCCTCGCTGCTCATTGCCAAGCATTCTGCAGGTTGGCACCAGAGACCTAGTGCAGTACCAGAGAGGGGCTGTCATGTCCATAGGTCGGTGCCTGGCTTTGGCTGTGTCCTGTTGGATTCCTGGCTTTGGCTGTGGCCTGTTGGATGCCTGGCTTTGGCTGTGCCATTCCAGGATGTTATTCTTTCTTTTCCCATGGAGCTCCCTGAGTGGCAGCAAGAACCAGAGGACAGAGCTGGTCTGGGGAAGCTGAGCTCCAAGTGTGAATGGGTGTCTTTCCTTCTTCCTTTTGCCTTGTACTTCCTTCTTCCTTGTCCTTCTTTCTCATTTTAGACCCTTTGAGTTGGAAATGGACGCATACACTCTATCATTCTTCGGTGTGTGTAAAGAGAAAGAAAGTGCAATTTCTTTGGGATATAGTTGGTGCTCTAGAAAGATGGAGCAGGTGTGCCTGGGCTCCTGACACATCTGTCATCACTGTGGGGTAGGGTCTACCTTACTCTGTCAGAGGCTTAAACTTGCCATGGAGTGGCAGCTGAAGGCTGATGAAGGTTAAGGGTAAACTTAAGATCCCCTGGATAACAGTGAGGGAGGCTGAGATGTGTTGGATGTAGGAGGACTAAAGAAACAAAGATCATGCATAGGTGGTGGGATAGAGAAGATGTTGGCTGCTGGCCCTCAGAGGCCTCAACTCCCACCATTATATTGGTCTGGGGCTTCTGTGAATTGGCTTGTGAACTCTGGGGTGTTCAGCAACACCCCTAGCTTCTACCCACCATGTGTCAGTGACAGGCAAAGGCTACTGCTCCTCTGTGGCAAACAGAAGTGCCTCTAAAGAGTGCCCAGTGTCCTTTCTTATGGGGAATTGCTACTGTAGCCCAGTGGCTCTCCTAAGTCTTCTGGTAATGTCTCTAGGAGGTCCTGAGTTAAGTGAGCAAGTGTGATAGAGTCCAAATTCTGTGAGTTTGCCTTCCCAGGAGTGTATGTACCTGGGTGACACTGAACGAACCCCAGAGTCCTTTCAAAAATTGTGGCCCTGGGTTAGGTGTATTGTTCAATTGATGCAGTGAAAGCCTAGCAAGCTTAATAGGCTGAGTTTTTAAAAATCTTAGTATTACCAAAAAACTGTGGTCCAGCTAAGTATGGTGATGCATACCTGTAATCTTCACATTTGGGACCGAGCAGGGTCTGTAAGATGCAGTCTGGACTTTGTAATAAGAGCTTGTCTTTTTTTCTTTTTTGTCAGTCATCGGCCTGAACTCTGGGCCTGGGCACTGTCACTCAGCTCTTCAGCTCAAGGCTAGCACTCTATCACTTGAGTCATAGCACCACTTCTGGCTTTTTTCTGCTTATGTGTTGCTGAGGAATCGAACCCAGGGCCTCATGCATGCAAGACAAGCACTTTACCACTGAGCCAACTTCCAAGCTTATCTTTTTTTAAAAAAAGCAAGAGGTGGTTTGGTGGGAGGGGAATGGAGAATGACTGGATGTAACTTCTTTTGCAGCTCTGTTACCTTGACTCTCTTCAAGTCTGATTCATCCTCCATAGGGCTGCACTCCTATGGGTGCTCTTATTAACCTTCATTGGTCTGGGTCTGGAGCATCTTGGATATGACATAAGGTCTTACTCTGAGTCAGACTTGAACATGTTTCCTAGTGTGATAAAAGCTTCTTTTCTATCAAATGTACGTTTATTATTTTCTGTCAATCTTGTGAGAATAGTTTTTCTGGAAAATTTCCTTGTTGTCCAGGTGGCTTGGCCTTTATTGATTACATTTTGGTTATATTTTTGCCTGCTGCACTTGAAGAATCCTATTCAAAGCTCCTTGAATGTTTGTGAAATCCTGTTAATTCACATCCTTTTGCATATTCTGTATCTGAACTCAGCCAGTGTGAGCACATGGGCAAGGCCTCTTGGCTTAGGGAATAAGAGTGAGCAGTGCCTGCTGTGTGTGCTTACTGGCCAAATTTTTGGTTGATGGCACACCCTTCTGCAGGAGTAAATTTTGTCTTGCTGAGTTCCTTTGGCGTTGATGTTCTTATTCCTACAGGACAGCCCAATATCCAGAGCCATTTCTAACAGTACTGACTCTAGGATAGCTTCAATGGGCAATTTTCATGAAGACTTTCAGGGAGAGAGCAGCAATACTGGGTTTGGCTGACCAGCAACCACTCTTGTTCTCCTGGAATCCAGGACCTGCCCTTTGCTCCCTTCCTTTTCTGTGGCTGACAGAGACTCTGTCCGGTCCCTGTGGATCATGGAGTGAGAGCAGAGATTACAGTTCTGTCCCCTCCTCCCCAGCTTCTCCAAGCTCAATGGTGGATTGTGGCTCTTAGGTCTGTATGATGTGGCCATTGCAGGCCCAATATAAAGTGATTGTGTCTGCAAGTCAGTGAGTGTGTGTGTGTGTGTGTGTGTGTGTGTGTGTGTGTGTGTGTGTCTTGTGTGCATGTGCACAGACTAATACTGATTCTTCAACTAAAGGCCTCTTGCTCTTGCTTAACTTTGTTGCTCAAGGCTAGTGCTCTATTACTTGAGCCATACCTTCCCTTGACTTTATGCAAGTTGCAATGCTCAGATCTCAGCCTATTGACTTCTCCATTTGTAGAGGTGGTTTTCCTGTCTCCTAGAGCTCACTGTCCCTGTCCTTTTTTCCATGCCTTGCACGGGACCTGAAGCAGAAGCCATGCCTGTTAGAAGGAGCAGGATGCAGTTGTCATGAGAAACATGAAGACTGAGATACTGTGGCAGCACAGGGTGTATGGGAAGCTGAACCCACTCCAGTAGAATGTTTGCCTGTGTCGAGGAGCTTGGTGTGGCTGTGCTGCTTTGGCAGGAACAGAACCACTTCAAAAGTCAAGATATTTGGCTTGGTCATTGTCACCATCAGTTTTACATGGTATTTGTTTGGTTTGTGGTGAGGGGTCTATAGTTGTCTTTTCAGAAGCTGCTGGTGAAGCTGTGGATAGGGGAGACACTGGAATAGACCCTGAGGTTGGGCCTCAGGTGGGTGGGCCTCAGCCCTTGTCTCCCCTCCCCTCAGGTGGGTGGGCTGCTGCCCTCACCTCTGCCTTTTGGCAACCAGCATCCACCGTAGTTCTGCCCTGGCAGAGAGCCTCAGCACCTCATCTAGAGGTTTTTTCTCTCTCTGAATGAGGCAGGGGCTTTTGTTCCACACTGCCCAGGTTTCTTCTGACAGCGGGAGGGAAGTAGAGCTGAGGTATGCAATTTGTTCAAGTCTTAGCAACTTTGTTGAAAACTCCCACAGTGGTGAGCAGTGTCTGGCCTGTGCTGCTCAGGACTATGTTTGCTGAGGAAGCTACCACTCTTGGAGACAGTCGTTCCTTTTAGCAATGATAATCACTGTGGATAGAACTATGATTTAGGATGAAAGGATCTTATCACAGTGAAGATTCTTGACCCACGTTGGCCCCTGTAGCAGACTGTTGCTGATTGACAGCAGGTAGGTAGAGGGATGTACAGTGGGATGTAGGCTGGAACTGTTGGGTGGCTTGCCCCTAAGTGCTGGTATTGTGATACAGCACAGGGCTGTTCTCATTACCCATCCTTTCTGCCTGCATTTGCATCCTTTTGGGGGACACAGTTTATGTTCTCCAGCTTAAGTTCTGCTTTCCCTTCTGCTGTGCTCTGCAGACAGGTCACCTCCCATCATGACTACCCTGGTCTCAGCGAGGTGGAGGACTCACCATTCCAGATGAGTCCTTGAGCAGGGCCCAGGCCCAATGAGTTTGTCTGTGTTCACGGTTATAGAACCCCCAGATTCCTGGCTCTCTTTCCTGCTGTTCTGGGAAATTGAGCTTCTTATAGAGATGTGCAGTCTTTATTTATGGTGTTCACCACTGGCTCAGATATCTGCCTCTGCCCCATGGCAGAGCTTCCTTCAGTTCTCTGTCTCATAGCTATGCCTCTTGATTTTCTTTTTGCCTTGAGAGCTCAGAGGATACAGGCTGGGCCAGCATTCCCTTTGAACTCTACCTGTGGAACAGGCTCGTGGATGCTGTCCCAGCAGGCTGTTGCTGGGGGCTTCCTCTTCTTCTCTGTGAAAGTCAACTACCAACAGGTGTTCCTTCTGCTCCTGGGGCCACTCTGGTCTGGTGAGAAACCTCTGAGTCTTGTTTCCTGTTAGGAAGAGCACAGACCCTTTGTGCCCATCTGGACCAGCCATGTTGAATAAATGGCATGCTAGTGTGCCCAGTGTCTGCCACATGGCAATGTGCAGCAGGCAGTTCGAGCTGCCGCTCTGGCCAAAGTAACATAGGCTTCCAAAACTAGCTGGAATTTCCACTTTCTTCTTGAGTCCTTTGCAACTATTTCTATGCCCAAGAGCCCTGTTATAAGCATAGCTGGTCCTTAGGTGGCCATGTGTAGCATCAAGTCTTATGTTCTCCCCTCAGTCCTGTTCTAGGCTCTGAGTGGAATTGCCTGTGTGTCCTCCAGGACTGAGCAGGAGAGAGGAGCTGGATTTTGTACTGCACTTCTTGTCTTCATTAAGAAAAGGGTGTCTTTTATGTTCTGGTAACACCTCCCTGTAATCCCAGGAGACTGAGATATGTTTTTATGTTTTTATGATTGTGTTTTAAAGCCAATCAGGACAGAAAAGTCAGGGAAGCCCTGTCTCCAATGAACTATCAAATCTTTTGGTACTGGCATCAAAAACAAGACAAAGGTTTCATCCTCAAATGGAGACTCCCAAGTGTCAAGACCCTCCCCGGGCGATGAGACCTCTCCCACTTAATCAGGTTCCCTCAGATGAGATGAGACACCCCCTCCTTGGATGGCTTACCTGCTTCAGTGGCAGGATGAACACCAGAGCACAGTATTGATTCTGCTGTGATGACCTGGCAGGATTACACCCTGTACTAAGGAAGTTTCTCCTGGTTGACTGGTCTTTCAGGGAGGCAGAAGGAGTAAATCTGAGGTGGTCCTTGTCTCTGGAAGCTCCTTGGGGAGAGGATTCTATGTAGGGAAGATTCTCCTGTGCTTCACCTGTTGTACTGAAGCATTCCGGCTCACTGTGGGGAGCTAGTATCTTGGAAGCTTCCGTGCTGTGTGCTCATATCCTTGTGTAACCCCACCATGTCATACTTGTTATAGGTCAGCCTTGAACTCAGTAGAATTGGGCTCCACTCCCATGTTATACTCTTCTCATGGTGGAGGCGCGCGCGCGTGCGTGCATGCTTATGTGTGCCAGTACTATGTCTTGAACTCTGGGCCTGGGCAATCTCCCTTAGATTTGTTGCTCAAGGTTAGCACTCTATCACTTGAGCCACAGCTCCCCTTTTAGCTTTTGTGGTGGGAAATTGTATATAGGAGTCTTACAGACTTTCTTTCCTGGGCTGGCTTTGAGCCATGATTCTTACATCTAGTCTCCTGAGTAGTTAGGATTACAGGCGTGGGCCGCTGGCACCTGGCTCTCTTTCATTCTACTTATGTTTTTTTTTTTTATTTTTAGTTGTCAAGGGTCACCATTCGTTTTGAGTACAGCACCTCTTATTAGGTGTTTTTAGGTCTTTCCCTCATTTGGAGTAGTCTGCCCAGCATTGTGGGTTCTGAGGTATTACTACCAATAGGTGGTCCTGCTGCCTTTGTGATCTGGCTTTGTTACTGTTGGTTGTGGGGCCTGAACTCTGTCCCTGAGCTCTTTTGCTCAAGAGCTACCATTTTAACTAAAACATCACTTCAGGTTTTGAGTGGTTATTTGGAGACATGAGTCTCACAGACTACTGGCCCAGGCTGGCATTGAATCCTGATCCTCAGATCTCAGTCTCCTGAGTAGCTAGTTAGGATTACAGGTTTCAGCCACCAGTTCCTGGCCAATGCAGCTTTCTTAGGAAGACTGGGATTGCCTCTTACAAGCCTTCCTCAGCCTCATCTCTTTCCCACAAGGAATTTCTAGCTAGCTAAATTCAGAGTCAGGCGGAACCCCGGATTTTTGGTTTTCATGGTGGCTTCATCATGTAGGCATGAGCAGTGATGTGAGCCACTGATGATCAACTCTGCCTTGGCCTCTGTTTCTCCTGGTGAAAAGCCCCAGCCTTTTGATGCCGCCTTTTGCTGTCTGGGGACCAGCCCCAATCTGAGTCTTCCATGAACTATCAACCATCAGCCAGCTTAGCAAAACACAGCAAGTGTCATCACTGGGATCTCAAGGGTTGTAGCAGCTGATCACAGAACGGCTCTGCCTTATCGTATCATAAGAGTCTATGTTTATGTAGTGGATGTTCAGAGCTGCCAGAGTGGCAGTTTATTAAACTATTTCCTAGCTGCTTTTTGGAATAGAAATGAACAAACCAATTTCTAAAGTTTCTATAGATGTGCATAGGATCTGGAATGGGCAGGATAATTTTGAAAAGGATCAATTTCAAAAACTGTTACAAAGTGCTTAGGACAATGAAAGTTTGGGACATTGACAGACAGGTAAATGAATAGAACAGAATGGAAAATTGAGAAGTAATTGAAGAATATAATGTTCATTGATTTTTTAAAAAATGAAAATGTCTTGATGAGAGAGATGGTTAATCCAAATCACAACTTGTGTGGAAGGAGAAGAGCCTGAACTGTGGCCTCTACACCAAATATAACTCCACGTGGCAAGTGAGACTATGGAGGGAAGCCAGAACTCTGAAAACTAATCTTTGACAAGAAGGACATACAGAACATGAATTAATTATACTTCGGAAAAAATAAGATGCATTGGACTTTAGTTTGCTTTCAGAGAGCTAGCAAAAGGACAGACTATAGAGAACCTGTTATCAATGTGTCTATATCTACATATTTATCTGCCTGAAGAAGTATACAAAAACCATATAATAATTTCTTTTTCCTAGTATTGAGGATTGAACTCAAGTCCTCAGCACTTTCTGTGGCCAGATTAGAAAAGGCAGAAGATGGGACTCAGTGGTGGAGCACCTGCCTAGAGTGTACATGGTCTGGATTTTGAGCCCTAGCACTGCCAATAAAGGACAAAAGCTTTTTTTAAACAGTTTCTATATGAGATGTGGTATATGAATGTTAAACGAGGACACAAAAAGCTATAACAGCAGTATTCATTAGAGAAGTCACGTGTTAAGATCACAGGGTGCTCAACTGGGATGAGTGTCCCTCAGAGACTCATGGTGGTAGTGGAAGGGGTGGGATCATTGAGATGTAGGGCTTGGTGAATGGATGTTACATTATTGGGGTGTGCCCATGTAGGGGATACTGAGGCTCTCCTCTCTGTCTTTACCATGCAGCTTCTGGGAATTGAGCCATCTCACTTCTGCCAGGTTGTAATGTGTAGTCACAGGCCCCAGAGGAGAGGTGCCAACTGACACAGACTGACACCATGAATGAGTGATCATCTCTCTGTTGGCAGAGAATAATACAGAACATGTAGATTGCTGTTGAGCAATAGAAAATGGTACAGACAGTCACTCTGGAAATAGACAGCTTTTTGTGCATGTAGAATGTAACAGCTATTTTGCTCCTAACTATTTGTTCACACCACAGTGTGGCCTCATGAGGACTTGTTTGAAGATGGTTATAGGAGCTTTATTTGTAGAATCAGCCAAAGCATGGAATACTCAGATGTGTGCCTGCAGGCGACAGGAAATGAGTGCATGGTACATCTACACTATGGGGTAACATACAGAGCAGTGAAAAGCAACTTGTGCTGAATGGTCTAGCTTGAATTCAAAAGGGTTGTGATTCCATAAACCTGAAGTGTTATAAAAGGTCACACCAACCTAGAGTGACAGGAAATCAAAGTTCCTTGAGTCCATGCTGGGAATCTTCTGGGTTGTTGGTACTGCTGTCAGTAGAGGCATGAGGTACAGCTTTAAAACGGGCTTCATTGAAAAGTGTTTTTTATCAAGGGTGAAGTATACCTCCAAAAGAGACGTTACCCAGAAAGAACAGAAAGACCACTGCAGTGACTTGGATTGGTTTAGGGAGAGATAGGGTTAAGCCAGAATACTTGGGGGAGGAGCTCATCCCTTGAGTTGTCAAAGGCCTTGAGGAACCTGAACCTCTTAGGCTTTTGAGATGTGCCCAACACTGTCAGCTGACTTGCATCTGGGTTTGCTCCTTGGCACCAGAGGCATCAAGGTAGAGCAAGAGGCAGTCATCGCTTGGAGAGGAAGCATTTAACTTCTGAGGTGGCAACACAATACTGTCTCACTGTGGAGATGGCTGAGGAAGATTAGCAATAAATTTTTGACATGTGCAAACTCCTTTTCAGTTCTGGGTACCAAATAGCCCTCCCAGAGTGAGGGAGGAGGATGAGGCTACCACCTTGGTTGTCAGTGCACTGCTGTTCATCTGCTTTTTAACTGACAGGAATTGTTTAAGATTCTTTGTGGAAGACATTCAGATGTAAAGTTCTCTGTATTCCCATTTGCTCCCTCTGGCTTTTAGTTTTTTTTCCATCTTGCTAGCTGTTCAATTTTGGAGTATCATGCCCCAGTCATCTTTTAGACTACACAAGTTTAGTAATGTTAATTTTAGTATTAGTTTCATTTAAATCAGATTTTATGTATTTTTTTTTTTTGGGTCCGGTTATGGGGCCTGAACTCTGGGCCTGGGCACTGTCCCTCAGCTCTTCAGCTCAAGGCTAGCGCTCTACCACTTGAGCCATAGCACCATTTCCGGCTTTTTTTTCTTTTTGCTTATGTGGTGCTGAGGAATCGAACCCAGGGCCTCTGGCATGCAAGGCATGCGCTCTACCACTGAGCCACCTTCCCAGCCCCTTTATGTATTTTTTGACTTATTCAAAATTGAAGTTACGAGAGTCACTCACGCCGGGCGCTGGTGGCTCACGCCTGTAATCCTAGCTACTCAGGAGGCTGAGATCTGAGGATCGCGGTTCAAAGCCAGCCCGGGCAGGAAAGACCGTGAGACTCCTATCTCCAATAAACCACCAGAAAACCAGAAGTGGCGCTGTAGCTCAAGTGGTAGAGCGCTCGCCTTGAGCTGAAGAGCTGAGGGACAGCGCCCAGGCCCAGAGTTCAGGCCCCACGACCGACCAAAAAAAAAAAAAAAAAAAAAGAAACAAACAAGAGAGTCACTCACTGCGCTGTGTTTCTGTAGTTTGGACATTTGTATTTTCTGCAGTCTAGCTGCATTTCTGTAGATATTCCAGTAGGAGTTGCTACTAAGTCATCTACAAGTAATGGAAGCTTGGTGTTTTGGATGCTGAGACTTGAAATGTACTTTGTCTTGCTTGTTTCATCCATTTAGTCAGTTCAGTTTCTTTTTGCATTTTTGTAAGCAAGCATTGGAATATCAATGTTGTCATGAGTGCATTTAGGGTTGTGGCTGGCCAGGAAGTAACATTTCAAGTCTGTGTGTGCTTTCAAGTTTCTGTCACAGTAGTGCAGAGTGGAGCTGAGGAGACTGTCTACCCTAAAACCAGGCAGCTGGGTGCAAAACAGGACCATGGTTATGCCAGTGGGATAACCATGTGGGAGTGAGTGGAAAGGGTTGTGTCTGTGGGTTGGGGATGCATACTATCTGGAATGTGGGAGGATCTGGATTTCATCCCCACTATTGGAAATAAACCACCTTGGGTTTTTCCAAAACAGATGAATCTGTTTGGTTCGAGGGCCAGAACATAACAGTAGAGTACAGGGCTGCCCATGTGGTTTAAGCCAGAGCAAAGCCTTGCTTTCTTTTTTGCAGCTGTGATCCCCCTTTATCTAGTGGGGTGTACTTCTGACTGAGAAGAAAGCCAGCAGTGTGTCTGCTGCAGTTTGTGAGGAACCCCTGCTCTGGCTGGGGTCTCGATGCTAGGTGTTGAGATCTTCTCCAGGGAGAAACATTCCAAGGGCTCTGATCTAGTGCCTTCCATGCAGGCCAGCATCCAGCCATGGTGGAGCATGGGGTGCAGAAGAGTGTGCCTCCACAGGGTTTCACAATGGGTTTTCTAATGCTTATTTAAGAGTAATATTTCACCGATCAGATGTTCCCTTAACTATGCACACTTGGAGATCTGTAAAAGCTACTTTATGATGTTTGCCAGATTATCTTTTATTAAGACAGTAACACACAGCATTTTTCAAGGTCCTTTTGTGCTTCCCATCCATGGGAAGCATTTCTTGTGACCATGATGGAAGCGTCATCCAGGTTCCAGCAGCTCCTGCTGTGCAACAGAGGTGCCCAGTGTGGTGAGGTAAGTGGAGTTGGGTAGACGGTCCACCATGCAGGGTGTGAAAGTGCACTGGCCTCTGTCATCAATAGCATATACTCCTCTCCACTTTTATTATGGTCTACACAAGGGCCAAGAACCTTTTTCTCAGCCAAGGGCCATCTGGATTTTTATGACATTGTTCTGGGGCTGAACAGACAGCTGTGAGCAGCCAGTGAAAAACATGTGTGCTGACCTGTCACATGTCAAGTGATTTTTGTGGCCCTTACATGACTGACTGAGTGTCCTTCAATTCTGGTCTCAAAGGAGGATTCTGGAGCAATAGTGGAAGGATGAACACTGCTTGCCAATGGGACTTGGGGTGTTTGCAGAATTGTAGATTGCTCCCCCACTTCCTGTATTAAGCTATTTGTTATTTCTAGTCTTCTTTCTCTCTGTTTTCCCTTCTTGTCTCTGGATTGCTTTCCTCTGTCCTCTCTCCACTACCCTTAACCTCAAGTTCTTTTCCTTTCCCTTCTCAGGTAGGCAGAATTCTCCTGAGAGTTTGTGTGCAGGGGGAAGAAGAGCATCCTCATGGCTGGGTAGGTATAGGCTGCAGCTGATTGGAATTCCTGCTGTCTCCCAGTGTCATCTCTTCTCCCTGTTTAACTTTCTCTATCAGCTCTAATGTGGGAAAGCAGAGCAAGGGGAGTAAAAACTAGAGACATGGCTGGGAGAAATTCCCTGGCCTGTTCCTGGTGAGGTTTGAGCCATCATGCACAGATTTTATTTAGTCCATTTAATATAGTGGCTGTGGAAGTTGGTAGCAGATGTCTTGAATCCTACTGAAGGAACTAAAATATGAGCTTGTGGCACCTTGATATTATACATGGGCCCAATTTGATTTCAGTTTATTTAATTAAAACTTGACAATGCTGCTAGCTACACTGCAGTAGTTATAGGAAACTTCTGACTTCAGCTTACAAAACTGCGACGGACCAGCTCCGCCGGAGCACTGGGACCGATGGGACAGGGATCTGGGGATAGGTGGGCAAGGAGTAGGCGAAATGACAGACACAGACTCAAAAGAGTTGCATCTGAGTGTATCTTTATGGAGGAGAATTAACATTTTCATACAGTGTGTGATTGTGACATAGATTCTTTTGTTATTTAAGCAAGTAATCAATTTTTAGGAAAAGAAAAACATTGATGGATTACATAAAAATTGATGACTATCCCACCAACTGTTTAAGCTAAATGGTGCGAAACAATGCGTCATCTAGTCAGCCTTTTTATGTTTAATAATGAACAAACCCAAGATAGGGCTGTACTTATATTGTACTCTTTTTATTTTTTTCATATATTTTCAAGCCCCTTTAAAACCATCCTAAAAACCACTTTCAGGTTGAATCAGGCATTCTCCGTTTTCTATAATTTTAATCCCAATGTTTGTTCACATAAATTTCTAATTATTATTTTAAACTATCTTGTTGTTTTGATAATAAACACCATAATGGTCCAGATCTACTTAATCTTTACATAAAATCTAATGAGTTCCAAAACACCCTTTTTCCTTTTACATTAATCCATCTATTTTCATCTTTGTAAACTCCTGTATAAGGCAATGGTTCTTGGGTCAGCTCAGGAAATGTGATGTCACTAACTTTATATTTTGTGGGAAATAACCATCTATTCCCTATAATGTAAGATGGACTAAAAGTAGTCATAACTGTTGGGGAATTTTTCTTTTCCTTTAATTATCAGGGGTCCCTTTTTTTAGAACTCTCTGTGCTTTTGGGATAACTCCTTCTGGCTTAGTTTAATTCATTAATTCTGCCTGTTGTAACATATCTAGAGATTTTAAATTTCTATATTTACTATGAATGAGCCACAAAACTGCTTGTGAAATTGTAGGAGTTCCTGGAGGCAGTGTCACATCAAATGATAGATTGATTGTGGCATTGCTCACATTTAATCTTTTGTCTTTATTATTCAGAGAAGCCGTCTCCATTGGATTGGAAAGAAACAACATGCTCTATTCATGGATCAATAGAAAAATAGCCAAAACGAGAATAAAGACAATGAATGTACAGCCAAGAAGAATATAGTAAGAATAAAAGTAGAGGCTATAAAGGTGCAGCCAAGTGTATGGGAAGCCTTGAACCAACACCCCCTTCCTGCAGGCATGCTCCTTGAAGATTATGCTTTATCTGGCGTGATCTCTCACGCAGACTATGAAGGAGGTGGCATGGCACAAAACCTAGACCTTTCTACCTACACCTTCCTATTTCATGCAGCTCAGATAGCACTGTCTCTTCCTAGTGGAGTTTTTGCTCATGAATATTGCTGCTAACTGATGTGTCCTGTGTAAAGAACTTGAAAAGATTGCAGTTAATAAAGCAGGGTACAGTACCTTGGAAGACCTAGAAACATTGAAGTGGGTTCAGAGTTAATTGGAAGAGAAGAGAACTGGAATGAACGCTGGAGTCAAGGTGGCTTCTACATGTGAGCTTTTAGTTGGACTGCAGCCTCAGTGTGAAATGGAAGACTTCTTTGCCTCCAGTGGACCAAGAGACCCTTGTGGTCAGGTCAGCAGGAGGGTCCTGGAGTGATTTGTTAATCCTGCCCTATAGGGGGAAGGCAGATTCTCCATATCCCCCGTGGGAATGGGCAATTGGCACCACAGTCATGGGAGATCGAATGTAAAATGAGCCCATTTTATTTTATTCACATAAAATATTATAGGCTTGTTTAAAACTTAATTCTCATCCTGAGTATGCAAAATACAAATTCCAAAAAAATGTTCAATTTTTTTACTTTGTACTTTGCAAATATACAAAATAGAAGTTTGGTTAAATTTATATTACATATTTATTAAGGTGAAGAACTATGTAACATGTTAGCTCTGCTTAAGGCATACTTAGGAATAAACGATTGTACAAATTATTGTGCCTTTGAAACCACATTGCATAACAGACTGTCTCCGTAAAATATGTTAAAGAAGTAAACCAAGTATAACTTAGTCATACATATAGATCAGAAGACAAATATATAGTCCTTGTCAGGGCTGGGAAGGTGGCTCAGTGGTAGAGCGCTTGCCTTGCATGCCTGAGGCCCTGGGTTCGATTCCTCAGCACCACATAAGCAAAAAGCAAAAAGCTGGAAGTGGCACTGTGGCTCAAGTGGTAGAATGCAAGCCTTGAGCTGAAAAGCTGAGGGACAGTGCCCCGACCCAGAGTTCAGGCCCCATGACCAGACCCCCCCCAAACATATATATATATATATATATATATATATATAGTCCTTGTCAAAGCATACAGCAGTTTGAGAACTTTGGCTTCCTCTTTTGTACCTTTAGAACCAAGACTCATCAAGCACCATCATTTAGGCTATTAGAACACATATTCTGTACTGAAATCTCTTCCTCTTCTTCTAACTAAATAATAGCTTTTAGAAGGCAAAGGGAATACAAGGTGTTCTTTATATTTATATTGCATCTGAGACAATCTGTGAGAAGCAGAGTGGGGGAGGGGTGTAGAGTGAGACTAACACCACCACAATGCCACAAGAGGCAGGCCTCCTGGAGCAGAGCAGAGGCCAGGCCTGTGGAGAGGAGAGCCCTGTGGTATAGAGAGGCCTGCTGGAAAAAGAGAGAAACCTGCCACCTGGAGGCTGCAGCTGCTCTTAGTTCTGAGGTAGCCCAGGACAAGGCAGTTATAGACCAGCTAGTAAAACTCCTTTGTCACCTTTGGCCATGGATTTTCCCTCCTCTGAGATCATTACAAATTCAAGGGAATTCTGGTCTTCCCTCTCCCTCACCCCACCCCAACTGATGGATCTAATTTGCACCCTATTATCCACAGCTTCCAGTAATCCCATGGTGGTGTCTTGTAAATCCAGGAATACTCAAGTTGATTTAGAATTGGAATGATAGCTGATACAAGCTCAGACCCATCTGTTCAATTTTGTTTTTTTAATTTTGCCTTTGGATTCCTCCTTTCTCTTGATTATCCATTCCCAAGAGATATTGGAAACTTTCCCATGGTTGTAGTGCTTTGCCAACATGAGCTCTCTCACATGGGAAGACAGTATGAAGGATTTTCTACTGGCAGTATGTGACTCTGTATCCACAGTCAGGGATTTAACAGTGTCTCTGTGCATCGGGCCAGGGGACCCACCTGGACAAGGCTGTCTCTATGTATCAGGACAGGAGACTCATCTAGACAAGGCAATCTGTATGCACCAGGCGATGAGACACCTGGACAAGGCCGTCTATGTGTCAGTCCAGGTGAGCCCACCTGGACAAGGCCGTCTCTGTGAGTCAAGCCAGGAGACTCACCTGGACAAGGCAGTCTCTATGTTTCAGGCCAGGGGACCTATCTGGATAAGACTCTCTCTATGGGTCAAGCCAGGAGACCAACCTGGACAAGGCTGTTGCACTTGTGGCACAGGAATGGCAGCACGATTAGTGTTGCCTGGTCAGTTCATCAGAGTGGGCAAACTTCTACCCAAAGCCATCCCAGTCACAGTGGTAAGGTAAGGTGTCTCACCTGTATGGGTTCAGAAATGCACCTTGAGATGAGAGCTCCTTGGATAGGTTTGGCTGCAGCCCATGTGCTCACACGCATGGGTGGCCTTTGTGTGGCCATGACCTTCTTACTTCCTTTGGCTTTGGCTCCTCTGGCAGGTAGGAACCAGGTCACCTGCTCACGCAGGCAGGGTGGGTAGTTGGGCCCTCGATGGGCATGGGATATAGGGGCTAGCAGTAGAGTTGGGTGACAGTCCCTATTGACCAGAAATTCCTCATGACAGGCTAAGGTAGTCCTAATAGGGAGCTGTTGCCCCAAGGAGAATTCTTTTTTTTTTCACTTTTCCGCATACTTTATTTATTACAAACATACAGTTCTTTAAATATAGACTTTAAAATTCCATTTGCAAAAGTCTGCTATTGTAAGGGGTGCACACCAGCAGGAAGGCTTCTTAACTTTTTCTATGAGTTTTCTGTCAGTTTTGCTAGTTAGTGGTAAATTCGGGACCTGCTGTTTTACAGGCCTGTCCGAAGCTTCTGGCTGTATTCACATTGCTCTTTTGAAGCAGCCCTGCATGTATCAAAATTGTTTAGAATCTGAGCTTCAACCTACAGGCAGTGAGATCAACAGCCCGTCTGGACTCTGCTTTTTGAACGGTTTTCAGGAAGTGTGATTTCTGGATGGGTACTGCACATCACGGATTTGTTTGAATTGTCCATGCAGCTCTATGTTAAAGTGCATTCTTCTTTTCAAAAATAAGCAAGAGAAATAATCTTTTTACTTTTTAATTAACCAAGGTACTTAGAAAATGAACTTTTTGGTCTCTCAGCAGATATTCTCAAATTGATCCTACTACTGCAATTTCCATGGTCTATTTACAACATTTATAGGATTCTGGGTGGAGGGAACTTTATAAAATGAAAGGTGCAGCTTCACTTGAAACAGAAATCAGCTCTACAAATTCATACATAGTCATACGCACTTGGCTTACAATGTATAAGCTTGTTGGTATTTACAGAGATCAAAGACAACCCTGTCCAAAAAAAATAACATAAAACAACCTTTTAAAGTAATTGCCAACCTAAACTCTAATTGTACATTTAGATCAGGAAGCTGTCTCCTGCTATCAAGTTTTGGTTTTAATTGAAATAACTTTGTAGATTCTCTACTGGAAGGACATGAGTCCCCCGCTTTGGAGTGAAGAGCCAAGTCTAACAAAGCTACCAATAGATGGAACTGTCTCTGAAGATTCCCACAGAAGAAAAACATGCTATGTAGCACTGTATCAGAACAGGTGATCTTAACAAATGATTTTAGAAAGACATCTGTATGAAAGTCCAAAAGGAAAACAAAATGCTTAATAATATAGATGTTGTAGGACTTCAGAAAAAAGTTCAGATACACTGATGTAGTCTTGATACTGATGCCACTGAAAAATAACTCAAATACTACTTGCCTCCTATTGGAATGTGCAAAACAATAGACTGTAAAAAATGTGTCTACACTTACTGAAAGTCAGTTTCTAGACTTTTTGTCCAATCTATAGGGTTTTAAGAATCCAAGTTTTTTTCCCCTAGGTAGAACTTTGGGTTTTGAACTCAAGGCCTTGTGTTTGCTTGGCAAATGCTCTACCACTTAAGCCACACGCCCAGTCCTATTATTGGTATTATTTTTTGCTTTATTTTTCAGATAGGGTCTTTTGTTTATAGCCCAGGGCTGGCCTTGGGCCACGATCTCCTATCTCTGTCTCACAAATACCTGGGATACAGGCATATTCCACCATGCCCAGCTCCAGAGAGCTTTTTTACACAGAAGAGTGACATGGTAGAAGAAAAGGATTTATGCTTATTATCAATTTAAAACAAAACCTCCAAATGTGTTTAGTGATAAAATCCTGTTTTTTTTCATTTTCTTTGAGTCTCTTGTACTTTTTTCTCCCAAGAAGAAATGTTAAAAGGGAAGAAACAATCCACTTGCCCTTCTATTTCCAAGCACAGATTTTTCTGACCATCCTGATCCAGCAACACAGGACAAAACATTTTGCCTTTAAGAGATGGTCTCAGTGAGTCTTGAAAAAGTTAGCCATTGAAGAGATGCTGAAGGTAGGAAAAAAGAACAAACTCATGCCTTCTGCAAAATGCTACTGGCTACTTAATGTATCTATCACTTTCTCTTCACAACTCTGGACCTTCATTTCACTGTGTGCCTGCGGCGAACGCCTTCTCGGCCAGCGAGAAAAAACGACCACCACACCAGGAGTCTTCTCAGATCAGGCTTTATTGGAGAGCCTTTTAGTTGATGGGAGAGCTTGAGCGCGAGAGAGCGTGCACCCAAAACATGGCCGCTTATATAGGGAATAGGAATACGGGTCTTTCTATCATTGGTCATCTGCCTTTCACCGTCACCAGGTGCCACGGGATTGGCTGGGGACTCTACGTGGCTCGCGCATGAGCAAAGCCCAGGACCCACCGTCCCGCCAAGCACTGCCTGAAATGGAGTGGTTACCTCAAAGCTGCAAGGGAGTGGACATCATCTTGTAATGGCATTTACCCTGGCTCCCTACAGTTCCCCCTTTTATGTTTTTTGGCAACAGGTAAGAGTAGAGGTTGGGCCTCTGTCTAAAACATTAGGACCTTGCACTGGCCTTCGCCTGAGGGGCGCCTTCCCCAGTGATGACCAGGCCCTTCCGATGCCTTTTTTGCAGAGGTGGGATCTTGGGCATCAACCCACTTGCAACCCAGCATGCTCTTCTTGAGGAGATGGTACCCTCAAGTGCAGTGCACTTGCCTCGCACCCTGTCCCAAATTGCAAATTGCATACCTGTCCTGGTGCAATGGGATCCCCTAATCCCTCGGGGTGCTAAGGCTATGCAGGATGGTAAGGCTTAATTGCCTCTCAGGGCCGACAGCCAGATCTGGGGTGAGGATCCACTCTCCAAAGCGGCTAATGCTTGCAAGATAACAACCTTGTCCCTTCTGGTTTGGGCTCGAAGGCGACACACCAACCATAGGCAGACCACGCATCCTCCCAGGCAGCAGGCTAAAAACATTCCGACTCCCACCCACTCTTTGAAAAAGGACACCGCAGAGGCAATCCAGTCTTCCATCCTACAATCTGCAGAAAATAAGGTGGGGAGAAAAAGGGAGTCTGCATGCAGGGGCACAGGAACTGGCCAGGCCCTGGTGACAGCCCACAGCCATTGGTTTAGCTATCACAGGGATTGCTATTAGCACTGTTGCTAACAGCAGGAAGATCAGCTGCATCAGGAGACGAGTGGATGGCATCTTCAAGAGGGGGTTCTGCTGCAGTCTCCACCGGCCTGGTCAGTCTCGTTGGCACCCAGTGAGGTACTTCTTGACTCTGTGGAAAAACACAAACAGCTCCCCTGGATCTCGTTATTACCGGATCCGGTCCATACCATTTATTATTAATAACATCCTTCCACATAACCATGTCTTTAGTATCCATGGGGTCTCTTGTCATATGCCGATCTGCGGCAGACTGATTGTTGTCATTTAGAATTAAAAAATTAAGGGTAAAGAGCGCAAGAGAAAGTTTCCCTGGGGGATGCTGACTCAGCAATTCCCCCTTTTCGTTTTTGAAGCATTTCTTTTATGCTTCTATTAGCTCTTTCCACTATACCTTGTCCTTGAGGATTGTAGGGCAGTCCGGTGGTGTGGTCAACCTGCATTTGTGCGCAAAAGGCGCGAAAACCATGGGAAGTATAAGCAGGGCCATTATCCGTCTTAAGTCTAAGGGGCTTTCCCCAAGCTGCCCAAGCTTCTAAGCAGTGTATTTTGACGTGAGACACCTTTTCTCCTGCCAAAGGTGTGGCATGAATGACACCAGAAAAGGTGTCCACAGACACATGTAAATATTTTAACTTACCAAATTCTGTCAGATGAGTAACATCCATTTGCCATAGGGCGTTTGGTCTCAACCCCCTGGGGTTTACCCCAACATGGGGAGGATGAAGAAAGGTAACACAGCATTTACAGGCTTTAACAATATCTCTTGCCACATGCCTGGACAAATTATATCTTTTCCTAATGGTATTAGCAGGTACATGATACAATTTATGAAAGTCTTTTGCCAATTCTACAGGATCAGCAGCGACCAGAGCCACAGCCTGAGTTGCCTGGTCCACCAAATCATTACACCTTGCCATCGGGCCCAGCAACATAGAGTGGGCGCGAATATGTCCAATATAAAAAGAGTGTTTTCCGTTTAAGATAAGGGACTGAATCTGTAACAAAACATTAGAAATTGTACTGGCCTGCTTAATTGAAGCAGCAACTTCAAGAGAAGCAACGGCATTTACAACATATAATGAATCAGAAAATAAATTAAAAGGTTGATCAAATCTTTTAAAAACTTCAAGCACAATTAAACATTCAACAGCCTGTGGGACATTCGGCCGAAAATTAAAGACTACCGGCTGTTTGTGTCCTTGAACAAAAAGGGCACCTTGTCCAGATTTTGATCCATCCGTAAAGATGGTCAGAGCATCAACCAAGGGCTCTTTGAAGTGACAACAGGAAAATACACTAAATTTTTGTTAACTATGGCAAGCAGAGGATGCTTAGGATAATGGTTATCAATTACATTTGGAAATGAGCAAACAAGAATTGCCCACATATCCACTGTGGCTGCTAAAATTTCAACTTGCTCACGGGTGTATGGAATAATTAATTTATCTGGAATTTTTGCAAAGTGCATCAAACAATACTTTATACCCAAAATTGCCTGCTTAGCCACTAATTCAGGAAAATATTGAACAGTTTTTGCTCCCACAGAATTGCCGTGGAGCCACTATAAGGGGCCATTTTGCCAAAGAACCCCCGTGGGATAATTTTTTGTTTTTAATATACATAAATCGATAGGTAATTTTAAATCAACCCGTGAAAGTTGAGCCCTAGACAAAGCTGCCTCAACCTTTTGTAGGGAATTTAGTGCTAAAGGTGTCAGGGATCTAGAGGAGGTGACTTCAGGGTCACCCTCCAAAATGGCAAATAAAGGTAACAACTCTGACAGAGGGAGATTAAGAAACCCCCTTATCCAATTAATATCTCCTGCCAATTGCTGAAAATCATTAAGTGTTTTGAGATGACCAGTTCGAATGGAAAGTTCTTGTGGTTTAATCTCAGTAGGAGAAACTATGGTTCCCAGAAATTGAACAACAGTAGTCTGTTGAACCTTTTTAGGGGCAATAATCAGTCCTATCAGCTAAGGTCTCCGTTACCTGCCCAAACACTTTATGAAGAGTCTCTACCGAGGGAGCAGCCAACAAGATATCATCCATATAATGGACAATCCGTACTTTTGGAAATTTTTTCCTGACAGGGGTTAATGCAGCCCCTAAGAACAATTGACAAATTGTTGGGCTATTAGCCATCCCTTGGGGGAGAACTTTCCACTGATAGCGAGCATCTGGGGTTTCATGATTAACAGAGGGCAAAGTAAAGGCAAAGTGCTCCCTATCCTTTTCATAAAGAGGTATGGAAAAAAAGCAATCCTTAATATCTAAAGCTAAAATAGGCCACTCTCGAGGTAATGCAGAGAGCCATGGAAGTCCCCTTTGGATGGGTCCCATAATTTGCATCTGGGCATTTACTGCTCTAAGGTCATGTAATAATCTCCATTTTCCGGAGGCCTTTCTAATCACAAAAATTGGGGTATTCCAAGATGACACTGAAAGCTCAACATGCCCCAGCTGCAGCTGTAACTGGACAAGAGTTTGAGCCGCTTCCAATTTTTCTCGAGAGAGGGGCCACTGAGGAACCCACACCGCCTTTTGTGTTAACCAAGGTATGGGTACCGCACCTTCAGTGGAAGCTTTGTTTTCAGAGGCCCCTAAGAAAAACCCAAAACCTTCCTGTCCTGTTTAGGAAGTGGCTCTATCGGCTCCTTGCATCCTTGGAGATGCCGACCAAGCCCCAAGGCTGGCACAAATCCTTGCTGTTTCATCATATTCTGACTGGCCTCAGAATAATCATTGGTTAAAGTTAGCTTTAGCTGTTGCTGCACATCTCTTCCCCAAAGATTGACAGGGACGTCTACCACAAATGGCTGCATTTTTCCAACTTGGCCTTCATCTGTTCTCCAAGTCAATTCTTTTGCACTTAACTGTGGGGCATCGGCATAGCCCAGCCCTTGTAAGGTCTGGGAGGATTTCTGAGTTGGCCATTGCTTTGGCCACTCCCCTCTTTGGATGATGCTTTGATCTGCCCCTGTATCCACCAGTCCCTCAAATCTTCTCCCTTCCACTTGGAGAGTTAGCATGGGTCTTTGGTCTAAAGTTATGGACAGGCATGTAAGGTCGACTCCAGTGGGGCCTAGCCCTTTATCTCCTGTCTCTATCTCCTTAGCAGGGAAGTTGCCATGAAGAGAAGGCAAAAGCAGGAGCTGTGCGATTCTATCCCCGGGAGAAATGGACACCACTCCATGGGGGACATGGCAGAGGACCTTGATAGTCCCCGTATAGTCAGGGTCAATCACTCCCGGGAAAATTATTAATCCTCTCATTGTGGAGGAGGAGCGTCCTAAAACTATTCCTACAGTGCCTTCATCTAGGGGTCCTGTCATGTCTGTCTCCACAATCTGGACACCCATCTGCTGTGTTAATACCCGTCCGGAGGTGGCACAGAGGTCCAACCCTGCGGAGCCTGAGGTTGCTCTCTTTGGCTGGGGGGTTGTTGCGGGTGCTGTCCGGGAGCCAGAGTCTGAAATGTCCCGTAAATTTTCGGGCCCTGGGGACGAGGGCCCTCCTTCCCGTTTTTTGGCTCTGGTTCCGAATCAGCGTTTGGAGTAATTTGGGGGATAAAATGTCCATTGATGTCTCTAACTGACCTGCACTCGTTGACCCAATGCTTTCCCTTTTTACAACGAGGACACACTCCTGGAGTCCTTGGCGGCCTGGTTATGTTTTGCGCAGGACCACCATTTTGTGGGCACTGTTGTCTAAAATGTCCCAACTGACCACACCGGAAACACCCTTTTCCTTTACTATCTTTTGCTGCCCCGGCAGCCGACAAGACAGCAGCCGCCAGCCCCGCATTGGTCAGGGGGCCACCTACTTCTCTGCAGGCTTTTAACCAAGCTTCTAGGCTTTGAGTTCTTACTGGGGTAATTGTCCTCTGACATTCCTTGGTGCTTTGTTCAAAAATGATTTGCTGTACAAATGGCATGGCTGTTTCCAGATTTCCTAACACCCGCTCGGCTGTCTCTAGCATACGGGCAACAAAATCAGAAAATGGCTCATTAGGGGCCTGCATGATTTTTGTTAGATTGCCAGCCATCTCTCCCTTGTTTGGGAGGGCCCGCCAGGACTTGTAAAAGATCTCGTTTACCTGGCAGTATACTTCAAAGGGATGTCCTGTCTGATCTACCGTGTAGGGTCCCTGCCCGAGAAGCATATCTACGATCCAGTCCGGGTGCCCGTCACGGACATTTTGTCTGTATTGGGCTTGAGCCTTGTCTTGAACAATAGACTGGAAATCGAGGAACTGCCCATGATTGAGACAGGTACGGGCTACCTCAAACCAGTCCGTGGGCGTCATAGCATTGGCGGTCAGTCTTCGGAGCAGGGCAGTGGTATAATTAGCCGTCACTCCATAAGTCCGGACTGCCTCAACTAAATCCTTAAGCTGGAAGTAGGAAACTGGCTCAAAATTTCTTTCATTAGTAATTGGATTTTCAAAAACTGGAAAAGCAGCCGCCAGCCGCGACCAGGTGCTTCCTTTTATAAAGTGACTCCGCACCTCCGGCGGGCAGGGCAGGGGGGCCGACAGGTGAGGGCCAGCTCCGTTTCCTCTTCCTGGCTGCTGCGGTACTCCCACCCCTAGAGGGCGCCACCCCCCATATCTGTCTGCCTCATACTCAGCCGCAGCGTCTTCTAAGTCTTCACTATCAGCTGGATCAAGCTGCTCTCCCTCCTCCTCTAACATTTCTTCCTCTGAGTCACTCACAAGATCACTGCATTCTTGGTCCCGCCCTTCCACATGTAGGGCTGAGAACCGATTTGCTTTTAAAGAAGGGCATAGGGGTCTCCTTGAGACCCCCTCCTCCCTAAGACCCTTCTCCTTTTGTGAGGGCTGCAGTCCCTCCTGCTTTAATTCTTTAGGATCCTTTTGTCTTTTTTCCCTTTTTCTTTTAGGCCTATTTTCCTCCCCATTACTGGATGCTGACTCTGATAGACTATCCTGATGCCGTGTTAGTACTTTGCATCCTTCCTGGATTAAATCAAACCCTCCCTCCTCGAGGCAAGTGTGCACCATCAAAAAGACAAGCCACAAAGGAAGAAGCAATGCAAGCAACCAATAAATATCTAAATCTACAGTGAACAGCATACCGGGGAATATTTAACGACGTCCCCTCTCCGCGTGTTGAGTTCTGGCTCCTGCTCGGCCTCTCGCGCAGGTCCCGGGTTTCGGCACCACTTGCGGCGAACGCCTTCTCAGCCAGCAAGAAAAAACGACCACCACACCAGGAGTCTTCTCAGATCAGGCTTTATTGGAGAGCCTTTTAGTTGATGGGAGAGCTTGAGCGCGAGAGAGCGTGCACCCAAAACATGGCCGCTTATATAGGGAATAGGAACACGGGTCTTTCTATCATTGGTCATCTGCCTTTCACCTTCACCAGGTGCCACGGGATTGGCTGGGGACTCTACATGGCTCGCGCATGTGCAAAGCCCAGGACCCACCGTCCCGCCAAGCACTGCCTGAAATGGAGTGGTTACCTCAAAGCTGCAAGGGAGTGGGCACCATCTTGTAATGGCGTTTACCCTGGCTCCTTACAGTGCCCTCTCTTATTTGGCAGTGGATAGCAGATATAGCATGGGGAAAATAAAAATTGCTCCCGGATGCAAAAATCAATTAGAAAAGTTGAGTTAAAAAATTTCACTATCATGCTAGTTTAGCTTCTAATAAAGTTGTGCTCTTCCTTTTACTAGTTTACTGTGGTAAAGCTAACAATATGGCATCTGCTTGCTTTAACATGGTTCTATCTGTCCCAATTGGAATGTCTAATTCCAAGAAAGTATGAGTTAGATTCTCAAACGAGAGTAAGACTGTGAACAGACGTGGACAGTATATTCCATACTGCATTAGGAAATACAAAATGCATTCACAAAGGCCTTGCTTGATTCAGGGGGACACATTGCAATTGGGAATCCCCAGGACAAGAAATCTTTACAATGCTGATGCAATTTTATTTTTCCATTTTCTGAATTTAACTTTCAGTACTGAAAAGTGGATTGCACATGTTCCAGTAATGAAACTAGGTTTTAAGAATAAGGTCTGAGGATGACTTACACAGTCAAGTCAGATATGGCAATGGAAATTGCTACTCAAGAGTCCAGTCATCTCAAGAAACTTCTGAAGCTAATATTAAAAATGAATACTTTTTTTCTAAATTAAAAGCAGAAGAAATGAGGCTGTAATTTGTCATTTCCACCTTGAGTATGGAATTTCAAATGGGACATATGGACTTTTTTCTTGTCTGTATTTTAAGGTAAACATGGTTCTTTTTTTCTTTTTTCTTTTCTACAAACTATCTCCCCCCACCTTGCCCTACCCCCACCCTTACACCCATTATTCAGTATACTGAATGGGAATTGTAACTCTTTCAGAAGACAGCTAATTGATTTACAGTACTCTTAAAACAACCCTGAAAACTGATAATCTCATTCATTTACTGTAACTTCAGTGCTGTTGTTGACAGAAAAGAAAAAGTTACCTTAAGGCTTAAGGGAAAGTAACTTATTAAATTGTTAATGCAGCATTTTTTACTCTCCCATCCATTGGAAACTATCAAAATGTATTCTAAATCAACAATACAAACTTTCTAACGTTAGCAAAGATTTCTACTCTCCTGACATAAAGTTAGAATAATATTCATAAACAGAATATCTAGGGGAGCCTGAGAAACCATGATCCACATCACACAAAGATCCTATTCATTTCATGATCAAAAAATGCTTTATCTTTGAGAAATATGTCAGGGATAAAATGGAAATATACAATGCAAAAATCACTTGACACTTTTTCACAATTGTGGATAAGGAGCAAAAAAGTCTGCTCTCTGAACAGGCCTTACTTATGCACAAGACTTTTAAAGTGTCCTAAATTAATATTGATTTAAAGAATTCATAATAGTGGGGATTTCACTCCACTATATTTTTTAAAAAACCTGAGATTGGACATCAAAGCTGTCAACTTTGTTATTCATCAGAGAAATTCTGATACTTAGAAAACTCAATTGAATTAGCTCCAGGATCAAAACATTAACTTTCCCCAATCAAAAAGGATACAATCAAAAACATACCTAGAGTGTTATAGAACAACTCTCAGGAAACAAGTCATTTTCATATAAGCAAAAAGTCACTTCTTTCCTCTCCCTTCTCACTGATCAAGGCCACACGATTTTCAAATGAATATCTACTGAGAGATCAGTTGTGCATTGGAAAAATTACATAATTGGGTTAAAAATGAAAACAAAATTTACAGTGAAGAATACTTATGTGCATGGTTTACACACTCCAGCTTCTTAATTTTATCCACCTCAAGAGCAAGGTAGATGCACAGTCACCTTGTGTAGATTACATTCTACACCCCTGTAAAGCCAGTCAAGGTCATATTTAAGCATCTTCATCAACAACAGTGCCTGAAGTGTGCAGCCATTTACAGACCACTCAATATGAGGGCATTATTGTAACCAGCCTCTTTTGCCCACAACCCTGCATTTTCAGATAAGACAAGATAATTGTTTTGTTTTGAGAAAACCGAAGCTTGAAACTCTTCAAAGACCTGCAATTTACTGCAACGTGACCCAGAGGTAACAAAGGAAGCAGCAGGTTTATGGCTGCCTGCACCAAAAGTCTCTCAATCATTCTGCAGTAAATAATTATGGAAAGTGACATTACAAGTAGCTATGTGTGTACCACAGCTACAGCCAGTTGTCCACCTATATGCCTCAAACAGTTCCATAGGGTATTTGGAGGTTTTGGGTTTACTTTTCAGATTGATTTTTGGTGCTATACAGACTGACATTTTGTTTGGTGCAGCATATGCACTGAAAGATCTGCTCACCAGATTTGCCATTTCACTTGCTGAAATGATGAGAAGGGACAATAGAAACCTAGAGTTACATCTCTTCACAGAGACCGACTCTTTTGACTGTTTGAAAAAAAAAAGGCTTATCTCTGTAGCTAGTTTGAAATAAAACTCAATTTTTTGAAAAGGAGTTTTAGTTCCCTATTTCTAAGGAATGTAACTATTTTCATTAGCTGGGATGTTTGCCAAATTTTAAAAACAACTTCTAAAGCGTTTGTAGTAAGCAGCTAAAAACAAAACAAAAAAGTTAGTTGCTTCCCAGAGTTTGTATAATGCCATTATCTAACTGGAACAAAGACTATTTCCTTTAATAAGCTAGTATTAATGAATGAATCTCCATGCTCTGCAGATTTCTATTGTCCCTAGTCACAGGAATGAGGATCAGTGAAATGCTACAATTAATCCACATCCTTCTGCAATCTTCCTACAGTGGAAGAGAGGCGAGGAAACACCCCTGCAGGAAAAATAAACCTCAGAGGTTGGTTTAAGACTAAAAAACCCACCACTAGGACATTCACCACTTAATCTTACACAGGCAGGTCAAAATTTTAATATAAATTACTTTTGCCAACACATAGCTTACGCATTCTTTGCTCCTTTTTTTTGAGGATTCTCAAATTGATATCTAAAGACTTACATATGATATATAACTGTTATATGGTATTATGACTAAGAAAATTTCTCTGGTAACCAAAGCTGATGCCATATATGGTAGTGTTCTTGGCATATACTCTATACGCCTCAGACCACTTCTACATTCTTTCTATTCAGCTAATTATAGCTTAGTAGCCACTGGTAAAGGATTGTGAAGACCCTGTCATTTCTACAGAATAGAAAGGCAAGGCTAGTTACTGCAATTCAGCCAAATAAAAAGAAAAGAAAAAAGATTAATAAACCACTCCCTTGAAAAGGAGAGGTACTGCACCTTTGCAAAATTGAACTGGCTCACTGCAGCTGAGCAACAGAATCACCACTGAAGCAAGAAAATAAGTTGGTCTATACAGGAATTGTACATGATTTGAAAATGCAAATGTTATAGCGATCAACTAATAGCTGCAACCTTAATTTCCATTGCTGCCTCAGAGTTGAAACTTAAACAGTTTCTGCAAGCCTAATGCTAGCTTCTCATCTCCTTTACTAAAACTAGGAATTTGTTCTCCGCAGCAAAGAAACAAAACACTCAAAACACATAGGTAAATACAGCAAGACATTATTGAAAACAGCTGCCTTGTGGTACAAAATACAGTACAAGTATACGGATGTCATTAAAACATCAAAAATACTATTGCTCCCATACAATTTAGTAAACATTCTTGGCAAAGGAGAAAATTTGAAAAGAAAAGCTATAAAAAATGTTTAAAAATTCTACTGTGAATGATGTGAGTAGAGAAATAGTCTGAAAAGGGCACCAATGTTTGTGACTCTTCTATTTCTTTGAACCTAAGATCAACATTATTCTGCGTCATAGTCTAGTTTTTTTTTAAAGGCCTAATTTTATATACATAAGTATCTCCCTCCCTCTCAGCCACAAATACATGAAAATGACCGTTTTGTATATTACTTATTTCCCAATAAATAGAAAACGATTGTATAGATTGAATACCAAAATAAGATAATAAAAAGGATATGCAATAAATTAAAAAGGCAGCTCAAATAAAGGGCAGGCATGCAGTTAAAAAATACTAAGATTGTGGAGATGGGGTTACTTGCCTCCTGGTTGAGAAGGTGTCACACAAAGAATACCTGAAAACTTTGGAAAGAACATTAGCTCCCATTCAATTCAAAGTTTCCTAGGGCTGTGACATTTCTAGAAATACCTTTTGATGGGGTGGGATTAACTTGATTAATAAAAATCATTTCTACTGAAAATCCACTTAAAATATAGAAGAGGTGATCCATGAAAACCCCAACTTTTATTCTTGAAAGACAGCTGGATAAACTGGCCAATGCCAGTATGTTGCAATTTCAAGATGGTATAAAAATGTTTCCAGGATATAGTCAGCATATTCACGTTCACATCAATTCCATTCACAGATGGATTTCAGCTTCCACCGGGTGCACTGCTTTAATCATTCATCCATCATTTGCCAACTTTGATTGTGAGGTACTAATAAGATGGATCAATTTCTTAAAAATTTGTTTTAAAGAATAAATGATGCTGGAATTCTGAACCTGAGGATCTTTAGTATTTGAACAAATCCACAGATTAAACTGAAGGTGAATTAAGACTTCAGTTTTAGTTATTTCCAACTTCTCTGTGAGGATGCATATTCCATTAAAGCTCAGGCTTGTAGCCATACTGTCCCTTTTGCAGAAAATCATCAAGTTTTACAGTTAAAAATGCAGCCAATCAGTGGCTGTAACAGCCAAATTAGCCATAATTCACTTGCTCATATGCTAGAGCCATGGGATCTGGCTCTCATTCACACCAATGCCACTTCTTGGTAATGACCTCCACCTTTAGAGATCAAGGGAAGAACTTTAGTGAGCAGCAACCCATCCACTCAACGAGTTTGCCTTGTGCTTTATGCCTGACGTATTGTGCCTACCTCAGCAACCCCCAATGTAAAACTGCTTTTATTTTTTGAAAAAAAAATTCCTTTTGCCCAACTTTTAAACTATTTTAGTAATGAATTCTCTAGTTCAAGCATTGGCTTTTGAATTTTTGCATCCCGGAAAACAATTCTGCAAAGAAAAGACATGGGGCCAGGTTCCATGCAAAATCATTAAAAAAAAATCCAATTTGTTTTGATTCACTGATGGCTTCTTGAATTCTTTTTTTGCCTTGTCCATGATTGTGTAAAGTTGCATTCCTTTTCATAAACCTGGACTCTCAGGACTGGGTAACTGCAAAGGTCTCTCTGTCTCAAGAATTTCCGTGAAGATCTTGATCCAAAAGGCTGATTAGAATAAAGGTGAAGGATAGACACTGCAACGGCGGCTCGGCCTGGAGAGATACTTTAGATTTACCCAGGTACAACACAAATTCAACTGTTATACACAGATGGATCTGGGTAAGTCAGATGTGTTTAGGGGCACAGACTCGAAATCTATCCACTTCAGGATTATCTAGATGAGCTTAGGAACCTCGGGTGGGAAATAGAAGCTGAGACACTTGCAGGTGAGGAGATGCTGTTGTCCTCTGCAGGTTGCTGTCAATTTCTGGAACTTTACTGCTTTACTCACTGTTCAAGACTGTTGTCTTATGGTTATTTCTCTTAACTATATTATTTTTTTTAATTTTGTTGGTTTTTTTTTCTCCCTTGGTGGCCTCCCGGGCTCCCTCTCAACTAGCTCACAGGGGAATGAGCAAGAATGGGAACTAGCCAGGGGGATGGGGGGTGGGGGCACGGGTAACAGGGTGGGGGAGGCCAGGGGGGAAAGCTGCCATTTCAATCCTCATCCACCTCCTCGCCTTAGGACTCCTCACCACCCCCCCCCCCAGCATGACGCTTGTAAAGCTTATCCCTCTGCCGCTCCTGGATTTCTTTCATCTCATCCGCATACCGGCAGAAGGCGCCACCAAACTTGCCCCAGGCCTTGAAGGGCACTGTGATGGCATTGCGGTAGGACGGCTTCACCTCACTCACACAGTAGAAAAACTCCGTACTTGTTGCAGCCCACATCGAAGAAGAAACGTTTGGAGTCCACCGTAATAGAGGTGCTCTCCAGGAGTTCCCCGTACAGCCCCCCCCCCCCCCCCCCCCCCCCGGCCACCGGCACCGCCTCTTGGGCCTCCGGCCAGCTCGTGGTCTTCGCCTCCGTAGTCATCGAGGAGCTTGGTGAGCGTGTCGGAATTCGATGAGACCTTGTGCAGGCAGCACCATGGTCTGGCCGCTCTGGAGGCCGCCAGGCCCTGGGCCTGCACCAAAGCCGCCGCCGCGGTTGACGGTCTGGCGGATGTGCAGGAAGGGGCCGCGCTGGTTCTCCTTGAGATCCAGGTAGTACTTGCAGTTCTCACGCACCAGGAACTCGCTCTTGAGGTGCTCCGGCCTGCCGCCCTCCTCAGCGCCCGCTGCCAGCTGCTCGGGGCTGCTGGGGCCCAGCTGTGCGTAGTGATCGATGAAGTCGCCCAGCGAGTCACGGAAATTGGCCGCCACCACAATCGACAGCGTGAGGCGGCTCTTGGAGCTGCCCGTGCCCACCTCTGCGATATTCAGGAAACCGCCCTTGGCGTTCTGCTTCACATCCAGGTAGAAGCGCTTGTTCTGGATGTCCAGCCGCTTCGAGGCCAGCTCCTGCTTCTCCTGCTGGCCGCCACCGCGGGGTGTGGGCTGGAAGCCTCCCTTCCCGCCACGGCCGCCGCCACCGCCACCGCTGCCGCTGTTGCTGTCCACCATCTTCTTGGCTACTGCCTTGCCCCGCCCACTGTGCTCTCGCCCCCGCCCTCCGCCCTGCGCTTGCGCTCCCGGGCCCCCCAGCCTTGCCTGCTGGCTCCTCACGCGCTCCTGCTGCTCATCGCAGGCCGCCGCCGCCATCCCCCATCCCCCAAGGAGAATTCTTGTGTGCTGGACCAGTGGCTGTTACTGAGCTGGGGTACTGTACCCAAGTGGGCTTCCAGGTGCTCGCCAATGGTGACAAGGAGACTGTGGCCTGTCATCATAGGGCACCACCACCATTGGGTGACCACCTTCCAGCCTGCCTTTGCTGACCGTGATGACTGAAAGGCTGCCATACTTGCTGCCAGTGGTGAATAAGCCCATTTTATAGAGAGGAATTACTATTCTTAAGTGCGAAGACTGGCATTGGTTGAAGGTCACACGGCTGGAATGTATGGATTTGTACTCTGTTCATGCGACTTTAAATTGAGTCTCAGAATTGAGCACCATCCACTGCAGGGCTGGTTGGAGCAACAGCTGGTGGGGTTCCTCCCTCAGGATCTCTGACTCAGTGTGTGTCTGTAACACCCACTCTTACCTTTCACCTTCTACCTTGGGTAGCCTACATCAGGGTCTTTGGTTGAGTGCCAGGCTGTGCCTGCTGCCTGCTGCCTGCTTGCAGGTTGGCCTGCTCTGCAGCCAGCAAAAGCTGAAAGTGTTTCATATACCATGCACACCAGAGACTCTAATGCATCTATGCCAACATCCTGAGGGCCACTGCCCAGCAGAGAGCACAGCTGAGCCTTAGAGACCTAGAAAACCTCTCTTGGAATGCTGGCTCTGTTCCCTCTTCCTTTTTGTCACACTGTCAAAAAACCTATATGTGCTAGACCAAGGAGTGGGTGGCTAGGCCAGTCCCTAATGGGACTTTGTTGCTGTACATGAGCACTTCTACCTGCCACATCCTGGGCTCGCAACCCACTGGTATAAGTGCTAGATAATCAGGCCACCACTTCACACTTCAGGATAAAAGAAGCTCACCTGAGGTCTTGGTGCAAAGTCTACATGTTCAGGGCTTGTGTTACTAGCCACGTCCTCACTAGGGGATCAATAGTGTACTCTCTGGGGCTTCTTCCTCTCTGGGAATGACCAGGCCTTGCTTTATTCACAGGAGTGGCATCTTAGGCAGATCCAGGAGATGCGCAGCATGGATGTGTGCCTGACTTTCATGTAGAGACTTAGATGACTGAGCCAGCCATGGATGGACAGGGAAATGCTTCTGCATCCAAGTTGCCTTGATGAATTCTTACTTAGAAGATGACCTGGCTCTAAGCAGATCTCAAGGGGAAAACAAGAGTAGATGGGCTGGGCCACATCTATAATTCTAGTACTTAGGTGGAAGAGACAGGTAGAGAGCAGCTGGAGGCCAGGGTTTAACTTCATAGTGAGATTGTCTCAAAAGAAAGCCAATGACTGAGGAGGTAGACCAGTGGTTAAAGCAGTTTTCTACTGTGTGAAAGTGTCTGAGTTCAATTCCCAGCATTCTGAGGACAGCATAGACACAAGCTCTGTTTCCTGACCTCCTTTCAGAGGTAAAGGACCTAGCCACTTGATCAAGGTGCTTTACAATGAGAAAGACACCAATAGTACCTCAGTCTTGCACTGCCATTGAGCCTTCTTAATCTGTCTGTCCACTGATATGGACCAAGTCATGACTTCTGTTTCCCCACCACTATGCCAGGGGACCCTTCCCTGTCTGTTCCTTCTCAGAAGGAACACAAGCCATGCTTCTCAGGTAGAACCAGAGTATTTTTGGCAGTTCCTTGGACCTGTTAGTCAGGCCGTGGACCTCAAGGAATCTGCTGTTCAAATGTGTGCCGAGGACCAGCTCTGTCGGGACGACGGAGGACACCTAGTGGAGGAACTGCCTCCATCGATGTGGATGTGTAGGGACTGACAAAGCCACAGCTGAGGACAGAGATGGGGCCATGGTCGCAGGGCTCCTTCCCCATTTGCACTTATATCTGGATTACACCCAGCCATGTCCTCTGCTGCTCTGATACTGGAGATCGCTAGCAATAGGGGATCACACTGTGCATCTGTGGATTCTGATCTATGCCAAAGCATAGCCATTGGGAGTTGGTAAGGATTGCTGAAGAATGTCCTCTGGAGTTGGGGGGGGGGGGCTTTCATGATGTGATGTGTGTTGGCACAGGCGAGGGCAGTTCATAGGGAGTGCTGCCAAATCCCTCTTGAGGACTTCCTGCTTACCTGTGATCCTGCCCATGGTTACAGCTGGACTTGAGGTGGTTAGGTTGTGAGCTGACAGATCAGAGACCTTCTCTAAACAGAGCCCTGAGTTATCTGGAGGGACGACTTGGCCCTGTCTGATGGCCTGGTAGCTGCTACCCAGCTCTGGCTCTTTTGGCTTAGTGGGTGTGGAGGCCATGGTGCAGGTGAGGAAGGTCCTTTCCTTCTGGCAGCCCAAGGAGGAGATGTGGTTTGTCCCTACCTCTGGGCATTGCATTTTTGTCTTATAAGCTTAAATGTCTCTGGTCCTGGAGGAGCTCAGAGTCCAGAAGCAGAGAAATGACAAAGTAAGTCCTGACAAACTTGCTTGTCACTAGTGGCAAAAGGTAGCCCAAGGTGTAGGCTGTCAGGCATTCTGGACCTCAGACATGCAATTATTCTAGTCCAATGCCATCAAGACCTGCCCTGCAGGCAGAACACTTATGTCATGGGAAGATATGGTGTAGTAAACGCCAGGTGGGTTTGCCATGGAAATGCTCTCCAGGGTCAGACTCTTGAGTGGGGGTGGGCAACTTCACCTACCCCTACCAAGTGCTGAAGGGCATTCTTTCCACTAGGAAATAGCATTTTGTCATTAGTGGGAAGGGAGTTTGGGGGACAGATTGCATAAGCAGGGTACAAGCAAGATAGCTGGTAGCGAGTGGTGAAAGCTGCACTGCAGAATGAGGAACAGGAGGCTGTAAACAGTTTACAAGGAGCCTTGAGTAGGTTGAGGTTTAAGTGAGCTCAGTGGGCGAGACCAAAGGCAGAGAGATTAGTGTTCAAGGCTAAGACTGAAAGGGGTTTTGAGAATCGTGAGGGCCCTGAGGTTGAGGTAGCAGAGGTAGGATTGGGCTTGGCTGTATGGGGTTGTGGATGCAGGAGCATGAGGGTTGGGACATGAGGGAGTGGTGGCATTCTGGCCTGTGCACATGGCATAAGTGAAGAGGGAAGGTACAGGGAAAGGACGTCTGAGGGCTCACTGGAGTCTGGGGCTAGGCCCTTGTATTGGGCCACTGAACCAGATGTGCTCGTAGTCTCTGAGTGATGCCTACACCCTTGGGAAGCAGACACACAGAAGATAAGCCTTTTCCAGGTTGCACCTACATACATTCAGGCATTTGATCTGTTTAGAGATCTGTGGTCCCATTGTGTGTGGTCAGGTTGAATTGGCCCAGGTCACTAGACAGGAATATAGACATCCTTTGCCCATAGGTCAGCTCTGAGGACCAGCAGAGTGGCAGAAGCACAACTGGAAGCTTGGTCCATGGAAAATCTGCACTATCCTTATCCTCCTTTTCCAAAGCCTGAGGTATCAGACACAGCAGGACAAGGCACTGCTGTCAAGGTACATAGGATATGATCTCTCAGTGGTAGCTTTTGAGAGTGTGAAATTGAGTTAAGCTGGGCAGTAATCTTTATCGACAAGAATCAAGGTTTCATTTTAGACACAGTATAGGAGGCATTAGCTGGTGAGTTACTGCTCCCATCGCTCAGCTCCATGGAAGTTTGTACTGGCCAGCCCAGTACTGTGAGTCCCATACAGGCCCATCATCCTTCCCCCTCTGGGACAGGTGGGAGGCCTCATAGGGACAGACAGCAAAAGACAGGGTCCTTGCTGTCCCAGAGCCTTCACTTGGATTAGCTTGTCACTTGACACTGGGAGGCAATTCTGGCCTCACTGTCATCTCTCATCCCACATGCCCACAAGCATGCCATGCCAACCTACCATCAACAATACAAGTCTATGGGCTCTGTTGCTGTCAGGGAAGGTGCCAGGCCCATCTGCATCCACGGGGACACAAACAGCCCCAACAGCAGCCACCCCATTCCCCTCCCTCCCACCCTCATTCTCCTTACTGCCCACATGCCGCCCCGGTCTTTTCAGACTTGTGCACAGGAGATGACCCTCAGCTGGCAAACATCAGCTGACCCTCCACCTGCCTCAGTGTGACCACTAGGCACCTGCGTTGGTCACTCACTTGGGTGAGTGTGTGTGCACACTTGTTCCCACACAACACACTAACACTGGGTCGGGCTTAGACACAGTCACACAGAGCTTTCTCTGCAATTACCACAATGCCCTAGGCTCCTTCCTTCCCCAGACATCCTTGAAAATGAGATCACTGAAAAGGGCCCTGTGCCAATGTAATCCTGGCCCTGTCTCCATACCCACTATCCAACACTCCCCCAGTTTAGACACTCATCACAGGAGAAAGAAGCTTGATGCCCACATGTGAAATGAGGTATCACAAGAGCTGCCTCTACCCATCTGCATTTCACTTGGCATGCTTTGGCTGAATTCTGACATTTCCCCTCCTAGCCAGTCCCACGCCCAATACTGCCTCTCAGCTCTGTTGCCAGGGGCCGAACACCTTCCTCACCTTTTGTAGGCTTTCACACGTGTGTGTGTGTGTGTGTGTGTGTGTGTGTTTATCCCATGATCCTCCTCAGTTCCCCTTTCTAAAAGTGGTAGAGTTTTTCTGAGCTCCTGCCAGCAAGCCTCCAGGGAAATGGGTCTTACTTTGCCAAGAGATTCTGCCCATACCTGGAGAGAAAATGGGATGATGGTTCTCATGATTATGGAGGACATGTACACCATATGGACAGTAACAAAGGGTACTTGTTGCAGATGCCCAGGGGGTATCCACAACCCTTTTGGCCCCATGGAGGCACGGTGCTCCAGCAAACAGGCCCTGTGAGTGACCAGGTGATCCTTGTCCTGCAAGGCTCTCACTGATTTGGTCAGCTGGAACACATCCAGGTCTCACCCAAGTGGACATGTAGGTCTTTGCAGAACCAGCTTTCACTCCTCTTCACCCCTTCACTGGCCTCTCTGTCATCTCTCCTCTTACAAGCCCCCAGGTGCACCCACTCACTCAACTTCCAGCCATCAACCCTGCAACTCTGTGGGACTTGAAGCTGCCTGGGAAGGTGCCAGGCCCACAAACTACCATGTAACCACAAGTAGCCTCAACAGTTACCACACAGCATTTTCCATCCCCTCCCAACCAATGCTTCTTTCTGGCCTTATGCCACTCCCTGTCTTTTCAGACCTAGGAGTTATATAAACACACGCAAGGAAGGGCTGGCTGCATCTTCCTGTATGAGGCTCTCCCATGGAGTTCGTAGTCTCTGTCCTCCCATATCAGTGGAAACATCTGGAGGTGAGGCTGCAGGTGAAGGCGACTGGCTTGGTGTTGTTCCTTCCAAAGAAGTGATAGCCAGCCTTAGGTACAAACACACACACACACACACACACACACACACACACACACACACACACACACACACACACACACACACACACACACACACACACACACACACACACAGGTGAAAGCCATTCAAGGGCAGAATACTGTCTGTTGTGTATGGCAGAGACACCAGAAGGAGAATGTGTGTGTGTGGAGGGAGGCAGCATCGTGGAAGGCCTGATGTGGATCCTTTGGGGACTGATCTCCTGAGCTCTGCCGGCACTGCTGTTAGCACTGGCTTGCACCATCTTCCAGCTCCACTGACACCAGAGCAACAGCCATCACCACAAATGCACTGACCACAAGCTTCTGCATGCAGGGAATCTTGCCTAAGGGCTCTTCAGACAGCTCCAGAACTAAGCCCCACCTTGCACCAGCCCCTGCCACACACCTGACTGCCCTCTTACTCATTAATTCTCTGCCTTCTTTCCCATATGACCTACTGTTTCCTTTCTTTCTACTGTTCTTACTGTTAATTTCAAGAAAAAACTGGTACACAATGACTTCTCTCTGGTGGAAAAAAGTTCCAATCCGTGGCCCCAAATCATGTTTGAGTTGGTGCAGCCCCTGGCACTGTCTACTAGGAAACACAATCCTTGAACAGTTACCCTTCAGAGGACGTCCCCACTCTTTGCCTCCTTGTTTTTGGCAGTCAAGAAGCTATCCACCTTCCTTATTCTGGATTCCTTACCTTTTTGCTGGTAGCCTGTTATCTGCCCATAATTGTAGGAGTAGTACCTCTGATTTAGGTCACAGGCCTCTGTGTCCCAACAGTAAATGGAACTCAGAACCGAATTCACAGGGCATCTTCCTAAGGTGGCAGGGAATTTTGGAGGACAGGAGTGCAAAGGGAAACACGGAGGGAAGTGCCTACTCCAGTTGTTGCCCAGTCCAATGCAAGGAGAACTACTCTGGAGGGTACATGTTGGGGAGACATCCTGGGGCCCAAAGTTCACATAAAGTTCTATCAGCAGTTCTGTCACACAGGGATTTATGAGGGGGAAAGAGGAAGGGAGAGCCTGTTTGTCTAAAGATATGGCCAGCCCATGTCTTATTTTCTGCTGATGACCTCACATGAACAGTTGGAACTAACACACACACAAGCCCCTACAAAACAACTAGCATGTGTGCAAACCAATGCACACAGTCTTCAGATAGCATTTCTGGCCAGCATCCTGGCAGGTAGGTTGGAAGAAGCTGCTGGCTAGCACTGAAGAGAATGTAGAATGTTGTAGACGGACCACTGGGAGAACTCTCCCTAGATGAATCTGTGCTAGCTTGGAGAACCCATCCAAGCTCTGAAGAAATAGGTCACTTGAATTAATAACAGCGCCAATGCTGGGGTTTCCTGCCACAGGGACTTTTGCACAATTCATCAGGATATTTTGGCAAGACTACTTACTCCTAACAGCACTGGGAAGTCCAAGGGGTTAGAAGGCTCTAGAATGTCCTTGCAGGCAGCACCAATGGATATTTCCAGTCCATGGCTAGCAGGAAATAGTGTGTGAGGGAGGGGAACATTAGATTTTGGAAGGGAGGTGAGGGGGAAGCGGTTGGACAGTCCCAATCTCTGTCAGAGAGACTGCAAGAACCCTAGCAAAACCTTCCTTTTACTCAACAAAACAGGTAGGGATATTTCATTGTGGAAAGCACTGCATCTGGCTTAGACATTCACGTGTGAGCAGAAACAGAGCAAGGAACCTCTGGCACCACCAGACATAAACCTCTTGACCTCCCTGACTGAACCTGACTAACCTGACTGGTTCTCCTGTGGCATGAATTCTGCCAGCCATTGTTTTGCTCACCAATGGATGCCATCCTGCAATGTGCTCCTCATGGGCCTGCTTTCCTAGAGGAAGGTTCATCACATGCCATGTCTACCCTCTGCATTCTCAGTGAAAGACAGGTGGCTTCCTTCAGGGCACTGAAGCAAAGACAAGGTCTTTAATTAGAAAAAAGAAAGAATTTCACAGGAATAAGAACAGGGGGATATTAAGAGTGGCTTTAGTAAGGAGCCATAAATGTCTGTTCCACACCTATATATGCTCCACTCCCATACTGAGTTTTATCACAACATCTAACTCTGTCACATGCAATGTGACAGAGGCGTCCCAGGAAGGAAAGTCCTTCAGAGTATTACCTCCAATTAAACATAAAAAACCCAGAAGAAATGACATGGCTCAAGAGGTAGTCAGTGTCACCCTTCAGGACAAAACCTCCGTGACAGTTTCCTGGCCTTGAGTTTAAGCTCTACAACTGGCACTGAAATAATAATAGTAATAATTCTACAGAGATATGACAGATTTGTGGCCATTGGATAAGATGTCCACTCAAATCAGGTGATTGGGATAGTTAATATCTCTGAAAATATTTTTGGTGGAGTCCTACTTTTCTTATCTTTGTGGCCAGGTGATCCTTGCTTTAAGTTTAGCAGTCCCATTACTATGTTGGTTTCCATTCTGTGGTTGCTGGTGGCAACTTCAGTCTGAAAGAATTACAGCCCTGCATGCCCCTGTGGAAAACATTGGAGACCATACGAAGCCTTTACCAGCTTGTTAGCATCAGACAAAGTGTTGGCACAATCATCATCTCATGCTGAACCAGACAGTCATGACGCAGAGAAGCCATGCTGCTGAAAGGAAAACCTCCCCTTCCTACTGCTTTAACTCATGCCAACGTGCACTTACTTTTCATAATGTCACCCATTCAATACTGCCATACACATGCAATCACACTGTGCATGACTGTGAGGGACAGCACTGCAGGGACTGCTGATTTCACTGTATCTTGTTCCTTCGTTTTTCCTAGTACTACCCCAGCAAGGGGTAGGAAAACAACCACTGGGCCAAAGAGAAGCCGCACTTATAGGCTATTTTTCTAGAGTGGGTGTACCATTTGCACTCTGCTGCCATTGGATGAAATGTCTGAATCTCTCTGATCTTAACTAATATCACTATAACAAACATTGTTAGTGCAAATTTTTGTGAGGTCTGAGGTTACACCTCCAGTGTGCTTCAAATAGGTAATGGCATCCAAAACCCTGCCATGTGTTTGTCATCTATATTTGATGGTGGTCAAAGCTGACCGTACAAGTCTTTTGCTCACATTTCAGTTAGGTTGTATTTCTGTGTTCTGACCATGGAGTTGTGAGCCATGTTCCAGAACATTTTACCGGACTGCGCGAGGTGACAAAATCAGAAAAAGGTGAAGGTTGCTCAGAGTCTAAATTTTTCAAGGACAAAGCTGAGATTCAAACATGGGCAGTGCGTGCTTAGACACCATCGTGAGCAGTTGCTCACCACAATCATCACTGTGGGCACAGATGGACAGCCATTCAGAGGCACAGGTACCTCCTAGCATTATTAATTATGGGTACCTGTGACTGGTCTAGCTGATCTGAGGACAGCTAAGGAATACTTTAACTCACACACTAATGGGCTAATAAAAGTGACAAGGTTTCATTATGCTACAAGGTATTTTATACTCTGGATTCAATACTTTGGACAAGGAGCACTAAATTGTGACTGTATCACTTTTTGGGAGGCAGCAGGGGAAGCAAGTGAACAATCTCTGAAATGTGAAAGGTCATGAGCTACCACCTCCTATCCACATCGTAAGGCCCCTTTGCTAGACAAGAATGCATCTCCTCCCTAAAAGCATCCCCAGAAGAATGGCCCAGTATGGACCTAAGGAGGTTCTGTAAGCATCCAAAGAAAACCAGGTTTCAAGTGACTCAGTGGCAACAATAGATTTGCCAACCAACTGCCACCATTAGGAGGTCAGAGTGAGTTTACTTTGTGGCTTGGGTAGTAGGAATTGGAGGCTGACTTGATGGGTCTTCTGAAGAACCCTGCAGGGTTAAATAAAGTGGCCAAGCAGATTGACACGCCACAGTACCTGTGCCCACATCACTCAGTAGCTTATCACTAGGTGGTTCTACAGACTACCTGACAGTGCACAGAGGAAGGCTGCATAGCCAAGTGCTCAGGATACACTGAACAAAGGTTATTGCTGAGGAACAGAAATGAGCAGAACAGGCTCAGCTCCTCAGTAACCTGGACTCTCCCATTGGGTGAAGCACAAAAACTCTGAAGACATACAGGCCTGTGTTCAAGTCCTATTTCTAACACATTGGAGCAGATTAAGCCAGAGCTCAAGTTCTTCTGGTACAAAGCTGTGATAATATCCTTGTCTGTTAGGGAGAAGTCACATGTTGCTTGTTATACTCCAAGCTCAGTGGTAAAGGAAACACATGTCCACAGACACAGATAGCTCTCATTCACTCATTGCCAATCTGGACACAGGTGACAATGCTGAACCCCAGAACCCAGACTGGTCATAAGAGGCCCTAATCCCTTCACCAACTTGGCAAAGTGAGACCTGTATTTCCAGCAAAGCAGAGGAACCACAAATTGCAGAGTCTCTGGAATTCCAGCACAAACTTCTTAATCCTGGTTCTTCACAATCTCTATAAGCGTAGGGCCCATCCCTCATGGTCACTATGTTGACTGAGTGTGGCTGAAGGCTCAGCCAATGCCAGAGGTAAAGGCAGCTTTCGGGGTATGCACAGGGTGCCTAGTGCCTGGGCCTCCAAACATTAGTGAGAACTAAGAGCAGAAATCCTGTGGTCAGGCCTCCTGAGCCCCATGCAGAACAGCAGCTGAACAACTGCCTTATCTTCAGCCACAGAACCAGGGGGACTGTTATCAGACTCAGCCAAAACACACAGGCTCAGAGTTGCAAAAGAACAAAGTTTCTGAACACTATAATAAAATTCCACTCAGAAGTGAACCGGAGGGAGACACATTCATCTACAAATACTGATAGATGGTAACCTGCCTCTATAAAACCTTAAAAGAATCAAAAGATGGGGAAGATAAGGAGTAACAGCTTTCCCTGATAACCCTATAAGGGAAATGCATGCAAATACATGCTCCTTCTGAATAACTTCCTACTGACACTCTGCAATCACTTTGCTTATCATGGAAAAAGTTACCTTGCTGCCTAGCCAGCCAAAGACCTTCTTATCCATCCACTAAGGCTCAGTCGTAGAGTGCTTAGAGTGCAGAAGGCACTGGGTCCAAGCCACAGCATTTTTCACACACAGAAACACCACCACTATATTGTGACACATGATCCTGATCAAGGGCTGTCAAAAACCAGATCCACAATCTTACAAACAGCCATAAAGAAAACATTCTGTTTGTTCTGAGATAAGGACATTTAATTGAATATTAATATGGCCCATCCCCTCTCCTGCTATTGAGAATGACTCAGGAAGTTTGCTGTTTCTAGGACACCAGCCCAAGCAGAAGCAGCACAAGCTTCATCAGCAGGTCCAACCTCTAGCTCCACAGAACCAAGAACATTATGCAAGACAGTCAATTCAGTCAACACTACTTCAGGATGTGTTTCATCGGTAACACAGGTCAAGCCATAGAGATCACAATGGCAGAAAACTCAACAACATCCACTTATGGCTGTTGGTAATGCTCTGGTAAAAGAACTGCTCTTACAAAAGACTTAATGGCCTTTGGATGAGGCTCCATCAATGCTTGATACAGGATGCATGGTGTACTTCCCCTCCCTTGTTCACCCACAGCTCAGTGTGTGTAGTGCAGTGACTACACAAAGACAGCTGGGAGCCCAGATTACACAGGCACCATACAAATTCTAAGGAAGAGACCTTTCAAGACCCACACCCACTGCATCTGGGACAGACACCAAGTCACTGAGTCAGCAAGCCCAGCAAGCAGCAGGCATTCAGCAAACTGGGTCACAAAGAAGGAAAATGGTAACATCTGAAAGAGTGTGCCCCAAGACCACTGATATTCTATGGGACCAGAGTACAATGGGCAGTGGGCAACATTTGCCTTCCAAACATCAACTTCCTAAAATCTGCAGGATACTGTCTGCACCCCTCCCCTCTATGTTGAGGGATCACTGTGCTAAGATTGTGCTGCAAATCTTCTTGTAGCCCTGATTAAAACTGAAAAATACTGAAGAGGAAGAAGAGGAACATCCAGCAGGTGGCATGTGAACTACAGGGGAGCCAAGAAAGAATAGCAGAGGCCTATTTACAATGACATGAACAAACAATGAAATGAGAAGGCAAAATCAACAGCTTATCAGGAGCAGGAGAAAAAGACACCCAATTGGCAGGAGTCAGGCAGCTGGCCCACACTGCCATAGAACCATAATCTGCTCCCACAGGAAAACCCTTTGCAGCTGCCAGCACTGCCTGCCAGCCAGCCTGACACCATACTGTGCATTCTACCCTTCAGCCTCTAATCCATTTCACCCAAATTTCTGCTCAGATGCCCTTATAAGATCCCTAGGGCTGGGTGCTGGTGGCTCACACCTGTAATCCTAGCTACTTAGGAGGGTAAGATCTGAGGATCACAGTTCAAAGCCAGCCTGGGTATGAAAGTCCGTGAGACACCTATCTCCAATTAGCTACTAGAAAACTAGAAGTGGCATAGTGGCTCAAAAGATAGATCACTCGCCTTGAGCTGAAGATTACAGGGACAGGCATAGGACCAGAGTTCAAGCCCCATGACCTACAATAATAAGTAAATAAATAAATAAGTATATAAATAAATAAATAAGATCCCTAGGAACATAGCTCTTTGGCCTTACCAGGTCTCCTAGCCCCATGAATGGGATACTGACCTGCCACCCAAGACCAGCACAGCCAACCCAGGACACTAGGGCCAAGAGCAATGTAATGAATCCAACTACTAAGAGCAAGGATCCTCATCCTGGATGCCTGGCTAGTTCCACTTCAGTGTCTGACAGCTGCTGGGTTCTTCATGCTCATTGGTCACCCTACTTGTCACAGAGTCCATGTGCACCAGGAGCCACACAGAGCAATGAGCCACAGCCATGTGAAGTCAGAACTTAAATGACCAGCACACAGAGTATAAAATAAAACCCACCTTGGAAAAACACACAGAATCAGGCAGGGGAGGTTCTGGGGACCTCACTTTAGACACCAGAGATGCCAGTGAATAGAGCTCATGGTGACTGCTTGCCCACAGAGAGTAAAACATTGGGTATGTCCACAGGACACACTAAGCTCACGTTTCCTCCCAGGGTGGTTGCATCAAATCTGGGTGCCCAGGAGTCCTGAGACAGGGCAGAGAAAAGGAGTGACAGGGACAAGCCTGCTGCTGGAGCCTTCACTCCCCAACTTCTCCCTAAAGAAAAAGCATGAGCTATTGAATCTACACTTGTGACCCCGCAGATGCTATACAACCATGCATATCATGCAGATCTCTGGTCCACGGGGATCTCTGGTCAGACAGCTATCTGTTACTTGTCACAGCAGTTAGTACAGAAAGTACCTCACTTTAAGCACACACTTTTCCTTTCTCTTGGTAGTGCATTCTGTTTCATACAGTAAAATGAAGAGCAACGCCAGGCTCTCCTACCAAATCACTTCTCATGCCATTCCATCCAACAGTATGTTGAAAGTGAAAAAAGCAATCTTTATCATTTTTTAAAGCAAACTGATGTTATTATGTCCAACATAACCAGCTAATTCTTTTTTGGGGGAGGGGTCCAGTCGTGGGGACTGAACTCTGGGCCTGGGCGCTGTCCCTCAGCTCTTCAGCTCAAGGCTAGCGCTCTACCACTTGAGCCACAGCGCCATTTCCAGCTTTTTTCTTTCTGCTTAAGTGGAGCTGAGAAATCGAACCCAGGGCCTCAGGCATGCAAGGCAAGAGCTCTACCACTGAGCCACCTTCCCAGTCCCAGCTAATTATTTAGTTTAGTTTTTATAATTATCTTTAAGTAGTTGTACAAAGAAGTTCCCATTCTACAAAATAGTATATGAGTACAAAGTGTCTGACAACATTGTCACTCTCTTAACCCATCCCTTCTCTCACTTTTTTTATTTAATTGAGATTAGGTGATTACATAAATTTCACATATTTACAGTATTGTGAAATAGTGATACTTAGAGTCATGATCACATTTTAACTTTCACAAGGCAAATTGTCATTATCATGGTTTATATAGTTTGTGAATTCTATGAGCTTTGACAATACAAGTTATTTTTTCCACATCTGGTGATGTTTACATTTCTTTCTTTTTGCTTATTGTAGGATGTTTCCACTTATTCTGTTCCTCTTCCTGGCTTCCCTCTGTGTGTGTGTATATCTATCATATATATAGTCAAGAAAATGGAGTCATTATCAATGACGTGACAAAATGGTTGGCTGTCCTTTGTTTCTTGAGTCCTGTTACTTTGCCATATCTTCTTGCATTTGGCTTTATCATCAACATATCAGGGAGACCATGTACCATTTCTCTCTTTGTTCTTGGCTTATTTTGCTCAAAATAATCTGCTCTAGTTCCATCCATTTCCCTGCAAATGTCATTATTTTGTCCTTTCTAATGACTGAATAATATTCCATTGTATATAAGTACCACAATTTTTGGGTGCACTTATCAGTAATGGGGAATCTGAGTTGTTTCCAAATCTTGGCTATTGTGAACAGTGCTGCAATAAACATGGAGGTGCATGTGTCTTTGTATACTGGTTCCTGTTGCTCAGGGTAGATGCCTAGGAGTGGTATAGCTGGGTTATAGGGGAGGTCTATATTTAGCTTTCTGAGGTACCTCTAGACTATTTTCCAAAGTGATTGTATTAGTATACATTCCAACCAGCAATGCAGTAGGGTTCCTTTTTCTTCCACATCCCCTCCAGCATTTGTCGTTGGCTGACATTAGGATGTGGACCATTCTGACTGGGGTAAGGTGGTGTCTCAGTGTTGTTTTTATTTGCATTTCCTTTACAGCCAGGGATGATGAACATTTCCTCATAACCAGCTAATTCTAAGAGCCAAGTGATATAAGAGAGCAAAGGAAAGGGTAACACGGTCCAAAAAGAAATGATTCCTTGATTTCTGTAAGTATAAACCCTCTGAACATCACCTTTATATACTTTTTTTTTAAATTTTATTCATGGGGCTTGAAATCAGGGCCTGACCACTGTCCAGGAGCTTTGTTCCTGAATGCAAGTGGCTCTACAACTTTGAACCACTGTGCCCCTTCCAGTTTGCTGGTGGTTAGTTGAAGATAAGAGTCTCACAGACTTTCTTACCTGAGACGGCTTTGAAACATAATTCACTCTCAGCCTGCTGAGCAGCTAGGATGACAGGCATAGCCACTGTAATGCGGCTCAATTTTTAAAAGTCTTTAATACTTAAAACCAAGAAATGTACTCATTACTTGACTTAGGAAACAGTAACCTCTCTGTGTATCACCTTTGTCATAACAACAACAAATAATAATAAAATAAATTATTAAACCACTATCTCCACATGAGAAAGAACCCGTGGCCTGACAAGCAATGGCAAGAAGGGTGGGTCTGAGCTCTCTTCACAGACCTGCCTGTCCACAGGTCGGTCTGTGCAGGGCTCTCCTCCTCACCATGGTCAGGCAGCATTTACTCTATGGCTCTGAAGGAGCCTGATCATACAGAGTGATCCTCCACACCAGGTCCTCCAAGGAGTCAGGAATAAATGTGAGGCACCCCATGAGTGTCAAAGGTTAAAACGCAGTATTGGCAAAGCACTTGCTGTCCAGAAAAAAAAGAGGCTGAATGCTCAGAGCAAGCAGGGACACAAGAACCAGGAAGCCAACAAGCAGGTACTAGAGATGAAACTCTCCGGAGCCCTCAAGTGCCACTTACCACTTGTGATAGAAACATGGGTCATTTCCACCAGACTCCAGCCCCCAACCACTGGCTCAGACCAGAGCCAGTGAAGCACAGCCATCCCCCAAGACTTGCAAGTGTTATCACGGTACACACGCATACGGAGGTGAGACTAGATAGGCCCTAAGTTCCAAAAGAGTAATATTTCCAAAGGACTGAGTTGGATCTCAGACCCTTTCATTAGTTCTTGCAAGAGCTAATATAGATGACCGGCCTTTTTCCTCCTCCAGCTTCCTGTGAGGGGGGTGATATCTCTGCCCACATGAGGCTCTTTCCAACCCCAGGAAGTCCCAACCATAGCTAAGGTGATTTCAGCAACAGGCTCTTTTTATCTCCAGAACTGTTAGCTAAAGCAACCTCTTCTTTAAGAAGTACCCAGCTTCTAATACCTTATCCTGTTAATGAGATACTAAGAGATCCTGAGGGTTACACAGTTTTCTCTCAATGGCCCAATGAGTCCCCATGGATGCCCTGAGTGAACATCTACCTGGTAGTGATATCACAGTGCCCGTGTGCTCCCTCAGTGACAGCTCCCATAGTTGAAGCTCCACAACAAATCCACAAAGGTCTTCTGGAGTCCTGAGAGAGGAAGAAGACTGAACACAGTCCCATGTACCCTTGGAAATGGACTTAATCCTGCACCCAAGATACAGGGCAAAAATCATACCAGCCACTGACTACTCAAGAGACCAGGACAAGTCACACATCGAGCTTTTACACCAGTAGGGTCAAAACACAGCCTCCACAAGCTACACACTGGTTCCAACCCAGTTCCTCAACTACACAAGGTTACTTTCATGAAGTCAGTTTATCCACCTGGAAAACCAAGAGACAGCACATAGCAAATAGTGTCACTTGCCCAAAAACATACCAGTCATGAGGCAGTACTGGGCAGAACTTAGCTCCTTCCTAGATTTAACAAAACATTCTGTGCAATAGCACAGGGAGGAATAGTACAAAGAAGCCTGTGAATGAGCTGCTCCATGAAAACCACTCACATCTTCCTCATTATTTCCATCCGGCTATGAGGAAACTGGGGCTTCAAGATATGTTTGGTGATGTAACATCCCCTCCATCCATGAATGTAAGCACACTCAGTGCAGACCTCACCTTCTGACTACTGCTGCAGGAAGACATGTACCCAGAGCATCATACATTGAAGAGTGGTGCGAGCGTCCCAGACACACCTGTGGGCTTGTGGCATGGTACTGGTGGGTGGCACACAAGTTTGAGGCTGAGGATGAATTCTGCTCGTCATCACCTGTCAAAGCAGTGAGCACAGGGCACACAAAAGGAATGTGCAGGCAGAGCTATGTAGTGTGAGCTGCCCACAGCCTCAGCCCTGTCCCTGTTAAGGCACCCATGGCAGCACTGACTGGGTGGAAGCAAGCTTTGCACTTGTCACTCTGCAAGGAGAGTCCTAAATCACACTATAGGACTGCACTGAGGCCATCCTCCTAATCCTCCTACCTGCATGTGGACTCTGCTGATGTCTTTAGGATGACAGCAAGCACCCCAGGATGATCTCAGGTAGGCAGTACTAGCATACAACTGAAAGACCATTCATTTTTCTAAGGAGCTCTAGGTTCCCATGGGCAGGGCCCTTGCCAGCACTGATACAAAGGAGCCACCCCAACCCACTGTCAGATTCATGCTGCTGTGGAGCCACTCTGGCCTCTTCTAATTCCTATGCGGAAGCACTAACTCTGTAGGAGGGTTTTTGAGGTGAGTAGGGTAGGTGTGAGGCCAGGAAGGTAATGTGCGCTTTGGAAAGTTAATGCACTCACCACACACTTCTCAGGCCAACACAAATCTGGACAGCAGAACACAAGGAAAAGGACATATAGAAAAGGAATAGGGGGTAAAGTTCAAGAAGCCCTGGTAGTCATAAATTAGGTTCAGCTCTGCCAAAGAGAGCACAACACTCAGCTTTCAGTGGTCCATCCTAAACACTGAGCTCTGCTGGAGAACAGGGGATTCCTTAGTTGCTGATAATCCTGGAAGATGAATACACAATCATAACCCAAACCACAATGCAAACCACAGACCTGGGTCCAGCATTCCTCCAAAGGGGAAGAAGAAGGTTTACTTTCTCAATGCCTACTGACCTGAGTGTGGGTAAAGCTACTCAGAGATGCTTACCCAGGACACTGCAGGGTTTAGACAGAGTAATACCAAGTGCCATTACAGACTACAAATATTAGCAGTGTCCACCTTGAAACCAGCACTTCACAAGTACAAAATAGAAGTAGTTGGGCTTCAAAAGCCTTGAGCACAAACACAAATGACAAAAAACAAACACAAACACATATCATTATGAGGAAGGGCAAATGATTGGTATCGCATCTACCTTATACTGAGGACTGCTAAAATTCATCATCACCAAGCTATTCACAATATGAGGAGTTGAAAGAAAGTGAGACTAAGAGAAATTACTCCTACTTCAGAAATTTGTCTTATGGAATGCAGCTTCACACAGACGTCAGGGCACTGCAGCTTCCCAGGGTAGAACCTACTTGAAAATTTATGTCAGGGTCCCCTATCTTATTATGAACACACTATACTTTAAATTCTCCTCTGGGCCAGCTATGAGACCACAATGATTAATTCTCACCAATTAATGAGACTTGGTATATCTTAGCGATGGTAAATAATTCTGCAATAAACATAGTTGTGCTGGTAGCTTTAGTATGGTCTTGCTTTTGATCATTTTGGTAAATGCCCAAGAGTGGGATTGCTGGGTCATAGGGGAGCTCTATGTGGAGTCTTTTGAGGAACCTCCATACTACTTTCCAAAGTGGTTGAACAAGTTTACACTCTCACCAACAATGGAGTAAGGTTCCCTTCTGTCTACATCCCCTCCAGCATCTTGCTTCTAGCTTCTAACTGGGGTGAGATGGTATCTCAATGTTGTGTTGATTTGCATTTCTTTTATGGCTAGTGAGGCTGAGCATTTCTTCATGTGTCTATTGGCCATCCTTATTTGTTGTTGCTTTCTATGTCCCTCCCCCATGGTATAACCCCTGCCTTCACTGTATTTGATGTTGTTATAATTTGTGGAGGGGAAGGAAAAGAACAAAAATTTTTAATATGGATACAGGGGGATCCATTACAACAATGAGATGTACAAGATGTTATGTCGAAAAACAAACTTTACAACTTTGACTCGGTTGGTGGTGGTGGTGGTGGTGGTGATGGTGTGGAGAGGGGCCGGTGGGAGGAGAAAGAAAGGGATGGGAAGGGAACACAAAGGAGGAAGCAACAATGCTTGATAAGAAATGTACTCATTATCTTGCCCATGTAATTGTAACCCCTCTGTATGGTATTCTCACAATAAAAAATAACACTTGGCAGCTCTGACCAAGGAAACACAACTTGCAAAGCCAGCCCATTGAAAATTACGAAGGATTCCTGAAAAATAATGAAATGATGGTAGAGAGTGCATTGTCAGGAACTGGAAGGTTTATGGTTAAAATGACAATTATCCCCAAACTGGCCTATAAATTGAATATAATTCCAGTAAACATCACAAGGCATTTTGTAGATATCAATGACCTATTTCTAAAATATATTTTAAAAAGCAAAGGAATCTTTAACAGCAGGACAATCTTAAAAACATATTTAGGACACTGTCACTACTACCATTTTTAAAGTCAATGTAGTGTTAGGGGATGTGTCTCAAGTGGTAATATGCTTGCCTAACAGGACGGGGATAAGTTAAAACCCCAGTTACACACACACACACACACACACACACACACACACACACACACACACACACACACACACACACACACACACACACACACACACACACACACACACACACAATTGCATCTTTACCAGTTAGCACCAAAAGAATATGGAAGACTAGCTCAAAGCTAGATATTTAAAAACAGAAAAAGAAACAGACCAATATGTATACAGCAGATTTATTTGACAAAAGCGACAAACATATTTAAGCTATTCAAAGGATTGAACTTTTCAAGAATACTAACACAACAAATTTGGGCGGACAAGATGGCCCTTCATCCTACCCTCATGAAACAGGTATGATGGATCATAAATCTGTACATAAGAAGTAAAATTACGAAGCTTCAGAAAGAAAATACACTTGCAACCTCAAAAATAGTTGTTTCTCTTTTTGCCGTAATAAGGTTAGAAATCACACTTTCTAATCAGGTACTCTTCAACTGGTGGCACCCTTCCTGTCCAAACAGATGCTTGTTTTGTTCTCCTTCTGACATCATGTCTCTTCTGGTCCAAGATAAAAGCCACCGGGAAAATAGAAAGTCCTCCCTATCCCCAGTATGCATAAAAATCATATGCCAGGGACCAGTTAGTTCCCATGAACATCCCTGCAACAGTTGTGATCCATAACCCAGACCTTCTCCACATCCGACTCCAACAGGGTAAATTCCTTCTAAGTCTAAAGGGGACCACCATTCTTAATTATACTCAATTCCAATATGCCAAACATTGACATAAAATGAACTATTGCTTTCATATAGACCACATATATTCTCCTATATGCTTTAAAACATCTGTAGTTTACATATACCAAACATTATTTTGTAAGGGATCATAACAACAACCACAAAAAAAGGTCTGTACATATCAGCACAGTTCCAAGCAACTTTTTGGAATAACTCTGAATTGCATTCTTTGGACCCAGAGATACAGAACTTAATAAGACAAAAGAACAATCGTATGAAATTAAAAGTTCCATTTATAATTTGATGGTGTTAATTCAGCCCAGTAATAAGTAATAAGTCAGGTCTAGGATTATAATGAAATAATAGGCCCTAGCTAGCATATGAAGCCCTGGATTCAAGAAGGAACATAAGAAAAAAGGAAGGCAAGGCCAGACAAGGGCAAGGGCATGGGCAAGGACAAGGGCAAGGTCAATGCCAAGGCAAATACAAGGACAAGGTAAGGACAAGAGCAAGGACAAGGGCACGGGCAAGGATAAGGGCAAGGGCAAGGCAAGGGCAAGGGCAAGAACAGGGACAGGGACAAGGACAAGGGCCAGGACAAGGACAAGGACAATGGCAAGGGCAAGGAGAGTGCAAGGACAAGGACAAGGGCAAGGGCAAGGACAAGGACAAGGACAAAGACAAGAACAAGGACAAGGACAGGGACAAGGAGAAGGACAAGGGCAAGGACAAGGACAGGGACAAGGACAAGTATAAGGGCAAGGACAAGGGCAAGGACAAGGACAAGGGCAAGGACAAGGATAAAGGCAAGCATGGGCGAGGACTAGGGCAAGCACAAGGGGAAACAAGGGCAAGGATATGGACAGCGACAAGGATAAGGACAAGCACAAGGGCAAATACAAGGACAGGGACAAGGACAAAGACAAGGGCAAGGGCAAGGACAAGGGCAAGGACAAAGACAAGAACAAGGACAAGTACAGGGACAAGGAGAAGAAAGAGGGCAAGGACAAGGACAGGGACAAGAACAAGTATAAGGGCAAGGACAAGGACAAGGGCAAGGACAAGGATAAGGGCAAGCATGGGCGAGGACTAGGGCAAGCACAAGGGAAAACAAGGGCAAGGACATGGACAGCGACAAGGACAGGGACAGGGACAAGGACAAGGGCAAAGACAAGGACAGGGACAAGGACAAAGACAAGGGCAAGGGCAAGGACAAGGACAAGGGCAAGGACAAGAACAAGACTCAGAGTTTGGAGTGCCTATATACCAAGAGTAATGCCCTGGGTTCAAACCCCAGTACTGCCAAAAAATAAATTTAAAATAAGTGATCGGGGCACCCCATAATCCAATTCCTAGGGAAAATGAGTGGCTGAAGGCCAGCTGGCCAATTCTCACAGAATCCCGGGCCAAGTGGCTATGATGCAGACCGGGTTTCTGGGCAGCCCAGGGCAAGGATTCAGTTGGGCTGACCTCAGGCCAGCCCAGTGCACTTTGATATCATTGAGTCCTCCTCTCCCCCGCCTGCCCTCTACCATTTTCCCCACCCCTCTGCCCTCTCTCTCTGGCCTACCTGTCCCCCCTCCAGCCCCCTGCTATCCTCCACGACCCCTCATGTCCTCGTCCTCTTCCCGTCCCATCTCCCCATCCCCCACTTGTCCCCTTCCTGTCCCCCTATTCCCCTCTGCCTCCCTACCTTTCCCCCTACACTCCCCCTCGTCTCCCCTCCTGTCCCCCTCCTGTCCCCTCCTCATCCCCTCCTGTCCCCCTACTGTCCCCCTAGCGTCCCACCTGCTCCCCTCCCCTTCCTTCATCCCCGTCCCCTGCAACCCCTGACCCTTCCTCCCTTGGCCGTCCCATCCACCCTGCTCCATCAAAGGTCGCCGTGGATCTCTGGCCTTGCTGCCAGCTTGCTGGCCAGCTGAGGTCTGGAGGGAGCAGGACTTGAACAGAAGGAAGCACCCGGTGCTGGCCACCCTGGCTTGATCCAGAGACCCTGGGGGGCCCCTAGACGGGACTCGAAGTGTTAGAGTGTTAGAAGCAGACTGGGTCCAGAAACAAGTCGGAACCAGGGCCAAAGTCGGACTAGAGGCTGAGTCTGTCCTGGATCTCAGAGCAGCCTAGGACCAAGGGCTGGGATCCAGACCCGGATCAGGCCAGGGACCGCCTGGGGCGGTCCTTGGGCTGGCCCTGGCACCTCCTGGCAGGGCTCACCATGGCTGCTCCAGGGCTGACGCCTCCCTCCCTGGCCTCTCTGGGCACCGCCCCTCCTGTCAAAGCTCACCTCTGAGGCCACTCCTGGCTTGGCACCTCTGGAAAGAGCTCACCTCCGTGGCTGCTCCCAGCTGGGGGCCCTCATACTCATGGCTCCCTGCAGCCCTCACCTCAGAGGCCAATCCCTGGCCGGGATCCCGGCTCCCAGCTCTGGGCAGTGCTCACCTCAGCAGCCACTCTGGGCTCCAGGATTCTGGCTGGGCTCACCTCAGTACATGCGGATACCCCCGGGCCCCATCCACGGGTCTCAGGATTCACTCTTGTGCCCCAGACTCAAACAAATGGCCAGAAAAGATGGATTCTCTGTTCTACAGTAGTATGGCAAAGCCTCTCCAGCCACCAGATGAACGAGGTCTGCCAGGGTGGGCCCATGAACCTAAGACAAACCCTGGGCCCTGAGGCCCTGCCTTGGGTGCTCCCGCCAGATGCTCTGGGGAGGCAAGGAGAAAGGATGGGCAGAGGGCGGCCAGGGCCCGGGGCTGGTAGGAGGTAGGAGCCACCTGGGGTCCTGGGGACCAGAGCAGGTTGGAGGGTTTGAAGGATGTGAACAGTCACCCGCCAAGGGGCCATTAGGCTGCTTCCTGTTTCTTTGACTGTGGTGGACAATGTTCTACCGACATGGGTGTGTCTACCCCTGCCTTCACCTGTTGGCATGCACTGGGATCTAGTGGTGCACACCATCTCCCCACATTGCCACTCTGCAAACTTTAGGGACATGCTAAGCACATCACTTCTTAGAACCTAGCACAATCAGCCCTGTTTGTTTTTGTCACTTTAATAACTAGTGATTTTGATCCACAGTTCCCTAATTACTGGTATTGGGCATCTTCTCCCTCTACCTCTCATGATATCCACAGGGCCTTTTGTGACCTGTCAGAAGCATTTTGCCCAATTTTTATCATGTTAGTTATTGTTACTTTCAAATAGTTTTAGAGTAGAGTTTTGACTTAACAAGTCCATTTATGTGCACAGCACATCTTGTACAATCATTTCCCTTCCTCCACCTATCCCAGTTGGGATAGGTATGAGTATATTGAGATTCCATGGCATAACCCCATCAAAAAGCTAACAGTTGAATAAAAGTGAGTATCTGGAAACTGAAATTTGTCTTGACTAGAGGATGTGGTTGCTAATTGGAGGGGAAGTGAATGGAGATAAGAATGGTGGGAAAATATACACATCAGCCTTGCCTCCATTTTCAGCTTCATAGGGATCCACTGCCCAGTCCTCTGTGTGTCATCTGGGCCTCAGATGGAAACTAAATGGACCATCATGTATTTCAGAAGAGATGTATGCATAATGGGTAGGAAGAGCTAGATAAAACATTTCTTAGTATCTTCTGACCTCCATGCTCCATGTTTTGTACACTTTTCCTTTACTCAGGAAATTTCTGGCAACTGGGTGTGTTTTTCTCTGCTGAGCACCAAAGCATCCCTTCAGGAAAAGATTTGCTAAAATTCTTTGCACTTTGGTGTGACTGGCTTCTGCTACCTCTGAAGACAGTACTCCAAGATGAGTCCTAACTTGTACCAAAAGTTTTCTTCTGGAGAGACATTTCTAAACTCGAAACTGAATTGGAGATGATCTTTAAGGGACAGGAAATACTTTCTTTTTGAATCTTCCTAGTATCCAGATTATCAGTGATCAGTCAAAGCCAAAAAATGCATTTTCTTAAGAGTATAGGGTTTGATGCATCATAGGTTCAAGTAAATATAGTGACGACTTTTTCCACAAATAAGTAAAATACCAAAAGAAAGATAAAGCTCATAAGCATATATGACATTATCTTTAAAATGTGATACCTAGGCAGTACTCAGAGGCAAGTTTATAGCTCTGAGCTCCTACATCAACAAATTGGAGAGATCTGAAACCAACAATTTAATGAGACATCTGAACCTCCTTGAAAAAGAGCAGCAACATAAACCACAATCCAGTAGACGGAAAGAAATAATTAAAATTAAATCAGAATTAATTAGAATCCAAAAAAACTATAGAAAGAATCAACAAAACACAGAGTTGGTTCTTCAAAAAAATTAACAAAATTGACAGACCCTTAGCAAATCTTATCAGAAAAAGAAGAGAACATACCCAAATAAATAAACTCAGAGATGAGAATGGAAACATCCCCATGGAAACAACCAAGATTCAGAACATTATAAGGGAATACTTCTCAAAACTTTATGCTAATAAATTTGAGAACTTGACAGAAATGGACCTTTTCCTAGCAAATATTGACATGCCAAAACTAAACCAAGATGAGTTAAACCAGCTTAGCAGGCCCATATCAAGCACTGAAATAGAAAAAGCAAGGAGAGACCTCCAAGCTAAGAAAAGTCGAGGACGAGATGGTTTTACAGAGGAATTCTACAAGGCCTTCAAAGCAGAGCTCACACTAATACTCCTCCAACTCTTCAATGATATTAAAAGAGAAAATTCATTACCAAACACATTCTATGAAGCCATCATAACCCTCATCCCAAAACCAGGCAGGGACTCATTAAAGAAAAAGAACTATAGACCCATTTCTTTGATGAACATTGATGCAAAACTTCTCAACAAAATTTTGGCCAATCGCCTTCAACAATTCATCCAAAAAAATCATACACCACGATCAAACAGGATTCATTTCAGGGATGCAAAGCTGGTTCAATATACGCAAATCAATTAATATTATTCATCACATCAACAGGAGCAAGGATAAGAACCACATGGTTATCTCAATAGATGCAGAAAAAGCATTCGACAAGATCCAACACCCGTTTATAATGAAGGTTTTGCAAAAATTAGGAATCCTTGGAACATTGCTCAATACAATAAAGGCTGAATATGACAAACCTACAGCCAGCATTATACTTAATGGTGAAAAACTAAAGCCATTTCCTCTTAACTCAGGAACAAGACAAGGCTGTCCACTCTCTCCACTTCTCTTCAATCTAGTATTAGAATGCCTAGCTACAGCAATAAGACAAGATGCAAACATAAAGGGGAACCAAATAGGGAAAGAAGAAATAAACTTTTCCCTCTTTGCAGATGACATGATCTTGTATTTAAACAATCCCATAGACTCGACTCCCAAATTACTCAAGCTTATTCAAAACTTTGGCAAAGTAGCAGGATATAAAATTAACTCCCCCAAAATCAATGGCTTTTCTGTATGCCAACAATGAGAAAAGTATGGCTGAAATTAAGAAGTAATTCCATTTGTAATAGCCCCTCAAAAAATAAAATACCTAGGAATTAATTTAACCAAAGAAGTGAAGGACCTCTATGCTGAAAAATTTAAAATATTGAAAAAGGAAATCAAAACAGAACTTAAAAAATGGCAAAACCTCCCATGCCCATGGATTGGCAAGATTAACATCGTGAAAATGGCAATACTTCCCAAGGCTATCTACAAATTCAATGTGATACCTATCAAAGTTCCAACCTCATTCTTCAAGGAAATAGAAGATGCAACCCAAAAATTCATATGGAACATTAAAAGACCCCGAGTAGCAAAAATGCTCCTCAATGGAAAGAACACTGCTGGTGGAATATCAATACCAAATTTCAAACTCTACTATAAAGCCATAGTAATCAAAAGAGCTTTGTACTGGCATAAGAACAGACCTCAGGACCAATGGAATAGAATTGAAAACCCTGAAATGAACCTACAGACCTATAGCCAAGTAATCTTCGATAAGGGAGCTAAAATAATAGAATGGAAGAAAGACAGCCTCTTCAGTAAATGGTGCTGGAAAAATTGGTTAACTACTTGTAGAAAACTAAAACTAGATCCTTATATATCACCCTGCACCAGAATCAACTCCAAATGGTTCAATGACCTCAGAGTCAAAGCAGACACTCTGAAAACATTACAGGACGGAATAGGAGAAACCCTAGGTCTCCTTGGCTCAAACCGAAATTTTCTTAATAGAGACCCGGAAACACAACAAATCAAAGAAAGTTTGGACAAATGGGATTGCATGAAGTTGCAGAGCTTCTGCATGGCAAAGGACATAGCTAGCAAGATCAATAGAAAGCCCACAGATTGGGAGAAGATCTTCACTAGCCATACAATGGACAAGGGTCTCATATCAACAATATACTTGGAACTCAAAAAATTAAATCCCCCAACAACAAATTCTCAAAGAAACAACTGCCCAATAAATAAGTGGGCTAAAGTCTTGAAGAGAAACTTCTCTGAAGAAGAAATAAGGATGGCCAATAGACACATGTAGAAATGCTCAACCTCCCTAGTCATAAAAGAAATGCAAATCAAAACAACATTGGGATACCACCTCACCCAAGTTAGAATGTCTATAATTAAGAATTCTAACAACAACAGATATTGGAGGGGATGTAGACAGAAGGGATCCTTACTTCATTGTTGGTGGGAGTGTAAACTTGGTCAACCACTTTGGAAAGCAGGATGGAGGTCCCTGAAAAGACTTCACATAGAGCTCCCCTATGACCCAGCAATCCCACTTTTGGGAATTTACCCAAATGTTTACAAACAAGACCACACTAAAGCTTCCAGCACAACTATGTTTATTGCAGCATTATTTACCATAGCTAAGACAGGGAACCAACCCAGATGCCCATCAGTAGATGAATGGATCAAGAAAATGTGATATATATACACCATGGAATTCTATGCCTCCATCAGAAAGAATGACATTGCCCCATTTGTTAGGAAATGGAAAGGCTTGGAAAAAATTATATTAAGTGAAGTAAGCCAAGCCTAAAGGAACATAGGTCCCATGGTTTCCCTTATTTGCAATATCTACTATATGTATGAGTCAAGCAGGAAAAGTCAGATAATGTGATATTAGGAAAATGAACCCTTAGATATGTATTTAAATGTTTTTTTTTCTTTCATGCATTTGTTTCTAACTCATTTATAAGATTATTTCTTTGTAGCTTTGTATGTCCCTCCCCAACATTATAACCACTGCTTTCACTATATTTGATGTTGGTATAATTTGTGAAGGAGATGGGGTGGACCTGATGCAACTATCAGAAGTACAAGTTGTCATGTCAAAAACAAACTTTACAAGTTTGGTGCGGGGGGGGGGAGGGATTGGGAGGGGGAGCGAGGGGGAACCTGGGAAGGCATGTGAAGGGTAAATAAAGGAGGAGACTGCAATGCTTGATAAGAAATGTACTCATTGTCTTGCCCATGTAATTGTAACCCCTCTGTACAGTATGTTCACAAAAAAATAACAATTAAAATTTAAAAAATAAAACAAAATGTGATACCTGATGTAGCGCCATATATCTGTATGTCCCAGCACTATAGCAATTAAGGTAGGAGAAATGAAAGTTTAAGGCTAGCCTGAGCTCCATAGTAAGACCTCAAATTCAAACAAACAGCCCTTTTAGAAAATTAAGAGGGTTTTAGTTAAAGGGCACACTGTGTATTTGTGATAGAATCACAGGAAAATACCTATGAAAAAGCAAAGAAGAGGCTGAGTAAACATGGAGGCCAAAAAAGGAGTGAGCAATGTAGAGACCCTGATGTGCTTGTTGTGATCATATTTTGAATCGATTACCTTCCATTAGGACTTCCTGCAATGATGGAAGTGTTTTCAGGTTCAGATTCCAGGATGGCCATCCTCAGCCACACTTGGCCTACTGGGCACAGAAAATCTGGCTAGTGTGACTAAGCAAGTGGATTTTAATCTTGAGGGATGTGAACTTATTTAGCTACCCAGAACTAGTAGTTTACACATTGTAAACTGTAGTTATAAAAACCATTGCTTTTGCCAACTGCAATTCTAAAAATATTTTGTTAATAAACACTCTTGATAGGGAAATAATAGAACTACCAATATTTCACAGCTTTCAAGATGCAAACAGCTTATTTATTGAAAAGATGATTTCTTTTCTTTTCTTTTTTTGTGAAAATATTGTACAGAGGGGTTACAATTACATGGACAAGATAATAACTACATTTCTTATCAAGCATTGTAGCCTCCTCCTTTGTTTCCCCTTCCCATCCCATCCTCTCCCTGCAACCAACCCTCCTGCCCCAGCAAAGTTGTAAAGTTCGTTTTCAACAAAACGACTTGTATGTCTCATTGTTGCAATGGGTCCACCTGTATCCCCATTTAAACGATTTGTTTTTTCCATTCCCCGCCACAAATTATAACATCATCAAGTACAGTGAAAGCATGGGTTATACCGTTTGAGAGGAAGATACAAAGCAACAAAGAAATAATCTTATAAATGTGTTAGAAACAATCGCATGAAAGTAAAAACATTTGGATACATATCTTAGGGTTCATTTCCCTAACATCAACTTATCTGAACTTTTCTATTTGACTCAGACGTATACTAGTTATTGCAAATAAGGGAAACCATGGGAACTATGTTTCTTTTGTCCTGGCTTACTTCACTTAATATAATTTTTCCAAGCCTTTCCATTTCCTAAAAAATGGGGCAATGTCATTCTTTCTGATGGAGGCATAGAATTCCATTGTGTATATATATACCATATTTTCTTGATCCATTCATCTACTGATGGGCATCTTGATTGGTTTCATATCTTAGCTATGGTAAATAAGGCTGCAATAAAGCAAGTCGTGCTGGTAGCTTTAGTGTGGTCATGTTTGTGAACATTTGGGTAAATGCCCAAAAGTGGGATTGCTGGGTCATAGGGGAGCTATATGTGGAGTCTTTTGAGGAACCTCCATCCTGCTTTCCAAAGTGGTTGAACAAGTTCACACTCCCACCAACCACTTCTGTCCACATCCCCTCCAACATCTGTTGTTATTAGAGTTCTTGATTATAGCCGTTCTAACTAGGGTGAGCTGGTATCTCAATGTTGTTTTGATTTGCATTACTTTTATGGCTCGAGAGATTGACCATTTCTTCATGTGTCTATTGGCCATCCTTCTTTCCTCTTCAGAGAAGTTTCTCTTTAAGTCTTTAGCCCACTTATTTATTGGGCAGTTGTTTCTTTGAAGATTTGTTGTTGGCGGATTTAATTTTTTGAGTTCCAGGTATATTTTAGATATGAGACCCTTGTCTGTTATATGGCTAGTGAAGATCTTCTCCCAATCCGTGGGCTTTCTATTGATCTTGCTAGCTATGTCCTTTGCCATGCTGAAAACATGATTTCTGACTGACTCATCTCCTGCTCCAACCCATTACCCAGTTTTCATAGCCTTGGTGTCTTTCACTGGTTTCTAGAATGACCCTTCAATACTGGATTTTGGAACAAAGTGGCTGAACTTACCTCTCCAGGAGATAGTTTTCTGCCTGCTCAATGAGAGGACAAAGCAGTGGCATCAAGGCACCCATGTTATTAATGAGCTGCTTTTCCAGGGGTGACAACTCTGTCTGTGAGTGGTGTTGACTCTTAGGAGCATTATTTGATCTTGCATGAAGATCTATTTCCAAATATGCAAGAGATGTGGTTTTCTTCAGTATGCTTGGACTCATACCATTGCTTAGAGAAAAAGAAAATACAAGCTGTTAGGTGTCAGAATGCCACACAGGGCAAATAAAGGGTGAATGTATAAAAGGTGTCTTAGAGTGACAAAATCCTGAAGAGGAGAAAAAAGTGTAACAAAAGTTCCGATCTTATCACCCCATTGTTTCCTAGACCAGTGTGATCCTGTCAATCCTTCTTCGAAGTTGGTGAGGGCACAAGAGGGCTTACTGATCTCATAGTAGCTAAACTGGACTATATATGACACACTTGTAATACTGAATATCAACAGGGAAGTCATCAGGCATAAAATTCTGTCTTTAGGGAAGGTGACATTGATGGATTCCACCCACACTTGAAGATAATCTATCAGAATGAAGTTGTCATCCTTGATCTGCATGCATTTGCTAGAGCTAGGGGAAATCTCTTTCAGGTCATCTGTAAGTGATGACCAAGGATCACAGATTGGGGGGGCTCACTATGGACTTGTACAGAATGATGTCATTGTTCAAATCTGTGTACATACTCATCCTGAAATAATTTGGCTGCATGGAATGTAACTCTTACACAGAGACTCACAACTAGAAAGTGATTCCTACTCGGAGCTTGTGGTCCTTTCTGTAGAAAAATTTGTACTTTCTCAATATCAAAATAAAACCTGAACAGACAACTCTTGGGCTCTCTCATTCCGTGTTTCAGCTCTTTGTCAAGAGCCGTGCCTTTGGCTGCGTGGTGCTTCAGTCTTAGGGCTGCAGACAGAAGGGACACTGTGGGAAGGTCCTGGGGAGAGCGGTGGACATTCGGTGTACTTTCTGATTATGCATGAGAATGGACGAAAAATGCTTTGAAGTTCTTTATACTGTACCCAGACCCTTTACCTCATTCCTGTTTGGTTGTTGCCATACACTACAAATGATCAGGAAAATGCCTGCCAAATGAGATGACACAGATGAGTGTACCATACTCCATCGTGGCACGTGCCTTCAAGTGTCCATTTTTATGTTTGACAATAGTCACACTGCCTGTTTTTACCCCTCACCCCCCCCCCCGCCCGCCTTGTTTCCTGCTAGCTGTGGGGCTTAAACCCAGGGCCTGGGAACTGTCCCTGAGCTTTTCTGCTCCAGGTGAGCACTCTACCTTTTGATCCACAGTGCCACTGGAGATTTTCTGGAGCTTCATGAGAGGCAGGAGGTGTCATGGCTACTGCGTGGCAGCAGCAGAGGTTGGAGGGGAGCGGCCTGAGCCTGGTCCCACCCTCCAACAGCCGGGCCATTGGGGAGGAGCCCTCGAGCATCCTGGGATCCCTGGAGCACCCCTGGAGCATCCTGGAGACCCCTGGAGTATTTCAGGGAGGACTGGGACTGCCGTGCAGGGATGGGCACCTTTACTGCTGCCTCTTTTGGCCTCCACACCCTCAGAACTTGGAAGCCCGCTGGCCTCTGTGCCCCTGAATCCTGGATGTAGCCTAGCCTCAGCACAGAGCTAGTCTGTCCTGGATGCCTTCACCCTGGGCCCCAAGGCCATTCAGAAAGGGGTCAGGCTGTCCTGCTTGTCCCGAGGCCTCATCAGAGCCTTGTCTAGGTCTTTACACTGGCCATTCAGGCCACAGACCCTGGTCCTGCACTGCCCTGGGACCCAGCCACAGATGGCCCGGCCCCTCTGCCTGGTGGACCCCGAGACTGTCATAACCCATAGGCCCTGATAGTCAGCAGGGGCCTGATAGTTAGCGCAACCCCTGGTCAAGCCTGCTGGAGGGGGCAGGCTTCAAGAGGCAAGCATCACTGATCTACAGACTGGGGCCTCACAGACTGATCTTCGCACACCCGCGCTCGGCACACCTGGCCACTGGACAGTGCTGGACATTGAGGTTCTGACGTCACTGCACCACCTGGTGCTGCAGGAGGGACATGCAGCTGAAAGGTGCATGTCAGGCCACCAAAAGAGGGTGTGGAGGCTCACATGGAGAGCTGCATATTGGGATTGGACAGGGGGCAGCTTGAGGGATAACCATGAATGGTGGCTTGGAACCATTATTGGGGGAAGGCAGCAGCCTATTTGGGTATATATAGGCTGAGTGCTCTGAGGTCATGGGAACTTAGGGGGTAAACAGTCCATAGGGAGGAGACCAGGAGTTCTGGGGGAGGGGATTCCAGTGCAGACAGAGACTTGAGGATATCAGGAGTACTGAGGAGAGCAGTCCGGAGCAGATTGGGAGTCCCAAGGGGAGGAGTCTGGAGCAGACCTGGAGTCCTGAGGGGAGGAGTGTAAAGGAAAACCCTGAGTTTTGAAGGGAGTAGAGGAGGGAGTAGGGGAAAGCTTGTTGCAACACAGCAGGGTGGGCCTGTGGAGGCCATTTGGGGCCTCCTCTGGAGCTCATTCGGGGCCTCCTCTGAAGGTCATTTAGTGCCTTTTCTGGAGGCCATGTGGGACCTCACTCTAGAGAGGCTTGTGGAGAGGCACCTCCTAGAGCAGAGCAGGGCAGGCCTGTGGAGAATGGAGAGGCCTGCAGTGGAGGAGGACGGGAAAAGCCTTCCCCTTTGGAGTTTCAGAGCTTTGGAGCTTTGGAGGTCTGAGGTTTGGAGGTTTGCAGACCTACTAATTGGTGGTTTGCAGAGCAACTAATAAAGGTGGGAGGGTTTGGGCTGCCCACTGGAGGCTTGGAGGTTTGGTGGTTGAGGCGGCTCTTGGTTCTGGGTATCTAGCCGAGGACAAGGTAGACTCAGGACCCCTTTCTGGTGTAAATAGTGTAAACTAACTTCTTTTGTTCAACTTTCACTGTGCCTCTATGGATTGTCTTGCTCTCAGGACGTCATAGGTAGACCTGTTCTGGCACACAGCTTCTGGCTTTGTGCTTCTCTGAGGATCTTGCAGGCCCTTGGTCCCTTGCCTGGACTTGTCTAGGTACTAGGATCATCTACGCTGTTTCCAAACTCCATTTTGCTAAGGTTCTCCTGAAGTGGTCAGAGTTGCAACTCTGCCTCTAAGGCGTCTGTCCCACTGGGACATCCAGAGGACCCTTCTGCAGGTAGACTTACTAGGGGACTAGCACAGCTGGATTGTCATTGGAGGGCATGCTTCCTGGACAGTGTGTAAGTTTCTCCTGCAAAAAGGAATTTTATTTGTCTCATTTCTTAAATGAATTGTCTGTTCTCAGTGCTCTGCATACTTTTATTGAGTTGTTATCTTTATTGGTGTTGATTTTTCCACTATCTTCCTTTCAGAGACAAGTCTTTCATTAAGAAATTTCTAATGGCAACAGTGCCAGCCAGTCTGTGGTTTGCCTTTTCATTTTCTTGAGTGTTACTATTGAAATGTAATTTATCTTCTATGAAATGAATAGTTTCAATATGTATGCTTTAGCAGCATTTAGTGTATCCAGAAGATTGTACACAGGGACTGTTGTTAACCAGGTTAGGCAGGTTAACCAGGAAAGGCATTCATCATTCCTTTTCCCCTCGGCCCCTTGTAGCCACTGCTCTGCTTTCTGTCTCTGTGACTTGCTACTCCATCTTAAATGGGTAAAACATATAGCAGTATGGCTCTTTCACTTGGCATGGGGTTTTCAAGCTTGTTCTTGAATTTTTGAGATAAGGCATTACCATCCAGTGTATTGCCCAGGTTTGCTTTTAATTCATAGTGCTCCTATTTGCTGAGGTTATAGGCTTGTGCCACCACTCCTGGCTTTTTTATTCTTATTTTTAAGTCATATCAGACATTTTACTTGAGATGAAATAAACAGCTTACCGAAGTGAACTCCAAGAAGTAGAAACAAGAAGCTCTTTATTTTACTTTTTGCAATTCTTGTATTTTTCTGGTTCCCCCCAAACCTTTTGCCTCTGTTTTTGATATCTGTACATTTTGTCTTGTATGAAAGTTTATCTAATTTGTGGAGGGGAAGGGGAACTACAGAAACGATGAGAGAAAGGGTGAACTAATTCAGCAGTGATACTCATTAGATGTTGGAAATGCCTTTATTGTGATTAAGTGATTTCATATATTTCACAAATTTCACAGTATTGTGAAATAGTGATAATTAAAGTCACAAACACACTTTAACCTTCACAAGGCAAATGGTCGTTATCATGGTCTATAATGTTTGAATTCTATGAGTTTTGACAATACAACTATTTCTTCCCCATTGGGTGATATGTACATTTCTTTCCTTTTGCTTAGTGTAAGCTGTTCCCTCTTTCTTTCTCCTTCGCTCCCTCCCATGGCTGCCCTTGAGTTGCTTAGTTTATTTTCATCAATGTCCATTGCAGCTGATGGGCCCCTCTGTTGTATATTTTCCTGTTTCACTCTGATTCTGTGTCTTCCTTCTAGCTTCCCTCAGATTTGCATATATATATATATATATATATATATATATGTATATATATATATATATATATATAATGTCAAGTACATTGAGTCATTTAGAAATGATAAGACGAATTGAGTGGAGATCCTTTGTTTCTTGAGACCTGTTTACTTGGTCATATCTGCTTGCATTTTGGATTTAACTGCTTTCAACCATGCATTCTTCTTGGTTAGAGGGAAGGTTCTGTTGTAGGTGTTGTTCTCTGGGAGGGAAGGAGGATGTCTTTTGTGGAGTACTCATGCTTTCCCTACAAAAAATAAACTGAAATGTATTAGATTACCTGAATAGATTTATTTACAATAAAATCAGAGTCTGCTCCCAAGAAAGGTATCATCAGACCTCTATGTTCTGCCTGTTCAATGCCACTGGACAGCTGTTGAATAATTGATCCAGGCTGATACTACATCCTGTACATCATAGAGGTTGCCTCATTTCCCAGACTTTGTGTTAGAACAGCTTCTTGAGTTGTTCATTCCTGTTCAGGGATCTAACTTGCCATGTCACTGCTGTTCACTCATCTATTTTGCAACTTCTGAAGGCTTTTGATATGAGGTCCTTTTTATATTTTATCTTCAGGGGTAAGCCTCAGAGATCAGGAAAGCCTTTACTCCTGCCTTATTGCTACTACGAATATTTGGTCCTGGAGCCACTGTCTTGAGCTAAAGTCACTGTTTTTCCCTTTTCTATAGTGTGTGTGTGTGTGTGTGTGTGTGTGTGTGTGTGTGTGTGTGTGTGTGTGTGTGTGTGTGTGTGGTGTGTGTGGTGTGTGTTATTTTGTTTAGTTTGCCAGTCCTGGGGCTTAAAATCAGGGCCTGGGCACTATCCCTGAGCCTTTTTGCTCAAGGCTGGTGCTCTATCACTTGAGTCACAGTGCCACTTCTGGCCTTTTATATGGTACTGAGGAATAGAACCTAAGGCTTCATTCATGCTTGGCAAGCCTATACCACTAAGTCACATTCCAGCACTTTCCTGTTTTATACAAATCAAAAGCACTTTATTTGCAGTCTGTTTTTCCACTTTATATTGTAGATTTCATAGTTTCAAATACTACATAAAAGTTTGCCTCCCTTCTTCCTTCCCCTCTTCTACACTTCTCTGCCCTCTTGTCTCCATTTCTGCCCTCTGTGTCCTTTTCTTCCCTTTGTGCTAGGAATCAAACCTAGGAAGTTATGCATATGATACCAACTGCTTGCTCCAGTAGTAGCAGTTTTAGGTGTGACTAGTAAAAGGGTGCTAACTTTATTTCCTCCACTGTAGACCAGAAACACAAAGTGCACTAAGTTCTATAGGCATCCTTAGAAGGTTTAATCCTCCCTACCTTTTGAGATTGGTTTCCATGAAGCAGAGTAAGTCCATTTTAAGCTGTTTTCTTTTCTTTTTTTATTTTGCAGGGCAGGGGCAATTCTGGGGGGTTGAACCTAGTGTCTTGCACTAGGTAGGTAATTAGGTGCCCTACTTATGGAGGTAGGGCCTCCCAGCCCTTTTGCTTTATTTTCTGAATAGGATTTTGGGGTTATTCTTGGACCTCTGTACTCTTGTTTATACATCCTCCATAACTGGAACAACAGGCATGTGCCACCACACCAGTTTTTCTTGAGGTGAGGGCTTGTGAATTTTTGACTGGCCTTGAATTACTGTCCTCTTGATCTCCACCTTCTGAATAGGAAGGATTACAGGTGTGGTCTACTGTCCCTGTGTCCACTGAAGTTTAATCACTGAATCAAGGCTGGGGCAAAGCTATCGTCCATCTAGGAGCAAGTCAGAATATATGAAGATCTTTGAAGTATTTCTGGTTTTTGTTTTTCAATTTTTAGGTTTGGTTTGTTGTGTGGTTGCTTTGTTGCTCTGTGATTTGAATTCAGAGCACTGTGTTGGTAGGCATTTTCTGAGTCAGGTACTTTAGTCTTGGGTCTAATGTTGCTTCAGTTTGTTTTGAGATAAGATCTTGTGCTTTTGTGGAGGCTGGCCTGGCCTACAGTCTTCTTTATGATCCCTACATATCTGCATGACAGACATGGACCTCCCTTCTAAGCTTTTACTGTGAGAAATGAAGACTCACGACCATTTTACTCTGGCTGGCCTTGAAGTGTAATGCTCCTGATCTCTGCCTGCCAAGTAGCTGAGATTACAGCTTGTGCTACTACACTTAGCTATCTTTGGTATTTTCAAACAATGATAAAGCCAATTAAAACAATATCTTCTTGTTACCTTCGCCATGAGTCTGCAGAGTTGTAAAGAACAGGAGTGATCAGACTCTTCTCCCACCTTCACCCTTCAGCGTACAGGAGTGTACTCTGGCACACAATCATGAGTCTTACCTGCCCAATTTTGAGGCAACGTGGAGTTTATGTAGGATCCTTCTCTACTCATGGGCTTTCTCCCTGACCCTGAAATTCGGTCCTGTCCTTTTTCCCAGGGTCCTTAGATTAGGAGAAGCTGTGTTCACTGGAAAGGCAGGATATATAATCTTCAATAATTTAGTGCATTAACCCAGCCTTATTCTGATAACCTGTTCATAGAGCTGACTTCTCTGTTTAGCCTGTGTGGCATATCATAAGCAAGGTCAGTCTAATCTTTGATAGCCTTGAATGCACTTCTCAATCAAATTCCCAAATTATTGACTATTATGAAAGAGAGGGGAGGGGGCTGAGATGATTAGGACCAAATGAAGATACCAGTGTATGTGTCTTGAGAGTATAAAACTTTTGCACAAGAAGGTGACACACTTTCAAATAAGTGCACATAATACTTGTTTCATGCACCTGTCTATTGAGACTTGTTTAGGATCTAGCATATTAATGTATGTATCAGATTAAAGTTATCATGTGCATTATTCTCATTTATTTTGATAAAATCTTTTTTCTAACAGTCCTCTTGCAGTACCACCTTTGGGCAGACCATGCTATGGAAAACCACAAACCTGGAGTACCAGTCAGCACTCCAGAAGACTTGGTAAGATAAGGTGATAGGTGTTTTTGGACACTTGTAATTTTGAATGTTGTAAATTAGATTTGTGCTGTCTTCTTGGGAGGGATTGGAGTGATTTTTTTTGACAAGACAAGATTACTCCAATCTAGTTTTAGATCATTAGTACTGTTTCTTTTAAGTAATCTTTACCATTAGTCTCTGATAGGGATATCAGCTATCTTTATTTCATAGAGAAAGAGACTGACACCTACAAATGTTTTAAAACAGCAACTACGGTTAAACCTTAGGTAGGATGTGATAAGAAAGATTTTGTATTTGGAACCAGAAGCTTTTTATACAGTGGATACACAGGCACACAATCAATACTGACTTCAGTGTTTGGAGAGGTAAATGGTTAATCTTCATGTTCCCATGAAAAATTAATGGTAAATTGTAGGCATTTAAGACAATCTGAAAATGGGAGTCAAGCAAAGTTCTCAATGTGGGCTTCTACAGAAATCCAGTTGAAATTAAAAGAAAGCTTAAAGACTGATTGGTAAAGTCCATCCTGTTGACTCTGATAATCAGAAGAGTCAGGTTACAAAAGAGATACTATTCTGAATTGTTAAAGAGAAGCAGAAGATTGAGAACCACAAATTATGTAGCAGGATGGCAGAAAAGCTTTGAGAAATCAAGTTTCAAGAAAGCTGATCTGAAAAGTGAGATGCATGTAGTGCAAGTTTTGATGTGAGAGCAGAAGTAGATTGATGTCAGAGCTCCAGTACACAGGCAGAATAAAAGGAATTTCTCCTTTACTCAATCTTCTTTAAAAAATTCTGTTGTGTAGGAACTAGATGATATTCATTCACATTAGGAATGGCCATCTTCTTAATTGAGTCCACTCATTTTGATGATCATCTCATTTGTTATCATCTGGCCAGATGCAGCCAGATATAATGTTCAACCAAGTAAAGGGCACCCTATGGTTCAATTGCATTTACTAGTATCATTATCTGTCAGAACATGGATGCATAGTGGATCTTTTTATTAGCTCGGAAGCTTTCATCTTATCAATCTTATGACACCTCCTTTTCCCCTTCCCTTCCACTTCCCCTTTCTCTTTCCTCTTTCCCCTTTTGCTTTTCCCCTTCCTACTACACCTCTCCCTTTTCCCTTCTCTTCCCTTCTTTTCCTTTTCCTTTTCTCTTTCCTAGTCCTAGCCTCTTTGTCCTTTGCCTTGCCTATGCTTTGAATTTCCTTTTGAGTTTGCTTTTATTCTTGGCACTGCTCCCACCTTTTCCTTTTCCCTTCCCTTGCCTTTGTCTTGCCTTTTTCTTTCTTATGTTCAATCTCAAACCCAGGACCTCATATATGCTAGCTAGTGGCCTATCATTGAACTACTTCCCCAGCCCTAACTTAAATTTATTATTAGGCTGAATTATCCCTTCAAATTACTTTCATTTTCATACAATTTTTCTTTTGTCTTAGTGGCTTCCATATCTCTGGGTTCAAAAAATGTAGTTCAAAATTATTCAGAAAAGATACTTGCAACTTTGCTGACATTTTTAAACCTTTTTTCTTGCATGATCCCTTTAAATAATACTGTATAAGGCATTTAACATAATGCTTACATTATATTAGGTACAAGTAACCTACAGATCATTTAAAGCACATAAGAGTATGTATATAGGCTATATGAAAATAGGCTGTTTTAAATAAATGACTGTGAATATCATTTGATTTTGATATTATTAAGAATGTTACACCCTTGTAGACTCTGAAGGAATTTACCTTGTTCTAGATGAATGTGGGGCAATTTCTGGATTATGGATTTTGTTTCAGGGATGTTCATGTGGCTTATCTGGTCTTAGGCATGTGATTGTTAGGAATTCTATGGGGGGAATGCCTCCCCAATCCCATCGGCTTCTGTCTTAGACTAGAAGAGACCTTATGAGGAAATGAGATAACATGAGGAAAAGAAAATCTAGAGACCATGACTAAGAAGCTTCATTTCCTGTGTTTTGTGGAAAAACCTAGGCCCATAAACACAGAATTGAGCTGTGAATTGAGGTGAATCAAGTGTGTGGTGCTGCGGTTTAGTTGTATGCTACCCTTATGAATGGTCATCAGCTTCTCTTGGTAAATCAATCATTTCTCCAAAATGCAGATCTAGATATGATTTTTCATCTGTTTATGAATAGGTATGCTTTCTTATCTGGTTATGAAAATGTTGGCTCCAACATCCAACAAAAGCCCTGCAACCAACAGCAAAACACAGAAACAAAAACAAGGCAAAACAAAACAAAAATCTTGTCTTTAAACTGCTCTCCCCTACAATGGTCAGTGTTTAGTTGTAGAACATTAGTGTTTTTAATGTTTATTTCTCGATATAAAACCCAGGCCTCACACATGTTAGGCATTTTCTCTAACATGTCTCCAGCTTTTTTTCACTTTTTTGATTTTTCAGATAGGCTTTTTCATTTTTGCCTAGGTTTAGCTTTGTCTTACAGTATTTTTACCTACACCTTCCATGCCACTGGGTTTACAAGTATGGATCAGCAGGCTGAACTTGTTTACGATGGAGTGTCACTTTTTCTTGGCTGTCATCAAACTTCTGTATTTCCAATCTCTGTCTCTTGATAAGCTGGGGTTATAGATATGCATCAGCATGCCTGATTGGAGACTTTTAAGTGTTCAAATTATTTTTAAGTTTTAAAATGATGGGTACTGCATTTTGAAGGTGAAGGACATAGGTTAGTGGCTAGACTAGGGAATGGAAAAATGCCAAATCACACAAAGGTAAAAAAATGGGACTTTGATCAATGTCAACATGAAAAATTGGCAATTTGGGCATGTGCTGGAATGATATAGTAAGTGTAACTTTGCTTTATGTCATTTGGATGAACATTTCTGCTGATAAGTACTAGAGAATGGCAAGTAAACAGGAATAATGGTAAAGGATCCTAACATAGTATGAAGAGATGAAAATGTTCATCATACATCCATGCATAATCAGAATTGTACACTGAATTTCCACTGTTCTTCCCCAGAAGCTCCCCACAGTCTGCATTCTTTCTGCATCTCTAAGATGGAAACACCATAGTCTCTAAGGCAAAACCTGGGACAAAGAGATGGAAACATGTAGTAAAGGTCGTCATAACTGTCTTCTGTTCAGATTTATTTGCTTATGAATGTATTTATTTTTATTTACTTTTTGGTTAGTCATATGGCTTGAACCTAGGCCTGAGTGCTGTCCCTCACCTCTTCAGCTCAAGGGTAGCTCTCTACCACTTGAGCCACAGCACCACTTCCTGTTTTCTGGTGGTTTATTGGAGTTAAAATTTTCATGGCCTTTCCTGCCCGGGCTGGCTTTGAACTTTGATCCTCAGATCTCAGCCTCCTGGGTAGCTAGGATTACAGGTGTGAGCCACCAGTGCAGGGCAAGATTTATTTATTTTGTTTTTCCAGTCTTGGGGCATGAACTCAAGGCCTGAGTACTGTCCACTTGAGCCACAGAGCCACTTCTGGTATTTTCTGTTTATTTAATGCTGAGAAATGGAACCCCAGGGCTTCATGCATGCTAGGCAAGTACTCTACCACTAAGCCACCTTCTCGGCCCCATGTTCAGATTCATTTTGATGCTAAGAAGGCACAATGTTTTTTTTTCTAGAAAATGTTTAAGTGTACTGTAGGAAACTCTTAGTTTTCAGTCTATCCCAGTATAAGAGGTTACATTCTATGTAACCAACTTCTTTTAGCATGTGTATATGCACAGATTTTAACAGTGAAAACATTCTGTACAAGACCCTAGTAAGTTCTCTAAAATCTGTAACTTTAGTGGGATGTGTATATGAGGACTCATTTTTGGATCATGCGGATGACCTAAAAGTGATCCACTCTAGCTCTACCAAGCTTAGATCAAGGATGACAACTTCATCCTGACAGGTGAACTTGTACACACTAGATACATCGTCCTCAAGTATGGATGGAAGACTTTCCCTAAAGACAGGAATTTCTTGCCTGATGATTTCCCTGTAGTTGTTCAGTGCTCAGAGAGTCTCATATATAGTACAGTTCAGCCACTATGAGATCATTAAGCCCTCTAGCACTCTCATCAACTTTGAAGAAAGGCATGGTACGAAGATTTTTGTTACAGGGTTGTTTTCCTTACTTCATGATTTTCTTTGTCACTCTGAGACATCTTTCACACAGTCACCTTTATTTTACCCTGTGTGTCATTCTGAATTTTCTTTTCATTTTCTAAACAATGTTATTTGGTCTAAGCATAGTGAAGAAATATCCGGGGGGGGGACACATCTCTTGGGTTGCTAGCAGTAGGGAGATATCCGCGGCAAGATCGAAAAATGCTCCTAAAACAAATGATCCCTTAGGAGTACCACCTCCTCTTTTTGACTCTACCTACCACCTGCAGCAACGCCATCAAACACTCCCCGACAGAGTCATTACCTGTTACTGCCCAGTTGTGTGAAGAAATGGTTTTTCTTTCTTGCTATTTTTTCTAACATATTTATAAGATGATTTCTTTGTTGCTTTGTATGTCCCTTGCCCATGGTATAACTCCTGTTTTCATTGTATTTGATGTTGGTATAATTTGGGTAGGGAAAGGAAAAAAACAAATTGTTTAAATAGAGATACAGATGGACCCATTGTACAAGACGTTATGTCAAAAATCAAACTTTACAACTTTGGCACTGGGCGGTGTGTGTGGGGGGGGAATAAGGGAAGGAATGGTAAGGGGAAACAAAGGAGGAGGCAACAATGCTTTTTAAGAAGTTTACTTATTACCTTGATCATGTAATTGTAACCCCTATGTATGGTATTTTCACATTAAAATATAAAGAAAGGGAAACAGAACAAAAAAGAAAGGAGTAAACCAGAGAGTTCACAAAACTTATCAACCTTTGGTCCTCAGTACAGAGAAAGATTTCTCTACCACTTCTAGGACAGGAACAATTAATCGATGGAAGAATTGCAGCATAGCCTGTCATGCAGTTGGCAATATGCTAAGGTAGGATCCATCTTCTCCACCTTTACTGGTAGAGAAAGAGGATTCAAGAGTAGGGTCATCTATTCCTTATAGAGACAATAGGGGCAGTCAGGAAAAGCTAACCTCATTTTATTTTCTCCTAAACACTAGCCATAGATAACCCTAAACCCATACCAACAAAACTGTATGTAAAAGACAGAACTGCTATAAGGGCATTTATTGGAGATGAGAACAAGGTAATGTATTGGAGGTTTATTAGGGGGAAGTTATGAATTATTTTGAGGGAGGAAACTCTTGTCCCTGCAAATGATGGAGGAAAAGTTTCCCTTTCAAAAGGGAACCACTCCCAACACACTGCCATTAGGAATGGTAGGGGTAGCCAGAGGCACTTGAAGCACTTGCTGTCTGCAGGTGGGTCTGCTGTGGAGCCCTGGTTCCCTGTATTCCATGGCTGTGAGATGCCTTCGCTCAGGAGTTAGCACACTCTTTGTTGGCTCTTTGTGCCAGCCTGTGCCCTGCCTGTTCTTCTCAAGGTAACTCTCTGTCTAAGACTAGCAGCTTCTTGTGTGTAGGACTTGACATATGCCACTTTAGAGCAGGAAGCTTTGTGGGGTGCTTGCCCTGGCTACATTCTGTCTGTGTCTGAAGTTCTGCCTTTGGTTGAGATTTCCCAGACTTCATGGGAGATACAAGGGATTCCTGGGGGCATGTGACACCTACTCCATGCCTCTGCCTTTATTTTGCCACTGGGACTTTACCAGTGTCTCTGGTGACTTTCTGATTTTCAGTGTTCCCAGATAAAGAAGCTTTCCCTTTACCTAGGCTTCTGGCCTGAGCGGATGATCATGGAGAACTGCCCTTTCCATGATAGCTTTCTTGTCATTTGCCATTTTTACCTGTACTAAGCCACTGACAAAAATGTTTCATGTGGTTTCTGAAATGGTTTTCAGGAGGAGGCTGTCCCTTCTGTAACAGAATATAGGATGTCCCCGCAGGTGTCTCCTTTAATGTTTTATTTTGAGGATGGCAGCTCCTCTTCTGAGTTGTGATGTCCCAAGCCACGTATCTCCTCCACCAGACTTGTCTGATTTTAGTGTTGGAGGACTCGTGTCATTGTTACTTTGTGGAAAATTTTTACCTTGGCCCTTGTGGAGGTCACTATGGTGCAACGCTTCTGGCCCTGCCCTCTGCTGATCGTTGTCTTGTCCAGTTGTTCATGCAGTTCATGGGAAGCTGCCATGTCCACACTGGTGACACTAGAGTTTAAAGTAAGTAAAGTCACATTTTTCAAGTTATCTGACTCCAGAGGCTGGTCATCCTGAAGACTCTGGGCCTTTCCTATCTTTCTGCTCTCCAGTTTCAGTTTTAATTCATTGAAAAGTCCATTTTTTAAAGTCTGATAACTCAGACCTTGGGAAACCAATGTATCTATTGGGGTCTTTTTAGTGGTCAGGATACCCTGTTCTTTACTTTGATTGATAGGTATCACTACGCAAGCTTTGCTCTCATTGGTGATGTTGCTTTTAGCTTCTAATGGAAGATTACAGAATTCCTTTGTCTTGAATATCTCCTTAGAGATATTATATAGGGAAATTTTCTTTGAACATATCCCTTTTTCATCAGTCTTTTGAATGCTTTGTCTAAAAATTTGTTTCTTATCATCTGCATCAGGTGCAGCCACTGCTGTCCTCAGGAACACATTTGGACTGCATATATTGTCTGCTATGGATTGTGTCACACTGGCTTTTTCTAGGACACCATGTGTTGGGTGCAGAAAAGGCCATCTGCCCTCCTTCATTCTATGTAGGTTCTCAATGTACTCGTTGTTGGTATCAGAGAGTAATTGTCTCTGAAACCACTGTTCTTTCTTGCTCACAGGTGAGGCTGAATTTGTTGTTCCCATCTTCTTTGGCTATTAGCAAAAGACTTTTATCCATGGGGCTGGGATACCCCAAGTTTAGAATATACTCCAGAAAGAGGTGGATGGGGAGGAAAGTTTAGAGTTGGAGCAAACCAAGATGGACCTTCTTTCACATAAGTGGTTTCTATTGATTCCTGAGCCTTCTGGGGAAGACATTGCATTGTCTTCATTTGAAAAAAAATGTAATTCTGTCTGCCACGATATTTGACTTGCTGGAATCAGGGAAAGAAATATCATGGGGTGTGGCCAGACTTCTGTCCTTCCCTACGAGTGGTGCCAAATCTCTCTGTTTCTTTTGGCTAGGGGATTTTTCACACAAGGGCAAGTACATGCTGTTGGAATGACATGAACCATGCACAGTCCCAGGAACCTGATACTCTTTGATTTCTGTAAATTTCTTGTTCCAATGTACTTCCAGGCATCCTTGAATTGTTTCTGATGCAGAATTACCAGTCGGGTACTAAAATCATTGCCTGACACAATCCCTGTGAAACTTTCAGAATTTGACTCAGACTGACAATGTGAACTATTATGTGGAGCCCCCACTGAGGCATTGGATAGGGGCCAGTCTCTGCACTGTGTCCTTGTTCCTTCCCTACTTCCTCATCTACCAGAGGTATCTCTATGCTCTTCTCATTAAAACTTTAAAGTTAGCTAGATTCAAAGTTTGGATGTTTGCACTTCTGATGTTTAAAGGAGGAAATCCATGAGAGACTCTGACTGCTGTTAGACTCAGAGCTTTGGGGAATTTCTATCCTACGACTTACCAGTAACAGAGACTCCTGGATCCTGGGGGCAGGCCCCAGTGCTGCTGGATGAGCCTCTTTCTGATGCTCTAGTTCTTGCCGCAGGTCACCGGTGAGGGGGAAATTACTAGGAAGGATGGAGACCATAACTTTAGCTTTAGAATACTGTCTGACCAATGGAAGTTTTGGAGCTGGAGAACAAAAGTCTTCCTGAGATCTCTGGACCACAGAGGGTAAATCCTACACATTCTCTTGCTTTTTCTGCAATATATTATGTTCTGGGTGATAAATTTCAGATGGTGTAAGGAGCTGTGCCTCACTCTGCAGTCCATGAAAACAGACTCCAGAAGCCCTAACCTGAGGTTCAGGAGATGGCAGGCCATGGAGCAGAGAGTGAAGCTGGGCCTGTGCCTGGGTTCCTAGAAGATGTTGGTGCAAAGCCTCAGGCAAGACTTGAGATTGGATCTCAGGCAATGGCAGAAGTTTAGGGTCAGGGATTACTGGCGATTTGTGGTCTGTGAAGACGTTGTAGATTATATTGAAGGAGACAAATTTCAAAGAATAGTCACCTAAGCCATAGATAGTGGAGCTTAACGCTCACTGTACAAAGATGGAAGATCCCAAAAGAGTTGCATAGACTTTTGCCGAGAATGGCCTTCATAGGGATTTGGACATGAGGCCTGCATTTAATTGTGCAGCTCCCCTTGCTTGCTGTTGGAGCTCCCAAATGGAAGGGAAATTGCCAATTCCTGCTGCTCAGCAACCGATACTAACACTTTCCCTACAGAATTCAATTGGCATCGTAGCTTATCTTGTTGGGCATAAGAATCAGTTTTTCTTTCCCTTTCTTTCCACATCAAGAAGCCACCTCTCTTCTTGATTTGGATCTCCAAGAATGCTAGAATGCCAAGTCTGACAATTGCATGGTTATCAGGCTCGATGTGTTAGGATGCAGCAATACCTTCAGTAGAGTCCTTGGAAGGATGGAGGGCAAAGGATTCCCGCTTGGCCTCTCATTCTACTAACTCACAAGGGGGCGGGCTTTTCACACCCAGCTCTCTGCAGGACAATTCTCTGGTTAGTGGGTCATGAGTGGGCAAGTCAGAAGGTTTGCCAGTCATTCCACAAGTGGAAGCATGTTGGAGAACATCTCCTATTCCCCAAGTATGATGTTCTAGGGGAGGAAGATTTGAGGCGAGTTGTTGGGATGGTAATGGAGCTGCTTGAAACTTAGTTTCCAAAGGAAACATAGTCTCTAGTGACAGAGCATGATCTGGTGGTAAGATCACCTGCTTGGGAGAGTCTGTGGAGGGTAGAGTTAGAGAAGGCTCGGGTGTTGTAGCTTGAATTACATTTTCTGCTAGGTTTTCTGAGAGAGGAGTGTCCAGTGATGCAGATGACTTTTTCACAAGAGTTTTGGAAACTAATGGAGACCCTGAAGAGTCAGCGACTTTCACAGATGCTTGAGATAGCAAGTGACTGGCCTCCACCACTGTCTTGCTACACATCTGACAGAGGGGGTCTGGACATAGCAGTTTCCAAAAGTGAGTAGTGTTGGGATGCTTGTTCAATAGGCTACAGATAACAAAATGTACAAACTTGTAACTAGGACCAGTCCTGTGAATAGAGGGTCTGCTGGTCTGTAGTACAAGAGTAAGTAGGATGGGGCAGGGAGAAGGGTGCAAAGAAAGGACTCTTATTTTGTTGGTCGTGGACCTTGAACTCTGGGCATGAGCACTGTCCCTCAGCTCTTCAACTCAAGGCTAGCACTCTACCAATTGAGCTATAATGCCACTTCCAGAGAAGGGACTTTTGAATCTAGCTACGGTCTTCATAATCTTCTACATCTACTCCTTATCGTGTCCTCATAATAGTAGCCATTACTTTATCCCTCTCATGACTCAGGCTAGCTGTACTGAATCCCATGTATGCAAAGAACAATAGTGACCAGTCACCTTGACACCACAGAAAGCAGCTTCTGCTCCTCCTCAGCTTCTTTACTCAGAGGTCTCCGTCTTGTAAAATCAGGATGTAGTTTATACGTGATAAAAGTCAGAACACAGAGATGTTACAGGAGAGCACCTCTTAGTATAAGGCTCTGCTTTAAATAAAGGTCTAAAGCTCCAAGAAGTAATAGAGAAAGTCAAAAGTGCAACAGTAATGTTAAGATTATTCACTTGTTTATGTGACTTCCTTTTTACAGCATCTGCATGTCAACCTATACAACACAATACAATATCAAACTCCCATGTGAAGCACAGAAGTGACTGGACCCCTCAGACATGAAGACAGAGAAAGCACTTTGCACAATGTTAGGACACAGGCATTGTGACTCAAAGCATCTTCTAGTCCTTTCTCCACATCTTACCTGGCCAGCAGCACCCACTCCAGCACCCACCCAGATCCTTCATGTTGGCAGGGCTGGGACTTTGAGAGGCTTCTCAGTCCTGTCTGTAAGCCTCTCCTCTGAGCGTCATTTTCTGGTATTCTGTGCCTAGCAACGGTTGTTCTCATGGGCCTGTTATCTCCAGAAAAGAAAAGCGGAATTCAGTTCTGGCAAGCTTAGATCAAGGAAGAAGAAACATACCTCTAAATTGTCTCTTTTTTCTGTACAATATTGTTGGTCTCTGAAAAGGTTACAAAATATTTGGAGATTAAATTTGGAAATTATAAAGTATATAAACCATTTCTACAGATATCATTTTTATTTAATTATCATTTTTCTCAGTTAATTAAAAGTGCTTTATAAGTATAATTTTAATGACCATGTTGGCTGTTTGGACAAACACCTATGGGACTTGAATGACTTATTTCCCCTGATGGAATCTATGACCTCAGAAAGGAAGTTGGCACCATTAAACCATCCTGTAAGAAGAATGGCAGCCTGTGTCTACACAGAACACGCTGGTTTTAATTATACGGTCATTTTCTTCCTCCTTCTTTGGCCCATCTGTTTACACTGTGGGAGTTGGTTTCTACAGTGATGGTGTCAGGGTATTTGCTTCACCTGCTGTCTTAGTAACTAAATCTCCTTCTAATCACTCCTTGTTCTGAAGCATTTCTAATGAATGCTCCCAGGCAGACTAGTTGATAGTAGTAGATAAGTTGCTATGGGGCCACAGATGTGGGCTTCGTGGCTCTTATTCAAGGTACCTCATCAAAGTTTATCTGTCTTTTCCCCATTGTAGTTGCATATAGTAATTTAAGTTTCTTAAGTTTACTTACACAGATACATTGAATGTTTCTTGCAATTTCTTTCCCTCAGTTTACAGGCACCATGAGGAAATTACTCTCAGAGAATGGTTTCTTTTACTAATTTCCTCTATCGCTTGGTTTACATGTATCATTTGGGGATTTTTTAAAATAGGTTTTTAATTGTTACAGCAGAAATAATTTTCTTAAGCAAAAAATAATTGGTTGTTTTATGGAAACTCTAAGGAAATACTATTTAAAACCAATAACTAATAGATGTACAAATATCAATAGTCTCCCCTTCCCTTCCCTTCCCTCTTTCCCTTCCTTCTGATCATTCTGACCAAATATTCCCACCAAGATTTCACAGTGCTATATTTGGAGGATGGTTTCTTGACACAGATAGAAATGTCATACTGATCTTGTTTCTGAAGGGTGTTTTAATCTTATTAATTAAGCAACCTTTACTGCTATTCAGTAAAGCTCTCTTGAGAGTGAAGGGTCTTTGATTAGTGAAATTTCCTAATTGGATCAAACTCTCATCAGAAAATATCACAACATGCATTACCTTACCCTTAGGATCCCATTGTTTAGCATAAAACTACTTCAACAAGAATTCGATCAACCTGTGTCAATATTAGCCTGCAGATATTTGGAACTAGAGAAAAGATCAAGTCACTTAAGCAATCCCGGAATTTAAGGAAAAGGGATGGAGTTTTGATTCATAATAGTATAAATACATATCGTATATGAATTTGGGTTTCTATATAGTTACTCTCCTACACTGATTGCAAATTTTAATACTTCTTTTTCCTGTGCATCTCACCTTGGTGTTAAAGGGTTTATTATGTGAATACTGTATTCATGCACAGACAAAGGTATTGCAAAATGTTTTTTGTTTGTTTGATTGATTGATTGATTGATTTTGCCGGTCCTGGGGCTTGAATTCTGGACTTGGCCACTGTGCTAAGCTTCTTTTTGCTCAAGGCTATTGCTGTACCATTTGAGCCTTAGCACTGCTTGTGGTGGCTTCATCCTCCTCCTCCTCCTCCCCCTCCTCCTCCTCTTCCTCCTCCTCTTCCTTCTCTTCTTCTCTGCCCCCACCTCCTCCTTCTCCTCCTCAACCTCCTCCTCCTCCACCTCCTCCTCCAACTCCTCCTCGTCCACCTCCTCCTCTTCCTCCTCCTCCTTCTTTTTGAGTCGTTTATTGGAGATAAGAGTATTGCAGAGTCTCCTGCCCTGGCTGGCTTGGAATTCTGATCCTCAGAGCTCAGCCTCTTGGGTATGGAGTATTATAGGTGTGAGCCACCGGTTCCCATCTGTAGTTTTAATGGATTCATCTTCAAGTCTTAATTATTATTACTATTTCTATTTTGTGTCATCAGTGCCTTTAGCTTTTCTGTTTGTTTTTTGGGATAATTTAGAGCAAAACTCACCTATAAACACTTCAGTTAATCTTAAGAAATGAAAAGAACTAAAGTAAGTACTAACACATTGAAGTACTAATGTATAATATTTTATTAGGTTATCATAAAAGGTTGTTAATTATCTGCTCACGATTGAGCAGTTTTTTTTAAAGAAAAAGTTGTGTTTCAATGAAAACTCCATAGTGGCAAGTGATTTCTACAACTTCATTATGCTGTATGTATGACTATATCAAGTGAAAAATTATGTCCTTGGGTACTATACTTTAGTTACTAGCAGAAGCTCTCTTCTTTAGTTTTGTCCTCTCTGTAGACCAATTAAAAGAAGTTGAAGGTGGCCAGAAGGAAGTGGTCATTATAGATGTGTAGTGACCACTTTTCATGGGGCTTGAACTCTGGGCCTGGGTGCTATTCCTCAGCTCTTCAGCTCAAGGCGAACACTCTACCACTTGAGCCACAGCGCCACTTCTGGTTATCTGGTGGTTTATTGAGATAAGAGTCTCACAGACATTCCTTCCTGGGCTGGTTTTGAACTGTGATCCTCAGATCTCAGCTTCCAGAGAAACTAGGATGACAGGTGTGAGCCACTGGTGCCTGGCTCAAAGACAACTTTTTATTCTGACATTTTGGTACTTGGGACCTTGTTGATCTGGAGAGAATATCCTTTCCAGGGATTACCACACTTTATGCCACTACCCATCTGCTGGGGAATGGTCTGAAATGTGAGGACCAGGTAAAAGACTTACCACAACTAGTCGGAGCCTATGCTGTAGAGGCTGTTAGATTTATTCAAATTAACACATTCTAAATCTTCTTTTGTGCCTCAGTGGTTGCTTCCATAAAATTCACTCTGTTGGGTCTTGCCTGTGTTTTGCCTAGTCTCTTACTGCCTCCTGACCAAACTTTGTGCTCCCTGTATGTGTTCCCAGCGTGGTAAGCATTAGAAACTAGCCCTTCAACTAATGAATAAACAAAATGGAGCATAACCATACAATAAGATATTTAACCATAAAAAGGAATGACGTGCAGGTCTATGCTATACGTGGATGAATCTTGAAAATAATTATGGTAAATTAACACTATGCTAAGAAAAGATCACACTATTGTAGGACTCTAGTCATAGGACATGCATAGAAGACAGAGAAATGAAGGAATTAATTTTGTTCAGGAGCTGAGGGGGAAGATGGAATGGAAAGTAAATAGCTAATGTGTGCAGGGCAGAATTTTCAAAATATTCTGGAATTAGTGATGACAGATTCACAACTTTGTGAATATCAATATATTATATACTTTATTTTTAGCTCTTGATGTTTTATTTTTCTCATGCCAGCATATATTAATGTTACATGACAAATCATGCATGTGCATAGTAGACTTTGACCATATTCACCACCATCATCATTTCTTGGCCTTCTCACACAGATCCTCTTTCTCTTCCAAAACCATACTCTTTCTACTTCCAATTTTTCTCTTAAAATCTAGTTTCTTCCTATGAGAGAAAATATGCTTTTTCCACATCTGACTTATTTTTTATCACCATAATTATATTCAGGTCCACCTACTTTCCTGCAAATAACATTTTCTGTTCTTTATTATTGTGAATAATTCTCCTTGTGCTTAACATAAATACACAAGCAGACATACACACACACATAAACACATACACACAGCACATACATACAAACATTTCCTCTACATCCCCCACCCACATTAAGAGGGTATTCTTTTTGCATCTAGAATCTGCTGCTATTTGTGGATATTTTTCCCTTCTGATAACAGTTGTTTTGACTGAGATGAGATGGAATCTCAATGTAGATTTGATGACTAAAGATGCTGGATTTTGGGGAGTTCCGGGAAGATGGCGGAGGAGAAGCAGGAATCTGAACAAGCTCTCGCATAGAAAGGAGTTTTAGAGTTCCAGTGAACAGTCCTAAGCCAGAGAATCACACCAAGTGTGTCATCACAGGACAGAGAGTTAGACAAGAGAGGGGAAGTCAAGGAAACGCAGCAGCTGCCGCTCCGGCGGCGGGGCCACGGCGGCGGCGACCACCGCCGCGGAGACATACCTGAGACACAGAGAGTCGGGGACGAAGGAGCCAGACGCAGCAGACGAGCGGATTCTACTCAACACCAACAAGAACCGACAAGGAGCGAACATCTTCATCCTGCTGTTTGCAGACCAGAGACGACCCAGGATCCAAGACTCGGCGTGAGTACAAGCCCCACATCCTCACTCCTCAGGGAGCAGAGGAGGGAAGGCCACCCCTCCCCCCCCAGCACCGGTGATCTCCATCTTGGATACCGACAAAGTTCGGAGGAGCTGCTAGCTCCAGCTCAGGCCTTGGAATAAAATGAGTCATTTAGCAGGTCACAAGAACTTAACGGCGAAGTGACCTGCCAGACTCAGCTCCATCCAGGGAAAAGCCACCCAGCTCAGGCGCCAGCCATCGGAGTGCCTTACTTCACTGGGTAACCAGAGCCAGAGGCTGCCCCTCCCTCTAGCAGCCTCGACAATCAATTGAAAAACAGAAACCCTGAGAATGGCTCCAGGCTGGGCGCTGTGAGCTTTATCACAAAATAGCCCCAGGGAAAAGCTACTGTTTATTGAAAGGCCTCAACTCTACCCAGAACCTAGCCTCATCACCACATCCCCCTCTTTTGTGACTCTCAAAGCAGACCACCCTCCCAGAAAACTAACCTGGGAGGGGGATCTCAAAATCTTGGGTAAAGCAGAGCATTTTTCTGCCTCTTCCAACCAACCGACTTAAGAAACCAATCAAGCCACAGGACCTCAAGCTGACCAGAGACTCCAACAAGAGACTGGTTGCAGACAAAAGGGAGATACAGGATTCTTCCCACTCCTCCCCCCCAAAAAAAAAAAAAATCAAAAGACTTTTTTTTCTTTTTTTCTTTTTTTTTTCTCTTTTTCTTTTTTTTTCTTTTTTTCTTCTTCTTCTTTTCTTTTTTTTTTTTGCTTGTTTTTTGTTTTTTGGTACCTTATATATATATATATATATATATATATATATATATATATATATATATATATATATATATATATATATATAATTTTTTTCCCTTCTAAAACTTTTATTAATCTTTAATTTTTGCCTCTTCTGAAAAAATAATTGTTTTCCAGTAACCTTTTTTTTTTCTCATCTTATAATTTTTATTTTAGGAATACGTGAATAAGAGTTTTCCTTTCTTTTCTTGTCTTCTTTCTCTTTTTCTTTCTTTCTTAATTATCTTTTTGTTTTTTATCTAGCTCTACTGAACTTCTGATCTTTTCTTCTCCCGTTCCCATCCTTAAAGCTTTTCACATCTCCTCTATGTCCCTCCCCATCTCTGAACATATTCACATTCCACTCTAAATAGACGGTCTTTTAACCTCTATAATAACATTAATTTTTACGTTTCTATTCTTTTTCTGGTCTCTCTTTATTCCCCTTTCCGTCTCTTCTTTTTCTCTCTCTCTCTACTTGCATCCTACCCAACTCATTTCCTGCACTGTGATTAGGACATAGTTAACTCTCCCTGTGCCTCCCCACACCAATCTACTCCTATTTTTTACCCACATCTCTCCCTAATCCTAATAATTTCTGGTTTTCCAAATTCTTTTCTGCGGTTCGAAGTCCTTTAACATATAGTCGTTTGATGTTGAATAGATGTATCTGTTGAACTAGATTGTATCTGTAGACTATTGACTGTACAAATGCAAACTTTGGTTGATGGTTGCCTTAAGATAGTGTTCTAGCACAAAACTGGTGGAATCTTTATCTCAAATGGGCCGAGTAAGCCGGAAAAACACAAGAAAAATGGCAAATTCGGGTATCTCAATTCCCAACCTTGATAATCAGGGATTAGAACAGATAAAGAATAATCCAGAGGAGAGTTCCCAAATAGCTCTACAAACACTAATAGCAAACATGATAAATGAGAAGTTTGACAATGTACATAGGACTCTGTATGAGCGTGATAGGGAGAGAGAGGAGGCATCCCAGAAGTTTATACAGGAATATCATAAGCGTGAGGAAGCTTCTCAAAAACTGATACAGGATTTGCGTGAACAACTTGAGAATACTCAAAGAGAAAGGGAGGAATGGCGTGAGCAGGCAGAGAACACTCAAAGAGAACTGCAGGAATCCCACAGAAGGGAGGAAACTAATCAAAGAGTAATTCACGAATTAAGAGACCAGGTAGAGAATACACAAAGATCACTAAAGACATTCATGGAATCCATTAACAAAGAGCTGAAGGAAGTCAGGGAGACCACAAAGGGAATGCTGAATGGAACCCAACAGAAGGAATGGGAGTCCAAAGAAACCATAACCAATCAACTAAGTGATTTGAGAACAAACACTGAACACCAAATTAAGGAAGTAAAGAAAATCATACAAGACCTAAAACAGAGCTTCAACAAAGAACTTGAAACCATCAAAGCTGACCAATTAGAAGGAAAAGAGATAAAAAACAAAGTAGAGAGTCTTGACAGCAGGTTAGACCATGCAGAAGATCGAATCTCAGGGATTGAAGACAGCCTAGATATTATAGAGAAAGAACATACAACCATCCAAGACAAGTCCAAGAAATATGATAGGTCTATCCAACACCTGGAAGACACCATCAGAAGGCCCAATCTAAGGATAATGGGTGTAGAGGAGCACCTAGAAACAGAAGTTAATGGTCTAGGAAATTTGTTTAACAGGATCCTAGTAGAGAACTTCCCAAACATACAAAAAGATAGGCCTATTCAGATACAAGAAGCTTTTAGAACCCCAAATAGACCAGACCAGAATAGGACATCCCACCGTCACATTATAATCCACACAGGATCAACCCAGACCAAGGAAAAGATCCTTAAAGCTGTCAAGGAGAAAAGGTCTATCACTTATAAAGGGAAACCAATTAGAATTACCTCAGATTTCTCAGCAGAGACAATCAAAGCAAGAAGAGCCTGGAATGACGTATGCCATGCCCTAAAAACAAACAACTATCAACCAAGAATACTGTACCCAGCTAAACTCTCCTTCATAACTGAAGGCCAAATAAAAACCTTCCATAGCAAAGAAAAATTGAAACAATACATCTCCACCAAACCAGCCCTACAAAAGATTCTTAAAGATGTCCTACACATAGAAAACCAACAAGAACGCAACAAAGGCCAAGAAACTGCACCCAAACTGAGAATCCAAGAACCTTAGGAAGAACCCAGTTTTCACAGCCCCCAAGAAGGTGGATAACATGGCAGGAACCCCCAAATACCTCTCAGTCCTATCTCTTAACGTTAACGGACTGAACTCTCCAATTAAGCGACATAGACTGTCTAGTTGGATTAAAAAACAAGACCCCTCTATCTGCTGCCTGCAGGAGTCACATCTTGCCCGTAAAAACAAACATATTTTCAAAGTTAAAGGCTGGAACAAAATCTACCAAGCAAACGGCCCTCATAAACAGGCGGGAGTTGCAATCCTAATATCAGATAAAATAGACTTCAAACTAAAATTCGTGAGAAGAGATAAAGAAGGTCGTTACATACTAATTAAAGGATCTCTCCTTCAGGAGGATATTACAATTCTAAGTATATATTCGCCAAAAAATGGAGCACCCAAATTTATCAAAGAAACACTACTTTCCCTCAAATCCCATATAGATCCAAAGACATTAATTGTTGGGGATTTTAACACACCACTCTCCCCACTAGATAGATCACCTCGGCAAAAACTCAACAGAGAAACCGCAGATCTAAACAGCTGCATAGATCAACTAGACTTAACAGACATTTACCGAACATTTCACCCAGCAGCAACAGAATACACGTTCTTCTCAGCAGCACATGGAACGTTTTCTAAAATAGACCACATTTTAGGCCACAAAGCAAACTTGTCTAAATTCAGAAACATTGAAGTTATACCTTGCATTCTCTCTGACCACAAGGGAATAAAATTAGATCTCAACACCAAAAGCCACCAAAGAAAGTCCGGTATCACATGGAGGCTGAACAACACACTGCTGAATCATGAGTGGGTCATGGAAGAGATTAGAAAGGAAATTCAAATGTTCATGCTATTCAACAAAAATGAACACACAAATTACCAGCTCCTCTGGGACACAGCAAAGGCAGTACTCAGAGGCAAGTTTATAGCTCTGAGCTCCTACATCAACAAATTGGAGAGATCGGAAACTAGCAATTTAATGACACATCTAAACCTCCTTGAAAAAGAGCAGCAAGATAAACCCCAATCCAGTAGACGGAAAGAAATAATCAAAATTAAATCAGAATTAAATGAATTAGAATCCAAAAAAACTATAGAAAGAATCAACAAAACAAAGAGTTGGTTTTTCGAAAAACTTAACAAAATTGACAGACCCTTAGCAAACCTTATCAGAAAAAGGAGAGAACACACCCAAATTAATAAACTCAGAGATGAGAATGGAAACATCACCACGGAAACAACCAAGATTCAGAACATTATTAGGGGATACTTCTCAAAACTTTATGCTAATAAGTTTGAGAACTTGACAGAAATGGACCTTTTCCTAGCAAATATTGACATGCCAAAACTAAACCAAGATGAGTTAAACCAGCTTAACAGGCCCATATCAAGCATTGAAATAGAAACAGCAATAAGAGACCTCCCAGCTAAGAAAAGTCCAGGACCAGATGGTTTTACAGCGGAATTTTACAAGGCCTTCAAAGCAGAGCTCACACCAATACTCCTCCAACTCTTCAATGAAATTGAAAGAGAAAGCTCACTATCGAACACATTCTATGAAGCCATCATAACCCTCATCCCAAAACCAGGCAGGGACTCATCAAAGAAAGAGAACTATAGACCCATTTCTTTGATGAACATTGATGCAAAACTTCTCAACAAAATTTTGGCCAATCGACTTCAACAATTCATCCAAAAAATCATACACCATGATCAAACAGGATTCATTTCAGGGATGCAAAGCTGGTTCAATATACGCAAATCAATTAATATTATTCATCACATCAACAGGAGCAAGAATAAGAACCACATGGTTATCTCAATAGATGCAGAAAAAGCATTTGACAAGATCCAACACCCCTTTATGATGAAGGTTCTGGAAAAATTAGGAATCCATGGAACATTCCTCAATACAATAAAGGCTGTATATGACAAACCTACAGCCAGCATTATACTCAATGGTGAAAAACTAAAGCCATTTCCTCTTAACTCAGGAACAAGACAAGGATGCCCACTCTCTCCACTTCTCTTCAATCTAGTATTAGAATGCCTAGCTACAGCAATAAGACAAGATGCAGACATAAAGGGGATCCAAATAGGGAAAGAAGAAATAAAACTCTCACTCTTTGCAGATGACATGATCTTGTATTTAAAGAATCCCATAGACTCAACTCCCAAATTACTCAAGCTGATTCAAAACTTTGGCAAAGTAGCAGGTTATACAATTAACCCCCAAAAATCAATGGCTTTTCTATATGACAACAATGAGAAAAGTGTGGCTGAAATTAGGAAAGTAACTCCATTTGTAATAGCCCCACAAAAAATAAAATACCTAGGAATTAACTTAACCAAAGAAGTGAAGGACCTCTATGATGAAAACTTTAAAATCTTGAAAAAGGAAATCAACACAGAACTTAAAAAATGGCAAAACCTCCCATGCTCCTGGATTGGCAAGAGTAACATCGTGAAAATGGCAATACTTCCCAAGGCTATCTACAAATTCAACGCGATACCTATCAAAATTCCACCCTCATTCTTCAAGGAAATAGAGGAGGCAATCCAAAAATTCATATGGAACAATAAAAGACCCCGAATAGCAAAAACGCTCCTCAACGGAAAGAACACCGCTGGAGGAATATCAATACCAAATTTCAAACTCTACTATAAAGCCATAGTAATCAAAACAGTTTGGTATTGGCATAAGAACAGACCTCAGGACCAATGGAATAGAACTGAAAACCCAGAAATGAACCTACAGACCTATAGCCATCTAATCTTCGATAAGGAAGCTAAAACAATAGAATGGAAGAAAGACAGCCTCTTCAGTAAATGGTGCTGGCAAAATTGGTTAACTACATGTAGAAAACTAAAGCTAGATCCTTATATATCACCCTGCACCAGAATCAACTCCAAATGGATCAAAGACCTTGAACTCAAAGCAGACACTCTGAAAACATTACAGGATGGAATAGGAGAAACCCTAGGTCTCCTTGGCTCAGGTCGAAATTTTCTGAATAGAGACCCGGAAGCACAACAAATCAAAGAAAGGTTGGACAAATGGGATTGCATAAGATTGCAGAGCTTCTGCAGGGCAAATGACATAGCTGGCAAGATCAATAGAAAGCCCACCGATTGGGAGAAGATCTTTACTAGCCATACAACAGACAAGGGTCTCATATCTAAAATATACTTGGAACTCAAAAAATTAAACCACCCAACAACAAATCCTCAAAGAATCAACTGCCCAATAAATAAGTGGGCGAAAGACTTAAAGAGAAGCTTCTCTGAAGAAGAAACAAGGATGGCCAATAGACACATGAAGAAATGTTCAACATCCCTAGCCATAAAAGAAATGCAAATCAAAACAACATTGAGATATCACCTCACTCCAGTTAGAACAGCAAAAATCAAGAACTCTAACATCAACAGATGCTGGAGGGGATGTGGACAGAAAGGAACCTTACTTCATTGTTGGTGGGAATGTAAACTTGTTCAACCACTTTGGAAAGCAGTATGGAGGTTCCTCAGAAGACTTCACATAGATCTCCCCTATGATCCAGCAATCCCACTTTTGGGCATTTACCCAAATGTTTACAAACAAGACCACACTAAAGCTACCAGCACAACTATGTTTATTGCAGTATTATTTACCATAGCTAAGATAAGGAACCAACCCAGATGCCCCTCAGTAGATGAATGGATCAAGAAAATGTGGTATATATACACAATGGAATTCTATGCCTCCATCAGAAAGAATGACATTTCCCCATTTGTTAGGAAATGGTAAGGTTTGGAAAAATTTATATTAAGTGAAGTAAGCCAGGCCCAAAGAAGCATAGGTCCCATGGTTTCCCTTATTTGCAATATCTAGTATAGGCATGAGTCAAGCGGAAAAGGTCAGATAATGTGATGTTAGGAAAATGAACCCTTAAATATGTATTTTAATGTTTTCGTTTCTTTCATGCATGTGTTTCTAACGCATTTATAAGATTATTTCTTTGTTGCTTTGTATGTCCCTCCCCCACAGTGTAACCCCCGCTTTCACTATATTTGATGTCAGTATAACATGTGGAGGAGATGGGGACAAACAAGTCGTTTAAGGATTCAGGTGGACTTGTTGCAACAATGAGATGTCATGTCATGTCAAAACCAGCTTTACAATGTCGGTGTGGGGGGGGAGGGGGGTATAATTGGGTGGGGGGAGGGGGTTAAAATTGGGTGGGGGGAGGGGGGAGGCGGGGAAGGGAAGTGAAGGGTAAACAAAGGAGGAGGCTGCAATGCTTGGTAAGAAATGTATGCATTATCCTGCCCATGTAATTGTAGCCCCCCTGTACAGTATGTTCTCAAATAAAATAAAATACAATTAAAAAAAAAAAAAAAGACCTGCCAATCCTTAGCTCCAGGCTCTCCTCCTGGGCTGCGCTGTGTCAGAGTGTAGGACGAGGCCTGAGCTGCAAGCCCATTTAAACAAAACAGCTGTCGAGTCTGAGTCTCGGTGATCTTCTTGGTGGGGGGTCCTGTGACCTTGGCTTAACATATTAGTGGGGGCTTGTCCGGGATCCCCACAAAGACCCCCAAGACGTCAGACTCCAAAGGTAAAACAGTGCTGTCCTTGTTAATTTTTCTTGTCCTGTCATTTGTCTGTTTTACTTTCATTTCCCTTGTGAGGATGGCCGCTCTGATTCGTAAAGGGTTGTCAAAATGGACATGCTTGCACAACAACCCTGGAGGAACTGGGAGACATCCCAGATCCTCTTGTGGGGCGAGGGTAACCCTGCCGTGTGGAGCAGGGGTCCTTGGAACCACGCCGTGTGGGGTGGAGGTCCTTGGAACCCCACTGTGTGAATTGTGGGGCAGGGGTCTGTTCGGTGTTGGGCCAGAACTGACCAAGAGGGCCTCCTAACTGAGGCCCAACTGGCCCACTGTGGGTCTGCTCCTTCTGCTGTGGGGCATGGGTATGGAACCCTGCCATGACAGGAGTCAGCAGACCAATTCCGGGAATCTCCACTTAGTAAGCTTTTTTTTTTTTTGTAACTGTCAGGCCTGCGTGTGTCTTGTTTGTACTGTTTATTGTTTTTGGACTAAATGACTGATGGGAATGGAAACAATGGGCACCACTCCATCTATCCCCCTAGACATACAAAAAGAAACAGAAAGAGGAAAAGAAAAGGTACCCCCTGGTCTTTTCAGGGAAATAACTTGGAAGAAGAAATGTTTCTTCCTCCATATTCCCCTTCCCAGGTTCCTTTTGCAGAATCTGAGAATGATCAAGAGGAGGAGGGAGCTATAGAACACGTGGCACCTGCCCTTAAAGTTTCTGAGGGGCCAGTCACTCGATGACACCATGGGATCAGCCCCCCTTCTAGTGCAGCTGTTGTTTCCATACTCGCCATAGGACCTGTGGATGTGGATGGTGAACAGAAACTGCAATATTGGCCATTTTCTACCAGTGATCTATACAATTGGTGCACCCAAAATGCCCCCTTTTCTGAGAAACCCCAGGATTTAATTTGTTTGCTTAAAACTATTCTCTTTACTCATCAGCCCACTTGGGATGATTGTAGTCAGCTTTAACAGGTCCTTTTTACCACCGAAGAGAGAGACCGTATCCAAGAGTTGGCCCCACAGGAGCACCCATCACGGATCCTGCCCTGATTGCTGCCCATTTTCCTGAGATCCGACCAACATGGGACTACAATGCGGTTGAAGGTAGGGAGTGACTCCTTGTCTATCACCAGGCTCTGTTGACAGGTCTCAAGGCGGTGGCTCGCCGACCAACTAATTTGGCCAAAGTTTATGTTAGACAGAGAGGAAGTGAAAGTCCGACAGCATATCTTGAGTGGCTCATGGAAGCTTTTAGTCAATATACTCCATATAATCTTGAGACCCAGAAGTTGGCTCAGATGATTATGTTTGACTATATAAATCAAGCTGCACGAAACATAAAGCAAAAGTTGCAGGCTCTAGACAGACTTGGTGACAAGTCTATTAGGGATCTAGTAGCCGTGGCAGAAAAGGTTTACAATAAGAGAGAGAAAGAGGAGCAAAGACAGGAAAGGAAGGACAGAGAACGTGTAATTGAGCATGAAAAGAGAGACTGAACCAAGGAAAAGAGACCAGATTTGTTGGACTTGCCACTATCACATGTTGAACATACCTGGTTCTCATACCTCAACAATTTCATTCGAGATGGAAAAAGGTACTCGGGTTCAGCAGTCACCATGGACACTGAGATAGTGTGGGCAGAAGCACTCCCCCAGGGAACGTCTGCACAAAAACCAAAAGTAGTGGCACTAACAAAATCCCTAAAAATGGGAAAAGGAAAGAGACTAAACATGTACACGGACAGTCAGTATGCTTTTGCCCCCGTCCATGTACATGGAGCCATTTACCAAGAGGGGGGGCTACTGACACCTGAGGGAAAGACTATTAAAAACATACAAGAAATTTTAAGCCTCATCTGGGCCTTAAGGGAACCAGCAAATATTGCCATTATGCACTGCCCTGGCCATCAAAAGGGAACTGATTCTATAACCAAAGGAAATAACTTGGCCAATCAGGCAAATAAGGAGGCGGCCCTCCAGCCAAGAGTGGAAGTACTGACTCTAGTAGACCCAGAGCCATGAGCTTTGCCTCCTGAGCCTCAGTACTCCCAAGAAGACTTGGAGTTGATAAAGAAAATTCCCATGGCCTATAAACCCCAGGACAGAAGGAAACAAAGACTGGTGGAAAACTGGTGAGGGGAAACTTATCTTGCCACAAAGATTGGGCAAGGGGATTCTTAAGAGAATCCATCGGGTCTCTCACAGGGGAACCCGAAGAATGCAGGACTTGCTCCGATACTCAGAAGTAAAAATTAGGCAAGGAAATCAACTCATTGAGGACATGGTTACAAATTGTAAAGCCTTTCAGCTCACCAATGCCCCCAATCAACCTGTTACAAAACGAGCTCGCCACCGTGGAGATAGTCCAGGTGTGTATTGGGAAGTATACTTCACAGAAATTAAAACTGGAAAATCTGGATATAAATATTTGCTAGTTTTTGTAGACACTTTTTCAGGATGGGTTGAAGCCTACCCAAAAAAGCATGAGACTGCAAAGGTTGTGGCTATGAAGATCCTGGAATATATCCTACCCAGGTATGGCTTCCCATCCACCGTCGGGTCGGACAATGGATGGGCCTTCATCTCAAAATTAAGTCAGGGAATAGCCGCGGCACTGGGGATGGATTGGAAATTGCACTGTGCTTATAGACCCCAGAGTTCAGGGCAGGTAGAAAGAATAAATCGGACTCTAAAAGAGACCTTAACTAAATTGGTCATGGAGACTGGCGCAGACTGGGTATCGCTCCTTCTTTTCACCCTGTTTGGAGTAAGACATTCACCCTATCAGCTTGGCTTTACTCCTTTTGAAATAATGTATGAATACCCTCCACCCATTATCCCTTCAGACTGAATTGCTTACTGATTTGGATGATACTGAATTTCTGTGTAAGCTTGAATGTTTATAGCTGGTACATAAGAGTATGTGTCCCCAGCTTAGAGCATTATATGATTCTGCTTCTATTCCTACCCCCCATTTGTTTAAACCAGGGGACTGGGTGTTTGTTCGAAGGCACAACTTGAGATCTCTGGAACCACGGTGGAAGGGACCTTACATGGTGCTACTGGCTACTCCTCCTGCCCTTAAGGTGGATGGCATTGCTGCTTGGATCCACTGCTCCCACGCCAGGCCGGCGGACCCCTTTGCCCTGGACCATGGGGAAACATGGGAAGTCTCCAATCATCCTACCCAACCAATCCGCATACACCTCAAGAAAAGCAAAATGGGCTGATTGTTATTGGTATACATGCTCAAGATCAAAAGCTGTTGGAGTTTAGTTTTGGGTCGGAGCCACAAGATTGTGTCTCAGGACCATAAGTCAAGGGGGGAATGAAAGGTTAAAGTAATTGAGGCAGTGACCATTTGTTGCTTGTTTCAGAGCAGAGCAACAGGTGGTGCTAAACCACCTGGTTGTGTGCCTTTATAAGACCTGCCAATCCTTAGCTCCAGGCTCTCTTCCTGGGCTCTGCTGTGTTGGAGTGTAGGACGAGGCCCAAGTTGCAGCCTGTTTAAATAAAACAGCTGTAGAGTCTGACTCTTGGTGGTCTTCTTGTTGGGGATTCCTGCGACCTTGGCATAACACTATCTAAGCATCATTACCCAGTAAGCTCAGTCTTCATCAAAATATCCATGACTCCAAACTAAGCAAGCATACCTCAGAGAAGGCCCTTTGGATATGGGTAGCTCGGACCATTTGGCAAGTTCTTCTAGCCTTCCCATGACTCTATGTTCCCAGGCAAATTAACTACTTGCTGTCTTGCTTCCTTTCTTCATCTTCTTCCTTCTTCTTTTATTTCTGTGAAACAAACACACTGTACCAATAAGTCAAGGCTGGTGTTTTGATGAGGAACATAAGAAACTCTACAGAACAAAAATGAGTTCTTATTCTACTGTCTCCACCTACTATTTTTGGTGTCTGAGTTGGTATGTATTTTGAGTGATATAACTTGAGTGCATAGAGTCTCAAAAGTGTATTACCAAATATAGGTCCTAAAACACGGCCACAAGAGAGGGAGATTGCTTATTCATTTGCCAGGAGCTCAGCAGGGAGTGGTTTTAAATCACATCTTTTCTTAGGCTTTGCTGAACAAGGAACTGAGACCTGCAGCCTTGGTTCCCCCAGGAACTTCCGAAAATTGCAGACCCCTGTCCACCGACTACTTGCTGAAGAATTGGGATCTGAACAAGGTCCCTGTGCTGTGTTTCTCCTGTTGAGCTCTCCTAAGGAGATCTTGAGATACAGACATAGCACCTGGAATTGCTGAAAAAGGAATAAAAGACCCAGGAAGAGAAGAGAATTGAATAAAGGAAGAAAAGATGAACTTTATGGAAGTAGAGCTGTGAGCCAAGTGGTAGGGCACCAACCATGAATGAAGAACCCAAGTTAGTATGCGAGGCCTTGATTGAAAAGGACACACACACACACACACACACACACACACACACACACACACACACACACACACACGACACGACACGACAACCCTCACTGATTTCCAACTTTGACCTATTTGGATTTTGGAGGGTCCAAGAATATAATGAGACTTGGTTCTAAGTCGCCATATTATGCTTTGTTTGTTTACGGTGTTGTTTATAACCTTGAGTTATGTCTCATGATTATTTAATTGGATATTATAGACATTAGCAATTGATAATTCTGTGTAGATGATAATGTTTTATACTAAGAACAACACTCTAGTGCTAAAATGTATAAGCATAAAACAAGTCTGAAAAATGAGGGAAAATAAGGATACAGGTGGACCTGTTGCAACAATGAGTACAAGTTGTCATGTCAAAAATGAACTTTACAACTTGGGGGGGGAGAATTGGGGGGGGAGGGAGGATGGGAAGGGATGGGAAGGGTAAACAAAGGAGGAGGCTACAATGCTTGATAAGAAATGTACTCAAAAATAGACACATGAAGAAATGTTCAACATCCCTAGCCATAAAAGAAATGCAAATCAAAACAACATTGAGATATCACCTCACTCCAGTTAGAACAGCAAAAATCAAGAACTCTAACAACAACAGATGCTGGAGGGGAGGTGGACAGAAAGGAACCTTACTTCATTGTTGGTGGGAATGTAAACTTGTTCAACCACTTTGGAAAGCAGTATGGAGGTTCCTCAAAAGACTTCACATAGATCTCCCCTATGATCCAGCAATCCCACTTTTGGGCATTTACCCAAATGTTTACAAACAAGACCACACTAAAGCTACCAGCACAACTATGTTTCTTGCAGCATTATTTACCATAGCTAAGATATGGCACCAACCCAGATGCCCCTCAGTAGATGAATGGATCAAGAAAATGTGGTATATATACACAATGGAATTCTATGCCTCCATCAGAAAGAATGACATTGCCCCATTTGTTAGGAAATGGAAAAACTTGGAAAAATTTATATTAAGTGAAGTAAGCCAGGCCCAAAGAAACATAGGTCCCATGGTTTCCCTTATTTGCAATATCTAGTATATGTATGAGTCAAGCGGAAAAGGTCAGATAATGTGATGTTAGGAAAATGAACCCTTAAATATGTATTTTAATGTTTTCGTTTCTTTCATGCATGTGTTTCTAATGCATTTATAATATTATTTCTTTGTTGCTTTGTATGTCCCTCCCCCACATTGTAACCCCCGCTTTCACTATATTTGCTGTCAGTATAACATGTGGAGGAGATGGGGACAAACAAATCGTTTAAGGATTTAGGTGGACCTGTTGCAACAATGAGAAGTACAAAATGTCATGTCAAAACCAGCTTTACAATGTCGGTGTGGGTGGGGAGGGGGTATGATTGGGTGGGGCCAGGGGGGAGGCTGGGCAGGGAGGTGAAGGGTAAACAAAGGAGGAGGCTGAAATGCTTGGTAAGAAATGTATGCATTATCCTGCCCATGTAATTGTAACCCCTCTGTACAGTATGTTCTCAAATAAAATAAAATAAAATATAATATAAAAAAAGAAAAAAGAAATGTACTCACTATCTTGCCCATGTAATTGTAACTCCTCTGTACAGTATTTTCACAATAACAAAAAGAGAAAAAAAATGAGGGATACTCTTTATTCTTGTGTTTGGTTTTACTATGTATAAATGGTGGCATATATAATGTTTTTGTTTGTTTTGTTTTTATGTACCAGTCCTGTGATCTGAACTCAGGACTGCTTGGGTGCTGTATGTGAGTTCTTTTACTTAAGGCCAGCATTCTACCACATGAGCTACAGCCTCACATCCAGGTGGTTTTTTTTTTTTTTTGGTGATTAATTGCAAATAAGAGTCTTAGGTTTTCCTGCCCAGGATAGCTTTGGATCAAGATCCTCACATCTCAGCCTCTTCAATAGCTAGGATTACACATATGAACCACTGGTGCTTGGCTAATGTTTTAACCCACAATGACATTAGTTCTGTGTTATTACTTCTTTCCTTTTTATTTTTAATTTTATTTTATTGTAAAAATGCTGTACAGAGGGGTTACAGTTAGATGAGTAAGGCAATGAGTACATTACTTGTCAATCTTTGTTATCCCTTCCCTTATTGTTGTTGCTCTATCACTACCCTTTCCCTCTTCCACCTCCCACACTCCTCCCTACCCCACCCCACTCCTGGAAGTTGTAAAGATCATTTCCAATATATTGTCCTGTGGATAACATTGTTGAAATGGTCATCCTCTGTCCTTATTTCACGGTTTTGTTATTCCCCTTCTCCTCCTCAGATTAGACAAATGTATAAACCAGATGCAGGGTACCAAAATCAAGTACAGTGACAACAGGGGATGTACAGTAGGGGGGAAGAATATACAAAGGGAACAAAAAAATCTCATAGTACATTTAAAACAACGACAACAAAGAAAGACCTCTTGTGTCCATATCTTGTGGCTCATTTCATTTAACATCATCTTATATGGTCATATGTACACAGCTTTTGATCTTTTCAGCTCATATGATAAGATTATCCTATATGTAAACTAATTATTGCAAATAAGGGCAACCATGAGACCTAAATTTCTTTGGGTCTGGCTTACTTCACTTAATATGACCTTTTTCCCCAAGTCTTTCCATTTCCTAACAAATGGGGTGGTGTCATCCTTTCTGATGGAAGCATAGAATTTATATATATATATAAATTCTCTCTCTCTCTCTCTCTCTCTCTCTCTCTCTCTACATATATATATATATATATATATAATATATATATATATATATATATATATATATATATATATATATATATCCCACGTTTTCTTGATCCATTCATCTACTGAGGTGCATCTGGATTGTTCCAGACTTTGAAATGTTTTTTAAAATTTTTTTTATGATACTGTTTTCAGGATTTGGACCATAACTCTTAACAATTGGATTAGCCTCTTCCCAGTCCATCCCACAGTATTTCTGCCTTGCTACTTTATTTTTCTATGGTTCACACTTTAATTCACCATGGTATTTTATTTTATTTTTTTCTAGATTTTTTTATTGTGAAAATACTGTACACAGGGGTTACAATTACATGGGCAACATAGTGAGTACATTTCTTATCAAGCATTGTAGTCTGCTCCTTTGTTTCCCTTTCCCATCCCTTCCCATCCTCCCCTTACCCCCCAATCCTCTCCGCTCCCCCCCTGCACCAAAGTTGTAAAGATCGTTTTCGACATAATGACTTGTACATCTCATTGTTGCAATGGGTCCACCTGTATCCTTATTTAAACGTTTTGTTTTTCCCCTTCCCCTCCACAAATTATACCAGCATCAAATACAGTGAAAGCAGGGCTTATAATGTGGGGGAGGGACATACAAAGCAACAAAGAAATAATCTTATAAATGCGTTAAAAACAATTGCATGAAAGAAAAAAATTGTTAATACATATCTTAGGGTTCATTTCCCTAACATCACCTTATCTGCCCTTTTCTGGTTGACTCCCACATATACTAAATATTGCAAATAACTTATTTCAAAGACATTTTTGTCAAATATTTTGACACATTTCTCAGCTTCATATAGATGAGACTTGGTAAACAAAGTATGTCTGTGACAATTCTTGGGAAAGTTCCTTACATTTAGATGCTTCAAAATTATAGAACATTTCATTCTATTATAAAATACAGTATTCATTAGCACAAGATAGGGCATCCATCAAGAAAGGCTTGTTAGTTGAGATGTTCCTGGTCACAGCTGGAGTTCCATGGTTAACATTGTGTACTGAGTTCCTATCATTAGTTCTTGCAGTTCCTCTGTGTCTTTCTGTTTCCTAGTGTTGCTTACAATTTTAATCTACTTCAGCTTTAAGAGCTGAAGGTAACATTGATAACTCACTTTGCTGAGTGATATAAGCTTTTCCAAGTGACTGAACAAAATTTAACAAAATCTTAAGAGGACTGATTTACAAACAACAAAGACATTTTGGATCTTTTGTTAAATAGTTTTTCAACGATGCAAACCAAAACTTCCAGAATCCCAAAGAAAGAACACGTTTAATGTATATATTGCTCCTGTTTATGGAACAGTATTTAATAGGACAGTTATAGCTTTTAGTCAGTTGGCAAAATATCAAGTGTTTGAATGAAATCATATATATCTTCAATTCCATGTCCCATTGTATGCTTGTATTTGTATTATTTTTTTAACTAGACAAATTTATGGGGCATGGAAGGACACTTCAGCATATATGCATGGTTGAAATGATCAAGTCAATACAGTTCCTATTTCTATATCATTAATATTTTTTGGCTACTAATGTGTAATTTGTTGGGTAAAAATAAAATAAAAACCTCAAAAGCAACACATGGTTATTCCCCTTCAGATGTTATTTCCCTTGAAAAATTATTTAATTATATTGTCAAGGTGATGTCCATAGGAGTTACATTTACATAAGTAAGATAGTGAGTACATTTCTTGTTGAACATTGTTACCCCCTCCCTCCTTTATCTCCCACTTCCCCACCTCTTACCACTCCCCACACCTTGTGATGTTCATTTCCAACATATTGTCTCATGAGTTTCACTGTTGCATTGCTTTGCTCTGTCTTTTGTCTCACCATTTTATCGTTCCTCTTCCCTATTCAGATAAACGTATATACAATACACAGTGACCCAAATCAAATAGTGACAACAAGGGATAATCCATAGGGAAAAGATAAAGGAAAAAACCTAGCACCTTAAAAAACAACACCAACAAAGAAAACCCTCTTGTTTCCACATCTAGGAGTTCATTTCGCTTAACATCACCTTGTATGCCCCATATGTACATAGCTATTGAGCTGTTGTGATACTCTTCTAGGACTAAACTAGACATACACTAGTTATTACCAATGAGGGAAACCATGGAGTCTGTTTCTTTGGGTCTGGCTTACTTATTTAATATGATTTTTTCCTACTCTTTCATTTCTTTACAAATGGGGAGATGTCATTCTTTCTGATGGGAATATAGAATTCCATTTTGTATATTTCCCATATTGTCTTGATCCATTCATTTACTGAGGGGCATCTCAGATGGTTCCATATGTTAGCTATAGATTATTAATTTTTTTAAGTTTGATTAGTCCATATGGTACATATTTATGGCATATGGTCTTATATTTCATTGCTTGTGTACAACATGTACTGATTATCTTATTACTTTGTATTAGGAACCTTTAAATTCTTCAAATTCCTCTTCTGGTTATTCATAAATGTTGACCAGCTGGTTGTTATTATTGTTTTTTAAACTATATTTTCTTAAAAGAATAGATTTAGATAAAAGCAAAGTTGGAAAAATAACCCAGAGTTCTTATAGGAACATAGACTTTCCTGCCCAGGCTGGCTTTGAACCACGATCCTCAGATCTCAGCCTCCTGAGTAGCTAGGATTATAGGCGTGAGCCACTGGCGCCTGGCTGTTACTTTTTTTTTTTGGTAAAAAATGAGTTTTTAAAAATTTTGTTTATGTGTGTGTGTGTGTGTGTATGTGTGTGTGAGAGAGAGAGGGAGGGAGAGAAAGAGAGCGAGAGAGAGAGAGAGAGAGAGAGAGAGAGAGAGAGAGAGAGAGAGAGAGAGAGAGAGAGAGAGAGAGAATGAAAGAGTATTGCTGCCAAAGAGGATTATTGAAGAATATAAAAACCTTAACGTCTGATAAGATAGTAATATATTTTAAGCACTTGGAAGTGGTGGTATCACAGTTTCTCTTTTCTGAATACACAGTATCTGTGTCTCCCCAATGTTGTCCTGATCTGGTTTGTTGTGCAGGAGACAGCATAGCTGGCCAATGTTGCAGATGGCAGGCCGCGGCCATTGCCTCCAGTCTTTCTTCACCACTTTCTCAGCCTTGAAGAAATTGTGTATCTCCAGTTTTTCTTGTTTGAGCTTAATTTATTTTATCAGTGTGCATTCTATTTCCTGCTCCTGAAAAGAAGTCTCAGTTACATAGACCCGGGAAAGAGCCAGGAGCAATGGCCTTATCACTGATTGCCTTCCAACATAGCCAACATATTCCTGAGAGATCTTCAACCCACACTGCACATGGAAGTCCTCACACTCATCCTGCCTCATTTGAACGCATCTGTGATAACTTCAAATTCAGTGAGTATGCAGTGTAAAAATTCAATGTAATGCTTTGAGGACAAAATGACCGAGCCACAGGTAATCATTCACATTTTTCACTGTGTTAGCTGTCTCTCTGATGAGAAAATAATCCTGCCACGCAGATGCATATCACTTATACAAGATGTTTGCCAACAATTCTTGTTGTTATATTGCATTTCTCTTCCTCCTCGTGTGTCCTCTCCTCCTCCTCCCCGTCTTTTTTCCCTCTTCCTTCCTTCCTCTCCTCTCCTTCCTCCCTTTCTTCCCCTTCTCCTCTTTCGCCTGATCTTCCCTTCCTCCTCTCTTTTCTTTTCCCTCCTCTCATCCTTTCCTCCTCCTTTTCTCTTCCTCTCTTCCTCCTCTTTTTCAATTTCTTCTACTTCTTTATGGTCCTTGGTCTTAGACTCAGGGCCTGTGCTCACTAAGCAGATGTTCTGCTGCTTGCTGCAGGACTCCAGTCTGGACTTCATTTCAATGACACTCTATTTGTGATTTGTTTTTAAGTAGCAAACCGAGCAAAGACTTTTGATTAAGGATTTAATTCATTGTATATATTCTACACCATAAATATGTGATACTTCATACAGTGTGGCTAATAGGTTTTGATTATTCTTTGGGCTTCTGATAAACTCATCAGAAACAATGATCCTGTGTTACTCCCAAATTAATGAACTGGTTACTTTGCATCTTGCTCAAGTACTTCCGTATTGCTCCCAGTTTAATGAACTATCACTTTGTGGTAGCATCACAGTAACACTAATCCGAGGATTGCTGAGGATCGGAAGATTAAGTCCAGACAGGAAAATATGAGATATATATCTCCAATGAACTACTAAAAAGCCAGAAGAAGACCTAAGGCTCTGTGGTGTACTGCCATCCTTGCACAGAATAAGCAGATGACAGGACCCAGGCCTGAGTTGAAGACCTGTGGTTGATGCAAACACACACACACACACACACACACAGAATTTCCCAGCTAGAGAAAGTGCAGATATGTTTTCCTTATAGCATATCTGTTTCTATCCTATGTGTTTGGATACTTTTGAAAGCTTCATAATCACCTTCCCTAATTTCAATAAATGACTCCCTGTTCACTATTTTAATTCCTGGTTGGAAAATATTTTAAGGCAGTTTTTCATGTAGAATATTGATTTTGCTCCCAACACTGTTACTCTCTTGGTTTGTAAGAACATAAATAATTATGCAGGTAATATTAGCTCATAAATTAAATTAAATTAAATGCTTCCATTAAGAGTTAAACTGTTGCTCAGTGGGAAGAGTTTGAAGTCACTTGTCTGAATTTGAAAGGTGGAGTGAGAGTTGCAGAGAAGCCTAAGGTAGTTATGGTAAGAGACAGATGAAAGGAAAAAGAAAATGAACTTTAGACTCCTCTTGAGGCCAGTTATGTTTCACAGGCCTGCACTTGAAATCAGTATGCAAATTCTTGCTCATTATCAAGCACTCTACCCACTGGGCCACATTTCCAAGCCCTGAAATAATTCATTAGTGAGGAGCATTCCTGGAGTTTGAAGCCAGAGCCTGGGCTCTGTCCTTGAGCTTTTTTATCAAGCATTCTAGCACTTAAGCCACAATTCCACTTCTGACTTTTGGTAGTTAATTCAAGCTAAGAGTCTCAAAAACTTTCCTGCCAAGGCTCACTTCAAACTGGGACCCTCAGATCTCATCTCCATAAGTAGGGTTTCAGGTGTGAGCCACACCCACTAAAAGCCAGTTATTTCAATGAGACTCCTATTTCCAATAAAAGTCTCAAACACACACACACAAACACACACACACACACACACACACACACACACACACACACACACACACACACACACACACACACACATGCAAAAACTTGAGCTATTGCTCAAGTGTTATAGTGTTAACCTGAGGCAAAATCACCCTGGGACAATGGCCAGGCCCTAAGTTCAAGTGCTACAAGCAACAGAAAAATAAATAAATTCATTAATTAAAATTTAACAATGTCAAACAAAAAATAAAAGGAAAGTTGGAAGAAAAGAGGGGTGTGGAGGCCTGGCTACCTTACTAGAGCCAATAAGTGAAAGCATCAGGTGGCCTGTGGGAGTCCTGCTCCTGGAGGTAATAATATGGAAAAAAAGAAAAGCGATTAAAGCTTCAAAACTGAGTCAGGAAGTGGTGGCTCAAATATGCAATCCTAGGTACTTAAAATTAGCAAGCTGAGGATCTGGATTCACAGTCTGCCCAGGAAGAAAATCCTCCTGCCTGCCTTCAACCAGCAATGAGGCAGCATCAGCCCTATGCCTGCAGCACAGCTGGACCCTGCCTAGCTGCAGAAAACCTCCCCCAAACAATCTCGACCCCATGACAAAATCCAAGCCTTCCCCAAGTAGATTCAGAGCTCAGAAGCACTTTCTGTGCTCCAGGTACCCCATGGTTTGACTGCTCCATGGCAACATGTGGGGCAGACACTTACATCAAAACTCTACCTTAACTTGCTGGCTCCCTAGGTCTAGGGGCCCAGCCCAGGCTCCCTTCTTGCCCTACAGGGGCAGAGACTAAACCCTATTTTTAGCTCCCACATCACCTGCCTCCCTGGAGCACTAGAAGCCCCTGCAAAAAATCCACTCCTGACTCACTTTCTTAATGAAGTTGGGGGCTGGAGACATCTTGAAAGTTCCCTAAAGCCAGCAGTTTCTTCCTCCTCCCCATCTAGCTTGTCCTGTCTATGCCGTAAGCCAGATGGTGAGGGTGTGGGTGTGGCAGGACCCACATATGCCCGAGTCAGAGCAGGACTCTTGGTACCTAGTGCTGATGCTCATTGGGTAATGCTCAACAATCTTATCACTCCTCAAAGCCCTCTCATTTTTATTTATTTATTTAATTGGGATGGGAAGTCCCTGAGATAGAACTCATGATCCCTGTGCTTCTTTTGCTCAAGGCTAGCACTCTACCACTTGAGCCACAGCTCCATGTTTGGCTTTTCTACTTATTTCTGATAAGAGTATCACAAACTTTCCTGCCCAGGCTGGCTTCAAACTGTGATCCTCAGAATTTAGCCTCCTGACTACCAAGTTTATAGGTGTGAGACACCTACACTGGAAAGCTTTTATTTATTTGTTTATTTATTTATTTTGGGCTTGTGGCTTGAACTCAGGGCATGGGTGGTGTTTCAGTGCTCTTTTTGCTCATGGCTAACACTCTACAATTTTAATCCACAGCTTCACTTTCAATCTTATGGTGATTAATTGGAGATAAGAGTCACACAGACATTTCTACCAAGATTGGCTTTGAACTGTGATCCTTAGCTCCTGTTTAAGTAAGATTACAGGCATGATCCACCAGTACCCAGGCAAACCAGATTTTTAAGACACTCTTATTTTCAACAACCCAACAAGGAAAATAAGCCAGAAGTTGAGCTGTGGTTGAAATGTTATGGTACAGTTGCCTTGAACAAAATTGGTCTAGGATGGCCACCAGGGTCTGAGCATCGTGGTTCAATGCCAGCCTGGGCAGGAACGTCTGTGAGATTCAACTACAAAAAAAATCACCAGAAGACTGGAAGTGGCATTGTTGCTCAAGGGGCAGAGTGCTTGCCTTGTGCTGAAGAGCTGAGGGACAGTGCCCAGTCACAGAGTTCAAGTTCCATAGCCAACAAAAAAATGGTCCTGGACATGGGCAGGCCCTGAATTCAAGTCCTACCTAGAACCAAGAACAAAATAAATAAATAAATTCATTAAAAATAAAAGAAGAAACTGTAAAATAAAAAGAAAATATGTGTTGGAAAAAATAGACATTAAGGGAGTTGGGAGGTGTGATCAAGTTGGCAGAGAGTCAGCCATGAGATCAAGTCTAAGGTAGCAGCAGCACTGGCCTTTCCCACACAATCGTCTCCTTCCTCATTGACTACTTGAGCTGGGAACTGGGGGCATTGGTACAATTCCCCAAACCAGCAGCTCCTCCACCTGCCTGCAGTTCAGGCCAGGCTGCACATCTGCTGAGATAGAGAAGGCTGGAAGAGGGAGGAGTGGAGGCAGGGCCTGCCTCTGCCCTGATACCACCCCTCAGTTAATATTAGTCTATTTCTTTGGTTTTCCTTTCTGTTTATTTCTGGTCTCAAACTAGGATGTGAACTCAGTATTTGCCACTTTTACTCACTGACTAGTGCTCAACCGACTGAGCCATATCTCCAACAATTAGAGATATTTCATTTTTAAAATTAATTGACTTTTAAATTTATTTACATATTGTGGGGCAGGCCTAGAACCTGAACTCTTGGTTGGGTGCTGTCCCTGAGCTTCTTGCATTAAAGGCTAAAACTCTGGCACTTGAACCTCAGCTGCACTTCTATCTCTCTATTGTCATTAATTTGAGATAAGAGTCACAGACTTTCCTGCCCAGGCTGGATTCAGATTGGAACATTCAGATCTCAGTGTCATCAGTAGCTAGGGGTACAGGTTGAATCACCTGCACCAGCAAACCATGTTTTGTTTGTTTGTTTTCATTTTTTCTTTTTGTTTTTTGTTTTTCCCAGTCCTGGGGCTTGAACTCAGGGTGTGGGATCTGTCTCTGAGCTTCTTTTACTCAAGGCTGGTGCTCTACCACTTGGGTCAAAGTGCCCCTTCTGGCTTTTTCTGTTTATGTGATAAAGAGGAATCGAACCCAGGGCTTCATGCATGGTAAGCAAGCACTCTATAAATAAAACTCATTCCCAGGCCCTGAATCCATGGTTTTATTGAAACTCTCAATTTCTAAAAAATCAGCAAGATTAAAAAGGGAAAAAGAAGGTGAAACATGTCTTAAGCTATAGGCTGGTGGTTTGAACCTGAAACCCCTGATTCTGAGGAGGGTGAGAGCTGAATGATATGGGTTACGAACCACAGAACAGCCTAGTTTTTGAGAACTGATTTGGAAAATCACCAGCACAAATGAAGTAGAAGTTGCATGCTGCTGGCTCATGACTACACAAGTCTGGAGGTTGGGATCTGAGAACCACCATTGGAGGCCACTTCTGGCAGGAAATTGCATGAGGTTTGAAAATCCAATAAAGATACAAAGGCAAAAAGTAGGGATGTGGGCAAAAAGTGATGATGGACAGAGCACTGGTCTGGAATAGATTAAAAACGAAAATGAAAAAAGGAAAAACAGAAGAATGGAGTGGAAGTATGATTGATGAGGTCCTGGGTTACTAAATACAGTAATGTAAAAATGTAGTCCAATCCAAACACAAAAGGAGTAAATTTATTACGCATGGGTATATAGAGATATATTTAATGAGAGTACAGAAGGAATTTCAAATGTAAAAATGCCACAAAGGGATTTTTTTCTCTTTCTTCTTTGGTGCTAGATGGGGACTCAAACTCAGGACCTGACTATGGTTCATTGGCTATTAGTCTACCAACTGGGCCACACCTCCATCACCACATGCAAATCGTCTCAGCTTCTCATGCTTCTGTTCAGCAGCACATGCATTCTTTTGATTGCCCACTGGGTTTGCACATGACACTCCAAGGACAGCTCCAGCTGCAGCCTCTTGAAGAGGTAGGGGTAATTAGGGTCCCACAGCAAAATCTCTTCTAAACTGAGTGGGGTGCCTCTTGCCTATGCTCTTCCTATAAAGGAAGTGAGGTGTGTGGGTGATGGTAGGAAGGCAGCTTAGACAGGGGGCAAAGAAACAAAAATTTTCCCTATCAAATGACCCCAGGGCTTAAGTAAGCACTATGTGGACCTACCTCCAGGCACTCAGCCTCTGGACTGACCACTCTCAGCTATCAATCCTCGGTTTGCATGGCCACAGCTGTCTGGAGGTTGGCTTCAGGATACCCCACTTTCCCCTGCTCTGTGCATTCTAATTGAGCTCCCCATGAGTGCATGAGTTACAAAGGTTGCAGTGTCCATGCTGCAGCCCCTCGGGTTTCAGGCTATGACTGTAGCCACTGCTTCAGATTCCCCTACATTACTGCTGCCTCTTTTTGGCTTTTGCCCTTTTGCATTTTTGGCTCTTTGCCCTCATCCCTGGCCTGTCAGAGCCAAAAAGGACCTCCAGGAGGACCCCTCCACACATGCATCAAATGTACCCTGGACTCCCAGTGACTCCTGGTGGTCAGTAGGACTTATATGAACACTAAGAGAGCCTGAAGATAAATGTTACACACACATGAAAACTAGTATGATGGCTTGACCTTCAAGGTCTCTAGAAATGGAGGTTTGACCCCCATAAATTTTGCTTCACTATGAATTTTCTATTTTCACACTTAACACCATATACTTTCCTTGTGCTTCCTTTATTGGATTTTGTCTTACTCTTTCCAAAGAATTATTCTAGTGCGGGTTGATACCATGTCTCTGGTGATGACACCAACAGACTCAAGAGGAAAAGGAAGTGGGACATGGAGTACCCATCCTTTCCAAAAGAGTCCACCACAGGCCAGAAGAGCAATTCTTAGGACAGTGGGCACAGTTTCTGCCTCCCTCTCTGAATCATGGCTCAAGTTTGGAAAAGGATTTCAGGACACCTGAAGTATAGAATTATTGAAATACTGAATTATCTCCAAGACCAAAGAAACAACCACATCTTGTACATTGATCTCAAAAATATACCATGGAGTTCCAGTGAAAATGATTACTTAGATGAAGATAAGACACTGTTTAAAATACAGGGAGGGGGGACCAAGATGGCGACGGGGCAGTAGGGGAACGCCACAGCTCTCCCCAACCAAAAAGAGAGTTCGAGTTCCAACGCTAATCTCCCCAAGAGACCAACAACAACAAAAAGACGAACACTCAGAGAAAAACCGGAGGTGGAAAATAACAAAAAAAGAAAGAGAGGAAAAGAAAAATTTCAGAACAGAGAAGAGCGAAGACCCCTCCCCCAACCTTTACTGGCCGCGTGGCAGTGTGCCAAGTCACCGGCCAGCCGGCCCGGCGGGGGCTGCGGGAGCCCCAGATACACAGGGGGCCGCCTGCAGATCACCCACACAGAAGCCTCCTGAGGTACCGGCTTGCAGAACTGATCGCCAGGAACAGAGAAACCTACAAGCCGGGAGTCTCCACAAGGATCCCACCTCCACCCCTCACTCTCCACCCGAGCAAAGAGGCTCCATCCCGCCAAAGCTACCCGGCAACGGCAGCGCGACAAAGGGACCTATCTGCAGACCACCCTCGCAGAAGCTGCCTGAGGCACTAGACCCACCCGTTCGCGATCTCAACGACCCGGTGGGGACCGCCCGGGTCCCAGAGGCACAGGGGGCTGCCTGCAGATCACCCACGCCTGAGGCACCCGACCTGCCTGATAGCGATTGCAATGACCCGGCGGGGCGCCCAGGTCCCAGAGGCACAGGGGGCTGCCTGCAGATCATCTGAGCAGAAGCCGCCTAAGGAACCGGTGTCAGACCCACCAGATCTCTACAACTCGCGAAGAAGCCACCTGAGCGTGGACTCTGTGGACCCGACAGCTTCGATAGAGGCAGAGACAGAAAAGAATCACACAGAGCCACCACCGCCCAGCCCAGCCTGCAACCACCCCAACTGAACTCGGATTGCAACAACAACTGATAATCTACACCACACAGAAACAACCAGCTCCAGGGTGAGTACGCCAAAGGGGACAGTGTATCCCTCAAGGGAGACCAGAGCTGGAGGGAATCCCCAGACCCTGACCTAGACTCCCTACCCCAACACCCGGACCACAGAACCCACTAAAACTGGGAACTGTTCCAGAGCTCTACCAGCCCGTGGGGCACACTCTGCTGGACAGGCCAGAGCAAGAGTGCCCCTGGAAGGGAGCTTAAATGCCCAATCCAGGAATAGCGCCCCTGGGTCAAGACTACAAACAGTAGAAGGAATTTGAACTGTATCCTCCAGGCTGCATAACCTAGGTGGTATACACATCAGCACAGGCCTAATGAGCACGCTCCAGGTTGGGGCCAGAACCAGGCCTGGGGATCCGGTGCCTGAACAACACAACCAACTCCTCCCAACTGAAGTAAAAAGCTGAGCATACGCCTCAACAGAGGGGAGAAAATCAGGAAACAGCACTCCCCAGGAAGCACGCCCTTGACAACAAAATACCTGGAGGCCCAGGACAAGAGAAGCCCAAACCCCAACAAAACTCCACCCATATACCCTAGGCTGGAAATTGGGCAACACAGGCTGCCAGCAGGAATTCAGGCAGATAAAGCGGCTCAGCAGTAGAGTGAGAGTCTTGGATGTATGAGGCCCTGGATCTGATTCCTCAGCATCACAAAAACAAAAAGGGTCAGACGTGGTGCTGTGGCTCAAATGGTAGGGTTCCAGCCTTGAGCTGAAGAGCTGAGGGACAGCACCCAAACCTAGATTTCAAGCCCACAACCAGCCCAAAACAAACAAACAAACAAAAACACATCAGGAGCCCATAGCAGACTCCAGTATTTGGGAGAGTGCATCCAGAGCATCTGATCTTCCCAAGAGCACCCGTAGGAGCAAACACAAGCAGTCTAGGCTGCTCAACCCTTCCAAAGGCGGGAATTGCCAGCAATCTACAGCAGAGAGCTGAGAATCCTAAGTAGGTCAGAATAGCAGCTGGAAATAGGCTCCCAACAGAACCCGGATCAGGCACAGACTCTCTCTACCAATACAGAATTAGCAACCAAGCAAAGACAGACACACCAAAACAAAATTGCAGAGCAGTCTCCTGAACCCCCATGCGAAAATCACAGAGAAAAATCACAAGGTTTAACACCACCCAGGACAGCAAGCTCACCTCAAAAGCCAGCAGCCACGCAGGGGAGAACCCCAGTGGGAGCAAAGCTGGAATGGAAGACAAAAGCTACATCCAAGGGTTGCTGGAGGCAATGACTCAAGAAATAAAGCGAGAAATTGATCAGAAATTGAAAGAGCACAAGGATGAACTATCAAAAGGGATACAGGATATCAAACAAAATTTGGATGCAAAAATAGAAGCTGCACAAACCTCAGTAAGAAGTGAGATAAACGCCAAATTAGAGGTAATACATACTGAGATCAGTACTCTGAGAACCAACATTGAATGCATAAAGGGATCCATTTCCTCCATGCAAACCACAATAGAAGCCACTGTCAACAGAGTGAATGAAATGGAAGGTAGAGTGTCAGATACAGAAGACAGAATACACCAACTGGAACAAAAAGTGACAGATATGGAAAAATCACTCAAATTAAACCAAAGGGAAATTCAAGAGGAAGCAGATAATGCCAAGAAATTTAACCTTCGCATAATCAGAGTGGACGAAGGTGAGGAATTCCAGAGCAAGGGAATGCAAGACCTATTTAACAAGATAATCAGCGAAAATTTTCCCCACCTCAAAAAAGACCATCTTGACTACATTACAAAAGCTTATAGAACACCCAACAAGCAAGATTCCAGGAGAAACACTTCTAGACACATTATAGTAAAAATGATAGATCTGAATAATAAGGAAAAAATCCTGCATGCAGCAAAAATGAAGAAGCAGCTATACTACAACGGGAAAAATATTACAATCCCTGCAGATCTCTCCACACAAACAATGAATGCAAGAAAAGCCTGGGAAAGCACCCTACGAGCCCTGAAAACCAATAACTGCCAACCCAGACTGATATATCTGGCAAAGCTAGCATTCACATTCGATGGAGAACTGAAAACTTTTAATAGCAAAGAAAAACTAAATTAATACATAAACATTAAGCCATCATTACAAAGAATTCTAAGAGGGGGGACACAACCTGAAGAAAGCAACCAGGAACTGGGACCTGCCCCAAACAGGCATTACTCAAAGTCTAACTGAGCAAGCACAGGAGGAAAGGAAAGAAGAAAAATTTAGGAAAACGGAATGGCAGGGACAACAATGCATCTCTCTATACTTTCTCTTAATATAAATGGGCTGAATTTGCCAATTAAAAGAAAACAAACTGAGGACTGGATCAGAAAACAAAACCCATACATCTGTTGCCTTCAGGAGACCCACCTCTCAGCCAAAGATACAAACAAACTCAGAGTGAAGGGGTGGAAAAAGATCTACCAATCAAATGCCCCCAGTAAGAAAGCAGGCGTAGCTATCCTGATATCTGACAAAATAAACTTTTCATTAAAATCAATACAGAAAGACAAGGACGGACACTACATTTTAATACAGGGAATAATCCAACAGGAGGATATAACCATCATCAACTTATATGCTCCAAATATTGGTGCACCCAGATACATTAAACAAATGCTCTCAAATTTACAGAATAAAATAGATCCCAATATGATAATACTAAGAGACTTTAACACACCACTCTCACCAAAGGACAAGTCTACCAACCAGAGGACTGGCAAAGAAGCTACCGAATTAAGTGAGGCCATACTTCAAGCAGAATTAACTGACATCTACCGAGTATTTCACCCTAAAACAACACAGTACACATTCCTCTCAGCAGCTCATGAAGCTTTCTCCAAACTAGACCATATCATAGTTCATGCAAGGAACTTAAGCAAATACAAAGGGATCGACATAATCCCCTATATCCTATCTGACCACAGTGGAATCAAGCTAGCTATCAGTAACAACGCATACCGCAGAAATTTCTCTAATAGATGGAAATTGAACAGCACACTCCTTAACAATGCCTGGGTAATGGAAGAGATGAGAGAAGAAATAAAGCATTTCCTACAACTCAATGAAAATGAAAACACCTCACAAAGAAACTTGTGGGACACAGCAAAAGCAGTCCTGAGGGGCAAATTTATTGCCCTCTGTGCCCATATCAAGAGAATGGAGACAGACCAAGTAAATAATCTCATGTTGCAATTAAAACAGCTGGAAAAACAAGAAAAAATGGGACCTAAATTTACTAGACGAAGCCAGATAACCAAATTAAGAGCAGAGATTAACCAATTAGAAAATCAGAAAACCATAACCAAAATAAACCAAACAAAAAGCTGGTTCTTTGAAAAAATAAACAAAATTGATGGCCTGTTGGCTAGATTAATTAAAAAAAGAAGAGTGGAAACCTATATTAATAGGATTAAGGATGCCACGGGAAACATCACAACACGTACCCAAGATATCCAAACAATTCTGACAGACTACTTTCAAAAGCTATACTCTCAAAAGGAAGAAAATCTGGCAGAAATGGATGCATTTTTAGAGAAATACAAGTTGCCCAAACTGAGCAAAGAAGAAGTTAACCAATTAAATAAGCCAATATCCTATAACGAGATACAGGAAGCTATCAAAACTCTTCCAACAAAAAAATCCCAGGACCAGATGGATTCACAGCAGAATTCTATAAGACCTTTAAACAAGAACTAATACCATACTCCTCAAGCTCTTCAGAGAAACAGAGAAGGAGGGAGCTATCCCAAACTCATTCTACGAAGCCAATATCACACTCATCCCCAAACCAGGCAAAGACCCAAACAAAAAGGAGAATTACAGGCCAATTTCCTTGATGAACACAGATGCAAAGATCCTTAACAAGATTCTAGGTAACAGAATCCAGAAACACTTTAAAAAACATTATACATTATGACCAGGTAGGCTTCATCCCAGAGACACAGGGATGGTTTAACATACGTAAGCCAATAAAATTAATCAAACATATCAACAGAGCCAAGGTCAAGAAATCATGATTATTGCCACAGATGCAGAAAAGGCCTTTGATAAAATTCAACATCCATTCATGCTAAAAGCTCTGGAGAAAATAGGAATAGAAGGAACATTTCTAAAAACAATAAAAGCCATTTATGACAGACCAATAGCCAATATTATACTTAATGGGGAAAAGCTACAACCAATTCTCCTAAAATCAGGAACAAGGCAAGGATGCCCACTGTCTCCACTCCTCTTCAATATAGTCCTGGAACCCTAAGCCAGGGCAATAAGGCATAAAAAGACATTAAAGGGATCCGCATAGGGAAAGAAGAAGTTAAACTATTCCTTTTTGCAGATGACATGATATTATACCTTCACGATCCCAAAAACTCCACCCCAAACTCTTAGAAATCATAAATCACTTCGGCAAAATAGCAGAATACAAAATAAACCCACAAAAATCAGTTGCCTTCCTGTACACTGACAATGTACAAGAAGAGAGGGAAATAAAGGGATCAACCCCATTCACAATAACCTCCCAAAAAATAAAATATTTAGGAATTAACCTAACCAAAGATGTAAAAGAACTATTTAATGAGAACTATAAAAAGTTAAAGAAAGAAATTGCAGAAGACACTAGGAAATGGAAATACCTCCCATGCTCCTGGATAGGCCTACTTAACATAGTAAAGATGGTAATACTTCCAAAACTAATATACAAATTCAATGCAATTCCTATTAAAATCCTAATGAAGTACATCACTGAAATAAAGAAAACAGTCCAAAAATTCATATGGAACAACAAAAGACCTAGAATAGCCAAAACAATTCTAGGGGATAAAGACAATATGGGAGGGCTATCCATGCCAAACTTCAAACTCTACTACAGTGCTATAATAACAAAGACAGCATGGTACTGGCACAAAAACAGACCCGAAGACCAATGGAACAGAATAGAAGACCCAGAAATAAATCCACAGGCCTACAGCCAGCTGATATTCGACAAAGGAGCCAAAGACATACAATGGAAGAAACACAGACTCTTCAACCACTGGTGCTGGGAAAACTGGGCAGCCACATGCAGAAAACTAAAAGTGGACTCCAGCCTATCACTATGCACCAACATCAACTCAAAATGGATTAAAGACCTTAACATTAAACTTGAATCTCTGAAACTACTGCAGGACAGAGTAGGAGAGATTCTTGAACTAATAGGCACAGGAAGGAACTTCCTGAACAAAGTCCGAGGTTCACAACAAGTTGGAGAGAGACTCGACAAATGGGACTACCTTAAAATAAAAAGCTTCTGCACAGCTAAATCTATCACAACTAAGCTAGAAAGACAACCAACTAATTGGGAAAAAAATATGTACCAGCAATATATCAGGCAAGGGGTTAACATCCTGTATATACAGGGAGCTCAAGAAACTAATCCCTCCAAACCTAACAAACCAATTACTAAATAGGCAAGGGAACTAAAGAGGGACTTCTCAAATGAAGAAATAAAAATGGCAAAGAAACACATGAGGAAATGTTCATCATCCCTGGTGGTGAAGGAAATGCAAATAAAGACAACCCTGAGATACCACCTTACCCCAGTCAGAATGTCCCACATCCACAAATCAGCCAACGACAAATGCTGGAGGGGATGTGGAGAAAGAGGAACCCTATTACACTGCTGGTGGGAATGTAGTCTTATACAACCACTTTGGAAAGCAGTCTGGAGGGTCCTTAGAAAGCTAAAGATTGACCTCCCTTACGACCCAGTCATACCACTTCTAGGCATTTACCCTGAACAACAGGAACCAATATACAAGGACACGTGCACCTCCATGTTTATTGCAGCACTTTTCACAATAGCTAGGATATGGAAACAACCCAGATGCGCCACCACAGATGAATGGATCCAAAATCTGTGGTATCTATACACAATGGAATATTATGCGCCATTAGAAATGACAAAATAATGACATTTGCAGGGAAATGGATGGAGCTAGAAGGAATCATGTTGAGCGAGGTAAGCCAAGAACGAAGAGACAAACGGTACATGGTCTCCCTGATAAGCGGATGCTAAATCCAAAATGTTAGGTGATACGACAAAACTAACAGGACTTAAGAAACAAAGAACTCCCACTCATGTGGTTGAACCACTACTAAATATCCCCATGCTGCTGATCACATATATGGTATATAACATGTGAACACCGTTATATGGTACAGACTGTGATTGACAATTTGCTCCAGGAAAGTTAGAATGAACTTGTGACTTTAAATGAACATCATTATTCCACAATACTGTGAAATTCTGGAAATTATGTAATCATTTAATCACAATAAAAAAAAAAGAACCTTGGGGAAGGGAGGGAGGGAGGGGATGGTAGGGGGAAAACAATGGAGGGGGTAACAATGTTCAAGAGGAAGTGTACTCATTACCTCACTCATGTAACTGTAACCCTCTGTATAGTATCTTTACAATAGAATATATATATATATATATATATATATATATATATATGTATATATATATATATACAGAGAAACAATGGGAATGCCACTAGAATAGGCAGGGATAATTTGTGTGCAGAAGATATGGACAAGGGAGATGAATTGCAGTTGATTAACTTGGAAATGGACAGTGACAGAGAAGAAACTATTAAAGGCAATTAATGTGAAGATGGAAGGGGTGCCATGGAAATCTCAGATGGTGATTCTCGTGCAAGTAGTTATTCTTTGGCAAGTGATGATAGGAAACCTGAGCTTCCTAAGGCAAGACCTGGCTTTATTGCTTAGCTGGACTAAAACTGAAGATTCTCCTGCCTCAAGTTCATGAGTTCTAGGATTACAGTCTTGCACTACCACATTCCTGTTTGAAACATTTAACTCTTATGCTAGATTATTGCTTTTTCACCTTTGAACTTTATAAGCCTTACTTCGACATTTCTGGACCTTGCCATGAACATGTGTCTGAATTATGAGGAAAGGATCGTTCCAAAAGCTTCCCATACTGAAACACCTACCTTGGGTACCTGTTAACTCACTCTGCTCATCTGGCCTTTGTGGAGTTGTCCCTTCTGCTCTGGTCATTAAGAGGTCTGCCAGATTCTCATCTGCTTACCAGAAGAACACAGAGGTGGAGGGCTTAATATGGCAATGAGAAAGAAGAAGTTTACTTCACTGAAACTTCTGTTATTTGCCTTATTTTTGTTTGTCATGTTTACCTTGCTCACAGATTACATTCTTTTTATGGTATGATGGAGTAATACATTTATTTTCCTCAGCATTTAAGTTTAGTTATTTGTTTTCATTGAGACAAACTTCTGAGAAAGAACAACTAGCCTCATGTTCATTTCCACAAATGGATGTTTTGTTTTTCATATTCCCTTGTAAGACAATAATTATTGGTCTGGAAAGTCAGGAAATAGAAATAGATTAAAACTTTTAACAAGACATATTTATTTGTGAAGTTAGTAGGCTTTGGATTTTTAGTCTAAACTGTGTGTGACTAGTATTCAGTCTGGTCCACTCAGATGACAAACTTTTGGAGGTTTTGCTTTATTTTCTTGGCAAACCATTAAACATTTCTTCAGAGAACATAAAAATCAGACTTTCTTCTCTTCATAGAGTCCACTATGCTTCAGATAATTCATCTGTAATCCTCAGCCAAAATCCAGTGCATTTGCTTTTGATTTATTGGAGCAGTCTAACTGCCAAAAATAAGGGAAACCATGCAGCCTGTCTTCTCTGAGTCTGGATTACTTCCCACAATATAATGTTTTCTCTGTCTTTCCACATTGTTACAAATGGTATTCAATCATGCTCTCTGATGGATGAGTGGGGTTTGTGTGTGTGTGTGTATACACACACATATACATATGTGTGTGTGTGTGTGTGTAACCTCATACATATATGCCACATTTTATTGATCCATTCATGATTTAAGGTTTTTCTAGTTATTGGAAAGTGAGAGACATGAACCTTATCACCCGGTTTGTGGGCAGAGACATGAGCTCTTGGAGCAACAGTCCTGACCCTTGTTACTCTTTTTTATGGTCTGAAATGGCAACAGCTGATCAAATATTAATTTGTTCATTTTTGTAAATTCTGGGACCTGAATTCAGTGCCCGTGCACTGTCCCTAAGCTTTTTTGCTTAAATCTAACACAAAAACACTTGAGCCATAGCAACACTTCTGCTTTTTCTGGATATGTGGTTACTGAGGAATCAAACCAGGGCTTCATGCATTCTAGACAAGCACTTTATCACTGAGCCAGCTTCCCTGTCCAAGATTTTATTTTTTAAAACTAACATGTAATAGAACAAACTACATGAACAACTATATTATAGCAGGCAAACTCCTTGATTAGAACCATGACATCCCTGACCAGAAACCTGGGACACCAGGGCTTTGCCATATATCTCCTATGCAGTGAGTTTTATCCACTGATCAACATTTCATTGGCCTGAAAGGAAGCAGAGTGATGTGTTGTGAAACATGATCCAAGCAGACAGAGGGGGCCTCATTCCTCAATGTCAACACTGAGGATGAGTATTCACTAATCCCAGACCTTCGGGGAGGGGTTGTGCTAGTGGACACCAAGTATAAATTGTGTGGGGTCATAATCCAATGGGAAGATAAGCTAGGCGATTAAGAGATATAACCTTATTGAGAATCACATGGACTCCAAAACTGTGAACTAAAAAAGATCTCTTTGGTTTGATATTCTTGTTCTAACTTCCTTTTTCTGTACTCTGGCTTCTAAAGCCAGCTCTCATGTGTGAACTCTTCATATGCAATAAAATAAGCCATAAATAAGGCCAAATAATTGGTAATCTTATGGAAGTGAGCCAGGCATAGAATGGCTGTCTGGAGTTTCTTTTCCTATATGAGTTATGAAAATTGACTTATTCCTGAGATACAGAGAACATGATCTATGGCTGAGGGTATTGCTGCTGGATATCACCTTAGAGATCACATTTCAACACGTGGATATAACTATAAGAGAAAAAGTGACCAAGACTTTCATGTTCCCAAAATTATTGCCATACTGAGTGAGTCTGACACATGACATCCCATGACTGTATGGAGCAAGTGAACATTCTTTTGTTTTTAAAACATGTAGTATATGCATATATACATGCTTATACACATTACACTGACGTTAACTTTGTCCAAAGTTTTCATTTTGGTTTCAGAGGAAAGTGTTTGGATTTCACCATTCCAGAAACAGTCTCTCTCTGGGTGAGGATGTGAGAATGGGTCGAAATGATGACTTCCTTCTGTGTTTCTCTGGCAGTGCTGAAAACCAGACCAAGAGCTTCTGGTCTTCAGGTAAACAAATTGTTGATAGAGACTCCCTTCTCAAGAGATGCAATCGTCATGAATAGTGCTCACTGGACACTACAGTTTTAATTCCACAAGTGCCCAGAGCACACGAGCGAATGCTGGAGGGCACAGATGTGGGTGATTCTCCTTTAAGAAGGGCAGAAGGGATGAACACAGTGGCAGGAAACCTGTTCCTCAGCAGAAAGCCTTGCAAAATCTGAACATGACCCTATGTGAGGCTGGCTATTTGAGCACAGTCTTGGACAGGTCATGAGCATCTGAAGAGTATGGAATGTTCTGCTAAGCCAAAGGTTGACTAGCAGCCTCTCCTTGGGGGAAAAGGATGGTCTAAAAGTAAACACTTATTAGAAATCTCACTAAACCTTGTTTTTTATAAATAGTCAGTTCTTCAAGGCAGAGAAGTGAGAATGGATAAAGGAGAAGGGTCCTAGGACCACTGAATTTTCCCATCTTAGAGCATCATTTTCTTTCTCAACATACAGTAGAGAAACCACAGCTTAATCCCCCAGTCAAGCAGGAACTATATTTTCAACACAGTATATGCCAACATGTTCAGGTTCAGAGAACCCAGTGATAGTGGTTCCATTATATTCTCCATAGTCACTTTTCTCTTTTTTGAGATCGGGTCTAAGTAGGCCTTTGGGCTAAGCTACATGTGTATGCGGATCAGAGGCATATACCAGCATGCCTAGCTTCGTTACTACTTTTTATGTTTTCTGCCTTTTCAAGGTCAGTCAATAGCTCTAACATGGCTCTCTCCCATTTGTCTTCTATTCATGCCCTTACATGGTTCTCTTCGTCTGGTCTAACTGGAGCCATCTGTCTCTAGCCATCATACTGTTATGGTGGCCCATCTTGCTTCTTTCAAGCTAGCTCCATACACATCTGATTGTTACTAGGGAGTCTTTCCTGACTTGTGCTTTTCTCTTTTCCAAATGCCTGATTATGCAGGACATTGAAAGGAATTCCTGAATTTTCTCAAGAGTGTAAATGACTAATTCAAGGCTGTTAACAGCTTCCCACTTAAACACACAAGTAGTAGGCCAGGATTGGTGGCTCACATCTGCAATCTTCGATACTTAAATCCGGAGGATGGTGGTTCCAAGTCCAACCTAAGCAGAAAAGTCTTGAGATCCCACCTTCAAAATAATCACAAAAGAAGGGCTGTATGTATAGCTTAAAGTGACTCTACAATCTGAGCAATAGCTGTCATAGTATAGGTCACTTTGTGCTTCTTGTAGCACAGGCTCTTTAGTCCCAGGTTTGTACTAATAGCAACTCTTTAATTCCAACTTTGCGTATGTGTGTGTATGTGTACAACTTTACACACTCATGCACTTTTTGTGTACATTGAGTATTAATTAAGGTGCAGGTGCTTATGTTGCAGAGACTTCAAACAAATTTGAATCTTTCCAAATACAATGAGCCATCAAGAATTCTACCACTGTCATTATTCAGTACAAAGTTTCCATTTCCAAAATGCCATTTCGCTAGATGGTGTTTATCTATCCAAATTTACTTAGTCTTTCCTCTAGTTGACCCTCATCCTTCCATACCATTGCACATCCATACACTCCCCAGATTATTGCTTACAATGATCATCCCATGTTCCTGAAATAAGGATTCTTTAGTGAAAGAATTAGCATTTAATTGTTAGCAAGTCACCTTCTTCAGTAATAACTCACAACGAGCTTAAAGTTCTACCCTTAATTTGGTCGGGCTAGGTGGACACAGCATAATAAAATGGACAAAACATCATTTCAATGTCAGGGAGAGCACTATGGGACCTGACCTCATACCAATTTGTGATAAACATGGCCCTCACAGGTGAGGGCAGAATACCTTTTTGTCCTTGTGGGACTCCTGAATTTCAGGGAAGCAGGACGCTGAGACTGAGCCCTACCCTTACACTTCTCAGATTGCTGGCCAAGTTTCAGAAAAACTCAATAATCTGCTCAAGGAAGGTATGCCAAGCTACAGGTGAAGAAAAGACAGGAGCTAAAAATTTGGCATGGAATTTCTGAGAAGACACCTTTATACTTACTAAGAACTTAGGGCTTTTATAAATGGCTCAGGATTGGTTGTGGTCAGACAGTGTGGGTATGCAAGCCAATGAGGGGACTGGCAATTTCAATACAGTGTCATACAATAGTGACAAAAAGAGAATAACCCCAAATGGGGCTTCACTAGTCATCTACCTGATATCAAAGTATTGTGTCTGACCAGTACTGAGTGTGAACCTGGACTGCTGGGCATAGGACATAGGATGTGAATTGAGTTATAAATGGAGGGATGGGTTGATGAAAATAATTGTCAAAAGCAACAGTACACTCACATCTACCGGGGATCAGTCATAAAAGGACAGTGCACTCAACCATATGAACCCATTAGCACTGCTCATTCTTGGTTGCTGGCCAATCACTTCCTGCCTTATCAAACAGCATGCCATGTGGCAATGGTTTGGTGGACACAGAGGGCTAGCATATAAATATCAGTGAATACCTGGCATGGTAGTGGAGAGAACCAAGTCTTGGCCACCCTGCACTGCTTATTCCCAAGGTTCTCAGCCTGTTAGCTCCTTGTGGCAAACTCACTTCTCCGATGGGAACAGGTGCTGCCTGCAGGCCTCCCTGTTTTGCGCTCCAGGTCTCAAAAGTCCCCCAAAGGCTGGTCTAAAAGTGTGGGACCCTAATGCAGGCAAAGCCCAAGTGTTGGAAGTTCCAATTCATAGCAGTGACAGGGTGCTGCAGAGCTCTGTAATGTGTTGTACCTCCAAGGGAAGGAGGCACTGTTGGTACATGAATGCAACAGGGTTTCCTGATCCTCCCTGCCCAACAGCAGCTGTTCTGGCTTGAGCAGTACAAAGGAATGAGGCATGAGACACCTTGGGGACAAGCACCCACCAGTAGAAGGGTGGCTAGGGCAGGTACATCTACAAAGAACAGTGCCAGTACTGGGGGCTGTGCTCTTTTATCAACTTCTCCACATTTCACTTTTCAAAAACATCTTAGACTTTAGAGTAAGTTTCAACCTATGGACAATTTACATTAGTGTTTCTCTGGACTGTCCCAGCTCTCCCTCAATGCACATGTCATAAAACATATGAATCAAAGCCAGAACATTTCCATTGAAGTCAGATTAGTCACTAAACACAAACCCTATGCCAACCTCACCATTGCCTACTTCTGCCCACCCTTCTCTCACTCAGGAGTCTATCTGGCCCTGCAGATTCCTGCTCTCTTTCCCTTTGAGGAACAAAAGTGCCCACCATACCTCCATGGTTAGACATCGTGAAGGGTTCCACTCAGCATTTGCTGTCTTTGTAGGCATAGATTGTCGAATGTCAACAGACTCTTCCTCTTTGCCAGCAGTCCACAGAGCAACATATGCTACAGTCATCTCAGCGAATCTCACTGGGACACGAGTTCACCAAGCTTACACTTGTTCATGGTACTCGTGTTAGAAGTCAGAGTCTTGTACTTAATAGGTAGGTGACCTATACTCCAATTTTGTGCTGGTCATTTTTAAGTTGTGATCTTGCTTCCTATCCAGGTAGATGCCAGGGCCTGGACTCACCTATTTTAAGCTTCCTATTTTAATGAAGTTGATATGCATCCCTAGCTTAAGAGGAGATGTCACCCACTTTTTGGCTTGGGTTGGGCCTGAATAATGATCATCCACATCTCAGCATCCTAAATAGTTAGGATTACACAGGCGACTCCCAGCTCCAATGTGCCTTCCTTCTCAACACTACCCACTCAGCAATGACTGACAGTTTTCTCTCCTGTTACTCTTACCCTCTGGAATTTCAGAGAGGAGACACACATTTTCTTCTTCATTGTACTCTAATTGCTCCCAAGATTGCCTGAAATTGTACTGTCTATCTCCCCTCATTGTAGGCTCCATAAGGAAATGATACCCCCAGATCCTGGATGTTTATGCATGAGGAGGTAGGTCCCAGTGACACAGAGGTAAACTTAGTTATGAACCCCAAAGGGAAGTCCTGCTACTCCAGCTGTGGGCTGTCAGTTCCTTCTGCAACTCCCTCAGCTACTCCCTCAGCTACAGTCATCCTCCATGCACTCACCACACTGATGGGTATGAAGACAGCATCATGCCAATTGGCCAGGTCAAACTCCGGGCACCCAGTGATGGAGCTGGAGGAGTTGCACTTGTCCCCCTATCCAACCTGACATCCAGTCCCTCCCTTCAACGGGTTCAATCTCTGTGGATGCTCCTCTCTACAAACTCTCTCAGTCTCTCTCTAGAAGTAAGGAACAGGTATATGTAATTGAGAAAAAGCAAACACAATCTCTCATCATGAATGGGCTAATTTAAATAGTGAAAAAACCCACAAATTTATACTGAACCCCTCTCCCCACTTCTTTTATTTATGTAAGTTTGCTCACTAATTGCTTTTGTGTGTCTGTTTTGGGAGGTATATGGGTACAGGTGCGAGGTTGGGGTTGTGAATACTAGGACTTGAAGTCAGGTCCTTTGGCTCTTAACTTTTGTTCAAGGCTGGCACTCTTAACCATTCCAGCCACTGGTCCACTTGTGGCTTTTTCCAGGCTAAATGAAATAAGAATATCTTGGGTTTCTCTGCCTACACTGGCTTCAAACTGCAATTCTGGTATCAGCCTCCCAAAAAGCTAGTATTACAGGTGTATGTGTGAGCAACTGGTGCATCGCCTCCCACTGCCACTTTAAAAGGGCAGCTTTTAGCTTGTGAAGATAAAGAGTAATTCTTGATAGAAAACTGTATCAGTGTGATTTGTACAGATCTCGAGGCTCCTCATGGGAGGAATGGCCTCCTGGGAAGGATCACAGAACTACCTGAACCAAATAGATTTGATGAAATGTCCCCAGAGAACACACTGGATACTCTGAGTAGAACAACACACAAACCACAGATTTTAAAGAAATTGTCTAAAATAATTTTTTAACCAAGGTACTCACAGATGCCCCTCCCATAATCTTGGGAAAGATAACAGTAGAGCAGCCATCTGGATCCTGTCCGAAGTGGTTATAGAGTGTTTGGAACCAAGCGATTTCCTTGGCCCAATCCACATCACAAAGAGGCAATATGGATGCTCCTACTCCAATGGCTGGGCCCTTTACTGCTACAATATTAGGCTTCTTAAACTGAATGAAAGTATTCACTAAATTTCTAAATTAAAAAATATAAATGGGGAACAAGTAAAAACATTGCATGTGTGAGCAGATGACAAAAATCTATTCTAGATTGCAAGTTGCCAAACAGAAAACGTGCAAATCATAAAAGCTAAGATTTGTTAAAAAGCCTTCTCCCAGAAAAGGTAGACTGTGGATCTACTGGTTGCATGTTGTAAAAGCTTACCTACAGCCTGGATATCACGCAAAGGTGGCTGCTGCCACCGGTTGTAGATGACATAGCCAGAAGTGCTTTGGGTATTTACAGTGGCTCTTGGCCACTCTGACCATTATATGTAGCATTTCCAACTTTCTCTTTGAATACCCAAGGATCATACTGACTTTAGGGCGTTCTTGTGTTGAAGAAAGAGAAAATTCAGAGTGAACTTGGCACCAAGATTGTCTGGTAGTGACTGAATGGTATTGACTAAGGATAATAACCTGCCCCTGCTAGGAGACTTTACACATTGAATCTGGAAACAACGGGTATTTTCTAAGGTCTTATAAACTGGACTAAATTAACTTAGGGATATGGAGCTCGGCTAATTTAAGACATGAGGTTGGAAAGAAACATCATCAAACATCCCAATGCCTGTATCCCATTATGTGTTGGTGGATGCTACTGGCACAGGAGATTGGAGAGCAAAGCAGGCTTGGGGGAAGGTGGCCTTTGCAGGGGACAAGAAATTGCCACAAAGCACAGCCAATGCTTTGTTGGAGTTTGTTTTTACAAGCTTTGTAGTTCCAGGGAGGTTGATGCTATACTATATAGGGAATCTGCTTCTTCCTCCCCTGCCATACAGCTGATTCTGTTTTCAGAGGTGGTTTCTTGTTCTGATTTCACACAGTAGAGGAAAGCATGAACTTATACCTACATATATACAAAGTGATTCTTTTTATGTAGTTTGAGTCTGACCATTGAAGAACAACTACAAGTTTTCATATACAGAGTTCTAAGTCAGGGCTTTACTGAAAACAGCCATTGAGACACTTCCTACTAATTCCCCATCCTCTGAACACTATCAAGATGGAATATAGTCCTGTATCTCCCCTTGCCTCCATGTACCTCCCCACCACAAGTCCTGAGGGTTGAACTCAAGGTCTTCTGTTTAGTTGGCTGGCATTTGACTATTTGAATCACACTTCCAGTCCTATCTTCACTAAGCACTTGGAGGCTCAATTTTTACAGAGTTTTCTTTTTTGGGGGAGAGGGTCTGGTCGTAGGACTTGAACTCTGGGCCTGGGCACTGTCCCTAGCTCTTCAGCGCAAGGCTAGCGTTCTACCACTTAGGCCACAGCGCCATTTCTGGCTTTTTTTCTTTTTGCGTATGTGGTTCTAAGGCATCAAACCGAGGGCCTCAGGCATGCCAGGCAAGCGCTCTACCACGGAGCCACCATCCCAGCCTTTAACAGACTTTTCAAATTGAGCTTGCCAAGATCGTCTGGATGGATTTTAGACATTTGAGTAGCTAGGATTACAGATGTGAACCACCTGTATCCCTCTAGATTATATTGTAAGGAGGGAGGTTGGGAGGTTTATAAAGAACACAGGAGTACAGGGCTTGCAGAAGAAGATTCCAGCAACTGGTGTGAGGTGTAGTCCATTAGGTGAGGCCGACCTCATCTCAACTTTGCCATTTTCCCCCAAGGTTAGTACTGTTTTTACACTGCAAGAATTAATTATTTTAAATTAGCAAACTACATTAATATCTGAGTATTCTAAATGAGATGGCACAGGCCTTGTTAGAAAGTTCACACTGCGGTTTAATGATAAATCTGTGGTGCATAAACACATAAGAATCAAAAACTGTCCACTATTCCATGCTTTTCCCATGATATATTTGTACATATATAAAAAATTCTGGTCTCAAAGTCTATGATGAAAATCAATACCAGGATTGATACAGGATTGATACATTGTTTTATAACTGCAATTTCTATTTTTGCCTGGTGTGATAATAATGTCAAATGAGGTTATGTCTCTGTTTTAGAGATCCATGCTAAATTTACCATCAGCCCTCCTCAGAGGAAGAGTGCCATGATGATGTGTGAATTCATTTGTAAATATGAGTTGAACAGAAACTCAATTTGTTAAAACACAGCGACCCATCAAAGCTCTGTAGAAATGACCTGTCAGGAGAGACCTCCCCAGGCCACAAAGCTGTAGTTTCATGAATTACAAAAATCCAGCTGCAGTATATCTAGCGGTAAGAGATCATGATGGACCTCAAGAGGAAAATGTGTACAACTTTGTTAAGTATATATAGGGTTTTGTTTGCTATCCATGGGTCTTGAACATAGGGACTGGCCACTGTCTCTGAGCTTCTTTTTTATTGTGAAAATACCATACAGAGGGGTTACAATTACATGGGCAAGATAATGAGTACATTTCTTATCAAGCATTGTTGCCTCCTCCTTTGTTTCCCCATACTATCCCTTCCCCTCTCTACCCCCCACACCCTCCTACCACCACCACCCCACCCACCCCAGTCCCTCACCCGACCAAAGTTGTAAAGTTTGTTTTTCAACATAACGTCTTGTACATCTCATTGTTGTAATGAGTCCAACTCTAACCCAATTTAAACGATTTGTTTTTTTCCCTTCCCCTCCACAAATTATATCAACATCAAATACAGTGAAAGCAGGGCTTATACCATGGTGGAGGTACATACAAAGCAATAAAGAAATCATCTTTTAAGTATGTTGGAAACAATCACAAGAAAGAAAAAAAGACATTTGAATCCTTATCTTGGAGTTCATTTGAACTAACATCAACTTGTCTGACAGTTTCTGTTTGTCTTAGACATATAATAGTTATTGCAAATAAGGGAAACTATGGGACCTATATTTCTTTGGGCTTGCCTTACTTCACTTAATATAATTTTTTCCAAGTCTTTCCATTTCCTAACACATGGGACAATGTCATTCTTTCTGATGGAGAAATAGAATTCCAAGGCTAGTCTTCTACCGAGTTCTAACAACACTTCCAGTTTTTCTGAGTAGTTTATTGGAGATAAGAGTCTTATAGACTTTTTTTTTCTGGGCTGGCTTCAAACTGCAATCCTCAGATTTCAGCCCCCTGAGTAGCTATGATTACAGGCATGAACTAACAGGCTCCTGGTATATATATATATATATATATATATATATATATATATATATATATATATATATATATATATATATATATATATATATATATATATCTTTAAAAACTTACAATTAAAACCCACAAAGATTAAAAGGTGCACAATGCAGCATACTCAATTTTTATTTTTTCCCACTGGATCTTTGGTGAACTGAGTGAAAGATTTGCCGCAAAATTAGTTTATGAAGACAGAATTCCTTCTGCAAAGACCCTTGACATGGTCAGATAATAAGTCAGACCCTCATAGAAGGGAGTAGGAATTGTCTCGGAAAACCAGGCAACAAGATCTGAATTAGGAAGTAGTGTGCTGCCTTCCTCAGCTTACTCAGCTTTATTATCTGAAGAAGGAAGGATTGAGTGGGAAGAGGTCAAGTTCTAGGGGCAGTTTTGGGGTTTATTTTGCTCTCTCTCCAAATCCTCTAGTATCGGACTGCTGAGTAATAGCCTCTTCCTTTGAAAACTCCCCACGTTATCTCACTCTATCATGAGAGGAGATCTCACTTCTGTGGAGAGGAGCTTGCTTTTGCATCCTTCAGACACATAGTCTGCAGACATCAAAAGACCAATGCTACAAATGGAACCCAAGCTACTCAGTTTTATAAATGATGTAAGGGCCATTTTATGACAATGAATCTGCAAACTGACCATCATCAATCCAATAGTTGAAATAGCAGCCCTAGACAGTGGATGATGTAAGATGTTATTTGATCTGCATTCTCACTTCCCTTCCTTTCCATTTTGGATATTTGCCACAATTTGGATCTTAGCATCAAAAAGTTTAAGAAAGTGAGACATGACCCCAGAGAAATAAGCAAAAAAAAATATACAGAAAGATTGTTTTGTGTAATGTCCTCTTAGGCAAATAAAGTTTTTTTTAAATAAAATGAGTAAGAAAGAAAAAGGTTAAGTGAAATTGCTTTAAATAAGTATTTTTTCTGATTCTCCCATATTCCATTAAGAAAAATTCTCGTGACAAAAATAGATTCACTCAAAGCAGCAATAACGCAGGTTTTGCAGAAGCACAATGTTTCTGTTTCCTATAATATCAGCTGAACCTTCTGTGGGAGCCAGGAGAAGAACATGGCAGTGTGATGCTGGTAGAAAAAGTAGTAGTGAGGATCTGATGAAAACATGCATCGAAACTCACCTAAAAGTGCAGGAGATGTGGTTTCTGCTTAACTATCTGTATCTATCATTTTTCTTTTTCTAATCCCAGTTCTACAAGCCTCAGCCACTGTCAAGATCAGATGTACAAAGTCACCACAGAAGACAATGGTGTGTTTGTGTGTGTTTGTGTGTGTGTGTGTGTGTGTGTGTGTGCGTGTGTGTGTGTAAAAAGTGAGGCTTAAAGTCATGCAACATATCCTAAACTATGGTTTAACAATAAGCAGTGTCCACACATTGATATGAGGTTTTGAAAGTCTAGAGCAGAATTATATCCACTGATTAAGGTTTATAATTTCAAGTCAAGTAATAAGGCAGTGCCTTCTAGTACTACATCACAAAACTCCAACTAAAGAACCCAGAATAATAATGGGATTATAGCATTTCAAACCACAGGCATGTTATTCTGGGGAATAATAGAGATGAGGAAGACTGAGGTCCCAGGCTAGTCTAGGCAAAGTGTTAACAAAAAGACCTTATCTCAAGAAATACTTCTGGCTAGGTGGTTCATGCCTGCAATCCCAGCTCTGAGGGAGGTGTATGGACTCAATGCCCCAAAATTACTTTAAATACTGAAAACAAGAAGAGGGCTGGTGGTTTGGTAGAGTGCATGCCTAGCATGTATAAGGCTTTGAGTCCAATCAAACAACAATACTATAAAAAAAGCAAACAAATGTAAGATGTGCTCATTAGATGGATTCAAATACCTATGCAAGAAGCCATAAAAGTACGGCTTCTTTCCACTCTATAAGAAATATTTAGAATTTGGTGAAGTTATGAGAAGTGTGCAGCACAAGTACTATGCAGCTGTACATTATCTATACAGCACTCTTAATCACCATGCCTGAGCACTTGCTGGATTTCACTTAGACTTAAAATCAGTTATTGGCCTCTGGTAAGCAGACATTTATGTCAGACCCATAGAAAGAGCAGATAAGTTAATTGAGTCAATTGAGTTAAATGATAGACATCTGGAAACAACCTGCTTAAACTGTATACAAAGGAAAACCACCAACACTAGAACTTAATATTTGGTTATTCCCAGTGCAAATTGAGATGTTTGCAGTTGTAGAGCTTTCCTGGCCTTTGCATGCTGGCTTTTCAGATACTAGTCAATGTGTATGCATAGAAAGCTCCATTGCTGTGTGCTCTGCCACAACACTAAGACCATTAGTGTTGTAGGATGATAGGGAAACTCCTCACAGAACACAACATAGCCATTGTTATCTTGCACGAATAAGAAAGCTGTCAAGCTGGGCACCAGTGGCCCATGACTGTGAACCTAGCTACTCAGGAGGCAGAGATCTAAGTATGGCAGTTAAAAACCAGCCTGGACAGGAAAGCCCTTGAGATACTTATCTCCAATAAACCACCAGAAAACTAGCAGTGGCACTATGGCTCAAGCGATAGAGAACTAGCCTTGAGCCGAAGAGCTAAGAGACAGTTCCTAGGCCTAGAGTTCAAGACCAATGACCAACAAAACAACAAAAAAAGAAAGAAAGGAACAAAGAATAAAGAAAGAAAGAGAAAGAGAGAGGAAAGAAAGAAAAGAGAGAGAGAAAGAGAAAGAAAGAAAGAAAGAAAGAAAGAAAGAAAGAAAGAAAGAAAGAAAGAAAGAAAGAAAGAAAGAAAGAAAGAAAGAAAGAAAGAAAGGAAGGAAGGAAGGAAGAAAGAAAGGAAGGAAGGAAGGAAGGAAGGAAGGAAGGAAGGAAGGAAGGAAGGAAGGAAGGAAGGAAGGAAGGAAGGAAGGAAGGGAAAATTGAAAAACAGAAAGACACCTGTCAAGATGAGAGCTATGGCAAAGCTTCAGCCTCTGCAGATAAAGATATCCTGACCTGGGAGATGGCTCAAGGACAGAGGAATTGCTCTTAGTAAGAGAAAAATTTTCCACTGAGCACATACCACTAGAATGCAGCAGATGCCCAGCACTTGCCTACTGCCCCAAGTCCGTGTGGCCAGAGTCATTAGCAGCCTAGCTGCCAAGTCCCCTCTGCTTCCCACCTCCTGGGAACATTGTGGACCAGCTCAGAAGGAGGTTTCAGAAGAGCATAAAGAGCCATGCAGCAAAGCAGTGGTGCAAAAGCACAAAGCACATGTCTCTCACCTCTGGGTTTACAGTTATTCTCAGATGATTTGTGGATAACAAGACTTGGGGGAAGCTTCCTGAAATTACTCTGTATCCATAGGCACTCTTTGTCTGCCTCACACTGAAAGGCAACAACTTGTCTAAAGGCTGGTCTCCTCTATCGCCAATAAATTCCTTTTCCCAGTCATCACTCCTGTAACAGACATATGTATGTTGGCTGATAGCACATCCTTGAATAGAGATGTACCTGCCAAGGTTTTGAAATCACAGTGGTCTGTGAAGTCCTATCACCAGTTGTCTTCCACTATCATCTCAGAATTAGACCCAAAGCGGGTCGCAATTCTAGGACTAATCAACAAAACACTGTCCATATGAGAACCTTGTCAAAGTCTACCTAAAGATACCTTTTAGTTTAATTCTATGTCTGACAGAATAACCACCCCCTACTTTTTTGGTCTAGGATATGTACAGCTCTAAACTGGGAGACTTTTAGAGAATGAGATTAGAGAGAATGGGTCTTCTGGACAGGATCTGCTATAGGTATGACAAGGTGGAAGGAAAAAGGAAACAGCGTAAGGAAATATGATTAACAAGGCCGAAGTGGTCAAAAGAAATCTCTCCAATGCAAGAAGGTCCTTCTGACAAACCTGTTCTTGTTGGGCCACGGCCTGGTATGGTGGTGCCACTTTAGACTCTGGTCCCATTAGAGCAACATACATGTCAGGGCTTCTTCCTTCCATGGCCTAGGATGACTACGAGAAGTTCATTCCCTGTTCCTATCTCTGCTTTCTAAAAGGGTACATACATCAAGCGGCTCTCTTCTTTCCCGCTACAAACATTCTACCAGTGTTCCCTCATGACACAACTCTTCAGTGCCAATCTGGGTGTTTTTCCATGAGTCCTAATATTTTGTCTTCTGAGCCTAACATTTGTTTTTTGTTTTTGTTTTTTGTTGATATTTTACTTTTTTACATTTTATTTTTATTTTATGTTTTTTCTTGCTGAAAAAATTAATTTTATTTAATGTGCAAATACTATACAGAGTTGTTACAATTACATAGGCAAGATAGTGAGTACATTTCTTATCAAGCATTGTAGCCTCCTCCTTTGTTTACCCTTCCCATCCTCCCTGCCCCCGACCCAATCCCCCTCCCGCAAGTTGTAAAGTTCGTTTTTGACATGACAAATTGTACTTCCTCATTGTTACAATAGGTCAACCTGTATTCTTATTTGAATGACTTCTTTTTCCCCTTCCCCTCCACAAATTATACCGACATCAAATATAGTGAAAGCAGGGGTTATACTGTGGGGGAGGGACATACAAAGCAACAAAGAAATAATCTTATAATTGGGTAAGAAACAAATGCATGAAAGAAAAAAAAACATATAAAATACATATCTTAGGGTTCATTTTCCAAACATCTCCTTATCTGACCTTTTCTGCTTGACGCATATATATATATATACTAGATATTGCAAATAAGGGAAATCATGGGACCTATGTTTCTTTGGCCTTGGCTTACTTCACTTAATATAATTTTTTTGAGTCTTTCCATTTCCTAACAGATGAGGTAATGTCATTCTTTCTGATGGAGGCATAGAATTCCATTGTGTATATATACCACATTTTCTTGATCCATTCATCTACTGAGGGGCATCTGGGTTGGTTCTAGATCTTAGCTATGGTAAATAATGCTGAAATAAACATAGTTATGCTGGTAGCTATAGTGTGGTCTTGTTTGTAAACATTTGGGTAAATGCCCAAAAGTGGGATTGCTGGGTCATAGGGGAGTTCTATGTGGTGTCTTTTGAGGAACCTCCATACTACTTTCCAAAGTGGTTGAACAACTTTACACTCCCACAAACAATGAAGTAAGGTTCCCTTCTGTCCACATCCCCTCTAGCAACTATTGTTATTAGAGTTCTTGATTTTTGCCATTCTAACTGGTGTGAGTTGGTATCTAAATGTTGTTTTGATTTGCATTTCTTTTTATGGCTAGGGAGGTTGAGCATTTCTTCCTGTGTATATTGGCCATCCTTCTTTCTTCTTCAAAGAAGTTTCTCTTTAAATCTTTAGTCCACTTATTTATTGGGCAGTTGTTTCTTTGAGGATTTGTTGTTGGGGGATTTAATTTGTTGAGTTCGAAGTATATTTTAGATATGAGACCCTTGTCCGTTGTATGACTAGTGAAGATCTTCTCCCAATCCGTGGGCTTTCTATTGATCTTGCTAGCTATGTCCTTTGTCATGCAGAAGCTCTGCAACTTTATGCAATCCCATTTTTCCAACATTTCTTTGATTTGTTGTGTTTCTGGGTCTCTATTAAGAAAATTTCGGGCAGCGCCAAGGAGACCTAGGGTTTCTCTTATTCCATCCTGTAATGTTTTCAGTGTCTGCTTTGACTCCGAGGTCTTTGATCCATTTGGAATTGATTCTGTTACATGGTGATATATAAGTATCTAGCTTTAGTTTTCTACAAGTAGTTAACCAGTTTTGCCAGCACCATTTACTGAAGAGGCTGTCTTTCTTTCATTCTATTTTTTTATCTCCCTTATCGAAGATTAGATGGCTATAGGTCTGTAGGTTCATTTCTGGGATTTCAATTCAATTCCATTGGTCCTGAGGTCTGTTCTTGTGCCAGTAACTAGCTGTTTTGATTACTATGGCTTTATAGTAGAGTTTGAAATTTGGTATTGATATTCCTCCAGCAGTGTTCTTTCCGTTGAGGAGCGTTTTTCCTATTCGGGGTCTTTTATTGTTTCAGATGAATTTTTGGATTGCCTCTTCTATTTCCTTGAAGAATGAGGTTGGAATGTTGATAAGTATCACATTGAATTTGTAGATATCCTTGGGAAGTATTGCCATTTTCACGATGTTAATCTTTCCAATCCAGGAGCATGGGAGTTTTTCCCATTTTCTAAGTACCGTTTTTATTTCATTTTTCGTTTTTGAAGTTTTCATCATAGAGGTCCTTCACTTCTTTGGTTAAGTTAATTCCTAGGTATTTTATTTTTTGTGGGGCTACTACAAATGGAGTTGCTTTCCTAATTTCAGCCCCACTTTTCTAACATTTGTTACCTTTTCCTCCTTTTGGTGCTGGGGACTGAACAGAGAGTCTTGTGCATGCCAGGGATGTACTCTACCATTGAGTTGCATCTTCACTCAGAGCTTTGCTTATCATACTAGTCAAGGACTCTATTAAATATTTGATACAATTACCAAGGTACATGAAAATAAGGCAGATGCTGCACTTAGCATTTGGACAAAATAATCACCCTGTCTATAGGAGTCACCTCAATGTTGGCTTGTGTGGCAATGAGTGCAGACCTCTGGCTAGGAGGAAACAAAAGCCATGCCTGAGAAATATATGGTGATCTACTGATATAATTATCAAGAAGAGTTTTCTGAGGGGTGAGGCAAGAGTTATTAATTGTGAAACAAGAACTACTTCGTCAAGAGTGTAAAGTAATAATCCAAAGCCACCAGAAAAGGCTCATAAATGAGTATTTAAGAGAAAACAAAAAAATATTCTTAGTCATTTGTTGTTGGGGGATTTAATTTTTTGAGTTCCAAGTATATTTTAGATATGAGACCCTTGTCCGTTTTATGGCTAGTAAAGATCTTCTCCCAATCTGTGGGCTTTCTATTGATCTTGGTAGCTATGCCGTTTGCCATGCAGAAGCTCTGCAACTTTATGCAATCCCATTTGTCCAATCTTTCTTTGATTTGTTGTGTTTCCTGGTCTCTATTCAGAAAATTTCGGCCTGAGCCAAGGAGACCTAGGGTTTCTCCTATTCCATCCTGTAATGTTTTCAGAGTGTCTGCTTTGACTTCGAGGTCTTTGATCCATTTGGAGTTGATTCTGGTGCAGGGTGATATATAAGGATATAGCTTTAGTTTTCTACATGTAGTTAAAAAATTTTGCCAGCACCATTTACTGAAGAGGCTGTCTTTCTTCCATTCTATTGTATCAAATCCTCAAAGAAACAACTGCCCAATAAATAAGTGGGCTAAAGACTTAAAGAAAAACTTCTCTGAAGTAGAAAGAAGGATGGCCAATAGACACATCCCTAGCCATAAAAGAAATGCAAATCAAAGCAACATTGAGATACCACCTCACAACAGTTAGAATGGCAAAAATCAAGAACTCTAACAACAACAGATGCTGGAGGGGATGTGGACAGAAGGGAACCTTACTTCATTGTTGGTGGGAATGTAAACTTGTTCAACCACTTTGGAAAGAAGTATGGAGGTTCCTCAAAAGACTTCACATAGACCTCCCCTATGACCCAGCAATCCCACTTTTGGGCATTTACCCAAATGTTTACAAACAAGATCACACTAAAGCTTCCAGCACAACTATGTTTATTTCAGCATTATTTACCATAGCTAAGATATGGAACCAACCCAGATGCCCTTCAGTAGATGAATGGATCAAGAAAATGTGGTATATATACACAATGGAATTCTATGCCTCCATCAAAAAGAATGACATTGCCCCCTTTGTTAGGAAATGGAATAACTTGGAAAAAAATATATTAAGTGAAGTAAGCCAGGCACAAAGAAACACAGGTCCCATGGTTTCCCTTATTTGTAATATCTAGTATATGTATGAGTCAAGTGGAAAAAGTAAGATAATGTTATGTTAGGAAAATGAATCCTTAGATAGGTATCTTAATGTTTTTTTTCTTTCATGCATGTGTTTCTAATGCATTTATAAGATTATTTCTTTGTTGCTTTGTATGTCCCTCCCCCACAGTATAACCCCCGCTTTCAATATATTTGATGTCAGTATAACTTGTGGAGGAGATGGGGAAAAACAAGTCGTTTAAGGATTCAGATGGACCTGTTGCAACAATGAAAAGTACAAATTGTCATGTCAAAAACGAGCTTTACAATGTCGGTGGGGGGGAGATGGGGAAGGATTGGGTGGGCGGGGAGGGGGGAGGCTGGGAAGGGAGGTGAAGGGTAAACAAAGGAGGAGGCTGCAATGCTTGGTAAGAAATGTATTCATTATCTTGCCCATGTAATTGTAACCCCTCTGTACAGTATGTTCACAAATAAAATAAAATTTAAAAAATATTCTTAGTCAAATACTGGTAGATACGCTAGGTGGGACCTCCATCACAGCTTGGCCTCAATCCTTAACCCACTGAGGAGTGAGAGTGCTTTGGCCAGACCTGCCTTCAGTTCTGACCCAGCAGCCTTATTGGGTTTGGGGATCATCCAACCTGATCAGTTCCAGTACTAGAGTCCCAGGAATGTCAATTTGCTGGCCAACACCTACTCCCTAGGACTCCCACATTAGAAGCTAATTGCACTTTGATATACCTTGGGGCAAGGACAGAAAACATCTTGCTTCTAGTCACAGATCACCCCCTGGGGAAGTTTACTTTCTAATGAGTGAGATCAGCTTGGCTTAAAGATCTATACCTCACTCATCTCCACCCTACTCCAACCTCAGGCCTGGTAGAGGAAAGCTTAGGGAAATTACTATTTCCCAACTTTACTAGCAGCAAGGAACTTGCACCTCACCCAGTTGTATCTTTTCCTTAGAGCTTTCTAAAAGTTGCTAAATTCCCATAGGTCCTGTTTCTGAATAAAAAGGGGCTTACAGGTTATTGGTGGCCATGGAGGAATGCCTGGCACAGACAACCTACCTGAAGCCTCACTGCAAGAAGAGTGAAAGATTCTGGCAAAAAGAACCCTTGACTGATGTGGCCTCCTGTGAAAACAGAAGTGTTCGACCTCTTCCTGGCCATTGTAGGTTCTAAGCAATTGAGATTTCCATCTTACTCATGTAAAGTAACCATACCCAACAGGCTAGCTCCATGCATCCCTTTTGTCCTTACAACTCCCCCTGGGCCTCAGATAGCTTTGAATGCTGGAAAAGTGAGTATGAGAATGGGTCATTGGGCCATGTCTCCCCTTCTCTCCTTCACTTGGAAGGAATCAAGCAGTTCTTGATACACTATGGGGCTGGTCAGCTTTTCACTCCCTCAAAGAGCTAGACTCACTTCTGTCCTTAATGTTGCCAGATGCCTTGAGAAACTACCCTGGCAACCAAGATCTTGCACTCATCCTGTGAGTTCTGCTTCACTGTAAACTGAACTGTAAGCACAGGGATCGGGGTTCCTGCTACAGTTTCTGGAGAATGTGTCTGCAATCCCTCTGATGGGGCATGAGACAAGAACCTATCATTCTGTGAAGGAGAAGTAGATCTGTAATGGCCAGTATTCATAACTGCCTTTTGTGGTTCCATTCCCAAAGAGGAATGTGTAATGGGTGGCAGGTATAGCCAGTCCTGTGTCAGAATAAAGGAGGAAGAGGCCCTGCTACCTCAGTGCCCAGACAAGCCTTGAATGTCAATCCTGTCAGTACTCCAAACATCAAATTGGTACTAGGAAAATTGTAACATCTAGTTTTAGTTTTCTTTCTCTTCAAACTGCATTTTTGCTACTGGCATGCTATTGAGAGATTGCTAACTTTAAAACTGGGCCAGGGAAAATAAAAAATATTGGCATTTGCCATACTCCTCTTCAAAATAGCGGGAATACCATGAATTTGAAACTCCTCTTGAGCACCAGTCCTACATTGCTAAGATTAAATCCTGCTGGCCACCTTTATATTTCAAATACGTTGAAAGAATAAAAGGGATTCTTAAGAAGAATAAGGGCTAAGAGTATAAAATGTATACTTCTTTATTTATATAAATAAGGCTTTCATACAATTATATTTAAAAGAAATCTGTATTTTTACATTCACCACCAGTGAGTTTCTGACAGGAAAGGCTGTGCATAATGATACACAGCAAGGATCCCACTCCAGGACAACAGGAGCTCAGGAAAGCACCATTAATTTGAGAAGTAGGCAGGCTCTGACACTCCTGTTGCACTGCTAGCAATGGGAAGTCTTAAACTAGTTCCTACACCAAGTCTTCTTCAAATTCCCCCTGTTCATCAGCAGTGTCATCTTGGCACTGCTGGTACTTGGACACCAGGTCATTGATATTGCTCTCAGCTTCAGTGAACTCCATCTCATCTATGCCCTCACCTATGTACCAGTGCAAGAATGCATTGCACTGGAACATGGCACTGAACTGCTCTGAGATGCACTTGAAGGGATCCTAGATGGCTATGTTGTTGCAGATGAAGGTGGCCGACATCGTGAGTCTATGTGGGGGTGGGGTGGGGGGGAAGGGAAGGGGGGATGTCACACACAGCCGTCTTCACATTGTTGGGGATCCAGTCTCCAACGTAGCTGCTGTTCTTGTTCTGCATGTTGAGCATCTGTTCATTCACCTCTTCATGGACATGCAGCCTTGGAAGATGGCAGCCGCTGTCAGGTAGCAGCCATGGCGGAGATCACAGCTGACCATCAAGTTCTTAGGGTCAAATATCTGCTGGGTGAAGCTCGCGCACTGAGAGAGCATGGTACTGCTGACTGGCACGGCTGGCCAGGGGCACAAAGCCAGGCATGAAGAAGTGCAGGCGGGAAAGAGCACCATATTCAAGGCCAGCTTGTGCAGGTCTGCATTCAGCTGGCCAGGGAAGCACAGGCAGATGGTAACCCCGCTGTTGGTGCCTGACACCAGGTGGTTCAGGTCGCCATAGTTGGGCGTGGGCAGCTTCAAGTTACAGAAGCAGATGTTGTACAGGGCCTTGTTGTCGATACAAAAAGTTTTATCTGCATTTTCCACCAGCTGGTGGACAGAGAAGATCGCGTTGTAGGGTTCCAGCACTGTGTTTGACACCTTTGGGGAGGGCATGACACTGAAGGTGTTCATGGTGAGGTTTGGGTACCCCTGTTGAATATTGTTGAGAATCAGGGTGCCCATGCTTGACCCGGTGCCACCTCCCAAAGAGTGGGCCAGCTAGAAACCCTGTAGACAGTCACACCTTTCTGACTTCCGCCTCACCACATCCAGTACCGGCTCCACCAGCTCAGCTTCCTCTGTGTAGTAGCCCTTGGTCCAGTTATTGGTTGCCCCGCTCTGGCCTATCAGACACAAGCCATGATGGGACACACACTCCAAGAATATTTACTGTGCCATTTGCATTGTGAAGACAACAGGACTCTTCTGAGCCAACCTTTGCTTTTAATTTAGATAACTTTGGTGAAATAAAGGAAATGTTTTCATTGTATCTGGGACCCTACAAATCACCCAGGTTCTAAAGAAATAAAGACAATGTGGAGGAAGATACATTTTAACCCAAATCAACTACTTGTAGAAATGAAGAACAGAGCCTGCCTCAATACTGGAAATGTAATTAGTTTCACAGGAGGGACAGGAGCACATTGTGATCATAGGAAAGCTAAGCTGCAAGCACTTGTCTGCACCTTGCTCACACATAGCTATGCTTTGATTTCTGGTGTCCTGAAGTAGTTCTCTGTTATTGCCGGGCCTTTGAAATGACCAGCAGTGCTGAAACCTTGTTGGCGGCTTTCCCTGATTGCTGATCTTTCCCTTCAGAGGCTTCTTTGTCATGGAGGGCTTGCAGAGTTGCACTGATCTGAGCTGTCTGAGTGGCCAGGGGCATGACTCCAGTGGACTGGAATAGGTGGGTTAGGTGAGGACAATATCTAGGTGTATAAAGGCTCAGCCCAGCACTGGAGTGCCTGGATGTTAGGACCCATAGACCATGATGACATACCAAATATGAAGTTGTCTGGCCTGAAGCTCTGGCCAAATGGTCCTGATCTCACTGAGTCTAAGGTTCCCGGCTCTAGGTCCACCATGATGGCCCGAGGAACATATTTTTTGCCTGTGGAGACAAGAGTTGACTTAGGCCTATAATTGACAAGAAACTTAGGGGCAGAGCTTATGATTCTGAGTGACTCTCAGCATTCATTACAGAAATTACAGCATTTGAGACATGGAAACAGAAAAGATTGGTTCAGCCATTGAGGGATTTTTTGAAGAGGAGATTAGCAGTGGTTCTCTCACTTCAGCCCTCCCTTCTTTTCAGGCCTCCTGGTCACTTCCGCCTTTTGCACACCATCCCATCCCTGCCAATCCTCCAGGGCTAGTCAGTCTTTACTGATGCAGTCAATATAAGCTAGCTTATGTGGATTCAGAACAGGCAGAAGAAAGTAGAAATGCATTTGGAAGGTGGATGGAAAATGCCTCTCAACTGTGACTACCCTTTTTGCCCCTTGGCCAATGAGACAGTCATGAGACAATCAAATTGCTTCAGCTTTCTTGTCATCAAGAGGTGATTCAAACTTATGCATTCTCTTTCTTGACACTGTCTCTCAAATTACAGAGGAACAATATGGTAATCTTGCTTCACAAAAAAAAATGGAAAAGACAACATTGAAGGAAAAGCTCATTGCTTCATGATGAGTGTTGGGCTGTTAAGAGCCAGTTGTCATTGTTGGAGTTTTTTAAAGTTACTCACCCATAAATCCTTACAGGTGTCTTCCTTGCCAAGGTAATTCAAGTCATTGATTGATATTACCCTTTAAAACTTCCATGGAGATGTTGAATATTTTTGTGATTACCATCTTGTTGTGAGATGAAATCCATTTCTGACTTAGTAATGAATGGACTTGAGAATTCTGATAATTCTCTTAGAACTTCAATTCTGAAGGAAGCTAAATAAATCTTGATAGGATAAGAACAAATATATGTGAACTAATCCTTCCTCTTCATCCCTTTTCCTTCCCCAGTACTGTTAATTGGGCCACTGGCTCTTCTTCTCCAGTTCCAAATGCCTCAGGCCTTAACCCATTCTTTCTCCACCTCCTCGCATTTTTCTCGTCTCCATTCCTGCCAGTTTTCATCTTCAGGTTCACCTTTAATTCACCTGCTATTGTCTCTGCACATTCCAACACTGTAGATTCCACCAAATGTGGCTTGTCAAGGGAAATAATTATACACTATTTTCTTCTCATATACTTGTACTGTACTCTATAGTAAATCCACTGGCTACATAGCATGTACCTGTTATTAAGTATGATGTCATGTAGAGACACTTGAATGTGTGTGGCAGATTATTTGTAGGTTCTATACAAATACTATTTTATATAAAGAACTTGAGTGTGTGAAGATGTTGTTATTGGTGGGGGTCCTCGAGCCCATTCCATGAGGATACTGAGGGGTGATTGAATTTTAAGTAATGGTGCTGTTTTCATACTTCTTTAAATGAACTTATGAACTTATTAAAAGACTATTTTTTCAGCCCTTTGTTTATGGATCAAATCTATAATCCTAGCTAATCAGGAGGCTGAGATCTGAGGATCATGCTTCAGTGTTGGCTCAGAAGGGAAGGAATGTACTTGGAACTCTTATTTCCAATTAACCACACACACGCACACACACACACACACACACACACACACACACACACACACACGCACCACAACACAACACAAAGCTAGAAGAGAAGCTCTATCAATTGAGCCACTAGTAGACTTCCATGTGAACAGTGACCTGATTGAGCCTCACAGGTGTCTGCTGGACCAGACATCCATTAAAAGGGCTAAAGGATGCAGATATCTCATACAAGCTGTGTGACATCTCTGATTGGGTCTGGGATGGATATGGCCACAGACTGTCCTATGACCTTGAGAGTCATATAGCTCTCTCCTACAGACAATTAAACCCTGTACAAAGCATCCCAGTAAGTACCTTCCCTTAGGACCCCTCCTGTCTAGCAAGACATTTGATATTCTCTTCTTCAATAAATCATTGCTGTTTTATTCTTCCCTCTGCATCCATGAACTCATTCTTTGAGATCATAGAGACAAAAGATGTGATTCAGTTATTAGGTTTTCAGTATCAACATGATGGCCTGCTTCAAAACAGAACTTTTTTCTGCTTCCTGGGCACCAAAGCTGGTGGATCCTGAATGCTTTTATCTTGAGCCCTTTTTGTGTTGCCACCAAACCTGTGCTAGAGTATCATCAGTGCCCAAGGGACACACCGGGAATGCGTTTGTTCCAATCATACATGGTATACCTAGGTGTTGAGTCTGCAAACATGATGGGTACTCACAGATGTGTGACTTAGTGATGTCAGCCACTCAGCACAAGGTTTCCCTGGACCAGAGTCTCATCTCCATGCATTGAGTGGATGATAGGTGAAACCTTTGTTTCTCATACACAGATTATATCCTGATTGTTCCTAGCAAATGAATTCCATAGACCACAGGGGAAACAAGCTGAATCCTTCTTTTAGTCATTTCTTCCCTAACACTGACACATCTGCTCCTTGAAGACACCATGGCCACATACCTCTCAGTAGAGGCTTTCCAAGACCCTACTCCATCATGTCACCCACCCACTTCAGATCTTTTAGCAGCCACTTTCCTCTAATAAACACTTCCCTCACGTCCAGCCTCCCCTATGAAAGTCTTCACTGTTGGGTTTTTATCCTAATGTAGGGGTCACATGCTTAACTATCAAGGTCATGGTTATTTGATATCTTTGGGGTCTACACACAGGACTGCTCAGGGCCATATTGATCCAATGTCTATGGCTCTGTTCACAAGACTGCTCAGTGCCATGGTGATGGGATGTATAGTGTCTGCATATGGGACTGCTCAGTACTATAGTGAATGATGCAGAATATCCATAGAAGGGCACCATTTTCCCATTGAGATTTTCAGCTTTCATTACTTGTGTATAGCTGGTATTCCACACAGCACTCTAAAATCTATGGGAATTTAGGAGAGAGCCTCTTTATCATGAGTTAGCAGAGAATGGAATAAAATAGAATATTCAGCTGTAGTGATGGTGGCTCTAGCTGGTATTTCTTGATACTCAGCAGACTAAGATCTGAGGATCTAAGTTCAAGGCCAGTCCAGGCAAGAAAATTCAGTGAGATTCTTATCCCTAATTAACCACCAAAAATCCCGAAGTAGAACTATGACTGAAGTGGTAGAGCACTAATCTTCAGCAAAAAAAAAATCCAAATCAATGTTTATGCATTAATTTAAGCCTTACGACCAACACACACACACACACACACACACACACACACACACACACACACACACACACACACACACACACACAACCATTTGTCCAGCACTGGTGGCTCACACACCTGTAATCCTAGCTATTTAGGACGCTGAGGTCTGAACTTCAGAGTTTCAATCCAGCCTAGGCAGAAAAGTTTGAGACTTATCTCCAATTAACCACCAGAAAACCAGAAGTGGTCCTGTGGCTCAAAGTGCAAAAGCACTAGCCTTGAGGGACAGTGTCTAGGTCCTGAGTTCAAGCCTTTCGACTGACAAGAAAAATAAAATGTAACACCTGGATCAGGTCCTTTGTCTCCTTTGTTTGAGGAAAGAGTCTACAGACAAAAAGGAAGAGGTAAGACAGCATAACTTTATTGAAGGAAAAGACCATCAGAACCCTTGCTAGACAGGAAAGGCCCATGGGAGGGAAGGCACTAGTTGGTGTGGGTTATGTAGGTATTAATGAGGTGTCTTTAGGAATGAACTATATGTCTCTCAAGACCATTGGACAGTCTGCAGGTCATATCACTCCCCAGGCCTAGTCAGAAGCTCCACAAAGCCAACCCAAGATCTTTATGCATTCTTTAGTCCTTCTGAGTAAGTTATAATTTTGGTACCTACCTCTGGGGTATAGTCACCTCATCACAGTGTTCATTGTTCCAGGGGCGATGGGCCATGATATGATGTCAAGGAGCCCGCACACAGGACTGCTCAAGGCCAAAGTAAAAGAGAACTTCTATGGGAGAGAGACTTTGCCTCCATTGCACAGACATGCTCTTTTTATGCTCTGATAACTCTGGGCGGTTTTTCCATGTTTTCTCATTTTTTTCTCCAATGCTTTAGATGGAAACCAGGACATCATGCATGTAAGGCACGCACTTTCCCATTGCACTTATATTTCTTTCCTTGGATTTGTTTTTAAATGAGCAGTAGATTTCATCTTTGTGTATAGGAAAATAGTTATCAAATATCTCCATTTTAAAGGTTTCAGCTGATGAAGTAGCACAGTATTTTTTATAATCTAAAATAGAGATATTCTGCCTTGGATATGTCCAGAGGCCTCAGACATAAAAAGGCTTGGGATAACTGCTGTGCAATTGGAAAGGCCAGGCTGAAGCCTTTTCCTTTTGCCCCAGCTTGCTGTTGCACCAGTGCTCCTTTCACCAGAAATGCTCATTTTCTCCATTTCTGCTCTTTGACACTTAGCTAGAGGAGTCAGCTCCAGCCCTCTGAGAACTCTCTATGGGGGTGCGGAGTGGGGATTCCAGTATGGGAGAGGGCTTCTCTTCCCCCTCCATCTTTTGTGCTGGTCTTGGGCTTGATCTCAGGGACTGGCTCAGTCAGTTTTTCTGTTTGTTTATTTTTTCTTGTTTGTTTGATTTTTAGTCAAGAGCAGACCTTAGGCAACAGTTTCACTTCCAGATATTTGGGCTCCTAATTAGTGATGAGCCTCATGAACTTCCCTACACAGGCTGGCTTTGAACCTCATTCCTCAGATGTTTGCCTCATGAATAACGTGGATTATAAGCATGAGTCACAATCACCTGGCAGAGAGAGGGGTCTTCTTTCAGACATACCGACTACACAGTGACAAAGATCAAGAGGGGTAGCCTCTTTGTTTCAGCTGACCCCATCTTTTTCCATCACATCCAGCGTCAGTCCTGTACCAGCTATGGAGAAGAGCTTGGTGCTTCTTCAGGCCTGATCTGAATTAATTCATTGATCATACTAATAATAAATAAAATATTTCATGAGTATGTTTGTCTTCTCACCAACAGGAACGGATCTAGAAATCAAGAATCATTTATACCTTAGCTTTCCAACTCCAGAATGTAGAAAATTACTCACGTTGCATATGCCTTTCTTTACTAAGTGAATTAGATCAGAGCAGCCTTCACATGTGCTTCTCACCCAGTGGAGATGATAAGAAGGTAGCAAGATGTTGGGCAGTCTTGTATAGAAATTGGGCAAGGACCATAAAAACAAACACATTTTGACTTTGAAAGGCTGGAACAAAATCTACAAAGCAACGGTCCCCATAAACAGGCAGGAGTAGCAATACTAATATCAGATAAAATAGACTTCAAATTAAAATTAGTTAGAAGAGATAAAGAAGGTCGCTACATACTAATGAAGGGATCTCTCCTTCAGGAGGATAGTAAAATTGTAAATAGTTATTCGCCAAACAACGGAACACCCAAATTTATCCGAGAAACACTCCTTTCTCTCAAATCTCATATAGATCTAAAAACATTAATTGTTGGGGACTTTAACACACCACTATCGCCACTAGATAGATCAACTCAGCAAAAACTCAACATAGAAACCGCAGACCTAAACAGCTGCATAGATCAACTAGATTTAACAGACATCTACTGAATATTTCACCTAGCAGCATCAGAATACATGTTTTTCTCAGCAGCACATGGAACATTTTCCAAAATAGACCACATTTTAGGTCACAAAGCAAATTTGTCCAAATTCAGAAACATTGAAGTTATACCTTGCATTCTCTGAGACCACAAGGGAATAAAATTAGAACTCAACACCAAAAGCCACCGAAGAAAGTCCTGTAACATATGGAGGCTGAACAACACACTGTTGAACCACCAGTGGGTCATGGAAGAGATTAGAAACAAAATTCAATTGTTCATGATATTCAAAAAAAATGAGCACACAAACTACCAGCTTCTCTGGGACACAGCAAAGACAGTACTCAGAGGCAAGTTTATAGATCTGAGTTCCTACATCAACAAATTGGAGAGAGCTGAAACCAACAATTTAATGAGACAGCTGAGCTTCCTTGAAAAAGAGCAGCAAGATAAACCCAATCCAGTAGATGGAAAGAAATAAAGAAAGTTAAATCAGAAATAAATGAATTAGAATCCAAAAAATCATAGAAATAATCAACAAAACAAAGAGTTGGTTCTTTGAAAAACTTAACAAAATTGAGAGACCCTTAGCAAATCTTATCAGAAAAAGAAGAGAACACACCTAAATAAATAAACTCAGAGATGAGAATGGTAACATCACCACCGAAACGACCAAGATTCAGAATATTATAAGGGAATATTTCTCAAAACTTTATGCTTATAAGTTTGAGAACTTGCCAAAAATGGACCTTTTCCTAGCAAATATCGATATGCAGAGACTAAACCAAGATGAGTTAAACCATCTTAACAGGCCCATATCAAGAATTGAAATAGTAATAGCAATCAGAGACCTCCTTTCTGCTGTTTTACAGCGGAATTCTACAAGGCCTTCAAAGCAGAAATCACACGAGTACTCATTCAACACTTCAATGAAATTAAAGAGAAAGTTCACTACCGAATTCATTCTATGAAGCTATAATAACCATCTTCCCAAATCCAGGCAGGGACTCATCAAAGAAAGAACTATAGACCCATATCTTTGATGAACACTGATGCCAAACTTCTCAACAAAATTTTGGCAAATCAGCTTCAACAATTCATCCAAAAACATCATACAGCACAATCAAACAGGATTCATTTCAGGGATGCAGTGCTGGTTCAATATACGCAAATCAATAAACATAATTCATCACATCAACAAGGGTAAGGACAAGAACCACATGATTATCTCAATAGATGCAGAAAAACATTTGACAAGATCCACCACCCCTTTTGAAGGTTCTGGAAAAATTAGGAATCCATGGAACATTCCTCAATACAATAAAGGCTGTATAAGACAAACCTACAGCCAGTATTATACTCAATTGTGAAAAACTAAAGCCATTTACTCTAAACTCAGGAAAGAAACAAGGATGCTCACTCTCTCCTCTACTCTTCAATCTAGTATTAGAATGCTTAGTTACAGCAATAAGACAAGACCCAAACATAAAGTGGATCCAAATAGGGAAAATGAAGTAAAACTCTCCCTCTTTGAAGATGAGGTGATCTTGTATTTTAAGAATTCCATGGACTCTGCTCGCAAATTACTCATGGTGATTAAAAACTTTGGCAAAGTAGCAAGGTATAAAATTAATCTCCCAATATCAATGGCTTTTCTATATGCCAACAAGGGGAAAAGTGTGGCTAAAATCAGGAAAACACCTCCATTCAGAATAGCCCTACAAAAAATAAAATAACTAGGAATTAACTTAACCAAACAAGTGAAGGACCTCTATGATGAAAACTTTAAAAACCTGAAAATGGAAATCGAAACAGAACTTAGAAAGTGACAAAAAACTCCCATGCTCCTGGATTGGAAAGATCAACATCGTCAAAATGGCAATACTTCCCAAGGCTATCTACAAATTCAATGCGATATCTATCAACATTCCAACCTCATTCTTCAAGGAAATAGAAGAGGCAATCTAAAAATTCATATGGAACAATAAAAGACCCAGAATAGCAAAAACGATCCTTAACAGAAAGAACACTGCTGGAGGAATATCAATACCAAATTTCAAACTCTACTATAAAGCCATAGTAATCAAAACAGCTTGGTATTGGCACAAGAACAGACCTCAGGACCAATGGAATAGAATTGAAAACCCAGAAATGAACCTACAGACCTATAGCCATCTAATCTTTGATAAGGGAGCTAAAAAAAAAATAGAATGAAAGAAAGACAGCCTCTTCAGTAAATGGTGCTGGCAAAAATGGTTAACTAGTTGTAGAAAATTAAGCTAGATTGTTATCTATCTCCCTGCACCAGAATCAACTCCAAATGGATCAAATATCTCAGAGTCAAAGCAGACACTCTGAAAACTTTACAGGATGGAGTAGGAGAAACCGTAGGTCTGCTTGGCACAGGCCAAAATTTTCTTAATAGATACCCAGAAACACAAGAAATCAAAGAAAAGTTGGACAAATAGGATTGCATGAAAGTGCATAGCTTCTGTATGGCAAAGGACATAGTTCGCAAGATTAATAGAAAGCCCACGGATTAGGAGAAGATCTTCACTATCCTTACAACAGACAAGGGTCTTATATCTGAAATATACCTGGAACTCAATAAATTAAATCCCCCAACAACAAATCTTCAAAGAAACAACTCCCCAATAAATAAGTGGGCTAAAGACTTAAAGGAAAAATTCTCTGAATAGGAAAGAAGAATGGCCAATAGACACATGCTCAACCTCTCTAGCCATAAAAGTAATGCAAATCAAAAAAATATTGATATACCACCTCACACCAGTTAGAATGTCTATAATCAAGAAGTCTACTTACAACAGATGCTGGAGGGGATGTGGACAGAAGGGAACCTTACTGCATTGTTGGTGGGAGTGTAAACTTGTTCAACAACTTTGGAAAGCAGTATGGAGGTTGCTCAAAATACTCCACATAGAGCTGCAATCCCACTTTTGGGCATTTACCCAAATGTTCACAATCAACAACACACTAAAGCTCCCAGCACAACTATGTTTACTGCAGCATTATTTACCATTGCTAAGATATGGAACCAACCCAGATGCCCCTTGGTAGATGAATGGATCAAGAAAATGTGGTATATATACACAATAGAATTCTATGCCTCCATCAGAAAGAATGGAATTGCCCCATTTGTTAGGAATTGGAAAGACTTGGAAAAAAATATATTAAGTGAAGTAAGCCAGGCCCAAAGAATCATAGGTCCCATGGTTTCCCTTATTTGCAATAACTAGTATATGTCTGAGTCAACTAGAAAAGGTCAGATAAGTTGATGTTAGGGGAATGAACCCCAAGGTACGTATTCAGATGTTTTTTTTTTGTTTTTTTTTCCTTTCATGCAATTGTTTCTATCATATTTACAAGATTATTTCTATCTTGCTTTGTATGTCCCTCCACCACAGTATAACCCATACTTTCACTGTTTTTGTTGTTGGGATAATTTGTGGAGGAGAAGTGAAAAAACAAATCGTTTAACTAGGGATACAGGTGGACCCATTGCACCAATGAGATGTACAAGTTGTTATGTCGAAAAACGAACTTAACAACTTGGGGGAGGATCGGTTGTGGGGAGGGGAGGAGTATGGGAAGGGATGGGAAGGGGAAAGGAGGAGTCAACAATGCTTGATAAGAAATGTACTCGTTATCTTGCCCATGTAATTGTAACTCCTCTGTATGGAATTCTCATAGTAAAAAAAGTAAAAAATAAAATAAAATAAAATAAAAAGATGTTGGAAAGGTGTGGAGCACATGGCCAGCCAAGATGGCTCTGGGAGAGGGTTGAGTGGGCAGACCCCAATTGATCTTCTGATCAGTACCTAACCAGCCCGTGAAGGCTCAGGTGAATGATAGGGTGTGACCTTGACAGTGATTGGTTCCTCTTCCTCCCTTACCATACCACCCACCCTCTTTGTCTTTAAAAAAGGGGCTGCTCTCTGTTAATAAACGAGTTTTTCTGCCTGCTGGATTTGGCTCCCCGCTGTGTCTGATTGTCTCCTGGGCTGAGGGAGGCTAGGGAACGGGCGAGCGCCGCACTTACCTTTCCTCGGACCCCGTCCGTCTTTTGTGGGACGGACGAAGACCCAACATCTGGCGCCCAACGTGGGGCACGAAAGGAAAAGATACCGGCCGAGGCTAAGCGGTCTCTCGGGGTAAGTGAAACCCTAAATATGGGTAATGCTATATCACAGAAGGAGGAGGAACAGGCAACATCAGGCCTAGAAGGGGTACAGGAGGATGTGGGAAGTGAGAAGGAAAAGGAAAGGGTCAAATCCAATCGAGAACGCACTGAGACGTGCACAGTAGAAGTCAAAACCAGGGTAAAAATTACCCCCTCTGACCCAGCTGATATTACCCCCTCTGACCCAGCTGATACTGACGGTCCTAGGCCCCCTCCCTATTCTCCTGATTGGAGGGGAGGTACGGCGCCCTACGAGACCTGCGAGAGGGACTTGCAAGACCCAGACCCCTACCAGCCTTCTATGGAGGGGCCGAGGGCCGGGGAAGTAACCTCCTCGGAGACCTCCTCTGGAAAGGAAGGGCCACCCAAGAGCCCTGGAAAGGAAGGGCCACCCAAGAGCCCAGACTCTCGGCCACAGGATTCGCTTCCCCAAGCGTATCCGGTCATTGTGGCATCTGGGGCTAACAGGCCCCTGGAATGGTATCCATGGGAAGCTAAGGATCTTAAAGAGCTCCGCCAGGCGGTGGCGGAGGATGGCCCAAACTCTACCTGGGCCCAGACCCTATTACAAGACATTGCCTATCACCCTTGTGTCCCTAAGGACTGGATGGATGTGGCCAAAGCCATTCTTACTAGTTCTCAGTTTATTAAATGGTGTGCTTTCTTTAAGGAGGAATGCAGAGTGTGGGCAGAGAGTAACCAGGAGGCTCAACCAATGATACCTATTACTAAGCTGCTGGTCTGGGAAGGGATGAATGCAGACCACCGCATAGCCTGCGCGGGATTGAGAGAGAGTTCCCTGAGCAGATGGGTGGTGGCCTCACAGGATGTGGGAATGCAACATCACCAGTCCCAATCACTAGCTTTAGCTTTACAGGCTCAGGCGTTTACAATGACTGAGGCTATTACTCAGGCGCTGGCAGCCCAGGGCCAAGAAACCCCAAGACTATCGGGAAGAGGGACTTGTTTTAAATGCAGGCAGGAGGGGCACTTTAAGAGGGACTGTTTACAACAATCCCCCGCCAACCGGCCTGAGGGCAAACCGCCCCCTACATCCTGCCCCAGGGGCATGGAGGGATACAAGTTTGATTTAGATGGGAAGTCTTTAAACTTGGGGAGGGGCATCCTCCAGCCCCTTTAACTCAAGGAGGAACCCCCTCTGCTGTGAGGCCCAGGCAGCCTCATGGCAGGGCAGCCCAGGTCCATTGGACCATCCCCCTGGTGGACGGGCTCCACCCTAAAATGAGTATTCTCATAGGCGGAAAGAGGTTTCACTGCTTAATTGACACTGGGGCAGACCGAACCATACTCAGGGAGGAGGAAGTGCCCTTGGACTGGAAGCTTGCACCTGGGCCCCCGATATTGGGGGTAGGGGGCAACTCCCAGACCAAAGAAACGGTTGCCCTTATGACATGGACTAGCCCAGATGGAGAACAGGGAAAGATACGCCCTTTAGTGGCAAAGAACCTCACTGCCAATTTACTAGGGCAAGACATGCTAAGACAAATGGATGCCGTGGTCACTACAGACCATCGAGCATCCTATGATGATATCCTGGATGGGGAAGAAGCACAAATGCTTAAACAGGATGGAGAGGGAGTTAAGGAAGGGGATTTTTTTAACTTTCATAATTACAGAGAAGAACATAGGGGGCCCGCTCGGATGCACCCCCAATCCTAAAGGCCACTGCCCCCCGGGTACCTCCCATTAGGTGGAAGCCGGGAAGCCCAATCTGGGTGGAGCAGTGGCCATTGACTAAACCTAAACTTGAAGCCCTCCACCTTCTGGTGGAGGAGCAGATAAGCCTCGGGCATATCCGCCCTTCTATAAGTCCTTGGAACACACCCGTATTTGTTATTCAAAAAGCCTCCGGGGCTTGGCGGATGCTCCAAGATCTACGGAAGGTAAATGAAAGGATGGAGCTAGTAGGAACGCCCCTAAGAGGCATGCCCTGGACTCCTGCTATACCTTCAGAATATACCTTGGTTGTGATTGATATTAAAGATTGTTTTTTTTCTATCCCTCTGCATCCAGATGACTGCGAGAAGTTTGCTTTCTCTATACCTTCTCTTAATTTTTCCCAGCCTGATCGGAGGTTTGAATGGACAGTGCTGCCACAGGGTATGGCCAATAGCCCAGCCTTCTGCCAACAATACTTGGCCACACTTTTAGAGCCTGTGCTGGGTTCAGATACCTCCCTTGCCTATGCCTACATGGATGATATAATTCTGGGGCACTGAGACCCAAGCTGCCTGGAGGGCCTTCTGGCCCAGGTTCTGGACATATTAAAAAAGGGGGGTTTTACCATAGCCCTTAATAAAATTCAAAAGGTGGCTCCTTTTAAGGTGCTCGGGACCCACCTTACCTTGACTCAGGCCAGCCCCCTTAAGCCTTTGCTGGATATTCCAGCCTCTCTGACCTTAACCCAACTTCAGAGTCTTTTAGGGGAAATCAACTGGCTGTTGCCATGGGTTTCTGTCCCTACAATTACAATATAAGGAAATACTGGCCATAATTATGGCCCTTCAGGACATTCAAAAACCCTTTAATTTGTATTCTGATAGCCTATAAAACAAAAAAGGGGGAGTTAGCCCCCATATACAGTTACAGATAGCTTTGATTTTACATTTTTCAAAAGGGGCAATTGAATCCAGATTTCAGAAGCACTGGGGACAACTAAACCCTAAGCCCCAAGTGAAAGTCAGGTGGAAGGACCCCCTGACACAACAATGGAGAGGACCTGACCCCCTAGTTACTATGGGCAGGGGATTTGGATGCGTTTTCCCCATAGGGGAGTCCGCTCCCATTTGGATCCCTGCCAGGAACCTAAGTTTTTACCCATTTCCTCTATACAGGAGGATGCCCAAGAATAAGCTAAAGACAAAAGCCAGAAAGACAATTATTAACCATCCCCAAGGGCAACCAGCCCTTGAGAAGCTCTATTGTGTTCTCTAACAATTGCAGATGGTGATACTCCAGCTGTCCTGACACTCCAGCTGTTGGCTGTCCTGACTCTCCCGATCCTGTGAACGGCCCTATGGAATCTGCATCAACCTCAGCGAGTGACCTGGGCAGTGATCAACGCTGGCAATGCAGAAATCGTCAGGAGCACCACAAGAGAAGCTGTCCCTTCGACCTGGTTGCCTGACCTTCATTTTGATCACCACCCTATGGACTATTTAATATTTTTTTAGGAGTTAATTATTTTAATGTTACCTGCTTTAATTGTTCTTTTACTAATTGCTTGTATAGTGGCATTGAATCCATACTTATTGTTAAACAACCACCTTTTGTTATGCTTCCAGCTTAGATTTTGTCCAACCCCACAGGCAAATAGCTGCATTAGAACAATCCCCACCTCTGGACTCTGAAGTGGCAAAGACTGCTATCCCATCCTTCACTAAGGTTAAAGGACTAGTAGTGACATTTCCTGGCCTGGGAATGCTTTTGCTGATGGTTTTTCTATGCCTTCCTTGGGTTATACGTGCACTGCAAAACTCTTATGAGCTTAGCCAGCCAGTTATCAAGCTCCAAATGAATGAATTTCCACCCCCCCCCCGAGAGGAATCGCAGCCAGAGACGGGTAAGAGGGGGTGTCAGTCTGACCAACCTAAGACAGGGCCTTCAGCTTCGCTCTGAAGAAGTTCCCGATGACGGGTAAGGCAGACAAGGCGATCCACCCAACCTAAGACAGGCGGGTTCGCTTCTTTAAGCAAAGATGGGGGGAGATGATGTTGGGAGCAATTGGGAGCTGACAGTAAAGCTCAAAGGTCATCTTGACTACTGTGCTAGCTTAAAGGCACGTACAAGGAACTGGCTTACTTAAGACACCAGGTGCCCAGGAATTAATTGAACTGCTTCGGACATTTCTAACTGTGGTGGGACTGATGTTTATTACTGTGCTAGGTGGGTCTGTCATTAAAACAAAAAAAAAGGGGGAATCTGTGGAGCACATGGCCAGCCAAGATGGCTCTGGGAGAGGGTTGAGTGGGCAGACCCCAATTGATCTTCTGATCAGTACCTAACCAGCCCGTGAAGGCTCAGGTGAATGATAGGGTGTGACCTTGACAGTGATTGGTTCCTCTTCCTCCCTTACCATACCACCCACCCTCTTTGTCTTTAAAAAAGGGGCTGCTCTCTGTTAATAAACGAGTTTTTCTGCCTGCTGGATTTGGCTCCCCGCTGTGTCTGATTGTCTCCTGGGCTGAGGGAGGCTAGGGAACGGGCGAGCGCCGCACTTACCTTTCCTCGGACCCCGTCCGTCTTTTGTGGGACGGACGAAGACCCAACAGAAAGGGTGGCTCGTCTGAAATCTGAGCTACTCAGGAGGACAAGATCTGAGGTTTGAGGTTTGAAGCCAGCCATAGCCAAAAACTGACACTTTTGTCTCCAGTTAACCAACAAAAAACCTCAAGTGTATCTCAAGTGACAGAGCCCTAGCCTTGAGCACAAAAGTGAAGAGAGAGTATAAGGCCAAAAATTCAAGCCCTAGGGCCATCACACACATATACACGCACACACACACACTCACACACTCACAGAGTGGGAGAAGCTACGTGGACTAAATGAACAATTGGGACTCTGCCAGTGGTTTTTTGTTTTGTTTGTTTGCTTTTGTTGGTCATGGGGCTTGAAGTCTGATGCTAGGCACTGTCCCTCAGGTCTTCAGCTCAAGGCAAATGCTCTACCACTTGAGCCATAGCGCCACTTCTGGATTTCTGGTGGTTTATTGGAGATAAGAGTCTCATGGACCGGGCACCAGTGGCTCATGCCTGTAAACCCATGGTTTCCCTTATTTGCAATATCTATTATATGTATGAGTCAAGCTGAAAAGGTCAGATAATGTGATGTTAGGAAAATGAACCCTTAGATATGTATTTTAATGTTTTTTCTTTCATGCATGTGTTTCTAACACATTTATAAGATTATTTCTTTGTTACTTTCTATGTCCCTCCCCCACAATATAATCCCCGCTATCACTATATTTGATGTCAGTATAACTTGTGGAGGAGATGGGGGAAAAAAAGTCGTTGAAGGATTCAGGTGGACCTGTTGCAACAATGAGAAGTGCAAGTTGTCATGTCAAAAACGAGCTTTACAACGTCATGGGGGGGAAGGATTGAGTGGGGTGAGAGGGGGGAGGCTGGGAAGGGATGTGAAAGGTAAACAAAGGAGGAGGCTGCAATGCTTGGTAAGAAATGTATGCATTATCCTGCCCATGTAATTGTAACCCCTCTGTACAGTATGTTCACAAATAAAATAAAAAAAATTAAAAAAAAAAAGAGTCTCACGGACCGGGCACCGGTGGCTCATGCTTGTAATCCTAGCTACTCAGGATGCTGAGATCTGTGGAACGCGGTTCAAAGCCAGCCCAGGCAGGAAAGTCCGTGAGACTCTTATCTCCAATAAACCACTAGAAAACCAGAAGTGGTGCTGTGGCTTAAGCGGTAGAGTGCTCACCTTGAGCTGAAGAGCCCAGGCCCAGAGTTCAAGTCCCATGACGGAACAACAACAACAAAAAAGAGTCTCATGGACTTTTCTGCCTGGGCTGGTTTTGAACCATGATCCTCAGATTCAGCCTCTTGAGTAGTTAAGATTGCAGCCATGAACGACTGGCACCCAGCTATGCCAGTGTTTTTAATGATCTCCTTCCCTCATGAGTTCTGCTTGAGAATGTGGCTTCTGCCTTTGGACAGTGGCCACCGGTAGCGCTAGCTCTGGTCAAATCCAGGCAGGAATTTCTGAAGCTTCTCTGACCCTGTGTACCCAGGCACCCTCACCACCAGCCCTCGCTGCCAACAGGAATGAGTAATGAACAATCACATGACCAGATGAAGTGCAGAAAATTCCATGCTTAGTGATCTTTTACTCTAAATAGCATTTTTAAAAGAAACGTTTGGTAACACAATGAAGAGACAAAGGTCAAGGGGGGAACCAATACAACAACAATATAAACAAAACAATATGTTGGAAATGATCTGTACAACTTGGGGCTGGGTGATGGGGGTAGAGAAAGCAGGAGAAAATTGAGGGATGGGGTAACAAGTTTGTCAAGAAATGTATTTATTACCTTATGTAACACTAAACTGTACATCATCTTGACAATAAAAATAAATAAATAAAAATGTATAAATAAAAGGAAAATTTCAGCATAGCAGACTGGGAGTGAAAAGTCACGTTTATGAAAGTACAGTCAAACAAGAATAGTTTCTTAGGTTAGTGAAGGAAAAGATGATGTCATATTCATTTTTATATTACTCAGCCTCAGAAGACAATGAGCACATATTTAAACATACATTTTATGCGAGGCACTATTGTCTCATGGATACAATTCTAGCTACTCAGGAAGCTGACATCTGAGGACCAACGTTCAAAGTCAGCATAGGCTGACAAGTTTTCAAGACTGTTATCTCCAATTAATTAGCAAAAATAATGATACTAGAGGCATAACTATATGGCATAGCACCAGCCACAAGCCAAAACAAAATAAAACAAAGAACCCCAGTAAGAATGAGAGATCCATTTTTCAAGACCTAATAGTGGGACACACGCACACACACACACACACACACACACACACACACACACACACACACACACACACACACACAGGTAAGCAGGATGCTAGCACTGTATGCCAGAGATTAACTTGTAGGTATGCTAGAAACTACTTCTCAGGAGATCTCTCCCAACCCTGAGCATAGGACAGGCTCTCTGAGAAGATCCTCTCTTCCCCTGGCAAGTCCCACATATGCACAGCCCTCTGTCCTCCAATTAAATCACTTTGTTTTGTGTTTGCTGTTTTGTGGTCTTGAACTCAGGACCTTTTACTGTGATGTAGCTTATTCACCTTTTCAGTGCTTACTTGGAAATAAGAGTCTCATAAACTTTCTTCCTAAAACTGGCTTTCAATCTCTTATCTTTAGATCTCAGACTTAGTACCTAGGGTTACAGGCGGGAGAAATGAGTGCATGACCTCTAAACTATTTTTAAGCCTTAAATTTCTTTTTTGTGCATTCATGGTCCCCCCTCTTCTTTTCAATGGCAGTATCTGTGGTTTTCTGACTCATTTCCTTTGGCATTCAGTGATATCAGTAACCAGATCTCTGATGGTGGGACAAATCTCATTGTTTGATAGACATACAAGGAAAAAGTTGGGGCTTGAAATTTTTCCCCAGGTAACAGGAGATTAAAAACTTGGTGAGGATAGGAGTAGAGAGGTGGTCGTTAGGATTCTAAGGTGTATTAGTTAATATTGTTTAAATAGAAATTAGGATATACTTACATAATTTTTCCAATTTTTAATGCTACTCATTAAAATCATATTCATTATGGTTCGGACCTGGAATTTCTCCAAAAAGGATAGTCATCCATTGTAGCAATTAATGTTCAGAGATGCAGCTTCAGTGAAGTAATTGCATTTGAGTGCTCTGTCCTCATCAGTAAGTAAATCCATTGTTAAGTTCCTAATTTGATAGACTTTTGGAAGCGATGGAATCTTTGAAGGTTAAAAGACCTAGTTGAAAGACCTGGGGTTTTAAAAGTGATATCCTTTCCTGGCCTGTTCCTCTCATTTATCCTCGTGCTCTGTTTGCTTCCTATTTGGTCCATGAGCTGAGTAGCTTTTTCTTAACACATGCTTCCACCACAATGTGGCAGACTCTCTGGAATCTTCCCAGATTCATCAAAGGACAAAGCTGCCCTTGAGTGTGTTTACCACAATGATAAAAATAGGTAAATCTGTCATTTTTGGAGGTTAATTGCTTTTAATTAGAACAGTGATTCTCAGAGTATGGCTCAAACCTACATCATCAGCACTGAGGAATTGTCAGAACTGTCCGGTTTTTTGTCTTTTAATATTTTTTGGTAGTTCTGAGGTTTGAATGAAGGGTTTTACACATTGTAGGTAGTCACTCTAGCAATTTGAGCCATGCCTTTTAAACTTTAGTTATTTTTCCTATAAGGTTCTATGTTTACAACCCCAAGGCAAGCCTCAAACCATTATCGTATCATCTAGCTTTCTGAGTTATTGGATTTACAGGTGGGTTTGATCCTGAGATAGGATCTTGATAATATTTTTTCTGAGTTGGCCTTGCTTCCTAAGTAGCTGAGATTATTGGCTAATGCAAACCCAAATTGTTGGCTGTCCTTTTCCTTTGCCCCAGATAAGCTAATTAGAGAAGAAGGGTAAGAGTGAGCCTATCCAAATGATTTTGGGGAAATGTAGATTAAATGTAGATTGGATTTGCAGGAACTGTGTTGAGGACTGCTTTAGTAGAAATTTAAAAAAATATTCTAAGGATGATAAAGGCTGATTTTTGAAGAGATATGAGTGATGGAAAAACATGTTTATCACTCTTTAATTTGTTATCTGTCCCTTCACAAACATGTGACATCCAAAGCTGGCAAAACTATGTCCATATTGTCAAACATAGCTAACATCCTGTCCACACACAGCCAGCAGGCAGCAGATATCCATTATTAAGTTAACATGCATAATTGAATAATAGTAGAATAATAAACTATTATTTCAGTCTTTATTAGAAAGACAGTCAGCAATGTAGGCCCATATAGTTCAAGCATTTGTGTGTCTTAAATCATTTAAATAAGGATACAGTTGGACTCATTGCAACAATGAGATGTACAACTCGTTATGTCGAAAACGAACTTTACAACTGTGATGGGGGAGGAGGATTAGGTGGCGGGGTGTGGAGAGGATGGGAAGGAATGGGAAGGGGAAACAAAGGGGGAGACTACAATGCTTGATAAGAACTGTACTCATTATCTTGCCCATCTAATTGTACCCCCTCTGTATAGTATTTTCACAATAAAAAAGTCTACAAAATATCTGGGTTCAAGTTGTAATTAATTAACTTTAATTTTTGTGCCTTTCCTGGGCTTGAATTCAGGGCCTAGACAATGTCCTCATGCATTTTTGCTCAAGATTTGTGCCCTACTGCTTCAGACATGGCTCCACCTCTGGTTTGTTGATGGTTCATTCGAGTTAAGAGTATTACAGACTTTCCTACCCAGACTGGCTATACATATGATTCTCAGATCTTAGTCTCCTGAGTAGCTGGGATTTATGAATATATCATCAGTATCCTGAAAGCTTTTATTATAGAGATCTTAACATGTTCATTTGTATGCAGAATTAGAACAAATCATTATTCTCCTTAAAAGCTTTGATTGCATATTCTAATTATAGCATGTGCATTAATTTTGTTGCTGTCATTAAAAATCCCTACAACTTCGGGGATTTAATTGACTGAAATTTTGTATATCAAAGTGACATATAAGCTTGGTACTGGTGGTTCGCACCTGTAATCTTTGCTACTCAGAAGAGTGAAATCTGAGAATCATAGATAAAACTAGCCCTATCAGGACAGCCTATGAGACTTTTATCTGCAATTAAGAGCCGAAAAATGGCAGAAGTGGGGCTGTGGCTCAAGTTGTAGGGCATTAGGCTTTTATCAAAGCAGTTTAGGGACTCAGAATCCAAGCCTCAGGACTAGCAGACATAAAAGGAGACAAGGGAGCTGCACAGAGGCAAAAGGCCTGAGAAACACTAAAGGTTTGTGTTTTTAAGTTTTAATACAAAGTTGTATAAAGTTGTAGAGATTTGATTACTCACAACGGTGGTACTTAAATGAATTAGCAGGCAACAAGTGAGTGTTTGTGGGTCTCCTTAGATGACTCAGTTTATTAGAGGGTCAATGGAAAAGTTCACCTGACAAAATTAAAAGGGCAAAGATGAATTTTGGCTATTACAATACGAGTTATTCAACTCAGCTGAAACAAAATTGGGAGAGAGTTTGCTGTGTGTGCCAATTCTGTGGTTTAGACAGGGCCTGGGTGCTGTCCCTGAGCTTTTTATTGCACAAGGCTAGTACTCTGCTCCTTGAACCACTGTTCCACTTCAACTTCTCTGTGTTTAATTGGAGATAAGAATATCACAGACTCCTCTGCCTGACCAGTCCATGTTGCACATGTAGTGACAATACGAAATGGAACCTCATTATCAAAAAATAACCATGGTTAAGTTCATACTTATGATAAAATATTTGAACTATAATTTTTAGATATTAACAAATATATTTTTGTATGCTAGGCATTGGTGGCTCATGCCTGTAATTCTAGCTACTAAGGAGGCTGATATCTGAGGATCAAAGCCAATCCAGGCAGGAAAGTCAATGAGACTTTTTTTGTTTTAATTTTTCTTTCATTTCTTTTGTGAACATACTGTACAGAGGGGTTACAATTACAGTGGCGAGATAATGCGTACATTTCTAATCAAGCATTGCAGCCTCCTCCTTTGTTTACCCTTCACATCCCTTCCCAGCCTCCTCCCCCACCCCCCCCGCCACCCGACCCAATCCTCCCCCTCTCCCGCCCCCCCCCCCGCACCAACTTTGTAAAGCTCCTTTGCTACATGACAATTTGTACTTCTCATTGTTGCAACAGGTCCACCTGAATCCTTAAACGACTTGCTTTTCTCCAATTCCTCCACAAGTTATACCGACATCAAATATAGTGGAAGCAGGGATTATACTGTGGTGGAGGGAAATACAAATCAACAAGGAAATAATCTTATAAATGCATTAGAAACAAATGCATGGAAGAAAAAAAAATTAAAATACATATCTAAGGGTTCATTTTCCTAACATCACATTATCTGACCTTTTCCGCTTGACTCATACCTATACTAGATATTGCAAATAAGGGAAACCATGGGACCTATGTTTCTTTGGGCCTGGCTTACTTCACTTAATATAATTTTTTCCAAGCCTTTCCATTTCCTAACAAATGGGGAAATGTCATTCTTTCTGATGGAGGCATAGAATTCCATTGTGTATATATACCACATTTTCTTGATCCATTCATCTACTGAGGGACATCTGGGTTGGTGCCATATCTTAGCTGTGGTAAATAATGCTGAAATAAACATAGTTGTGCTGGTAGTGTTAGTGTGGTCTTGTTTGTAAACATTTGGGTAAATACCCAAAAGTGGGATTGCTGGGTCATAGGGGAGCTCTATGTGGAGTCTTTTGAGGAACCTCCATACTGCTTTCCAAAGTGGTTGAACAAGATTACATTCCCACCAACAATGAAGTAAGGTTCCTTTGTGTCCACATCCCCTCCAGCATCTGTTGTTGTTAGAGTTCTTGATTTTTGCTGTTCTAACTGGAGTGAGGTGATATCTCAATGTTGTTTGGATTTGCATTTCTTTTATGGCTAGGGAGGTTGAACATTTCTTCATGTGTCTATTGGCCATACTCCTTTCTTCTTCAGAGAAGTTTCTCTTCAAGTCTTTAGCCCACTTATTTATTGAGCAGTTGTTTCTTTGAGGATTTGTTGTTGGGGGATTTAATTTTTTGAGTTCCAAGTATATTTTAGATATGAGACCCTTACCTGTTGTATGGCTAGTGAAGATATTCTCCCAATCAGTGGGCTTTGTAGTGATCTTGCTAGCTATGACCTTTGCCATGCAGAAGCTCAGCAAGTCATGCAAACACATTTCTCCAACCTTTCTTTGATTTGTTGTGTTTCCGGGTCTCTATTAAGAGAATTTCAGCCTGAGCCAAGGAGACCTAGGGTTTCTCCTATTCCATCCTTTAATGTCTTCAGAGTGTCTGCTTTGACTTCGAGGTCTTTGATCCATTTGGAATTTATTCCGGTGGAGGGTGATAGATAAGGATCTAGCTTTACTTTTCTACAAGTAGTTAACCAATTTTGCCAGCACCATTTACTGAAGAGGCTGTCTTTCTTCCATTCTATTGTTTTAGCTCCCTTATCGAAGATTAGATAGCTATAGGTCTCTGGGATCATTTCTGGGTTTTCAATTCTATTCCATTAGTCCTGAGGTCTGTTCTTATGCCAATACCAAGCTGTTTTGATTACTATGGCTTTATAGTAGTTTGAAATTTGGTATTGATATTCCTCCAGCAGTGTTCTTTCCGTTGAGGAGCGTTTTTGGTATTCGGGGTCTTTTATTGTTTCACATGAATTTTTGGATTGCCTCTTCTATTTCCTTGAAGAATGAGTTTGGAATTTTGATAGGTATCACGTTGAATTTATAGATAGCCTTGGGAAGTATTGCCATTTTCACGATCTTAATCTTCCCAATCCAGGAGCATGGGAGGTTTTGCTATTTTTGAAGTTCTGTTTTGATTTCCTTTTTCAAGATTTTAAAGTTTTCATCATAGAGGTCCTTCACCTCTTTGGTTAAGTTAATTCCTAGGTATTTTATTTTTTGTGGGGCTATTACAAATGGAGTTACTTTCCTAATTTCAGCCACAGTTTTCTCATTGTTGGCATACAGAAAAGCCATTGATTTTGGGGGGTTAATTTTATACCCTTCTACCTTGCGAAAGTTTGAATCACCTTGAGTAATTTGGGAGTGGAGTCTATGGGATTCTTTAAATACAAGATCATGTCATCTGCAAAGAGGGAGAGTTTTATTTCTTCTTTCACTATTTGGATCCCTTTTATGTTTGCATTTTGTGTCATTGCTGTAGCTAGGCATTCCAATACTAGATCGAAGAGAAGTGGAGAGAGTGGATATCCTTGTCTTGTTCCTGAGTTAAGAGGAAATGGCTTTAGTTTTTCACCATTAAATATAATGCTGGCTGTAAGTTTGTCATATTCAGCCTTTGTTGTATTGAGGAATGTTCCATGGATTCCTAATTTTTCCAGAACGTTCATCATAAAGTGGTGATGGATCTTGTCGAATGCTTTTTCTACATCTATTGAGATAACCATGTGGTTCTTATACTTGCTCCTATTTATGTGATGAATAATATTAATTGATTTGCGTATATTGAACCAGCTTTGCATCCCTGAAATGAATCCTGTTTGATCGCAGTGTATGATTTTTGGATGAATTGTTGAGGTCGATTGTCCAAAATTTTGTTGAAAAATTTTGCATCAATGTTCATCAAAGTAATGGGTCTATAGTTCTCTTTCTTTGATGAGTCCCTGCCTGGTTTTGGGATGAGGGTTATGATGGCTTCATAGAATGTGTTCGGTAGTGAACTTTCCTATTTCAATTTCATTGAAGAGTTGGAAGAGTATTGGTGTGAGCTCTGCTTTGAAGGCTTTGTAAAATTCCACTGTAAAACCATCTGGTCCTGGACTTTTCTTAGCAGGAAGTCTCTTATTGCTGTTTCTATTTCCATGCTTGATATGGACCTGTTAAGATGGTTTAACTCATCTTGGTTTAGTTTTGGCATGTCAGTATTTGCTAGGAAAAGGTCCATTTCTGTCAAGTTCTCAAACTTATTAGCATAAAGTTTTGAGAAGTATTCCCTTATAATGTTCTGAATCTTGGTTGTTTCTATGGTGATGTTTCCATTCTCATCTCTGAGTTTATTAATTTGGGTGTGTTCTCTTCTTTTTCTGATAAGATTTGCTAAGGGTCTGTCAATTTTGCTAATTGTTTCGAAGAACCAACTCTTTGTTTGTTGATTCTTTCTATAGTTTTTGGATTCTAATTAATTTAATTCTGATATAATTTTAATTATTTCTTTCCCTCTATTGGATTGGGGTTTATCTTGCTGCTCTTTTTCAAGGAGGTTTAGATGTGTCATTAAATTATTGGTTTCAGATCTCTCAAATTTGTTTATGTAGGAGGTCAGAGCTATACACTTGCCTCTGAGTACTGCCTTTGGTTTATCCCAGAGGAGTTGTTAATTTGTGTGTTCATTTTTGTTGAATAGCATAAACATTTGAATTTCCTTTCTAATGTCTTCCATATTCCACTCGTGATTCAGCAGTGTGTTGTTCAGCCTCATGTGTTACCAGAATTTCTTTGGTGGCTTTTGGTGTTGAGTTCTAATTTTATTCCCTTGTGGTCAGAGAGAATGCATGGTATAACTTCAATGTTTCTGAGTTTGCTTTGTGGCCTAAAATGTGGTCTATTTTAGAAAATGTTCCATGGGCTGCTGAGAAAACGTGTAATCTGATGGTGCTGGGTGTAATGTGCGGTTGATGTCTATTAAATCTAATTGACCTATGCAACTGTTTAGATCTGCGGTTTCTCTGTTGAGTGTTTGCCGAGTTGATCTAACTAGTGGGGAGAGTGGTGTGTTAAAATCCCCAACCATTAATGTCTTTGGATCTATGTGGGTTTTGTGGGAGAATAGTGTTTCTTTGATAAATTTGGGTGCTCCATTGTTTGGTAAATAGATATTTAGAATTGTAATATCCTCCTGAAGGAGGGATCCCTTAATTAGTATGTAGCGACCTTCTTTATCTTTTCTCATGAATTTTAATTTGAAGTCTATTTTATCTGATATTAGGATTGCAACTCCCGCCTATTTATGGGGTCTGTTTTCATGGTAGATTTTGTTCCAGTCTTTAACATTGAAAATGTGTTCGTTTTTACGGGCAAGATGTGACTCCTGCAGGCAGCAGATAGAAGGAACTTGTTTTTTAATCCAACTAGACAGTCTATGTCGCTTACTTGGAGATTTAAGTCCGTTAACATTAGTAGATAAAACTGAGGGGTATTTGGTATTTCCTGCCATGTTATCCACCTTCTTGGGGGCTGCGAAAACTAGTTTCTTCCTAAGGTTCTTGGATTCTCAGTTTGGGTGCAGTTTCTTGGCCTTTATTGTGGTCTTGTTGGTTTTCTATGTGTAGGACCTCTTTAAGAATCTTTTGTAGGGCTGGTTTGGTGGAGATGTATTGTTTCAATTTTTCTTTGTTATGGAAGGTTTTTATTTGGCCTTCAGTTATGAAGGAGAGTTAAGCTGGGTACAGTATTCTTGGTTGATAGTTGTTTGTTTTTAGGGCATGGCATACATCATTCCAGGCTCTTCTTGCTGTGCTTTTCTCTGCTGAGAAATCTGAGGTGATTCTAATTGGTTGCCCTTTATAGGTGATTATTCTTTTCTCCTTGACAGCTTTAAGGACCTTTTCCTTGGTCTGAGTTGATCCTGTTTGGATTATAATGTGATAGTGGGATGTTCTATATTCTTCTTGTCTATTTGGGGTTCTAAAACTTTCTTGTATCTGAATAGGCCTATCTTTTTGCATGTTTGGGAAGTTCTCTGCTAGAATCCTGTTAAACAAATTTCCTAGAACATTAACTTCTGTTTCTAGGTGCTCCTCTACGCCCATTATCATTAGATTAGGTCTTCTGATGGTGTCTTCCAAGTGTTGGACAGATCTATCATATTTCTTGGACTTGTCTTGGATGGTAGTATGTTCTTTCTCTATAATATCTAGGCTGTCTTCAGACCCTGAGATTCGATCTTCTTCATGGTCTAACCTGCTGTCCAGACTTTCTACTTTGTTTTTTATCTCTTTTCCTTCTAATTGGTCGCTTTGATGGCTTCAAATTCTTTGTTGAAGCTTTGTTTTAGATCTTGTATGAACTTCTTTACTTCCTTAATTTGATGTTCAGTGTTTATTCTCAAATCACTTAGTTGATTAGTTATGGTTTCCTTGGACTCCCATTCCTTCTGTTAGGTTCCATTCATCATTGCCTTTTTGGTCTTCCTGACTTCCTTCAGCTCTTTGTTAATGTATTCCATGAATTCCTTTAGTGATCTTTGTGTATTCTCATCCTGCTCTCTCAATTCCTGTATTACTCTTTGCTAGCTTCCTCCCTTTTGTGGGATTCCTGTAGTTCTCTTTGAGTATTCTCAGCCTGCTCATGCCATTCCTGCCTTTCTCTTTGTGTATTCTCATGCTGCTCACGCAAATCCTGTATCAATTTTTGAGTAGCTTCCTCGCGCTTATGATATTCCTGTATAAACTTTTGGATTGCCTCCTCTCTCTCCCTATCACGCTCATACAGAGTCCTTTTTATGTTTTCAATCTTTTCATTTATCATTTTTGCCAGCAGTGTTTGTAGAGCTATTTGGGAACTCTCCTCTGGATTATTCATTATTTGTTCCTACCCCTGGTTATCAAGAGTGGGAATTGAGATACCCGGGTTTGCCATTTTTCTTGTGTTTTTCCAGCTTACTCTGCCCGTTTGAGATGAAAAGAGCTCCAGTGTTGTGCTAGTACACTATCTTAAGGCAAGCATCAACCACAGTCTGAATTTGCACACACAATAGTCTACAGATACAATCTAGTTCAAAAGATACATCTATTCCACATCAAACAACTGTATGTTAATGGGCTACGTACCGCGAAGAAGAATTTTCACAACCAGAAATTATTAGGGTTAGGGAGAGACGTGGTTAAAAAAAGTAATAGATTGATGTGGGAAGGCACAGTGAGAGTTAACTAAGTCCTAATCTCAAAGCAGGAAATAGGTTGTGTAGGATGAAAGTAGAGAGATAAAAAAGAAGAAATGGAAAGGGAAAAGAAAGAGAATAGAAAAAATATAAAAGTAAAAATTAATAATATTATGCAGAACAAAAACAATCTATTTAGAGAAGAACGTGAATATATTGAGAGAAGGGGACGGATATAAAGGAGATGTGAAAAACTTAAAAATAAAAATGCTTAAGGGGCTGGGATGGTGGCTCAGTGGTAGAGTGCTTGCCTTGCATGCATGAGGCTCTGGTTTTGATTCCTCAGCACCACATATACAAAAAAAGCCGGAAATGGTGCTGTGACTCAAGTGGTAGAGCACTTGCTTTGAGCTGAAGAGTTAAGGGACAGCGCCCAAGCCCAGAGTTCAGGCCCACAACCGACCAAAAAAATAAAAATAAAAATAAAAATGCTTAAAATATTATATAGGTATAAAGAGGTAGTACTGCTATTAAGGAATTTAAGCCTCAGAGGTTTTGAATTGAGTAATAAATTTGTGGATTAAGTGTGTACACAATGGGGGATATTGTCTAATAGTCAACTAAGAGTTTATCTGAGGATGTGCAGGACAACAATTAAGTCACATAAAGAAGAACAAAAGAGAGGAAATGGTGAAAAGGACAAGAAAGGAAGAAAAAAGATCAGCAGTCCAGTAGAGCTAAACAAAAAACAAAAAGATAATTAAAAAAGAAAAAAAGAGAAAGAAAACAAAAAAAGAAAGAAAAACGCACACTCAGGTATCCCTAAAATAAAAATTATAAGAGGAATAAAAAGTTACTGGAAAACCATTTTTTTTAAAAAACGCAAAAATTAAAGATTAAAAAAAGTTTTAGAAAAGAAAAAAAAATTTATATAAGGTACCAAAAGAAGAAGAAGTAGAAGAAGAAGAAGGAGAAGGAGGAGGAGGAGGAGAAGAAGAAGAAGAAGAAGAAGAAGAAGAAGAAGAAGAAGAAGAAGAAGAAGAAGAAGAAGAAGAAGAAGAAGAAGAAGAAGAAGAAGAAGAAGAAGAAGAAGAAGAAGAGGAGGAGGAGGAAGAAAGTTCTTTGATTTTTTGGGGAGGGGTGGGAAAAATCCAGTATCTCCCTTGTGTAGGTAACCAGCCTCTTGTTGGAGTCTCTGGTCTGCTTGTGGTCCTGTGTCTTGGTTGGTTTCTTAAGTCAGTTTTTTCTAACAGGCAGAAACATGCTCTGCTTTACCCAGGATTTTGCGATCCTCCTCCAAGGCTAGTTCAATGGGAGGCAGATCTACTTTGAGAATCACAAAAGAGGGAGTTGCAGTGATGAAGCTAGGTTCTGGGTAGAGTTGAGGCCTTTCAACAAACAGTAGCTTTTCACGCTGGCTAGTTTGTGAGAAATTCACAGCACCCACTCTGGAGCCATTCTCAGGGTTTCTGTTTACTGAATTTCAATTGATTGTCGAGGCTGCTGAAGGGAGGGGCAGCTTCTGGCTCTGATTACCCAGTGAAGAAAGCCACTGCTAGGGCTGGCGCCTGAGCTGGGTGACTTTTCCCTGGGTGGAGCTGAGTCTGGCAGGTCATGCCGCCGTTAAGTTCTTTTGACCTGCTAAATGACTTGTTTCATTCCAAGGCTTGAGTTGGGGCTAGCAGCTCCAATGAGCTTTGTCGGTATCCAAGATGGAGATCTCCGATACTGGGGGGGTGGGAGGGGTGGCCTTCCTTCCTCTGCTCCCTGGGAAGGAGTGAGGATGTCAGGCTTCTACTCCCGCCGAGTCTTGGTTCCTGGGTCATCTCTGGTTCTCTGAACTGCAGGATGAAGATGTCCGCTCCTTGTCGGTTCTTGCTGGTGTTGAGTAGAATCCACTTGCCCGCTGCATCTGGCTCCTTCATCCCAGACTCTCTGTGGTTCAGGTATGGCCCCTGCAGTCGCCGCCACCACCGCTGCCGCCGCCGCCGCCGCCGCCGCAGCTGCTAGCAAGAGCTCAGATCTGTCTCCTAGCCTGGATTTTTTCTCTCTGGCCTGACTCTCTTTTCTGTGATGGCACACTTGGTGTGATTCTCTAGCTTAGGACTGTTCACTGAAACTCTAAAACTGCTTTCTATGCGAGAGCTTGTTTAGACTCCAGCTTCTGCTCCTCCATCTTCCCGGAATTCCATCTCCATGAGACTCTTATCTCGAATAAACCACAAGATAAACCAGAACTGGCACTGTGATTCAAGTACAGTGTTAGCCTTGAGCTGAAGAGCTAACTGACAGCTCCCAGGCCCAGAGTACAAGCCCCATAACCAAAAATGTGTATACTCACTCACACACACACACACATACGTAGGGATTGTGTTTTTCTTTTACCCATTCATCATTGGTGGACCTACAGCTTTCTTAATGATTGCAATAAATATGGACAAGATCACATAGTAGATCTACTATTGCCAACTTAGATATTTTTAAATGTGCATTTCCATGCAATTTAGTACATTAATGATGTTGTCCAGTGATCTACTTTGAAACTTTTTCCATCTTCTCTAATTGAAACATTGGAGAAATGCACCTTCTACAGATCTGCTTTGCTAATTACATCACCATCAATTATTTAATGCATATGGCATTCCATCAAGGTAACTGTCTTTTGAACTAGTGCAGCTGCAAGCACTTAATCATTCATATGTTTACTCATATTTTTTTTATTTTCAAGATGATGTACAGAGGGGTTACATTTACCTAAGTAAAGTAGAATGTGCATTTCTTCTCAAACATGTTACCACTTCCCTCATTTTTCTCATAATTTCCCTCCCCTCTTACACCTTCCCCCCAAGTTGTACAATCATTTCCGACATATTATTCTGTGTATATTGCTGCTCTGTCATCTTTTCTCACCTTTCTGTTGTTCCCCTTCCTTTTCCTTATTCAGATAAATGTATATAAAATACCAGAGTACCAAAATCAAATACAGTGACAACAGGGGATATATCATAGTGGGAAGAAAATACAAAAAATTTACTTGTTTTTATTTTTTATTTTTGGCAGGGGGCGGGTGGTCATGAGGCCTGAACTCTGGGCTGGGGCCTGTCCCTCAGCTCTTCAGTTCAAGGCTAATGTTCTACTACTTGAATCATAGCATCACATCTGGCTTTTTCTGTTTAGATGTTGCTGAAGAATTGAACCCAGGGCCACATGATTGCAATAAATAGAGGCAAGTACTCTACTACTGAGCCACCATCCCATCCTGTTGTTGCACTTTTAATGTACTATGTGATTTTTTCGTTTTTTTGGTACATTCTCTTTTTTTTAATGAGTTTCAAATAATTGTGGAAAATTCTTTCATATACAAATAGATCCTGTGGAGATTTTAGCTAGAAAAATTTTCTATGTGTTTCATTATTTTTTATTTTTGTCGGTCATGGGGCAAAAAAAAAGAAACTTTGCCACTTTAGCGGGGAGGGGGGGAGGGAGGAGGAAATGGGAAGGTATGGGAAGGGGAAACAAAGGAGGAGCAACAATGCTTGATAAGAAATGTACTCATTTCCTTGCCCATGTAATTGTAATCCCTCTGTGTGGTATTTTCACAATAAAAAACAATAATAAAAAATTGCTATGTGTTCTGGTATATAGGTATAATACTGTCTTCTTTGGAGGCCAAAGTAGGAAGATTTCTTGTTCAAGTCCAGCCCTAGTAGATTAGCAAAACTATATAACCCCCAAGTATAAACAAAAGGGGTTGTGGACATAACTCAAATACTATAGCACCTACGTAGCATGCACAGGCTTTGATTCAATCTTCAGGGGAAACAAAAGTGAAAAGGAAGAGAAAAAATCCTGAATTATCAAAGTTGATACTGTGCAGATATTTCTAGATAACCATTTAGCCATCAAAACTATACAGGAATTTTTAGAAAGAGATAAGAATTTCAACAAATTGCAATTGCAGCAAACATGGCTTATTTATCTTATTTATATTATGGTGGGAATAATAGGCAATTAGAATGAATATGAGAGCTTCAGAAGAAATTGGCAATTTATCGAGGAAGAATGTCAAGCATTGCTTTGAGACACTAAAAATGGAAGCAGCAGGTCAGATTTCAGACATATTTGCAGCTGAACTGGGATGTAGACCAGCCCTGCCCTTACTACAGTCCCCTGAAAAAATTTTTGCCAACCTCTGCTATCCTTCTGGGCTGTAAAGCCATTCTCCTAACCTGCTCAGAGACAGGGGCTTCACCCCAACCAACGTCTTACAAAACAGTTCACCTTTTGCCAGCCCCAATCAAAAGTCCTGACAAATAAGCAATGGAATTCCCATCTCTCCTTCGTGTTTTTGAGCTAAAATTCTGCAGCCATATTTTAAGAATGTATTTTCAAGATTGTTTGAATTCGTGTTTCCTGGATGGGAAACTGGAATAGCCCCAAATGCATCTATTTTTATTTGTTTCCCACTCTGCTGATGTTGTACTCACTTGACACCATGGAAATCATTGTGGGTAACCCTTGAAGTTGAGCTAATTTTTCAAGGCCCCTGGGCAGTGGGATAGATCACCCTCTCAGATTAGCTATTACAACCAGTGATTAAAGTGTAACCTGGTCTTTCAGAAATAACAGAAATTCTGCCACGTTTTTCAGTTCTGTTAAATGTGGTGGACAGAGCTAACCCTGAATGCTGGCTGCATGTTGGGTTGCCATAGAAGCAAGCAGCATCCTTGGCCACTTGTTCCACAGAGAAGCTCCTCCCTGTGCCAGCTTAATAAAGCAGAAAGTACCTTTCTTTGTTGCTGGCATAGCTATCTCTGCCCTCCCCAAGATAGCTGAACAATAGAAGGGGTATCTCACTAATATGTGGCATGGAAAATACAGGCAACAAAGTGATGGACTTAGCTGTGTCCATCGCTGGCCTTAATGACCCTAGGGGATAGGTGAGATTTTACATTAGACAAGATCATCAGTAATGCCAGTGGGAGATTCTTGTCTAAGCATTGGGAATAGCTCTCAGTGTTTCTTTTGCCTACATTAAAGGCTGCTTAATGCACTAGAGCTTGTCTTGGAAAAGACACTGAAAGGAAAAACATAGGGGATCGAAAGGGCCACAGAGACACAGAGTTGTCCTAGCCCCTTGTTAGGGATCTTAGAAGAGGAGGTGCACACATGTGGAAGCCCTCAATTTAAGCCTCACTTGATTTGTGAAATAAAATCATTCACTGAGTTGATGTGCCTCCTGAATTCTGCCTACCTGCATGTTTCCCTTTACAATTCACCCAAATGCCAAGGATGATACAGTACACTGTACTCAACACTTTAAATAAACTGAGGCTCAGGGATATGAGCCTGAGTTCCTTGGTAAGCAGCAATGCTGGCACTTGGATCTATGACTCCAGCTGTGAACCTACACTTCATTTGTCTTTTCTGACCTTGAAATAAGAAAATTCTCTTTTCCTGCCTGCCAGCTAACTAGCTCCATGCTCAGTGCCCACTTCCCTATACTCCAGTTCTATCTAGAGAATAAAATACTCGAAGTCAACTATCTTCCACACTGATGTGTCTCTGCTTACCAGGAATCAATGCCTGGGGTGCTGGTAGGGCAGCAGAGGACAGCCTCCTTCTGCCTTCCTTATTTCATGCAAGTTTCTTTGTATATACTATCTCTCTTGTAACGCAAGGCTCTGGTGGAGCAGTGTTGCTAATGGGGCAAGATAGAAATCCTAGGAGGTGGAGTTCTCTTTTAATTTTAAATTCCTTAATTCTCAGTTGTCTTACTTTCTGAGGTATAACATATAAGCAAGGGGACAAAGAAATATGCTTTTAGCAAATATCAGAAGAGTTCTCTGTGTCTATTAGAATTGTTGTTTTTGTTGATCATAGAGTTTGAACTTAGGGTCCAGGCACTGTCCCTGGGCTTTTTTGCTCAAGACTAGAGCCCTACCACATTGAGCCAAATTTCCACTTCCAGTTTTCTGGTGGTTAATTGGAGATAAGAGTCTCACAGACTTTCCTGCCAGGGCTGGATTTGAACCACAATTCTCAGATTTCAGCCTCCTGAGTAACAAGTATTACAGTCGTGGGCCACCAGCACCTGGCAGAAATTTTTTCTTTTTTCTTTTTTTAAATACTGTGAGATTTGCAGAGAAAGCAAGAAATTAGAATCTATTGTTGGGAGAGCAAATTAATTAAATGTTTTGTGGACAGCTTGACAAAGTACATTAAGTAATGAAATATGCCTCATCTTTGACCCAGCTAAATACATCTGAATATTCCTCAAAATAAGTCACAGAGAGAGGAAGATATTCTGGGCAAGCATGCCTCAGCACCATATGTCCGTCCTAGGCAAGGTCTGGAAAAATAACCTAGGTGATAAAATTATTACTGCATGTATTCAACTAACTGGAAAGCAATTCTTAAAATACTACATGCCTATTGAAAGGAAAAGGTATTCTTGACACAGGAAGCAAAACAAAAGCAAAGTGTTAAAAATAATAGAGTTATCTTGGGGTTCATTTCGCCTAGCATCATCTTTTCTGACCATCTCTGCTTGTCTCATATGTCTATAGTTCTAGCTATTCTGGAACCTAAAGCCAGAAGCTCACTTGAACTCTAGTTCAGGGCTCACCTAAGCAACATATTGAGATACTGTCTAAACACAAATAGCTGTCTTCATCTAACCAGACCATGCTCAAGAAATTATGTAGTCCCAAATGTTTGTATAAAGTACACTTAGGAAGAAGAGGTTCAGGTGTACCTTCACATACAAGGGTGACAGATAGGTAATGACAAATATTTAAGGCTTGAAGACAGAATTTTTATTGTGTTCACTATAAATGATGTATTTGAACAGATCAGACAGACAGATAGAATTGTGTCCATTCATTGAGCCTAAATCAGAATAAAACATACTTAATCGAATCCATTACATGTTACCACAAATTATAAGGCAGCTATCCAACCTGGGTCCTTGCATCCAGCATAAGGAGAATTCAGGTAAGAAGAAAACATATGTAAAGATGATCGAAGGGTTTAGTAGAAGAGAAAAATAACAAAGAGCACATATTATAGACACACCACAGAGAAAAGGGCAATTCGGCCCAGGTCAGCCATCTTGGCCATCTTCCTCATTACAGAGATTGGTCTTGGGTTAAATAGGGAGAATTGTAGACCTTGAAGATGGCTTTCCGATTGGTGGCTATCCTTTCTGTTTCTTGTAATGTTATGACTTCAAAGATTTATTGCCCCATCCTTATGTACTCAACATTTTGAGCATACTCTTTATTCTTCTGTAGCCCTCTTCGCCCATATCCATGTCAGCTAGCTTTGGTTTAGCAGCTGATCATGCCATCTGCCAGTTCTATAGACCACATGTTCTGATTGACTACTTTGCACTAACTCACACTAGAATTACTCTGATTTAAAAAATATGCCATGTTATACATGCATCTGAACAACATGTGGTAGCACATAGTACATTATGTATCAGGTAAAAATAGGGAATAAACATTTTCAGAACAAATACTGTAGTATATTCCCTAAAGTATTAAGTACTACAATTGTTTTATTGAAATGTATAATCATACATAACTGGTATTTTTGCCAATAAACCTGCTTTTATTTAGGAGGTAGTATGTACAGAAATAGCTCTTAGACATAATATTAAGTTATCGTAAAAAGAACTCCACTTCCATTTCTATTCAAGATGGGTAATTTAGGTATCAATTCCCTCACTTTCTAGAGCAATGAGTTCTCTTCTTCATAGGCAGAACACAGATTCTGATAGCCTTCTTGCTTTAGAGCTGGCCCTGACATCACCCTGACACACTGGCATGGCTTTTTCTTCCCACCAGGTTTCTATCAGATAGGGAAGCTTTATGGTTGCACACTGAAGACTGACCACCCCAATCTCCAGTCCATGTCTCCCAACTTGAGATAGGGTATTCCTTACAGTACCTGAAGTCCATTAGTCCATTAGTCCATTATCTATCTATCTATCTATCTATCTATCTATCTATCTATCTATCTATCTATCTATCTATCTATCTATCTATCTATCTATCTATCTATCTATCTATCTATCTATCTATCTATCTATCTATCTATCTATCTATCTGTCTATCTGTCTGTCTGTCTGTCTGTCTGTCTATCTACCTATCTATCTATCTATATCTATCTATCTATCTATCTATCTATCTATCTATCTATCTATCTATCTATCTATCTATCTATCTATCTATCTATCTATCTATCTGTCTATCTATCTATCTATCTATCTATCTATCTATCTATCTATCTATCTATCTATCTATCTATCTATCTATCTATCTATCTATCTATCTATCTATCTTTCTGTCTGTCTGTCTGTCTATCTATGCTCTATTTTGTGTGCCAGTACTGGAGTTTGAACAGAAAGCCTCATGCTCTTCCTTAGCTGTTTTTGTTCAAGGTTGTCAGCCTCCCATTTTAGCCACACTTCTGCTTCCAATTTTTTGCTGGTTAATTAAATATAAGAGGCTATAGACTTTCCTGCCCAGGGTGGCTTTGAAACACAATCCTCAGATCTCATCCTTCCAAGTAGCTAGGATTACAAATGTGAGCCACCCCTGGGTGACTTCTTATCTTCATACACCTCCTATGGTTTGTGTCATCACCCAAAGGGCTTCTAGCCATAGAAAGCTTACCCATTCTGTCCATGGTTTCAAGATGGAGGCAGCCAAAACTGACAGTCTCAAAGCCTGTGATTTCATCCCACTAGACCCTACCGAAGCCTTCACCACATGAGGCATCTCCCTGCCATGTTCTAGCTCCAATCTTTTTATATCCTTTCTCCCTTTTCTCACCTTCTACCCAGACATGCATAATCTCATCATTACCTTGGAACTAGTCATCTATCCATCCCATTCCTGGCATTTAAAGAACCCCTGGATTCCAATAGCTCAAGCCTGTATTCCTAGCAACTCAGGAGTCTGAGATCTGAGGATTGTGGGTCAAAGTCAGCTTAGTAAGAGTGAAGCCCACGAGAACCTTACCTTCACTTAACTACTAGAAGTTGAGCTGTGGTTCAAGTGACAGAACACGCTAGCATTAAGTAATAAAGTTCAGGGACCATGTACAGGCCCAGGTCTCTTGTGCATGTACACAAATACGCATGAAAACACATAATGTAATCTGGTTTTATTGTTTGGTGTTTGAATAAGGCTACTTGTTTACAACCTTAGGAAAGAGCACATTTCAGTTGCTTTTTCTACAGTGAACTTGGATGTAAGTCCTGTGTTGTCCTCAAACCCCTGAGTTTCAACAACTGAATATTACAAGTACTGGGATGTTATGCCTGAATGAAATCAACTGATGGTTGAGTCTGCCTTTGCCAGCTGACACTGTCCACAGGGTACTTCTAGTCTTTAGACACTTCCTATGGAAGTGACTGTCCCTTGTAATGTAAAGACTTTTCAGCGGGGGGGGGGGAGGGTGTTGGGCTGGTAGGGATGGTAAGGGGAAAAAAAGGAGGCAACAATGCTTAATAAGAAATGTACTCATTACCTTGTTCATGTAATTGTAACCCCTCTGTACAATGTTTTCACAATAAAACTTACTAATAATAAAACAAACAAACAAAAAAGACTTTTCTGCCCCCTGGCTCCTGAAACCTCCTCTGAAGTTTTCTTCCTCCTGTTGTCAGGATTCAGCTCATGTGTGCTCCTCTCCAAAAGGCTGAGCAAGCTTTCTTGGAAGATGCATTCTGTCTCCAGGGAGAATGAGACATAATACCTCTTTGGGCAGTAACTCAGGTTTCTGCCCAATCCCATCTGCCAGGATTTTGACTCTGCACTCAGAGCTGCAGCTAATATGGAATGAATGAAAAAGACAACAGTGAAAAAGAAGACCTCCCAAAAGAGCTTAGAGAAAGAGTCATAGATTGGAAATTGCTTGGAATATGGTCTTCCGTCCATGAGGCCTCTCCATTTACTAGCTAGCATTCCTGGGCTGGAGTGCCTCTTTGTGGCTCCACCCTTGGTCATGTATACAATTCCTATATTGCCAATGTAACATCAAAAGCTGATGTTCCCAGGGACATTGGAGGGGACAGCAAGAGGTAGCTACCTATTACTTACACACAAACTACTTAGGCTGTCTAAAGAAATGAAGTCTGGTCATTTGTAGCATTGTGTTGGCAAATTCACCATCTATGGATGGGAGTGCACCTTAATCCTAGTGGAGCTAGAAGAGTCATACAAACGGATTACCCTGAAGCTTTGAGCAGAGCTAGCTGTTGCTGCTGGCTTCTCGACTATTTTGTCTTTGAAGTACCAAGAAACTGATGAAAACATCAGCACATCAAAGCAATTCTCAGTGTTCTTTTGTCACAAGAGTTCCAAAATAAGTTTCCAGCAATAGTTTTGCAAAAGCTTTGGCTGCTCTGTCCCCAGGAGAGACGTCACCTGCCCAAAGTGCCTATTGGACCTGGACATCATCTTAGAAACCAGCTCATCTGGGCTTGTTTGAGGGCTCTCGAGGTAGAGGCGGGGGTGGGAAGTTGATATCCCCAGACCTTATGTCTTTTATCGAGGCATTATCTCTTATTATAATGGTCTCTTTTCTTTTCAGTGAATATCAAGTGTTGTCCTGAATACTGGGTACAAAGCTGTGAACAGAATGAGGTACTTTCATCATGGGGCTTATTTATTGCTGCAAAGCCTAATGCATCATAAATAAGTGGAGATTATGCAGAATATTATGAGAAAAAGGCATGGTAAGGAAAGCCAAACTGTATGATTTCACAATTGAGGGATGTGTAGCTTATACACAAAGCCCAAAAAACAAACAGCTTTAATGTTGTTTCTCTTTTTTTTTTTTTTGGTGGTAGTAGGGCTTGAACTTTGGGATTGGGCGTTGTCCTTGTGCTCTTCAGCTGAGGTTGAGAACTCTATTTGGTTTTCTGGTGATTATTTGGAGATAAGAATCACAGGGAGGGCTGGGAAGGTGGCTCAGTGGTAGAGAGCTCTCCTTGCATGCTTGAGGCCCTGTGTTCGATTCTTCAGCACCACATAAGCAGAAAAAAAAAAGCCAGAAGTGGCGCTGTGGCTCAAGTGGTAGAGTGCTAGCCTTGAGCTGAAGAGCTGAGGGACAGCACCCAGGCCCAGAGTTCAGGCCCCACCACCCGACCCCCACGCCAAAATAAAAAAGAATTGCAGGGAGTTTCCTGCCCATGTTGGTTTTGAATCGTGATCCTCAGATCAGCCTCCTCAGTAGCTAGGTTTACAGGTGTGAACCACTGGTGCCTGGCTAATGTTGCTTCTTACTTGCTCACCTTTGGTGCCAACGACCTCCATGAGTCAAATCTCGAAGTGTCAAATTGAGAACTATCTTGTACTTTGAGAAGTTATAGGGAAATAAAAAATTCAGAGATATATGCCACAGGTTAGGGAGTCAAAGTTGGATTTGAATGTTTTGTCTCCCTTTGGGTGAATGCTTCCTCTTTAAAGATTTAACACTTTTCTCAAAAACAAAACCAAAAAATATGGGATGGATATACTTAAGCCATATCTTGTCTTGAAAGCCTTCTTGTTTTGAAATTATTTTAAACTCAAAGAAGAGTTGCAAAGAGTAGTGAGAGTTCCCACATACTTCTTCACTGCTTTTTTATTATGAACATACTATTAACATCTTATATAACCACTCTCATTTACTGATTCTAAGACATTCACATTTGCACAATATTTTCAAGCTCCAGATGTTATTTGAATTGTATCATATCCCTCTCTAATGTCTTTGTGTATGTGTTCTTGTATTAAAGTACTGATGGCCACAAAAAGGGGTCAGAAATCATTTTTTCCTTACCTGAAAAGGAAGAGGCATGGGACATAGTTCTAACAGTGTGTAAGTGTGGAGACTGCACATTTTGGAAATGGTTACAAGCCTTATTAAAAGAACTATCTAGTTAATAAAAGTTGTCACCCTGGTCAATTGTCCTGGGCCACTGCCTCAAATGTTGCCTTAAAAACCAGCTGGACACCCGCCTATCAAGCCTATGCCACATATCCTTAACCAGTCTTAGTAGAAATTTGCAGCCCAGAAAAATGTGTGATAACCCTTTTGAGTCAGTGTGGGACCCTGCTGCTGCTTCTACCCTCCCTTCTGGATAAAGTTCAAGGACGGCCTTATAGTCATCTGGAAGGAAATCTATGTTGTCATCCTGACCATGTTGACCATAGTGACAGTGGACTGGACTCCTGCCTGACTCCATCACCTCTGACTGCTTCCCAGTGGAAAGCTGCTTTGGATCTGCTGAAACTGAGTCTGTGGTATATTATTTCAGTGATATCCAGTAACTCTCTCTATTCCCACAGTAGATATTGAGGGCAAGGATGATATCACTGGCTTGCCTCAGGCACTTCAAGGATTAGGAAACTAGAAATCCAGTCTACAATCAAATCCTTGCTTGGTTTGGGTGTGGTAAAAGGCCGCTTCCAACAATAGCTATAAAGGAGAGATCTTTATCAATGGAGGTAGTAGGAGGAATGAAACTCACCCCTGCTATTAGAATTAAAAATTTAACAAAATTCTCCACCCAAGGGATGCCTTGAGGCAGTTCTGATAACCTGGTTCCTCAAGCCAAAGAAGCAAAATGGGCCCAAAAGCCACAAAGAAACTCAGGGAAAGAAAGAGTGTAGTAAAGAAAGCCTTAGAAAGGAATTGAAAAAAAATCTCATCTGGATTAAAAAAAAAAAAGATATAAAAATAAGGATTGTCTTAAAATGTTTGTCACAGTGAAAAGGGGAAGAAGACAAACCCCAGAAAGTTTAAGTATGTAACAAATGGTAGGAGTATGTCTTAAAAATGAAGCTTATGAGTAAGTTGGTATGAAATTAAACTAGCTTTCATATACATAGAGTCAGGATGGGTGAATTGATGTGGAACTATTCTTTATGTTTATCTGTATGGTAGGGAGGAAGGATATGCCCACTTCAATCTAGATGCTGGTTTAGCTAATTAGAGCAGCCAGGTAGACTCGTTGTGAGAGGGGATTCTCTTAAATTTACCATGACTGAATGACTCCTTCCCTTTGCCCTTTTGCGCTCCCATTGCATTGTCTATTCCAAAGGGTTTATGCCCTGTGAAATGATGTTTGGCAGACCATCCTTCTTGTATCCTCGCTTAAAAACTGCAATGTTGACATAGATGACTGCTCCAGTCTTTACAGGCACTGCAGACTGTTCAACAGGAACTCCATTCCCAATTTCAGGCACTCCTGCAGGCAGCCCCTGTAGTTGGCCCTAATTACTGATCATGAGACACTGTGTAGGTCATATGACATAAAAAAAACTAACTATCCTCAGTGGAAAGGACCTTATACTGCTATCCTAACAGCTCCAACCACTGTCAAGGTGAATGGGATCTGGTCCTGGATCCACGCTTCACCACTTAAGGTGGCCCTGCTACCAGAAGAGACAAATGGATGGACCCTGAAAAGCCTCTCAAGCTAAGACTCATCTCATCATAATTTTTCATTTATGCTTCTGTGCTCTAAATGATGTTAACTACCACTGGCAGTTTAAAATCAGAGACAAGGGGACAGTTTTCTTACTTCTGCTATTGTAATGTCCCTGATTGTAGCAATTTAATTTTACCAACCAACTCAACTTGTGGAATATGACAAACTGCTTCAGGTATCTTGATGTCACACCCCTTCTCCTACTATGTTCTGGTGCAATGGAAGCCTATGGTCATACATTAATCCAACCTTGGCCTCTTGGATTTTGATAACAGCAGTTCCCCAATTAAATCTTTATACCAAAAGTGAAAATTTTCAGAGATTGTTATGCCACCTCTTAACCAAGAGGACAGATTTTATTCCTATAATGTTAGGGATGAGTCTGGTTACCTCTGTTGGAGGAGCAGCTTTTGCTGGAGGTGCTGTAAGACATAGTTTAAAACTTGCTCAAGAATTTGAGGAGAGGGTAGATGAGGATACTCATGCCTCTTCAGTGTCTCTGGCATGCATACAAAGACAACTGAACTCTCTAGCGGGGGTGGCCTTGCAGAATCATACGGCACTAGACCTTCTCACAGCTTCCAAAGAGGGAACCTATGTTTTTCTAAGGGAAGAGTGCTGATACTGTGTAAATGAATCACGGCTGGAGAAGAAAACATAAAGGTTGTAGGTAAACTGTGTGAAGGACTCCACCAGCATCCATCTGCTAAACTAGATCTAGTATGGGTTCAAAGCCTTTTGGCCTGGTGGCTAGTATCCCTAGCCACCAGCAATTATACTATTTCTTCTACTTGTTATTACTGGTTCCTGTGTGGTTAAGTCTTTGATATCACTTATAGAAAAAATAATTGGGACTGTCAAGCTGATGGCCCTTCAGGCCCAGTACAGCCTCCTGAGTCAGGAAAAAGAGTCAAGAATTTGACTCAGTTACAAAAAGAAAGGGGAATGTAAGGATCTCTTAGGATTAAAGACCCCAAGACCAAGCAAGGACACTGAGTCAGAATATTAACCTCTTATGGGGAACTGAGGAATGCAATAATCTCTTGCTTGAAACTGAGGAATGAAATAACAGGAAATTGCCATTGTAAAAGTCCCTTGTTTGGAAAAAAAAGTTGATGTTATCATACTAATAGAACTTTGCAGCTTGTACCTGCTTGTGTTTTTTGCCTTCATTAGCCTAGGCTGTGTTCATGTTTAGGGTCATAGTGTTAGCTCCCAAGTCTACACTGTGTCCCTGGCAGGACAACTTCTGTAACACCTAACAAACTTCTTTAATCTCTAAGCCCGCTTTGATGGACTCATTCTCAGACCCTGTAAGAATTGAAATAACAGTGATTAAGTTGTCTTAGATACTAATGAGGGGAATTTGTTTTAAGGATATCTCAGGTAACCTCAAAGTAAGAATAGAGTAGGATCAGACCTAAAATCTAGAAGTAGCCATGAACATCCATTGGCAACCTGGGAATGATTGTCTCCTGAACCCACATACCTGTTTCAGCATTCTCACTGTTAAGAAAATGGAGGAAAACAGAAAAGGAATAGGCCAGACTCAATGATCAACAGGTGGGGACTGTTTATTGCCAGCAAGGTGCATAGACCTTTCAGGTTTGGAGGTTGTTTGAGGGACTATATTTTGGATGGACTTATATAGGGCTTGTTTTCACAAAGAAGCAGAAAATAAAAAGTGGCTTATGCTCTCTTAGGCCACAAGGAGACTTCCTTGACCAGGCCCACAAGTTGAATGTTCTACACTGGATGAAGGGCTATTGTCCCCTGGGGACCAAGTGTTATATCCTTGGCCAGGCACTGATTGGAACCTGCCTGCTGACAGGCATGTGGCCACGCTTGTTTTCTTGTACCTGGTGTCTTGCTTGAGCTGGAGGAATTAGGCAGGAATCAATCTTTCACTCACTGTAACAAATTTTTCAAGCCAAATTGCACAGATTCCAGCCTGTTACCATTCCTGCAGCAGAATGTGGGGACATCAGGTTATACAGTGCTGTGGCGTTTTAGTGAGAGCAATGAAAAGAGTCCCCAGTATGTGACTTCTGTTAGAGTCATAGGAACTCTTGAACAGAAAAGTGTTGGTAGCTAGTTGTGATTCAGCTAGCTGCAGAAGGTCTCTGGCATCTCTAAAGGAGAACTGGGTCTCTCTGTTGACTGCCACTGGCAGGTAAGAATGTTACTGTAACAGAATAGAGTTCTAATGCCTGTTCCCAGAGCTAGGGCTGGCTCTGATTAGTAGAACCAAAGGACGAGGCTTGGGAGTGGTAGAGGCTGGTGGTCAAATGAATCTAGCTGCTCAGCAGAAAATGGAATATGAATTTTACTAAGAAATACTGGAGCATCTCTTACTCATGAGATACCCTCAAATCAGGCTTTCACTGAGCTGGATGCAGAGCAAAACAAGCACAAAGCCACTGGTAACAACCAAAAACCAGCCCTGCTTCTATTCCCTGCAAACATTCTCCAGGAAATATTGCCACACCATGCAGAACAATTCCTACCAGATCTGCTGAGTTTCTGCTAGGCCCAAAAGTCGGGTTCCCTTTCCATTTTACTTTTCATTTTCAGTCTTTTTCTCTTGTTTGTTTTTCTATGAGATCTTCTTTTATTTGTATTTATACACACACACACACACACACACACACACACACACACACACACACACACACACACACACACGCATTTGTGAAAATACCTTACAGAGAAGTTACAATTACATGAGTACATGAGCAAGGTAATGAGTACATTTCTTATTAGGGATGGTAAGAGGAAACAAAGTGGGAGGCAACAATGCTTGATAAGAAATGTACCCATTACCTTTTATTTGTATTCTGTGACAAGTGATCTGAATTTTCCCTGTTACTGCTTCCAGCACATGCTGCCCTAGGTCCAATTGAACACTCTACCACAATGCCTGGACCTCTGCTGTAACAGCTTCACCTAGTCCTATAATTGAATCCCAGGAGGCTGGGAATATGGCTCAGTGATAGAATGCTTCCCTAGCATGCATGAATTCATGGGTTCGATTCCTCAGCAACACATAAGCAGAAAACACCAGAAGTGGTGCTGTGGCTCAAGTGGTACAGTGCTAGCCTTGAGTAAAAGAAGTTCAGGGGCAGTGCAAAGGCCCTGAGTTCAAGCCCCAGGACTGGCACAAAAAAGGAAAAAGAATTGAACCCCAGGGCTTCCGATGTCACATTTAGAAGGCATGTTTTCTTCCTACATTGTCTGTCATGTGTATCTACAGCTTTCTCTAACAAAGGTTTTTCATTGAAACTACAGTTGCTTACATCTTAGCCTTAGGATCTGATATAGGGATTGATCTCTGGGCAACAGGGCTGGTTGAAATGCAAGACATTTCCTTAGCACAATTCAAGGGCCTACTCTACTTGTTTTAATGTTCTGGGAAAGTTTTCTCTTTTTTTTTTTTGGGGGTCCAGTCGTGGGGCCTGAACTCTGGGCCTGGGCACTGTCCCTCAGCTCTTCAGCTCAAGGCTAGCACTCTACCACTTAAGCCACAGCGCCCCTTCCGGGGTTTTCTTTTTGTTTATGTGGTGCTGAGGAATCAAACCCAGGCCCTCGAGCATGCAAGGCAAGCGCTCTACCACTAAGCCACCTTCCCAGCCCCTGGGAAAGTTTTGTAAAGCAGTTTTGAAAGTTTGAAACAAGAAAGCACCAAGCTCATGGCTGGTCTCATTAACTATTGGGTGAAAACTCCAGAAAAGTGGTGGGAGGTGGGGATGTCTTCCTGCTTGGCCCATAGTAGCATGGCATGCAGCTCTTCTGCAATCAAGCATATTTCTACTGATCATATGTGGACATGGCCAGCTCATCCTGGTACTCTCCAGGTAGTATTTCTTAGGCACCAGGAACTCCATGTAATGAAGTTCAGGGAGTTTACACAGTGCAGAGAAGAGGCGCTTGAGGGTGCAGGCTCACAGCAGGTTAGCAAGGAACTTGAGCTCCTAGAGATAGAGGCAGGAACACAGGCCCAGGATCATCATGACCACATAGCTATGGGTAATAGCACACTCCACTGGGGTCCACACCCGCACTATCTGGGCAACCTGTTGCCGGAGCTTGAGGAAAGTAGAGGGATATAAATGAAGCAGATTGTGTCTACTGAGGTGCAACACATCCAGCTGGGCAGCATGGATACAGTCTGCCAAGAAGTTCATGTCCACATGGTTCAGAGCACAATTGGCCAGGTCCAGCATTCTCAATCATGTCCTGAACGGGCTGTAGAACATGGAATAATCAGCACTAATCAGGGGAGTTCCATGTGAGCAACAATGGATGTGAGCAATCCATCTGCTTGTCTGTCACAGAGAACAAAGACTACACCTTGCAGGGCAAGTCTTGTTCTTACCTGACTGCATGCAGTCTATGAAAATAGTTTGTGACACATGATGCTACATGAAATGCAAATGTCTGTGTCCATAAATATGGTTCACTGGGATGCAGGCTGGCTCCCTTGCTTTCAGACAGTCTACAGCTGCTGGGCTTGCTGTGTGGTTCAGAATTAACCTGAACCAACGAAACCTTTGTCTTCATCTCACCTAAATGGCAGATTTTATCAACAACCATTTTCATATGAAAGGAGTTATGTACATGATCCTGGAGAGAACATCCACTCTGAGAGCTTGCTACAGAGGAAATGAGGCATTAGTAAGAAAAAAGAGCCATTACTCTAACAATAGAAGAATCCATTACTATAGAGCCAGGAAGGGAAAGCCAGACATCCCCAACTGAGGCACCATATCCACAATCCAATAATTCTGATTTAGATAGTGTTGGCAGCAAGCATCAGCAAAGGGGCAGCTGGGCCCTGTCTCTGACTGAGTCCCTCACTGTCTGTGCATGCCCCTCTTGATATCATAACTGCAAATGGGTGAAACTATTAGCTAAGACCTTATGATAATCCTGCTTATGGAGGAGGCCAGGCATTCCCCCAATTCCCATGAATGATCTTGGGTTAATATCTGCTCAGAAAGGCCAGGGTGACACTGCAGTCCCACAGTCAGCTGACAACAACCTCATGTCACCCAGCTGAGCCAGATTTCTATACCTGACCTGAGATAATGCCAGTCACACAGTGTTGGGAACTTTTTTGCACCACAATAGACAGCTACAGGAGTCACTATAGTTAGCTTTGCCTTATAAAGCAACATTCTAGACCCATTAGTTAGCATGTTCTTTTCACAGAGACCTCTCCCTCTCCCTTCCCCCTCCCCCTTTCCCTCTCTGTCCTGCTCTTCTTGCTTTCCCCCACTCTTCCTCCTATCTATGCTAGGGATTACAGCCAGGGTTTTTCATGTGCTAGTCAAACACTGTAGCATCAAGGCACATTTTAGCCCTCATTTTTCTTTCTTTCTTTTTTCTTTCTTTTTTTTTCTATCTTTCTTTCTTTCTTTCTTTCTTTCTTTCTTTCTTTCTTTCTTTCTTTCTTTCTTTCTTTCTTTCTTTCTTTCTTTCTTCCTCTCTCTCTCTCTCTCTCTCTCTCTCTCTCTCTCTCTCTCTCTCTCTCTCTCTCTCTCTCTCTCTCTCTCTCTCTCTCTTTGTCTGTCTCTTTCTCTCTTTCTTTTCTTATTTTGAAGACCAAGACACCATTCAAACTCAGTATCTGATGCTTTTGCTCACTGGCTGGTACTCTAATATTTGAGCTACACCTCCAGACCTTGTTTTTTGAGGCAGTCTCCCCATGTTATCCATGCTGGACTTGAACTCACTTTCCTTCTTCCTCAGGCTTCTGAGTGTTGGGATTGCAAGCCTGGTTTTGATGCCTACCTTACACATTGTCTCTTTCTAACTAGAAGCAGTCCCCTGAGGTCCCTCACTATTCTGGATCACTCCTGGTCCTCCAACTTCTTTATTTCTCTTTTGTGCTCTCTTATGTGCAGCTCCAGAGAGCATTGAGCTTGGGGCTTTGTGAATAAGCTGTTCTTCTACCTATCACTCAGTGCCCCTACAGCCTGTGAAGCCAATGACCAGAGTGCTTGACCCATCCCTCCTCCTTTCAGTATCTGAGATTCACCCTAGGAGAATCTGGATCTTCCCTGTCAGCATGGAGAGGGCCACACTCAGCTCTATCAGGTAAGTCATGTGACTGAGCTCTCAGGAGATGGAGCCAAGGAGGCAGTCTTCATGCTTAGAAGTTGGGACAGAAGTGAAGGGTGTGTCAAAGGCCTTAATGGGGAGGATGAGTGAAGTCAGACGAGGGAATCCCACCTGGGCTAACAACTGCTGCACATGCCAGCATGTAGCCGCACATTGTGGGCAACTTCCAGCTTGCACAGCTAACCTGTCCTGGCTAGGCCTAACACCTGCAGAAGCTACCCAGGGCTCAAGCTGTCTTCCCTGAATGAGGGGCAGTGCATTTGCAGAGCAGCCATACCTGCTGATTCCAGGGCCTGCACCACTATCTCAAAGTTGCCTTCAATGGGCTGGGAAGGTGGCTCGGTGGTAGAGCGCTTGCCTTGCATGCCTGAGGCCCTGAGTTCGATTCCTCAGCACCACATAAGCAAAAGGAAAAAAGCCGAAAGTGGCGCTGTGGCTCAAGTGGTAGAGCGCTAGCCTTGAGCTGAAGAGCTGAGGGACAGTGCCCAGGCCCAGAAGGGCCCCACGACCGGACGCCCCCCCCCAAAAAAAAAAGTTGCCTTCAATGACAAAGAAATAAATGAGGACTTCAATAGGTCACCTAACTGCACAGGGCTCTGCCTGTAGTTGGCAGCATATTCTAGCCAGGAGCTCAGTGTGGCTCCATATTCCCAGAGCCCTTCCACAAAGGCATTGCTGTACCTGCACATCCCGGATACCCATAAGGTCAGATCTCTGCAGCTGATGAATCCTTTTAAAGAATTATTTAAGAAAGATTTTTCCTTTGTTTTATTTAGAAAAGAATATTTTAAAGGTTCATTCCCTGGAAAACACTTCCCCAGTTTTAAATGCCAAGACAAATAGTTGGGTTCCACATGAGAGTGCCATTAAGATACTAGAACTCTATGTACTTTTCAGGGATACAATGAATTTTGGGATGACTCAATGTTTTAGGTATCCATGATTCTAACACTAGATACATTTCTACTTTCTCAATACACTGAGAAGAGATTTTGATTCCAAGAGACTTTGAAAAATAGTATGAAGTCTTTCATAACTCCGCATCAACTCTTCATTTTATGAACTTATTTTCCTAATATAATTTATGAAGCTTTATAGTTAATTATTTTCTCCAAAGTCACAAAATCATTTTTTGAAGATTTTCTAATAGGGATAAAGCTTTGAGACTGAAAGGTCAATATAATCCTTTTTGTCTACTATAATCAAGAATCTCTTAAAATTATTGTTGAATGTTAAATTCCTCCAAAGCCTATACTTGAATGGAATCGCTTCTATCTTGAGGGTATGAATTGTGTGTGCTTGGGAAAAATTCCATTTATCCCATTAATATGTGGAGGATATTTCACAGTAAGGAGATCCAGGTAGTACTTACCCACTTTGGTCTCATCTCTGTACTCTGTGCGTTTGGGCAAACTTCAACTTTGTTCACGACTCATTTAACTTCTGTAGATTCTATGATGAAGATACTCTTTTTTTGTGGGGGGGGGTCTGGTTGTGGGGCCTGAACTCGGCCTGGGCACTGTCCCTCAGCTCTTCAGCTCAAGGCTAGCGTTCTACTACTTGAGCCACAATGCCACTTCTGGCTTTTTTCTTTTTGCTTATGTGATGCTGAGGAATTGAACCTAGGGCCTCAGGCATGCCAGGCAAGCACTCTACCCCTGAGCCAACTTCCCAGCCTGATGAAGATTCTCTTAAATTTAATTTTTTTCTAAAATATATCAGAAGCCTGTAAGTATTCCTCAATACATCATGTATTCCCACAACTTATGCAATCCCTTCCTTTGATAAAAAGTCCTTCCTCTAATTAATATTAGCTAACTCCAATAGTATAGTATAAATAATTACTCAGGTTGAGGAGAGAAAGTTGTTCTATAAGTGAAATAAATACTTAGTTTTATCAAATTTTATCATTTTTAACCTCTGAAAAACTCTAGAGGTCCTAACTAAAAGCAGCTTTCATTTACACACACAAGAAAAGAGGTTAATTAATCTATTATACACTAAGAACAATGAACCTCTGAGAGAAAAACCCATGGCATTTTTAATTATGGCTGTTATTATTATTTTAAGAACTTTTGTATCCCTTTTTATCCAAAGAAAAAAATTAGATACTATTCTTAAACAGACCAAGTTTCATTACCAAGAAAGTTAAAAAAAAACCTAAATAATGTGAGAAAATAACTATATATTATAGATTTTAACCTCAGAGAATATATGAAGAACTCCTCAATCAAGTAACACAAAAGGAAATTCACTTTAAAATAGTTGTGGAACTTCAACAAACATTTCTTCAAAGCAGAGAGATAAAGCACCACTAAGCAACCCCAAAGTTGCTAGGAAAATGCCATCAAATCACAGGAAGATACTGCTTCATGCCTTCTACAATGACTGTGACTTAAAAAAAATACAGAAAATGGTCTGGGAATGTGGCTTAGTTGTAGAGTGCTTGCCTAGCATGCATGAAGCCCTGGGTTCAATTCCTCAGTACCACATAAACTGAGAGAGCTGGAACTGATGGTGTTGCTCAAGTGGTAGAGAAAAAGAAGCTCAGGAAGAGTGCCCAGACCCTGAGTTCAAGCCCTAGGACTAGGAAAAAAAGAGGAGGAGTTGAACTCTTTTGGCACAGCTAAGGTAATGAGAATGTAGAATGTTACAACCACATAGAAAAAAAGTTGGTGAATCTTCAAAGAGTCTATCATAGAATTACAATATGACTCAACAATTCTATTTGTAAAGATACAAACAAACAATGGACAATAGAACTTACATGGATGCCAGTGTTCATTGTAGCCTTATTTATAAATACTGGAGAGAAACCTTCCGAATGTTCATTTATAGATGAATGAATAAACAAAATATGGCATCTCATAGTATGGAAATTAATGTGCCACAAGAAATAAATGACACTCTGTCCATGCTGTAACATGGACTGCACCAACCTTGAAAAACATTATAAAACTAAGTATTTCAAACCAGACACAAAAGCATAGCTCATGTATGATTGTACTTATAAGAAATATCTAGAATAGACAACAGAAACTGATAGCAGATTAGAGATTGTCCACAGTTAGATGGAGGAAGAGATGAGTGACAATTTATTGATTAATGATGATACAGTTTCTGTCGGGTCTTTGTCCGTCCCACGAAAGACGGACGGGGTCTGAGGAAAGGTAAGTGCGGCGCTCGCCCGTTCCCCAGCCTCCCTCAGCCCGGGAGACAATCAGACACAGGAGGGAGCCAAATCCAGCAGGTAGAAAACTCATTTATTAAAAGAGAGCAGCCCTTTTTAAAGACAAAAAGGCAAGGGAGGAAGAGGAACCAATCACTGTCAAGGTCATACCCTATCATGCACCTAAGCCTTCACGGACTGGTTAGGAACTGATCAGAAGGTCAATTGGGCTCTGCCCACTCTACTCCCTCCCAGCGCCATCTTTGCTGCCCATGTGCTCTACAGTTTCTGTTTGAAGCAATAAAAAATTTAAATACTGGTGATGGTTGCACAACACTATGAATATGAGCAATGTAACTTAAACACTTATATATTGGAAATTTGGTTATTTATAATTCACCACAGTTTAAAATGTCAAAACATGAAAATTAGTATTAAAGATGTGTTTCATGGGCTGATAAAAACCAAAATGACAGCTCAACATGAGTGGCTCATGCTTGTAATCCTAGCTACTCAGGAGGCTGTGACCTGAGGATTACAGTTTGCAGCTAATCCAGTCAGGACTTTTATCTCCAATTATATACAAAATAAACTAGAATTGTGGCTGTGACTCACATGGTAGAGAGCCAGCCTTGTGTGAAAAGGGCTAAGGGACTTGGGCTCAAGCCCCAGTAGTAGCACAAAAGAACAAAAAAAAAACCCAAATGATAATGGTTGTTCTCAGCACTCAAGAAACCTACTAATATTTGTTCTTTCTCAATGTTTCCCTAATGTTAGGATATGAAAACCACATCCAGGAACTTTTAAAAATTCATCTTTCCTCAGCGTTTCCATAAATGCATGGCAAATCCCAGAATTGCTATACTGATTTCTATTACAGGCTTGTGACATCATGATTTCAAAACCACACACAAGGGGCTAGGGATGCAGCTCAGTGGTAGTGTTCTTGCGAAGTGTGCACAAGACCCTGTGCTCCATCCCCACGACTTCTATGAAAAAACTCCAAATCACAACACACATACTCATAAACAAAAGTATTGTTTTAACTGATCATTTCCTATAAGAATGGCTTCTATTATTTCTTTGACTAATGTTTAGCAAATCTGTGGCTCCTAAGAGAGACACAATTTACACTAACAGAGTTAAATGAAGTGATAATTTATGCGGAAGGTAGAAATTTCTCATAAACTCTAACGGAGAGCATTATATTTCAAGTGGTACTAGGGAATTTCTTTTATCTTGCAGAAACCAGTAACATTTAGAGGCACATCAAAGACCTTTTAGAAGAAAATATGGGAAAGAATAACACGACCATTTAGGAATGCCTCAATTTCTTTTTGAGACAACAAAATAATAATAATAATCAGAATGAATATTTTCTGGATTTTGAAGATTCTGTGTATTAGCACAATGAAAATATGAAGTTTTTATAAAATTTAAAACTCTTCATTCTAACAGATCACATACAGTTGGATTTAAAAGTTTCTCTTTCTTATTTGGTAAAAGAAAATGTTATATTTTGTCTGGCTTGCCCCACAGGATCAAAAAAAGCAAGAAAATCCAAGTATTCCAGCTGGTTGCTGGTGGCTCATACATGTTATCTTAGCTGAGGATGAGATCTGAGGATTGCAGTTGAAAGGCCAGGAAGAAAACTTCCTGAGAAATTTATCTCCAATTAACCACCAAAGAAAGCCAGAAATAGGGCTGTGGCTTAAGTGGTAAAGTACTAGCCTTGAGCAGAAATGTTCAAGTACAGGACCCTAGTCCTGAGTTCATGCCCCAGGATTAGCAAAAACCAAACGAAACCAAACAAAAAATACCAAATATCCCCTTTATTCCAATCTTGCTTTCTCAGATATTAGTGAGCACATGCCTGATAAATCCTGCCCCATATTGGTGAGCATTGTCCCCCGAGGAAAACTTGATCATTCTCCATCATGTAAACTCTGAAGTGGATGAGAAAGAGAGGTGTTTGAGACTTAAGCACTAATATTTCGTTTAGTATCTTTTTTCCAGTAGCAGGAAAAATTGATGAAAGTCTGTTATTGCAAAATCTCAATGCTGGGATTCAGCCGAGATGCATTCCTGAGTTCATAGAAGAATTTACGTTAGGAAGTGGCGCTGTAGCTCAAGTGGTAGAGCGCTCGACTTGAGCTGAAGAGCTAAGGGACAACGCCCAGGCCCAGAGTTCAAGCCCCACGACCGACAAAAAAAAAAAGAATTTACGTTATGCTCCTCAGTTCAACAAGAAGAGGTCCATGTTTTTATTTTCCATGCTACTTCAACACTTCAACCCTTGACATTCAGATAGAACACACACACACATATGCCTTAAAGGGCTTCTCTTCCACATTTTGCAAAATATAACGTTGAGCATGTAGGTTTAGGTATCCATTTCTGTTGTTGCCAGGGACCAGCCTCGGATCACAATCCTCTACATACTCATCCTTCATAGCTCAAATTATAATGTGTACCATTATCCCTGCTTGTTGGTTGATCTGGAAACTCACATTTTACCCAAGCTGGCTTCAAAATGCAATCTTCTATACTACTTTCCAAAGTGGTTGAGCAAGTTTATACTCCGACCAACAATGCAGTAAGGTTCCCTTCTGTCCACATCCCATTCAGCATCTGTTGTTAATAGAGTTCTTAATTATAGCCAATCTAACTGGGGTGAGGTGGAATCTCAATGTTGTTTTGATTTGTATTTCTTTTATGGCTAGGGAGGTTGAGCATTTATTTCTTCATTGGCCATCCTTCTTTCCTCTTCAGAGAAATTTCTCTTTCATTCTTTAGCCCACTTATTTATTGGGCAGTTGTTTCTTTGAGGATTTGTTGTTGGGGGATTTAATTGAGTTCCAGGTATATTGTAGATATGAGACACTTGTCCGTTGTATGGCTAGTGAAGATCTTCTCCCAATCAGTGGACTTCCTATTGATCTTGCCAGCTATGACCTTTGTCTTGCAGAAATTCTGCAATTTCATGCACTCCCAATTGTCCAACCTTTCTTTGATTTGCTGTGTTTCTGGATCTCTTTTACAAAAATTTCTGCCTGTGCCAAGGAGACCTAGGGTTTCTCCTATTTTATCTTGTAATGTTTTCAGGGTGTCTGCTTTGACACCCAGGTCTTTGATCCATTTGGAGTTGATTCTGGTACAGGGTGATATATAAGGATCTAGCTTTAGTTTTCTACAAGTGATTAACGAATTTTGCCAGCACCATTTACTGAAGAGGCTGTCTTTCTTCCATTCTATTTTTTTTAGCTCCCTTATCGAAGATTAGATGGCTATAGGTCTGTGTGTTCATTTCTGGGTTCTCAATTCTATCCCATTAGTACTGAAGTCTGTTCTTGTGCCAGTACCAAGCTGGTATCATTACTATGGCTTTGTAGTAAAGTTTGAAATTTGGTATTGATATTCCTCCAGCACTATTTTTTCTGTTAAGGATCGTGTTTGCTATTCGGGGTATTTTATTATTCCATATCAGCTACTTTGAAAAGTAGTATGGAGGTTCCTCAGAAGACTCCATATAGAGCTCCCCTATGACCCAGCAATACCACTTTTGGGCGTTTACCCAAATGATCACAAACAAGGCCACACTAAAGCTACCAGCACGACTACGTTTATTGCAGCATTATTTACCATAGCTAAGATATGGAACCAACCCAAATACCCCTTCATAGATGAATGGATCAAGAAAATGTGGTATATATACACAATGAAATTCTCTGCTTCCATCAGAAAGAATGGCATTGCCCCATTTGTTAGGAAATGGAAAGATTGGTACAAATTATATTAAGTGAAGTAAGTCAGGCCCAAAGAAACATAGGTCCCATGGTTTCCCTTATTTGCAATAACTAGTATATGTCTGAGACAAGCAGAAACGGTCAGATAAGTTGATGTTAGGCAAAATGAACCCTAAGATAAGGACTCATGTTTTTTTTCTTTCTTGTGATTTTTTCTTTTTTTGAGGGGGGGGTCTGGTTGTGGGGCCTGAACTCTGGGTCTTGGTACTGTCCCTCAGCTCTTCAGCTCAAGGTTAGCGCTCTATCACTTGAACCACAGCACCATTTCTGGCTTTTTTTCTTTTTGTTTATGTGGTGCTGGGGAATTGAACCTAGGGCCTCATGCATGCAAGCAAGTGATCTACCACTGAGCCACTTTCCCTGCCCCTTTCTTGTGATTATTTCTAACATATTTATAAGATGATTTCTTTCTTGCTATGTATGTCCCTCCCCCACAGTATAACCACTGTTTTCACTGTAGTTGATGTTGGTATAATTTGTGGAGGGGAAGGGAATAAACAAATTGTTTAAATAAGGATACAGGTGGATCCATTGCAACAATGAGATGTGCAAGACGTTATGTCAAAAAACGAACTTTACAACTTTGGTGGGGGGGCGCATATGGGGGAAGGGATGGGAACAAAGAAGGAAGCAACAATGCTTGATAAGAAATGTACATTACCTTGCTCATGTAATTGTAACCTCTCTATATGGTACTTTCACAATTAAAAAATGCAATCTTCCCTATCTCCACCTCCAGAATAGCTAGGATTATATATATGCCACCGTGTTCAATGTAAAATTAACTCATTTTTTTGTTTGACTGAGGTTTGAACTCAGGGTGGCATTCTACCACTTTGTCCATACACCAGCTCTTATCAAGTTTTTTATCTTTAGTTTATGGATCACTTAATTCACTCCAAGTATCAATTTCATTTTAATTTTAAGAATTATAGTTTATTTTTGTTTTCCTTAAAATATTTGTGCAAAGGAAGGAATGTTCTGTTTGAAAATAAAGATAGTTACCCTTTAAAATATTTACTCTGTATTGAAACTCTTAGAAGGCAAGGTATGGCTCAAGTGGCAGAGCACCATTCTTGAGTAAAAACCAAGCAAGCATGTGAACAAGCCCAATTTTACCGCACCCACACACACCCACCCACCCACCCACCCACACACACACACACACACACACTACAACACTTGGCATGAAATTTTAAGCTTTACAGGTATTAATAATTTTACTTCTCACAAAAATGATTGTGTTAACTAATACCTATAGTTAACACACGAAAAGTCACTAGAATTATATATACTATTTTATTTTCCAGATGAGGAAACTGAGTCATGGGAAAGATCAGAGGATATTTTAGAAGAGGAAGCCAGGAATTCTGTTTTAGAACCCACAGGACTTAACACACTATTGACACTATAATACTGCTTGATTTAGTGTATTAAAAATCCCCTCTGTACATTATTTTTACCACACCTCTGATGGACTTCCTGCTCATTGTGTTGATTAAAATTTGACCACTTTCATTAATTCACTAAACATTTTCCCAGAGCTGCCCAGGCTTCTGAAAACACTAAGCTAATAGATATTTTTGAGGGTCAAGTAAAAATCTGCAGAGATAGGTTTGTATGAAGCTAATGAAGTTTAAGCTTATCCTCTTGGGAGCCCTTCAAGGTCATGGAAGAGGAACAAGCTGTGGTCACCCAGTCAAAAATTTTGATACATTTTGAGACATATAAATTCAAATGGATAGAACTAGTATATCTTTCTAACCCAATATCTCCTGTGTCATTTGGCATGCTTTCTTCCCTTCTTAATTATTTTTAGATAGTTGTAGGAGTTTCAACTAAATGTGTCCCTTTACATGTACAGTGCATTTTGATCAGTTAATGCTTGCATCATTCTCCCCTCCACCTATCCATTTCCTTGCCTATTTTCTAATATGTCTGAGTTCCATTTCCACATGTGCAAATTGAATATTATGACTATATTTGCCCACCATTCATCCCTCTATTTGTCTACTCACTTCTCCTTATTTCCCATCCCTCTCACTCATATTTGAGCTCCTTAGTATTCTTTTGTTAAACTGTTGTTCAAAGTTGTACTAATTTATATTTCCACCAATTAAGGTTCCTTCTCCCCTCCTACTCCATTCTTGTCAGCATTTGTTGCTGTTTGTATTCTTGATGATGGCCATTATGTCTAGAATGAGATGGAATCTTGATTCTGTTTTGATTTGCATTTCTTTTTTGGCTAGAGGTCTTCTACAGGTTGTATTTTTAGGTAAATAACCATGTCCTTTGCTGTGCAGAAGCTTTTTAGCTTGATACAATCCTATTTGCCAAGTCTCTTTTTTATTTTCTAAGTTCCTGGAGTTATATTTAGGGAGTTTCTGCCTATGTCAATACATTCTAATGTTTACTCTTTCCTGTAGTAAAGTTTTAAATCTTATATTGAGGTTTTTGATCCACTCTGAATTGATATTAATTTAAGGTGTGAGAGAGGTCATATATATGGACATTTGGTTTTCCCAGCACCATTTGTTGAAGAGGCTGTCTTTTTCCACCATACATTTTATCAGATAGCTGTGGGTTCTTGTATTCATTTCTTCGCCTTCTAGTCTGTTCCACTTCAGGTCTGTCATACTTTCTAGAGTGGCTAGGACTATTTTGAGATTAACTAAGGAGAATGTGAGTTGGAATTCATTTAGTTTGACTTTACAGAAGTCTCTGATAATCACATATTGAATAATTTATTTACTGATAGTGATTGTACTGTAGCAATAATTTTTATGGCACATTTTTAATAGAAACATTGAGCAAAGCTGTTTAATTGTTTAATCATTTGTTAATGAAGAGGAATTCATCACATAGATTGAGAGAATATTTTGGTTCTCTTGCTGATTGATACATATACACCTAAAATTGATGAAAGCAACATAATTGTTAGACACACAGGTTAATGAGTGTCTAAGTAAGTTGAAAATGATTTAAGGTTAGTCTCTGGACAGGAAAAAAATAAAAGGATCTGAGAATATAGAACTCACCTAGAAAAAACTTCAGAGAGAGGATTTCACAAACAAGACAATTCAAAACTGAAAATATGGAAGAATGAAAATATAGTCAATTATATTGTATGAAAGTATGAATTATTTTTTATAAAATATATTAATAAACAATTATCATTTTACAAAATATTTATAGTATAACCTAAAATAGTAAAATACCTTTTCATTTCAAAGAATGAAAAAAAAGATACCAAAGGAATAATGGATAACTGCAAAAGACGTTACATATGGATGATGGGAATATCATAAGGAGTAAAGGAAAAGAAATAGAAAAAGTATTTGAAATAATAATGACAGAACTTTCCCCAAATTAATGTCAGGTATGAGCTACACTTTCAGGAGAAACTCTGGTAACAGCAAGTTACCAGAATGAATTCTGCAAACAACAATAAAGGCCCCTAAAAGAAGAAAAAAATCCTCACAAAACAGGTATATGTGGCATGCTGTAATAGTTCATGGTTATAAATTAAAAATAGCCAAAAGGTCTAAGCATCTTTCAGAACTGTAGTACAGGTGATGACAAGTCCCTGGACACTTTCCTAATGTCTATGACAATCAGAGGGAAACCTTCCTTGACCCCATGAGAGCAGAACTTTCTAGAGGATTACGAGGTTCCTATGACAATGAGTCTGAAATACCTTATTTTCCCTGGGGACAAAGTCATTACACTACTTATAAGCTATATGAATCTTAAAATGAAGCTTACTCCTGCAAAATCTGCTTAAAGTGCATTTATGAAAATAAGAACTGATAGCTCAATATAAGAATAAGAAAATGGGAAGCATTCCTAAACTCTGAAAATGGAATTCTCAAAGTTAGTCAGCTGACTACTGACTACTGCCCTGGACCTGCTTCTATTTTCTACATTGTAACACTGCTAGTGGTTCATACCTGTAATTATAGCTACTCAAGAGGCTGAGATCCTAGGATGGCAGGTCAAAGAAGTCAGACTGGGCAGAAAAATACCAGAAAATCTTATCTCCAATTAACCAGCAAATAGCCAGAGGTATGACTCAAATGGTAGCATGCTAGCCTCAAATCTCAAATAAATAGAGAGAGAATCCAAGGCCCCGAGTTCAAGTCTCAATTCCGGCACACAGAAAAACAAACTAAAAGAATACTGTTATGGGGTGAGGGGAGCATCAAAAATATAAAAAATAAAAAAGAATACTGCTAAAGGAAAGTTTTTGAGTATTAGAAGGGGCTCAAGGTTTATAACTTTATATTATATACGCATATAATACGTACAGCTATAATTTAAAATATATAATCAATTTATACATGTAAGAGAGTCCAATCATGATATAGATTATATAATATGTTTTTCCTTTTTTTACTTTTTTATTGTGAAAATACTGTACAGAGAGATTATAATATATTTTTCTATGGACGAACAAAGACAAGAATTTCATTTTTAGAAGCCAAACAAGTAAGAATATGAAGTGAAATACTTAAACTCTACTAAAAACAAAAATCACCAACCTGGAATTCTGAACCCATGAAATTATCCTTCATCAGTCAGATAAATATAATTGACATCTACATTAGAAGGGATTGTATTCAAGTTCACACATGAAAAAAAAAAAAAAGGTCACACATGAGCTTTCATTGAGACAGAGAAAATTCCAGGTAAGAAGATAAATGAAAACAATAGAAATAATATAATACCTGCTCTTGCACCAAATAGAATTAAACTTGAAATCCATAATATAAATTAATAATAGAAAGATACTTAAAGATTAAACACTGCTAGGTGTCCAGGGTACATATCTGTTGTCTTAGCTATGTGAAATGCTGAGACTAGGCAGATTGATGTTCCAGGCCAGCCAGGGTGGAAAACAAAAGTCTTCAAAACTTCATTTAATGGAATGAAGATGGTATACACCAGTCATCTCAGCAATGATGAAAATCCATATGGGAAGGAGGTGAGACACATCTCAGAAGTATATAACCAATGCTAAAAAGACTGGAGATATGGATCAGCAGTATGACACCTGACTAGCAAATGTGAGGGCCTGAGTCAAACTCCAGTGTCACCTAAACAAAGAAACGAACAAATATATCTCAAACTTTGAAATGCATCAGAAGCAGTGCTTTGAAAGAAACTTCTAGCACTGAATGCATACAGTAGGAGGTAGACCTCAAGTTATTAAACCAAGTTTCTATTTTAGTTAACTAGAAAAATTCCTGAGTTCAATCTCTAATACCACTACCACCACCCAGAAAAAATAAATGAAACTTGTAGAAAATCCATACACCGAAACCTGCAATGATAAATTCAAAAGTAATTCTTTGAAAAGATCAAGAAAATCAGTAAGATACTACTTAAGATGAGGATTAGATAAATTAACAATATGAGAAATAAAAGAGATATCTGATAATTTCAATGATGTTAAAGTATAATAAAGATAACAAAGGAATATTGTGAACAAACCTATGCCACAAATTTGATAATCTAAATGTAATAGACCAATTTCTTCCAAAATATCTGTCAAAACTTACACAAGAAGAAATCAAGCAGGATAAGTCTGAATCAATTGAAAAAAATTGAATAGCTAGGAATACAGGTGTGAGAACCAGAACCTGTCCATCTTAATGTATTTTTAATGACTTCAAGTCTATCAAGTTATCACAAAGACTTTGAAATCTTATTACTTATTTATCCCTTTTTATACTAGCTGCTATTCTAGTTCTTTTTCCATGTATTATTAACCTGTGTGATAGTTACATTATGCTTTGAGGTTGGTGTAACTACAAATTTTCCAGAAAGAAATTGATGCAAAATAAATTGTTCAATTCTATGAGGCGGTTTAAATGGCAGACCGGGGGCTCAAACCAGAATTTGGTGTTTGTGCCTTAGTGCAGTGTACTCCTCTCTGTGCCACTTCTGTGAGATAGGATGCATTTATAATTCCATACCTGGATTTCTATTTCACTTTGAATTCTATAGCATTTGCTATGGGTTCCATAGCTTTGTTTTTATTTCCTCTGTTGTAATTTTAGGTCTTAGAAAGGGCAGTGATTATTTTTTTACTCTGTCCTATTGTTTCAGACTTTTAGACTATATATGGACCCAGCATTATAAAGCAATTTTCCACTGGTCTAGATAATTTAGCACACACTGCAAACTCTGAAAGCTTCAATTGGGAGATACGTCCAATTACTTTCCAATCTATTTTTATGTAATAATCAATTTTGAAAGTATAAACCATATTCCGTTTGTAGGATTTGCATTTTGCTTAAAATAAAGTCCAATTTCTGAGATTCTCTAATAAGCATTGTAGATTATCCAAAACCTTAGCAAGTCAAATACTTGTCTCACTTCGTCTACCAAGAAGAAACCTGGAGTTCCCCAATCTTAATATTTTGTGCCATTTTGAGCATAATATTGTAACAGGTTCGAAGGCCCTTTGACTGAGGGGCACTATCATTTGGGCTCAGAGATTAACCAAAAGCAGTATAAAAGCTTGGCATCTCAGCTTCCACTTTATATCCACCTACCAGACCAATGACTTACTGTATCCAGGTTCCAGCTGAGAAATCCTGAGATGATGAACTGCCTGGCTCTCTATGAGTACTGCCTTCCAACTCTCACCACATGAACACGTGTGTGACTGGGATTTTAAAATTATGCATTTGTTATTGGATGCTGGTGTCTCACACCTGTAATCCTAGCTACTCAGCAGGCTGAGATCTGAAGATCCTGATTCAAAGCCAGCCAAGGCAGGAAAGTCAGTGATATGTATCTCCAATTAGGTAGCCCTGAAAAGCCCAAAGTGGAGCTGTGGCACAAGTGGTAGAGTGCTAGCTTGACTATAAAAGCTAAAGGAGTACATCCAGGCCCTGAGTTCAAGACCTAAGAGTAGAACAAAAAACCAAACTACAAAAACATAAAAAATATGCATTTCTCTCCTGCCACTGCCTTTTCCTCCTATATAAAGCTAAAGAAAATGTGTACTCAACTTGGGAGGGGGAAGGAAGGAGCTGGGGAGGTGGGGAGGGAAGGTATGGTAGAGGAAAAACAAAGGAGGAGGAAACAATGTTCGATAGGAAATGTATTCATTACCTTACTCATGTAACTGTCCCTCTGTATTCTATTTTTATAATAAAACAACATAAAAAAGAAGAAAATATATGCTTAGACTGGACCTATGGAACCAGGAGTATATTCCTGGACCCTGTAACAATGGGTTTCATCTATCAAAGTTAATGGACGTATCTTTGATGCTTATATTCATAAGCCATCTATTTGGCATTTTGAATTTATGACAACATTTTTTGCTAGCTTTCAGACTTGAACTCAGAGCCTTGCACTCTTGCTTGGATTCTTCTCTCAAATCTGGTGATCTCCCACTTGAACCACAGCTCCACTTCTGACTTCTTGTGGGTTAATTGGAGATAAGAGTCTCTTGGATTTGCCTACCTAGGCTCACTTTGAACTGTGATCCTCAGATCGCAGCTTCCTGAGCAGCTTAGAATACAGGCCTGAGCCGCTGGCACCCTCCTATAACAAATATTTTTAACTTTTCAAAACCTCTGTGATCACCTGCCCTTGGAACAGGTAGCAGTACTCTGTTCTATACCAATTTTCCTCCACAGCACCTAAGCAATCGTCCCAGAGAAATCTTCCCTTACCTCCTACTACCCTGTCCCTAGACACTTCTCTAACCCCAATTTCTGTCTCTCTGCTCACACTGTCTTCATTTTCTCCACACTACTTACTCTCTTCTAAAATAACAAGTTGAACTATAAGAAATTGTGATTCACTTAGGGTAGAAGCTCTTGTTTGGTTTCTATGTTTACTTCCACATGGTCCAACATAAAAACAAGACATTTTATCTGCTTCATCAGTCACCTATCCTTACTTCCCTAAATCCAGTACCTGGCAGATATAATAAGATATAAACCATCTTTTCAATCTCAATCATTTCCTTCAATACTGAGTTAAGATAAAAAAAATCAGGATGATAATTGACAGCACTTCCACAGAGAAGGCCTTTGGGTGTGATTTCTCTACATGTCTAATGATACACCTTTCAATACAGACACACATCAACCCTGATCCCAGCACACGTTGTGAACATGCCACAGCCATTGCTCTGTCATGGGATTGTAATATAAATTCCATTTAATAGAGTCATTACATAATGGAGATTTTTGTGTTTCCCTGTGAGCATGGTACTTGTTAACTTTGTAGCAAATTTAACAAGCATCTCAGTGACAACCAAACCTCTACATCTTTTTCCTGTGAAAGGTGCAATGGGGAATGATACCAGGCAGGCCTGTATCCTTATATTGATTCAGTTAATCAATTTTATGATAGAATCATTATTTTGAACTTATTCTGCTAAACTGTAGTTAGTTTGCCAGATATGCATTTTTTGAAAATGGAAGAGCTTTGTGGTGCTAGGTCCTCTCCAGGAGCAAACCCACACAAAGGGATAGATTTTTCTATATCTCTTGCTCAACAATCTATTTTGTAAATATTTCTAATTGTGGATTGTTTTTTGCAACTCCTAACTCTTGAACTCAAGTCCTGTGCAATGTCCCTGAGCTTCTATTACTCAAGGATAACACTCTACCACTTGAGCCACAGCAACACTTCTGGCCTTCAATGAGGAATTGAACCCAGAACTTCATGCAAGCACTCTACCACTAAGCCACATTCCCAGACTATGGGTTTTGTGTGTGTGTGTGTGTGTGTGTGTGTGTGTGTGTGTGTGTGTGTGTGTGTGTGTGTGTGTGTGTGTGTGTATGTATGTATTGGTTCTGGGCTTGAACTCAGGGCCTGAACACTATCCCTGAACTTTTGTACTCAAGGCTACTGCTCTATCACTTGATAGCTCCACTCCAGGGTTTTGGTGACTAATTGGAAATAACAATCACACCAACTTTCTTGTTCAGGCTGGCTTCAAACCATGATCCTCAGATCTCATCCTCCTGAGTAGCTAGAATTACAGGCGTTGGAAATCTAATTCTGTTTGTTTTATTTTTGCTTGCAAATAAACCTATGCACATTGAATTTCAAACTTTACACTGGAATATTGTTTATATGTTTGATGAATAGTGATATTTCTATTGCAATGTTCATCAGAAAAGTATGAATAATTTCTGAAATTGGGTCATTATTTCTGTAGTCAATAACATTGTGATAACAAGTCCAGTCTCTGGCAAATGATTTAAAAATTTATTCTCTGAGATCAATTCATCTTTTTAAATTTGTACCTATCTTCAGTGATCTTAAGGATCACTTAAGGAATAATAATAGGAAGTACTAGTTTGGGGACTATAATAACTGCTCTTGCATTTTACATTAATGAAATGTATGTGAGAAAAATTAAGTTTTTAATTACCTTTTCTCTGAAATTTCCAAACTACCAACAGATTATTTGATAACCTGAAGTTAGTGGTGACTCTGGGGAGGAAGGACCTTGATTTGCAGCATTTGCCAAATTTTGTGCTGTAAGTAGTCCCATAATGGGCTATTTTAAGCTAATCAAAAGTTAAGCCCTTTTATATTTCTAAGTACTTTGTCACGGATTTTTGTAAAGTCAAAGATGCATTCGCCTTCCAGCTGACTATTATACTATGAAACTCCTCTTCAAAAACATTGGCCAAGATAGAAAAATAACAGTTACTCTGTCATTTCAGAACTAAAATATGTGGCTTAGATGGTAAGACTTCCTTCAGTGCAGTTTACTCTATGGTTAACAGGTGGCTTATTGGCTTCAACTGTTGATAATCCAGCACTGATCCTAGATTCAGAATCAAAGTAAAACTTCACAGTTACAGCCAGAGTTTATTCAGTACTTGCTTTTAAATTACAAAATAAGCTTAAATAGTTAAAACACAAATAGGACACAGATTTACTTTAATCTGTCAAAAAGATAAATAAATATTTAATGGTTTAAATTGTGACCTTCAAAAATAGGTACAAAGTCTGACCCTTCTATTACCTTTGCGTACCTGGGAGTATGATCTCATTTAAACATAGGCTCTTTGCAAATGTAGTCAATAAAGGATCTTAGTGAGACAACATGTGAATTTAGAGTAGACCCTAAACCCAATGATAAGGTAATTTCAGGGATTGGATTTGTTTGGGTTGTTGTGCAGTACGGCACAGATCATAATTTACCCGAAAGACTCAGCTACTCAATCCCAAGCTGCTTGTTGCCCATGGAAATATGACCTGCCAGATCTTCTGGGTGTTGTTCTTTTGTTTCGTTTGGTTTTGTTTTCCTGAGGAGAAGCCAGAAGCAAGATTTTCATTTGATAGCACTGTAGATTTAAATGTCTCAAGCAAAGGAAAAGGAAGAAAAGAGAAAAAAATGATTGGTTCTTTTCAGGTTTTGAAGAAATGTATGACCTTTGCTTTATAAAGTAACATCTAGATCTAAAAGAGTTATGCTAATTTGTTGCTTGGTAATTGTCATTGTTTCTCAGTGCCTTCAATTAACAATGCTTCCAAATAAAATAGGCTTAAAATTTGTCATCCTTTATCATCCTAGTTAGAGTGGCCGATGTGTATACAGGAATATCTTAAATTTACAGGCAACTGGTTTTCTAGAACCATTTTGAAGTAAAGAATTTCAAATGATGAAAGTGTGGTATTACAAAACAATAATTTATTTTGAAGGTTCAGCTTTTTCATATACTGCAAGGTAAGCTATTGGGCTGTTGGGTGCTCATAATAAAATGATTGTATAAAGAATTTCAATCTCCCATTTTAGGTTTTAAGCCTACAACTTTTAGAACTAGTTATGTCTTTAAAAAGTCAACTATCCAAGTGAAAAAGGAAATCCATTTTCTCAATTTTCAATCTAATTTGAAGAACATATTTTTAGCTATGGGAACAATAGTTAGCTCTGCCTGATGACATGTTGTCTTTAAATTTTATGAAAAGAAAGAATTAGAAACAATTTCGCGGCTATATATTGCAGAACATAGAGGAGGAGGTTATATTGTAATTTGATTCTTTATTATTATATGCTGTGAGGTTACAAAAGATGGTGACAATTTACATTATTCAGAGGTACAGCTCATGAAGCACTGCCATGGTAGCTGGAAGTCTGACTACAGAATTGGTCCAGACAAGACCCGCCTGCCAAGAAAGCAAACTAAAATGACGTGATATGATAAAAACAAATGAGTGAAAAAGTGGCTACAGCCATTTCCTATCAAATAAAATGATGAAAGAAAGACAGATGGGCCTCGTGGAGCAAGATGGTCGGGTTAACAGTGAGGATAAAATATTTAACTAAAGGCAGCCACTATTGTTGCAAATATATTTAATAAGTTGAAATAAACAAGTGTATATAGCCATAAAGACGAACTGTAGTTCATTGTAGTTCTCTGAAGAGGAATATGGGATATATGGAAAACAAATTATCATAGGAATAGGAATGGGCAACAAATATTTGCATAAATGAAATAGAAATAAAAGCTGTTTTCTGGAAAACTAATTGTTTTTTATAGGTGGATGATTCATAGATGATCTGTGTGTGTGTGTGTATGTGTGTGTGTGTGTGTGTGTGTGTGTGTGTGTGTGTGTGTGTGTACGTGCATGTGCGCTGTTGTCACTGGGCACTGGGACTTGAACTCAAGGCCAGGGTACTACCCCATAGGCTTATTGCTCAAGACTGGTGCTCTAGAAGTTCCAAATATAACTTCTCCTAGTTAGCTGGAGATAAAGTCTTCTCTGTCCTGGCTGTCTTCAAATTGTGATCCTCAGATCTCAGCCTCTTGAATAGTTACAATTACAAGCATGAGACATGAGTCAGTGGCTACCTGATAAGTCTATGCATGTTTTTGTGTTTTGTATGTTTTTAAATATTCTCTTTTAAGAAAAACCATAAAACATATGAAAATAAAACTTAGTTGAATTAAAAATTTAGCCAGACTTTGTGAAATATTAAATGCCTTAAGATGTGTATTGCCTGGGATTTCACTTCTAAAATAAATAATTTAAGCCTTTTTATTTGAGAGATGAGAAATAATTTTCTTCTCAAATGCACATTTGCAAAAGATTTTGGAATGTTGTCTCTAGTGATTTTGACTTTTTTAGGAGATGAATAATGATGAAATTATATTTTATTCAGGGTTCAGAAATCTATCAAACATTTTTGGTTTGCATAAATAAACAAATGGTTAACATTCTATTTTAAAATAAAACAAAATATTCTCTTTTGGTAAAGTTTCCCATAGAAACCTAAGAAAAATAAAATAAATAAATGAGAACATCACTGAGGCTTTGCTCCGAATGATTTACAGTATCCAAAAGTTTTCACTTGCTTTGTGCTAATATTGTCCATGACCATTACATGGGTTTTCAGGAAAAGCTATTATCCATTATGTATACCATTCATAATTGACTCATAGCTCTTACCAACATGCTGTTGAAATTCTTTTCACTTACTATTTTGGGAACAAAGAAAAACTCAAGGGATTTTTATGCAAAATTGGTAGTATTTCCCCCATTTCAGAGTCCAGGAAGGCAATGTAAACTTTTATGACTCTCCTGAGTCTCAAATTATTCTGCTTTAAATATTCCCTGTATGAGAAATAAAAAGAAGCAATCTATATGTGTGAACTATTTTTAATGTCAGTTTAAACAGATGTTTATCCAAAGAAGTCGTACAAATCATCATCATTAGTCTTTGAGAGTATGTTCGCCATCATTATCAGGGAAGGCAAGTAAAATTATCTTAAGATATTATTGCTGTTAAGATGGCTATTATAAAAAAAGATAAGAAAACAGATAAGAGGAGTAAAAACAACTATTGTCAATCAGATAGAGAATTCAGAACCTAGATCTCAGAACCTTTGTGCTCTCTTGAGGGTAATTCAAAATAGTGCAATAACTATGGAAACCAGTATGAAGATGCCTCATAAAACTAAAAATAAAACTTCTATATGATTAGTAATTCTACATTTGGATATATATCTAATATATTAAAATCAGGATCCCATCAAAGACCTTGGAGTCAAAGCAGACACTCTGAAAACATTACTGGATGGAGTAGAAATAAACCCTAGGTCTCCGTTGCACAGGCCGAAATTTTTTTAATAGAGATCCAGAAACACAACAAATCAAAGAAACGTTGGACAAATGGGATTGCATGAAATTGCAGAGCTTCTCCATGGCAAAGGACATAGCTAGCAAGATCAATAGAATACCGACGTATTGGGAGAATCTTCACTAGCCATACATTGGTCAAGGGTCTCATATCTAAAACATACCTTGAACTCAAAAAAATTAAATCCCCCAACAACAAATCTTCAAAGAAACAAGTGGGCTAAAGACTTAAAGAGAAACTTCTCTGAAGAGGAAAGAAGGATGGCCAATAGACACATGAAGAAATGCTTAACCTCCCTAGCCATAAAGAAATGCAGGAGCTGGGAAGGTTGCTCAGTGGTAGAGCGCTTGCCTTGCATGTATGAGGCCCGGAGTTCGATTCCTCAGCACCACATAAGCAAAAAGAAAAAAAAAAGCCGGAGGTAGTGCTGTGGCTCAAGTGGTAGAACACAAGCCTTGAGCTGAAGAGCTGAGGGACAGCGCCCAGGCTCAGAGTTCAGGCCCCACGACCAGACCCCCCCCCCAAAAAAGGAATGCAAATCAAAACAACATTGAGATACCACCACACTACAGTTAGAATGGCTAAAATCAAGAAGTCTAATAATAACAGATGCTGGAGGGGATGTAGACAGAAGGGAACCTTAAGTCATTGTTAGTGGGAGTGTAAACTTGTTCAACCACTTTGTAAAGCAGTATGGAGATTCCTCAAAAGACTCCACAGAGAACTCCCCTATGACCCAGCAATCCCACTTTTGGGCATTTACCCAAATGTTTATGAACAACACCACACTAAAGCTACCAGCACGACTATGTTTATTGCAGCATTATTTACTATAGCTAAGATATGGAACCAACCCAGATGCCCCTCAGTAGATGAATGGTTCAAGAAAATGTGGTATATATACACAATGGAATTCTCTGCCTCCATCAGAAAGAATGGCATTGTCCCATTTGTTAGGAAATGGAAAGATTGGAACAAATTATATTAAGAGAAGTAAGGCCGGCCCAAAGAAACATAGGTCCCCTGGTTTCCCTTATTGGCAATATCTAGTATATGTCTGAGTCAAGCAGAAAAGGTCAGATAAGGTGATGTTAGGGAAATGAACACTAAGATATGTATTCAAATGTTTTTTTTTTCTTTCATGCGATTTTTTCTAACACATTTATAAGATTATTTCTTTGTTGCTATGTATGTCCCTCCACTACAGTATAACCCTGCTTTCACTGTACTTGATGTCGGTATAATTTGTGTAGGGGAAGGGGAAAACAAATTGTTTAAATAGGGATACAGGTGGACCCATTGCAACAATGAGATGTACAAATCGTTATGTCTAAAATGAACTTTACAAACTTGGTGCGGGGGGGGGGATTGGGAGGAGGATTGGGTGCGAGGGAAGGGGTAGGATGTGAAGGGATGGGAAGGGGAAACAAAGGAGGAGGCTACAAGAGGCTACAATGCTTGATAAGAAATGTACTCATGGGCTGGGAAGGTGGCTCAGTGGTAGAGCGCTTACCTTCCAAGCATGAGGCCCTGGGTTCGATTCCTCAGCACCACATAAGCAAAAAGAAAAAAAAATGGAAGTGGTGCTCTGGTTCAAGTGGTAGAGTGCTAGCCTTGAGCTTGACTGGACTCCCCCCCAAAAGAAAAGAAAAGAAAAGAAAAGAAATGTACTCATTATCTTTCCCATGTAATTGTAACCCTCTGTACAGTATTTTCACAATAAAAATAAATAAATAAATAAATACATAAATAAATAAAATAAAATCAGGATCCCAAATAGACATAAATATTTCATATTTTTTGCAAAATTATTCACAATAGCCAATATAATGAAACAAACCAAGCATTCCCCAATAGATGAATGCAGAAAGTACAGTATGTACATACAAAGGGATATAAATGAGCCTTAAAAAATTCTGCTACAGAAAAGGTCAAAAGCTATGCACATGTGGCCATAGAAGATGACCCTAAGTGAAATTAACCCCAAGATGGGGACAAAAGTGGTTTTTTCTTTCTCACTGTTGTTTTTAATTTACTAGGTGATTTTTTGTATGTTCTTCCCATCATGGTATAACCCCTGTTGAAACTCTATTTGATTTCAGTGCTCTTCATCTTCTAATGTGGGGAGTGGAAGGGAAATAACAAAGTGCTGAAACAAGGATACAGTTTGACCCATTGTAACAATGAGATGTACAAGACACTTTGTTGAAAATGAACTTTACAACTCTGTACAACTTCGGTGTCGGGGAGAGGGAGGAGTTTGGGAGATGGGGAAGGAAGGAATAGTAGGGGAAAAACAAAGAATAAGTAACAATGCTCCATAGGAAATGTATTCATTACCTTATTCATGTAACCATAGCCCCTCTGTAGAGTATCTTTACAATAAAAAAATAAGTTCTGCTACGTTCCCCAAAAGGTGTGAACTGGAGGACTTTATGTTAAGTGAAATAAGCCAGTCACAGAAGAATGCCTACGAGATTTGGCTTCTTTGAGGTATCTATAATGATCAAACCTACAAAGATAGGGAACATAGTGGTGGTTTCTAACAACTGAGGGGAAGGGGAAAGTGGAATGTTGCTTGATGAGAATAATGATTGGGATTTTTTTTCTTGTGACTATCCTGGGACTTTAACTCAAGGCCTGGATGCTATTTTGCTCAAGTTTAATGCTCTACCATTTGAGCCACATCTCCAATTCCAAATTTCTTAGTACGTAATTAGAGATGAGTTCTATGGGCTTTCTTGCCAGGGCTCACTTCGTACGAAGATCTTTAGATCTCAGCCTCCTGAGTAGCAAATATTACAGGCATGAGCCACTGGTGCCCAGTAAGAAAAAAACTTTATGTTGGATAAGTATGTTCTGGAGATTGGTTTACAATATGGTGCTTGTAGTTAACAATTCAATATTGCATATGCCAAAATTTAAGATGTTTAGATTTCATAGCAAGAGTTTTTGCTACAAAAAAAAACAAGGGAATATGAAGAAATTTTGGGTTGCATATGTCTATTACCAGGAGGGAAAAAGGAGCAAATTATTCTGTAATCTGTTTATATTATCTCCAAAGGATCATGACCTAAAAGCCCAAAAGCTTTGTCTGCATTTAGCAGGTGACAGTGGTAATCATTTCTACTAGACATTGAATCAGCAATGTTGAGTAGAAATCTAGAGTGGGAAAGTGAATGTTTATGGCTTTTCAAGTTCTCAGTTCCTGGAAATTTCCATACTGATTACAAACAAGTGAGGAGAAATAGGTGAAATTAATCCACACAAATATACTCTAAAACATATAGTGGTCCTGCAAATTACACACTCTCAAACATATTTCTCATCTATTTCTGAAAACCACTCACAAAATTCTCAAGTAAAGAGAAAACTTTTGAAAGAATTTTATATTTAAATTGCTAATTGGAGTCATATACTGCTTTTTTGATTGGAAATTTAGTTTGTCAGGTAGCATTATATTTCTTCTAGAGTAAATGAGGTTTATAAAAAGATGAGGCAAAGTAAGAATGTTCCTTAACATTGCAAAGATACATTCATTTCCCTGTCCTGAATAAGAATCAATTTTCAATACCCAAGATACCTTCTTTTATGACCTTTATAGAATTTTAAATATCAGAACATGCCCTTTTTAATTGTCCAAATTTCTGACAGGAAAATATCTAAATTATTTACCGTCAGCTTTCTTACTTTTGTACTCTTAGCTCTAAGCCCAGTGCTTGACATGTAAGTGTCTAATAATTGTTAGATGAGAGGAAAGGTATTCTTAGAAAAATTCAGTCGTTTTGATCAAAGATATAGCCTCTGTCAGTATTGTTACCTTGTCACCATAAGGTATTCATTAACAACTTTTGTCAATGTAGGAGAAAATCTTGTCAAAGTAACGATGTTTTATAACAAAGGCAAGGCTTGCCATGAAAAATTTTAACTTGGGAAATGAAATCAGTATTAATCAGTGAAAAACATTATATTCTCATCTCTGTCACTATAGTAGCAACTGGATTTCTGCTTGTTTTGATCTCTATCCTTTATCTTCTATCTTTCATCTTCGATCCTTTATCTCTGCTCTTTCAAAACTAGGATTGAGAAGGAGTTCATGTCTAAGGAGGGGGATAGAAGAGTAAGATAGAGTAGAAAGAAGGAAAAAATTACTGTAGAATATTAATTGATTTCAGTATAATGCTGCCCATTTAGGAAGTATATATGGTTACTTATTTTTATCCGAACATATGAAAATACTAAGATGGTCTCAGTAAAAATAGCACTTAAACCAAAATTACACCAAAGCCTAGTGTTTACACCAGGTGGTCACAACATTTCAGGAGAATTGAGCATCAGCAATTGCACATCATAACGAAGGATGACAGGTTGTGTTCAGGATGAAAAAGGACTCAAATGACCCAGGAAGGGATTAATGATGATAACTCAGTTTTTCTCTACCACCTTGGAGACAACTCTAGAAGATCTTAATAATATTAAAAAATAATAATAAACATATAGAAGTGTAACAATATTAACAATACAGGTCGATATCTTAAGATGAACAATGGATTATGGTTAACCTTGTCATCATTTAAAAGTACAACTTACAACATAACTATGCAGATAAAATGATTAGTGTAACTGACTGTGGAATGCATCATTTTAGTTGTAGACCCTGAAGCACGAAGATATTTTGAATTGTGGTCACTTTTGTAGCATGTTTGTAATATTTGTGATGTTATTCTGGATACATAAAAGGCAAATAAATGTTTTAATACTATTAGTAAGAAATATTTTCAGAGACAGAGATGAAAGAAGAGGAGAAAGCTGAGGAGAGAAATTCAAAGATGTTGAAGTAAAAACCTTGTGTATTTAAACTTAAGTTAGAAATATTAGACAGAATTCATGATTGCTATTTTCCCCTCTAAGGAAAAATGCAGCTGTTTTTAAGGCATGGGAGTATGACAAATCAGATGCAATGAACATGAAGAATTCCAAATTGTCATATAAAAATGTGCTCCTAAATGGAACCAGAGCTCCTTGGGAAAATGGTTGGTTCTTTGTGTAGGACAGGAAGTATTCTTTCAGTATGAACATCTGATGTATTTTTGTATCAGAAAGCAAGAAACAAAAACTAATGAGGTTATGTCAAAAATAGGATGCAAAAATCTAGGTGCCAGTGGCTCATGCCTATAATCCTAGCTATTCAGGAGGTTGAGATCTCAGGTTTGAAGTCAGCCAGGGTAGGACTCTGATCTCTGGCCAACCACCAGAAAATCAGAAGGTAATGATATTGTTCAAAACATGTTTAGCTGACTTAACTGTAACATCTCCATACATCACTTTATAATAATAATAAAAGTGCACAAAAGGAAAATAAAGTAAAACTAAAAAGAATAAAATTGCAATGTAATATAAGTTGCTACTGTTGGTACTTAAAAGGAGGCAGAGGAACAAAAATGAAAATCACATACCAAACTCATTGAAATATGTATGTCATTGTTAAAACATCAACTCATTATTTTAACTATTAGTAACTTTAAAAAAAGTTAAGCAATTATCCTATATTTACTTACAAATGTTATTTCAGATAACTATAAAGAAAGAAATTATAAAGGAATACAGAAAGATTCCAGTTAGTTAATTGTGAAGGATAAAAAAAAGTCATATTTAAACACTAAGTAATGATGATCAATATATGCCAGAACTTTTAGCTAAAATCTTGATGTAGAGCTTTACAATAAAAGGAATCAAATTGGCAAATCCTTGAATTCACTGATGGTCTTAGCACCAGTAACTTCTGGCATAATATATTACTAAAGCAATAGCACCTCCTATTATTTATCCTTAAGAGCACTTTCTCCTTCAAATAATGAATCTGATTCACTTCAGTATTTAGTGCTCATTTCCAATCAATGGGAAATACTTTAGTACACGTCAATTGCCATAGGAGGAAATAACCACGTGCATTTGCAGATATTCAAGAAAATAATTGACTAATTTCTATAATAAGCTAAAAACATAAAGGAAGAGAGTGAAAGAAAGAGCATGAGATTTTAAGACAACTTAAAAGACCAACAAATAGGAGCAATACAAGATAAACTCAGATATACAAGAAGCATAGATACGAAAATGATGGTCCAAGGCAGGCCCCGAGAGAAAATGGAAATGGGTGACTCTCTCCAAAAAATAACGAAGGCAAAAGAAGGGCTTGGGACATGTCTCAAGTAGGAGATCACCTGCCGAGCAACTAAAAAACCCTGGATTCAAATCCCAGTATAAGCAAACAAAAAAAAAGTAAGACCAATAAATATCAGCAGATTGATTTTTATGCTTATTTCCCAAAACAAAATGAAATAAAACAATGGTAATGATAATTTGGAAATGGGCTCCTAATTGAAATATAACAAAGACTCACTAATTTGGGTAGCTGTGATAATACTCCTTTGTCAGAGACATCTTGAAATGTTAAAACATGGAATAACATGATTTTGCTATTGCTTTAAAATATTCAAGGAGAAAGAGAGTAGGAAGAAATAAAATAATTTTGGAAACATGTTGATGGGGGTTTCAGGTAGTGAATGGGTGTTAGAAATGTTATACTTCGCTATACTTTTGTCTGGAAAATGTTATAATAATTCTTAAAAGTTTCACTTTTTGGTAAGTTGCGCCATCAAGTTACATAGAAGAGAAACATTTAAAAATATGGATTGCTAAAGTTTAGAGTTGAATCCAAGTTTAAAGAAGAAATTAAGTCATTTGGTTTAAACAATAAACAATCTGCCACAAACTGGTATCCTTTACTGATGTGGTGAGACTATCACAAACCTTGGAAGATGTCAAAATAAGTCCAAACATGATGAAGAGTGTAAGTCTTATAGTGTAGCTCTGGTCTTAGTCTGGTGTAAAATCATAAAATGTTAACACATGGTGCTGATATGTTTTAATAAATTTAATTGTATACTTCGTAACACATTTTGTAAGTCATTGAATTTGTGGGACCTTTGCTGTGCAAAGATTTGATGTATTAAAGGAATCAGTTATGTTAAATTATAATTGCAATGTTGTATAGAAATACTCAAATCTGCTGGGCGCCAGTGGCTCACGCCTGTAATCCTAGCAAATGAGCTGGCTGCCATATGAGGATCACAGTTCAAAGCCAGCCCGGGCAGGAAAGTCTATGAGACTCATCTCCAATTAACCACTAGAAAACTGGAAGTGGCGTTGTGGCTCATGTGGTAGAGCACTCTCCTTGAGCTGAAGAGCTGAGGGACAGCATCCCAAGCCCAGAATTCAAGCCCCATGACTGACAAAAATTAAAATTAAAAAATTAACTAAATAAATAACGAAATACTCACATCTGTAATCAATGGTTAGATGCTCAGAAAAATATTTGTTTCCAAACTTTCAAAAGATTCATAAGATTTTCATTAGATGCACAAAAAGACCTTAGTGAATTTTTGAATTATTTAGCACATACTTGGCATTTAAAAATCCTGTCAAAATTAGTATTCAGAAATTTAAAGCTTTATGTTATTTTTTTTACTAAAGAAGAAAAAAATCCATCCTATGAAAATTGAAACACACTATGTTTATTTTAAGATGCTTTCTTTGTTCAGGATTTTATGAACTTTTTAGAATTCTAGTATCTTTCATTTGCATATTGAAAAGGAATCATGACACTTCACATTTGTCATGACTGATATAAGTTGATTTGATTATTTGCTGTTTAAAATAGAGGAGGTTGTGTGTTTGTGTACTGTACATTCACATAATCATTTTCGTAATGAAACAATTGTATTTGCAATACATACCTCTTGGTGAATAAATCTGATCAAGACACTACTTAAGACAGACGTCATTGAGATATGCCCTAGAGCAATGTATCTCCTGAGACAATAAAGATAATGATTACAGGACTAAATGTTCATATTTTAATTAATTAATTTTAATTTTAAAATTATTTTTACATAGCTAGTCACATCTTTTTTTTTGAAAGAATTCTGTTATATAACTGCAGTCTGAAGTTCTGTGCATTTGAAATTTCAGGTATTCTACAAATTGAATATGAAGATTTCATTTATTTTTCCCAATAATATATCAACCAGCAGATATCTGTTCAGAAAGAGATAATTGTCTTCAGTGGTTCTGGGTAGATGGCAGAGGAGAAGCTGGAGGCTAAACAAGCTCTCGCATGTAAAGCAGGTTTAGTGTTCCAGTGAACAGTCTTAAGCCAAGGAATCACACCAAGTGTGCCACTACAGTACAGAGACTTTGGCCAGAGAGGGAAAATCCAAGGAAGGAAACAGACCTGAGCAAATGCCAGAAGCCGCAGCTGCAGTGACAGCAGAGGTGGCAGCGTCCGTAGCCACCATACTTGTAACACAGCGAGTCTGGGACCTAGGTGCCAGACGAAGTGGGCATGCAGATTCTACTCAACACCAGCAAGAACTGACAAGGAGAAGACATCTTCATCCTGCAGATCTCAGAAGAGAGACAACCCAGGAACCAAGACTCTGGCGTGAGTAGAAGCATGACATCCTCACTCCTTCTCAGGGAGCAGAGGAGGGAAGGCCACCCCTCCCCATCCCCACTACCAGAGATCTCCATCTTTGATACTGACAAAGGGCTGGCTGGGGAGCTAGCTCCAACTCAGGACTTGGAAGAAAACAAAAGATTGATTTAGCAGGTCACAGGAACCTAACCTGACTTGGCAGGCTCAGCAACACCCAGGGAAAAGTCACCCAGCCCAGGCAGAAAAAGCTCCACCCATACAGGAGTGGTTTTGTTCACTGGGTAAATAGAGCCAGAGGCAGCCCCTTCCTACAGCAGCCTTGACAATCAATGGAAATTCAGTAAACATAAAGCATGAGAATGGCTCCAGGATGGGCTCTGTGAGTGTCTCAGAAGCTAGCCCCTCAGGGAAAAGCTACAGTTTGCTGAAAGGCCTCAACTCTACCCAGAACCTAGCCTCATCAAAGCATCTCCAAAATAGAGGAAACAGCCATCTCCCTCTTTTGTGATACTCAAAGCTGATCTCCTCCCAGAGAACTACCCTAGGAGGAGGATCACAAAATCTTGGATAAAGCAGAGCAATTTTCTGCTTACCCAAACAAACTGACTTAAGAAACCAATCAACCCACAGGAAAATCAAACACCATAATCATACCAGAGACTCCAACAAGAGACTGGTTATGGACACAAGGGACATACAGGATCTTCCCATGCCCCTCAAAAATATCAAAGAACTCTTTTATTGTACCTTTTTTTTAAAAAAAAAACTTTTTTAACTTTTCTTAATTTTTAATTTTTAACTTTAAAAAATTGTTTTCTATTAAACTTTTTTTCTTCCTCATAATTTTTATTTTAGGGGTATATGTGTGTGGGTGTTTTTGTTCATATAGGTTTACTAATGTTTTGATCCTTTATTTTCTTTCTTTCTCATTCTTTTCACATTCTCTTCTCTTTTGTTCATTTTTGCGTGACTTAATTGCTGTTCTGCTCACCCTCAAATATACCCGTGGTTGATTAGATTTAAATTCCTTAATAGCAGTACTACCTCTTTATACCTATATACTATTTTAAGCATTTTTATTTTTTAGGTTTTCAGGTCTTCTTCCTATCCCTCCACCTTTCTCATCCTATCCCCGTTCTTCTCGGTATATTACATTTCTAATTTTGCAGAATTTTAAAGTGTTTCACTTTTTAATTATAATTCTTGTTTTTCTTCTCTCTTTTTTCTTTTTCTTCTTCTTTTCTCTCTCTCTACTATCATTCTATCCAATCTATTTCCCTCTTTGAGAGTAGGACTTAGTTAATTCAACACTCCCTTTATCTTTCCACAGCCCTCTATTCCTATTTTTACCCACATCTTACCCTAAACCTAATAATTTCTGGTTTGCCAAATTCTTCTTTGCTGTTTGTAGTCCATTAATACACAGTTGTTTGATGTTGAATAAATATATCTGTTGAACTAGATTGTATCTGCAGACTTTTGACTGTTCAACTACACACTTTGGTTGATGCTTGCATTAAGATAGTATTCTAGCACAAAACTGGTGTTACTTTCATCCCAAATGGGCAGAAGAAGACGGAAAAACAAAAGAAAAATGTCAAGTCCTGGTATCTCAAGTCCCACTCATGAAAATCAGGGGACAGAAGAGACAATGAATAATCCAGAGGAGAGCTCCCATAAAGCTCTACATACACTACTGGTAAACATGGTAAATGAAAAGATTAAAACCTGCAAAAGACTCAGTGTGAGCGTGATAAGGAGAGAGGAGGCAAACCAAAGATAAATACTGGAATATCATGAGCTTGAGGAAGCTACTCAAAGATTGATACAGGAATTGCATGAGCAGCTTGAGAACACTCAAAGAGAAATAAAGGAATGGCGTGAACAGGCTGAGATCAGTCAAAGAGACAGGAATTGCATCAGCTTGCTGAGGACAGACAAAGAGAAAGTCAGGAATGCTGTGAAAATGCTCAGAACACTGAAAGAGAACTACAGGAATTGCATGAACTGAGGAAGCTAATCAAAGAGTAATAAAGGAATAGAGAGAGCAGGATGAGAATACACAAAGATCACTAAAGACATTCATGGAATCCATGAATGTCTGAAAGAAGCTGAAAGAAGTCAGGGAGTCCACAAAGAGAATGCTGAATGGAAAACAACAGAAGGAATGGGAGTCAAGGAAACCATAACCAATCAATTAAGTGATTTGAGAATAAACACTGAACACCAAATTAAGGAAGTAAAGTTCATACAAGATGTAAAACAAAGCCCCAACAAAGAATTTGAAGCCATCAAAGCAGACCAAATAGAAGGAAAAAAAATATAAAAACAAAGTTGAAAGTCTTGATAGTAGGCTAGACCATGCAGAAGATCGAATATCAGGGATTGAAGACAGCCTAGATATTATAGAGAAAGAACATACAACCGTACAAGACAAATCCATGAAATATGATAGATCTATCCAAAACTTGGCAGACACCATCAGAAGGCCTAATCTGAGAATAATGGGTGTAGAGGAGCACTTAGAGACAGAAGTTAATGGTCTAGGAATTTTTTTAACAAAATCTTAGCAGAGAACTTCCCAAACATGCAAAAAATAGGCCTATTCAGATACAATTAGCTTTTATAACTCCAAATAGACAAGACCAGAATAGGACATCCCCGCATCACAGTATAATCCACACAGGATCAATTCAGACCAAGGAAAAGATCCTTAAAGCTGTCAAGGAGAAAATATTAATCATATATAAAGAGAAATTAGTCAGAATCACCTGAGATTTCTCAGCAGACACAATTAAAGCAAGAAGAGCCTGGAATGATGTATGCCATGGCCTAAAGACAAACAATTATCAACCAAGAATACTGTATCCAGCTAAACTCTCCTTCATAACCAAAGGTCAAACAAAAAACTTCCATAGCAAAGAAAAATTGAAACAATATATATCCAACAAACCAGTCCTACAAAAATTCTTAATGATGTCCTACACATAGAAAACCAGCAACTCCACAATAAAGGTCAAGAAATCGCCCCTAAACTGAGAATCCAAGAATCATAGGAAGAACCCAGTTGCTGCAGCACACAAGAAGGTGGATAACATGGCACAAACTCCCAAATACCTCTCATTCCTATCTCTCAACGTTGAAGGACTTAACTCTCCAATTAAGTGACCTAGACTGTCTAGTTGGATTAAAAATCAAGATCCTTCTATCAGCTGCCTTCAGGAGTGACACTTTGCCCATAAAAACAAACACATTTTCAAGGTGAAAGGCTGGAACAAATTTTACCAAGCAAACGGCCCCCATAAACAGGCGGGAGTTGCAATCCTAATATCAGATAAAATAGACTTCAAATTAAAATTATTGAGAAGGGATAAAATATGTCACTACATACAAATTAATGGATCTCTCTTTCAGGAGGATATTACAATTCTAAATCTCTATTCACTGAACAACGGAGCACCAATAGTTAGCCACTACTTTCCCTCAAATCCCACATAGATCCAAAGATATTAATTGGGGATTTTAACACACCACGCTCCCCACTAGATAGATTAACTCGGCAAAAACTCAACAGAGAAACCACAAATCTAAACAACTGCATATGTCAACTAGATTTAACAGACATCTACCTTATATTTCATTCAGGCAGCATCCAAATACACATTTGTCTCAGCAACATATGGAATATTTTCTAAAATAGACCACTTTTTGGGTCAGAAAGAAAACTTGTCCAAATTCAGAAACCTTGAAATTATACCTTGGATTCTCTCAGACCACAAGGGTATAAAATTAGAACTCAACACCAAAAACCACCAAAATCCTGTAACACATGGAGGCAGAACAACACACTGCTGAATCACGAGTGGGTCATGGAAGAGATTAGAAACGAAATTCAAAGGTTCAAGATATTCAACAAAAATGAACACAAAAATTAACAGCACCTATGGGACACAGCAAAGGCAGTACTCAGAGGCAAGTTTATAGCTCTTAGTTCCTACATCAACAAATTGGAGAGATCTGAAACTAACAGTTTAATGACACATCTGAACCTCCTTGAAAAAGAGCAGCAAGATAAACCCCAGTAGATGGAAAGAAATAATTAAAATTAAATCAGAATTAAATGAATTAGGATTAGAAAAAAACATATATAGGATCAACATAACAAAGACGTGGTTCTTCGAAAAAATTAACAAAATTTACAGATCCTTATCAAATCTTATCAGAAAAAGAAGAGAACACACCCAGAAACATCACCACAGAAACAACCAAGATTCAGAATATTATAAGGGAATACTTCTCAAAACTTTATGCTAATAAGTGTGACAAATGGACAGAAATGGAACTTTTTCTAGCGAATATTGACATGCCAAAAGAAAGCCAAGAAGAGTTAAACCATCTTAACAGGCCCATATCAAGCACTGAAATAGAAACAGCAATAAGAAACTTCCCAGCTAAGAAAAACCCATAACCAGATGGTTTTCAGCAGAATTCACACCAAGCAGAGCTCACACCAATACTGCCCCAACACTTCAATAAAATTGAAAAAGAAAGTTCACTACCAAACTCATTCTATGATGCCATCATACCCTCATCCCCATACCAGGCAGGGACTCATCAAAAAAAGAGAACTATAGGCAGTTTTCTTTGATGAACATTGATGCAAAACTTCTCAACAATATTTTGGCCAATCGACTTCAACAATTCATCCAAAAAATCATACTATGAAACAAGATTAATTTCAGGGATGCAAAGCTGGTTCAATATAGGCACATCAATTAATATAATTCATCACATAAACAAGAGAAAGCATAACAACCACAACGTTATCTCAATAGATGCAGAAAAACCATTTGACAAGAGCCAACACCCCTTTATGATGAAGGTTCTGGAAAAATTAGGAATCCATGGAACATTCCTCAATACAGTAAAGGCTGTATATGACAAACCTACAGCCAGCATTATACTTAATGGTGAGAAACTAAAGCAATTTCGTCTTAACTCTGGAACAAAACAAGGAATTCCACTCGCTCCACGTCTCTTCAAACTACTATTAGAATGCCTAGATACAGCAATAAGACAAGATGCAAATATAAATGGGATCTAAATAGAGAAAGAATAAGTTAAACTCTCCATTTTTGCAGGTGACATGATCTTGTATTTAAAGAATCACACAGGTTCCACTACCAAATTACTCAAACTTATTCAAAAGTTTGGCAAAATAGCAGGGTATAAAACTAACCCTCAAAAATCAATGGCTTTTCTGTATGCCAACAATGAGAAAAGTGTGGCTGAAATTAGGAATGCAACTCCATTAGTAATAGCCCCACAAAAAATAAATTACCTAGGAATTAACTTAACCAAAGAAATTAAGGACCTCTATGATGAGAACTTTAAAAACCTGAAAAAGGAAATCAAAACAGAACCTAGAAAGTGGTAAAAACTCCCATGCCCCTGGATTGGAAAGATCAACATCATGAAAATGGCAATACTTCCCAAGGCTATCTACAAATTCAATGCAATACCTATCAAAATTCCAACCTCACTCTTCAAGGAAATAGAAGAGGCAATCCAAAAATTCATATGGAACAATAAAAGACCCCGAATAGCAAAAACGCTCCTCAACAGAAAGAACACTGTTGGAGGAATATCAATACCAAATTTCAAACTCTACTACAAAGCCATAGTAGTAAAAACAGCTTGGTATTGGCACAAGAACAGACCTCAGGACCAATGGAATAGAATTGAAAACCCAGAAATGAACCTACAGACCTATAGCCATCTAATCTTCGATAAGGGAGCTAAAAAAATAGAATGGAAGAAAGACAGCCACTTCAGTAAATGGTGCTGGAAATAAAATGGTTAACTACTTGTAGAAAACTAAAGCTAGATACTTATATATCACCCGGCCCAAGAATCAATTCCAAATGGATCAAAGACCTCAGAGTTAAAGCAGACACTCTGAAAACATTTCTGGATGGAATAGAGGACAAACCCTAGGTCTCCTTGGCACAGGCAGAAATTTTCTTAATAGAGACCCAGAAACTCAACAAATAAAAGAAAGATTAGACAAATGGGGTTGTAGGAAATTGCAGAGCTTCTGTATGGCAAAGGACATAGCTAGCAAGATCAATAGAAACCCCCGGTTTGGGAGAAGACCTTCACTAGCCACACAATGGACAAGGGTCTCATATCTAAAATATAGCTTGAAATCAAAAAATTAAATCCCCCAACAACAAATCTTCAAAGAAACAACTGCCTAATAAATAAGTGGGCTGAAGACTTAAAGAGAAACTGCTCTGAAGAGGAAAGAGGATTTCCAATATACACAGGAAGAAAAGCTCAACCTCCCTAGCCATAAAAGAAATGCAAATCAAAACATCATTGAGATATCACCGCGCCCCAGTTAGAATGTCTATAACCAAGAACTCTAATAACAACAGATACTGGAGGGGATGTGGACAGATGGGAACCTTACTGCATTGTTGATTGGAGTGTAAACTTGTTCAACCACTTTGGAAAGCAGTATGGATATTCCTCAAAAGACTCCACATAGAGCTCCCCTATCACCCAGCAGTCCCACTTTTGGGCATTTACCCAAATGATCACCAACAAGACCACACTAAAGCTATCAGCACGAATATGTTTTTTTCAGCATTATTTACCATTGCTAAGATATGGAACCAACCCAGATGCCCCTCAGTAGCTGAATGGATCAAGACAATGCCATGTATATACACAATTGAATTCTCTGCCTCCATCAGAAAGAATGACATTGCCTCATTTGTTAGGAAATGGAAAGACTTGGAAAAAATTACATTAAGTGAAGTAATCTAGGCACAAAGAAACAAAGGTCCCATAGTTTCCCTTATTTGCAATAACTAGTATATGTCTGAGTGAAGCAGAAAAGGTCAGTTATGTTGATGTTAGGGGAATGAAACCTAAGATATATATTCAATTTTTTTCTTTCATGTGATTGTTTCTAACATATTTGTAAGATAATTTCTTTGTTGCTTTGTATGTCACTCCCCCATACTATAACCCCTGCTTTCACTGTATTTGATGTTGGTATAATTTGTGGAAGGGAAGGGAACAAACAAATCGTTTAAATAGAGATACAGTTTGACCCATTGCAACAATGAGATGTACAAGTCATTATATCGAAAAATTAACTTTACAACTTTGGTGATGGGGGTATAGGGAGCGGTGAATTCGGTGGAGGTGGCGGGGTGGTGGGGAGAGGATGTGAAGGGATAGGAAGGGGAAACAAAGGAGGAAGCTACAATGCTTAGTAAGAAATGTACTCATTATCTTGCCCATGTAATTGTAACCCCTCTGTACAGTATTTTCACAATAAGAAAACGAGATCATTGTCTTCTTAATCCTTAACATCCATAACATCTGTTAACATTCTTAATAGTCTATAACATCTGTTTATTCTTCTGAAAGAATGTCACTTTCAACAAAAAATGTCATCCTCAGATTGCCGGGACAGAATTCTTGCAAATGCAACCAGCAATTGATGTTTATGCCTTCCAAAATTAAGTTTGAGTCTGTTGCATATTAGACAGTCCATGAACGAAATGTATTCACCTTCCTGCTTTTTTTGGCATTTTCTTTTGGCATTCTCTTCCATTACCTGCCTGTGATGCTCACAGTCACAGTGCTCTTCCTCCTTTGGCTTTGAACCCACTTTCTATAGAACATGGCTGTCATTTGGACTGCATTTTAAATAGGCTTCAGATTCTTGGAACTTCTGTTTGTCCTAGACGTCTAGCCTTAGAATAACAAGACTATGTCTATTAGATTTTTTATGGTAGTATATTACATTATGGTCTCTAATAAGAGTAGTAAACTGGGTCTGCAAGTACTTCATGTATTTCTAGATAAATTACTTCATTCTCTGCTGTTTCAAGGTAAACAAGATTCGTCATATTATTTAGCTGTCTGCCAATTTTTTTTTTTCTTGTCTCAAGGATCAGATGCCTTCTATGATTCAGAGTCTTCCTCTGCTGCTATTAGAATATTTCAACCATTTGGGGGGAAGGCTTTTTGTAAATTTTCACTTGCAAGGTTTTCTTCCATGTAAGTGTTAATTGAAAAATACAAGGCAGTGTTGTCAGCTTTAGCAAACTCAGTATAAAAAAAGAAAAAAAGCAGACAATGTTATTTCTCAAGACTTTATGACTGTTTGTGGACTTGTTCTGAATCATTTTTATGTGACTCCTACCTCAAAAATGCAACAAAACTAGTTCCACCATCTATCCCATAATGTTCCAGAGTTTTCCTGTTGTTACCATTGATAAATGCAATGAAGGGACCAAGGGACTCATTGAAAATAAACGTAGTGCTAGGTTTCCAGATTTGGAACTATAGTCTAGGAGTTTAGATATGACACCACAGCAGGAACTTGTTCTTAGAAATAAAATACAATCCCTACTGATAAAAATATCCTATCATTTATGAACTTTGAATGCCTTTTTTGTTGCTTTTTATGAAATAATAGCATTTTTTCTGAAGGCTAGGAAATCCAAGCTCAAGGTCTCTTTTGGTTAGGACCCAGGCTCTCTGTTTCCAAGATGATATCTTGTCACTGCACTCTTCTAAGAGGGGTGCTCTATCTTCACTATAGGAGATCTAAGGGCAAGGAGGGGACAATTCTCTTCATCAAACACATACAAGGACTTGTAATCTACTTACCTGTCAAGTACCTCCTAAAGGCAATGCCTCTTTCTAATAGGTCTTGGATGATGAAGTTTCAGTGCTAGTTCTGAGAAGACAATAATATTCTAAACATAGCAAAGCTAGGTGCCAGTGGCTCAAACCTGTAATCCTAGCTACTCAGGAGGATTATATCTGAGGATCACAGTTCAAAGCCAGTCCCGGCAGGAAAGTCCGGGAGACTCTTATCGCCAATAAACCACTAGAAAACCGGAAGTGGAGTTGTGGCTCAAGCGGTAGAGTACTTGCCTTGAGCTGAAGAGCTGAGGGACAGCGCCCAATCCCAGAGTTCTAGCCCCACGACCAACCAAAAACAAATGTCCTACACATAGCACAGATATTTATTAAAAATGAAGTAGTAGTTTTTTTTAATACTATCCTATACAAAGAAGAGTAGAAAATATTAGCAGTGATGTTTAGAGTTGAAGGTAACTGTCATACAGGAAGTGGACATGGTGGGAGAGGTAGAGTAGAGGAATGCTTTCTTGTTATGATTTGAAGTACCAATGAGAGTTTAACCATGTCACATGAATTATTTTAATGAGAATAAAAATATTTGAAGAAAATTTTGAGTGACAGCCAGACATTGACATTGCAGAAGAACTAAGTCTGATGTTAAAAATCAACCCATTCTAAAATGGAATCTGACAGAGTAGAAATCCTAGAACCCGAGATGAATGCTAAATACTTAAAAGGACTAGATTTTAACAAGAGTATCTGCCTCTTAGTTTTCTATTGGGCCCTTCAAATTATGTAGCCAGAGTGACCAATAATAATTACTTGGATTCTAACAATTCTGATTAATTTTGACTGTTTTTGAGATATATGTAAATAGATTTATGTACTATGTGTTTTTCTTTTGTTTGGTTTCTTTCATTCAACACTGTATTTGTGAGATCCTTCCATATTCGTGTATTTATTGGTAGATTATTTATACTCACACTGCATAGCACTGTTTTCAAGACTTTGTATGTTTAGAAAAAATCTGGAGTGTTTATTAAAGCAGATCTCTAGATCCACTTTCAGAACTTCTGTTTTAGCTACTCTAGGGTAAGTTTTAAGGGCTGGTTTTACTAACAATGCCCATATGTGATGCTGGAATGGGGATCGTATCTTGAGAACCATTTCTATAGAGGATGCCATATAGGAATAGACTACCATGCTTTCAATATGCATTTGGTTTGTGATTACTGTTTTCTTTCTTGAGATAAGGTCTCCCTGTTGCTTAGGTTGGCCTGGAACTCTTTATCAGAATTCCCACTTCTGCCTGTCAAGTGCTGAACTTACAGATATATACCACAATGCCCACCTTTTTCTGATCACTTTAAAAAATATTATCCATGTATTTACTTTTGGCTATACTAGTTTATTCTGATAATCTTCATTAATTCCTTTATTAAAAATAAATAGCTCATGTAGTGAGACTATGTATTATCTTATTTTAAAAAATACATTGTACAGACAAAGGATAATAATGACATCATATTGTTTTCTGAGTGTCAAGCAATAAACTCATTTTATTACCATCTCCAGTTTGCTTATGAGAAAGTAAAAAGTATAGGATGCTGAGGTTGGCAAAGTTCAAGGACATGTCCTTAAGTACCACATCTCTTCCCCTAGACATGCCATATTAAGTATGACAAGCCAGAAGTGTAATCTATATAGGTATAGATCAGAAGATACAGGAGAAATCACTCTCACTGCAGAAATCTCTGCCTTGCATTCATAGAGCCAATACTCCAGCTGATGGGACAGATACAAAGTATATACAATAAAGGATAACAGCAGGTAGGTGGGTACAAGTCAGTGAGCTCAATTTCATTTGATAAAATATACAGAAATAATTCAAAAAGAAAAGAATTGAGTCCTACAATCCACGGAGAAATTTAGTAAACAATGTGAAAGGGCCTTCAAGGCAAGGAGGATATTCTGAGTAAAATATCATATGTTCTGACAACTGAAAATAGTTCTATCTGGTTGAGACATGAGGTGAATACGGATGAATTGCATCGTAGAAAACACCTCATGGGGGCTTTGTTATATGAGAGTTTAGAAAAAAGTAAACAAGGGAAATGCGGTCAGATTTGCACTGTGTGTGCATGTGTGTGTATGCGTAGGTACGCATATGTGCAGAGCATGTGTGCACTGGGCCTGGAGCTTGAATTCAGAGGCTAGGTATTGTCCTCAAGGCATTCTGCTGGTTAATTGAAGATGAGACTTTGGACTTTTTTTCCCTCTAGCTGGCTTCTAACCTCAGTCCTCAAATCTCAGCCTTCTGAGCATCTGTGATTATAGATACGAGCCTCTGGTACCTGGTTCAGAAGTAGAAACGGTCAGATAAGTTGATGTTAGGTGAAATGAACCCCAAGATAGGGACTCAAATGTTTTTTTTTTCTTACTTGCTATTGTTTCTAATATATTTATGAGATGATTTCTTTGTTGCTTTGGATGTCCCTCCCCCACGGTATAACCCCTGTCACTGTATTTGATGTTGGTATCATTTGGGGAAGGGAAGGGAAAAAGCAAAGTGTTTAAATAGGGATACAGTTTGACCCATTGCAACAATGAGAAGTACAAGGCGTTATGTCGAAAAACGAACTTTATAACTTTGGTGCGGGGGAGGGGGGAGGAAGACGGGGAGGTGCGGGGAAGAAGGGGAGATGGGAAGGGATGGGAAGGGTAAACAAAGGAGGAGGCAACAATGCTTGATAAGAAATGTACTCATTACCTTGCTTATGTAATTGTAACTCCTCTGTACGGTATTTTCACAATAAAAATAAAATAAAATAGGTTTAAAAATTTGCCTTTTAAAAGATCACTAAGATGTCAGATAAAGGATAGACTATAAAAAAGGAAGAAAACAATACATTGTCATAACTGAAACTTTTAAGGAGTATTCAGTCAATAGTACATTTTCCTCAAAATTTCTAGCCATAATAGAGCAAGTGATTGATATAATTTTTGTTAGGCACTTTAAGTAATTTCTAATATTAATCTATCTATGCCTACTATATTTATTATCTACTAAAACAAAGATAATGATAAAAATGTCATTCCATTGTAATACTTCACTTGAAATCACTCTGTCTCCAAAGATAACACAATAGATAAGTTACAAAAGTATTCTGGAAAATTACAGACTTGAAAGAAATTGAACTGATTGTAAAAACAAATTATTTCAACTTGATTGATTGGTTCTAAGAATACAGAGTACTTCTAAAGGGTTGGGTATAACAATAGTCATGAAATTAAAAGAAGTGATATTCCTCTGGTATGTGAGAACTCTCTGTTATAGAGCTACAGAACTAGGTATATACATACTCTGTTCCACTTGAGCAGTACTTTCAAAAATTTTAGATACACTGAAAATGTTAATTATGACGATGGCATTAATGATATAGGTAACTACTGTTCATTAAGTGCTTATTGTGAATTGAATGTTTCATTTTTAAATTAATTTTATTTCTAATTAACATTTTTTATTATTGTATAAGTGGTTTCAACTCAATGGTCAAGTGTTTCATTTCTATTATTTCAATTATATAGATTAACTATCCTTTCTTTGAAATGTTAGGCATCAGAAGTGTTTTAGATTTCAGATCTGTGATTGGATTTTGGAATATTTGTACATGTGTGTGTGTTTGCATGTATCTTTTAGGACAAGATTGAAATAAAAATATGAAATTTACTGTTTCATATACAATGTACATATTCTGAGGTGATTATATATATATATATATATATATATATATATATATATATATACAGTGTGTGTGTGTGTGTGTGTGTGTGTGTGTGTGTGTGTGTGTGTACCTTCATTTTCGCTGAATTACATCAGAGGCAATTGGGAATTTTCCTCTTGTGAGGTCGTGTCAATTCTCTGAAAGCTCTGGATTCAAGTATTTTGGACTTTAGATGTTCAGGTTAGGAATATTCAGCCGTTTCCAATTCTATGAAGCTGGTATCATTATTCCCAATTAGCGCTAACAAAACTAAGGCTTAAATAATTTATCCAAAACACTCACATTGAATGTGTTAATTACTTACAATGTGAGGATTTTAAGCCTCACATTTATGAGGGTTTTAAGACTCACATGAATGTTACCTAGAAACTCATGTCTTCAATTACGACATAAATCTCTTTGTTCTCTAGAACTGCATGTGATACTCAATTTTCAATAAATAACTGGCTCAAAAATACATGAAATATGTCAAACAATGCATTGAACAAAGCTTTTTAGGGCCTAAATAACTTTCTTTAAATCTTCATAAAAGATAAGAATGATACACAATTAACAGAATTATATCCCATAATTATAGCCATAAGGAATAGGACTATAATTATAACCATAAGGAATAGAAAAAATGTGTAAAATTTAGAACTGATTTCAAAACATTTTCTCAATTAATTCTAAAAAAAAAGAAAGATAAACATAATGAAAGTAGAGATCTCTATACAATGGACAAGAGAAGGGGTTTAAGAGGAAGATTTATATGCAATGGGAACTAGAACAATAGATAAAATATATGTAAGCGCTCGTGCCTGCTATCACAGCTACTAAGGAGACTAAATCTGAGGATCCTGATTTGGAGCTTAGCCAGACAGGAAAGCCTGTGAAATTATTTCTGATTAACAAGAAGTAGATGAGTGGTTTAAGTGGTAGAGAGCAGAGAGCCAGCCTTGAATGAAAAAAAGCAAGGGAAAGCACTCAGCAAGCCCCAGTACTGGGAAAACAGGGAACACACACACACACACACACACACACACACACACACACACACACACACACACACACTGCACATAGATATGGAAACTGAGAGTGTGATAGGGCTTAAGGGTTTGGTGGAAAGTATCCCTTCTGATTGCTTTGGTAATTAAACTTTATATCATAACATTATAGAGAGGAATGACCCCCATGAAAATATCAAGTAAATATACAGACATAAAACTATGAGTATTTCAACCCCCAACTCTAAAGCAGAGGGAAGACATTGGGATTTTGTAGAGGGATTAGGCAGCCAAGAGTTGGAGTGTTAAGTTCTGGTTAGCTTGGAACTTGTGTGTCTCAAAGTTTTTGACTATTAAAGGTGTATGTTCTGTTGGGCACTAGTGGCTCACCCCTGTATATCTTAGCTTAAAAATTGCTTTTTACATATAAAATTAATGATTATAAATACTAAGAATGAAGTTGACATAACTAATTTAAATATTTCATTAGTTATTTCTGGACTTTGACTTTAGTCAGTTTCATATTTCGAAACTAATTTCAAAGTATTTTTATGCTTCCAGCACTTATGTAAGTCCTTGAAATGCTAGCAGGTGCAAGGCTTAGGTCCTATATTGTATAACAGAACCAATGGTCATGCACCACATGTTACATTGAGTATGCACTGGTGTGGCATGAAGACAGGCACACTTTCTCCTGCATCAACCTATGAGGGAAAACTCCAGTCATTCTCATAGAGGGTTTTGAAACAGAAGTTCAAATTCTACAAATACACACACACACACACACACACACACACACACACACACACACACACACACACACACACACACACACACACATACACACACACACACACACACACATAGGCATTTTACCAGGGGCAAGATCACAGAAGATCCATCCTCTTTCCAGCAGTCCCTTTCCTCCAAAGGCTTTTCACTTAGCAACCAGTAATTTTGTCTGACTTATCTCTTAGCATTTATTATAAATATAAAATGGTAAATTTCTAACTACATTGTTCTCTCTGATGTATTCAGTGTCACACTTCTACTGTAAAAAGAAGCCTTTCCTTCACATCTATTTACTATCTAATTTATATAATTATCCATACATCTACCCACATAGCTATCTATCTATCTATCTATCTATCTATTTATCTATCTATCTGTCTGTCTGTCTGTCTATCATCACTGGTGTCTTGCACTTTTGGAAGAACCAATGTGTAGCCTTGGATTCTTATTCTATCCAATGGATTATTGTCTACTTACATTTTCATAGATATGACCAAATGGGACTTTTTTAGAATTGATCAATTGCCATGTTTTTTTGTGGTGTCCCCAGATATTTATATATATTATTTTCCTAGGAACTCTAGATCTTATTAGTGTGGAAAGGTACTAAGGAAAAAAGAATTGAGTGCTTGATAATGTGTTTAATTAATTTTCTTTAGTAAAGAAAGCTAGAAAACACAAAATATGTCCATGCATTCAAACTTCTACTAAGCTTTACATTCTAATCCAGACTTCATAGAATTTTTCCTTTACTATCAATATTCCATTTGTAATGCCCATCTATAATGAGAAATTTTGTTCCCACTATAAATACATTTCCTTACTTGTTCAATTTATGTAGTTCTACAATATACACAAAGTTTCAGAATAACTAAATTCTTACACTCCTAAAAAGGACAGCAAAAAAGAGTTTATAATTTTTCCAAGTTTTTATTTAGTAAGAGCTTGCTGAATAACCTAGGGTAGCCTCAAAAGCATGATCCTTCTGCCTCAATCTCCCAAGTAATAAGTATACAAGTCTGTTTGACCACCACCTCTAACATTGCCTTTGCTAGGCAAGCTTTTTGCCACTAGCTATATGTTAACTCTTTATCTTCTTTAGATTAAAGATATAACGTAAAGCTATTATATGCCAAAATAACTGGGATAAGTTGGATTTATTTAATACTATTTCTGGTTCATTATCAAATGTGAGGTATGGATAATTTCTACTCCACTTATTAGCTTAAATAAAACTTTCTAATGCTCTGAATTAAGTTCTGTTAGGTGATTTCAGTATCTTTGTTTTTCTGTGAAGAAATTTCCCTTTGAATCTGTTGTGTTTCAAAATAGCAGTGATCTGGTCTCTCATTTCAGCTCTGTTAACCTCTGAACAAGTGGTGAGTTTCAACACACTTTTACTGAAAAAATTGAATTTTATGTAATAATTGCTACAGGATTTTTTTTAAAAGTAGGAATTGGAAGAGGTAAGTTGTTACCTATCTTTCTGCTCTATTCCACCTCTTTTCTTTCTGATTTCACAGGCAGAAGAGATACTATTTGAAGTTTGTTGACAAACATTTCTTAAGATGTTGGGTATATTCTAGGCACTGAAACAACTAGATCTATCTGAGGATTAGCATCTAGTGTCAAAATGAAATTGTCCTGTGACATGAGGCATCCACTGAGAACATTATAAGCTTTTTCTACATGATATATCAAAAAAGTACATGTTTTTATTTGACTAATAATAAGCACATTTCTGTTTATTTTAAAGTATATTTTTGCCTGGTTTGCTTTCCCTCTAGTGATTAAATGGCAAAACTAAATTTCTCACTTGGAGTCCTATGTATCAAGTTTGTGTAAGAGTGTGAAGATCCATTACTGACATCACTATACTATAAATCATTGTAAATAATTTTTAAGATGGGTCAAATCTATGTAACCTAATTTGGACCCACCAAATGAAAATTATATGTTCAAAATTAATTTTTTCATATGTATTTACAAATGATAAAAAGAAGACACAAGACAATGTATCTTCAACAATAGGGGAAAACCTCTTCACACAAAATTTAAATTAAGTAGGAAAAATATTAACATGAAGTGTTTTTTGTCTCATTTTCTCCCTAGATTCTATGAGGTGTGCACCATCTTTCTCTATAGTCTAAACAGATTATTGCTTATTTCTGTTAAATTCCTTTGATGCAGTTGATAAGATTTCCTTCTTTTGCCTTAATTGCTGGAGAAAAGAGTATAGTAATGAACTAGAGAATGCACAAGGAACTCCCATGGACTTATGAGCAAGTTTATGCTAGAATCCAGAAAATCCTTTCCCTGTATCTCTCCTCTTCTGAAAGGAAAGCCTTGGATAAAGCCAGTGTTTATTACTAAATAATGGTCCATTTTGAGGATATATTTTTTGAAGATTTAAAATTATATGATGTTCCTCATACTTTGACTGATGGTTAGTGATCATAAGCAATTTGTAGGCCTTATGTGGGTTCTCTTTCTTTTTCTGTGCACAGGTCTGTTCTGTGGACAAATATAAATTAATGCTCAGATACAATTTCTGTTATGTATGATTGGGTGGAAAGGGGAACAGTAAGAGGGATAAACCTGATATTATTCTTAATAGTGAAGCGAGAATAAAGCCAGTCACTGCAGACACAGCACTTATACACTCAGCAGCATGCACTGGAGGATTTTTTAAATTTTAATTTTATTATAAAGGTGTTATACAGAGGAGTTGCAGTTATATAAGTAGTGCAATGAGTATATTTCTTGTTGAACAGTGTTACCCCCTCTCCTGTTTTTTTTTTTCTTTTAGAGGATTTTTCTGACACGAGACAACAAAAACAGTGCCTACAAATTCCAGGAGTTGGTTCTATGAGTTATCAATCATAGTTTTTAATGGACACGAAGTCAAAAGTGACCATGCCTGGCCTTGTAGCAAGATTCAAAATGTTGGCCAAATATTGTCATAAAACATTCAGGTGTTAGCTGGCTGGTGGCTCATGCCTGAAACCTCGCTACTCAGGAGGCTTAGATCTGAGGATTGAGGTTCAAAGCCAGACTGGGCAGGCAATTCCGTAGACTCATCTCAAATTAAGCACCAAAGACCTGGAAAAGGAGGTGTGACTCAAGTGGTAGAACATTAACCTTGAGCAAAAACCTCAGGAACAGCAAGCTGGCTCAGAGTTCAAGCTGTAACATACCAAAAAAAATCAATCAAACAAACAAAAAGAACTGATATACTCAACAATCTTGTTAAGGGAGGTTTTCAGAAAACAGAAGGCAGACAAGAGCTAGGTAACAGAATTGCTAATACAGAGTAAGGGCCAATTCCTAAGAATTAAATCTCAATGTATCCTGGGTTTAGGTTAACATACAAGGTCTCTAATGATTAGATGTTAATTAGGTTACTTACAGAGGCTTTAATACTTTGGCCATAAAATATATCCATTTCAAACAGGTGTTACTTCATACAAATAACACCTTATATGAAGCATGTCTATGTGGGAATCTATACGATTGGATTCCTGTTATGTTTACAATAAACAATCTTATGCCAGGTATACCCCACTGTGAATGACAACTTTCTTGTTAGCAATACCCTGGGTTTTTGGTTAAAGGATATTATCCTTAGAATATTTGTTTATAAGGATATTTAACTAGTCATCTTTTCTCTTCCCTAGAAGTATCCTCTTACAATGGAAACGAATGAATTGGAAACCTTTTGTTTATTTCCCAGATGGCAAAATCTAGTGGGTTGAAATCCAGCCAAGTTCTTCCTTTCTGAAATCTGAATTCATTTTGTAATTACTTAAGAACAGAATCAGATAAACTTTAAGGAATTTTGTTTGTCTCATATTCATTTACCTAGTAAATGTATCTCACATCAAATTTTAATAGGTAAAACAGTTCAAGCATTGGTGGCTCATGCCTGTAATCCTAGCTATTTAAGAAGCTGAGGTCTGAGGATCATGGTTTGAAGCCAGCCAGGACACAAAAGTCCATGAGACTCTTACCTCTAATCAAACTCTAGAAAATCACAAGTGGCTCCATGGCCCAAAGTGGTAGAGCACTAGCCTTGAGCAAAAGAGCTCAGGGACAGTGCTCAGACCCTGAGTTCGAGCACCACGACTCACACAAAAAAAGGAAAGGAAAGAAAAGAGGAACGAGAGAGGGAACGAAAGTGGGAAGGAAAAGGGGAAGGGAAGGGAAGGGACGGGAAGGGAAGGAAAGGAAAGGAAAGAAGGAAAGGAAAGGAAAGGAAAAGAAAGGAAAGGAAAGGAAAGGAAAGGAAAAGAAAGGAAAGGAAAGGAAAGGAAAGGAAAGGAAAGGAAAGGAAAGGAAAGGAAAGGAAAGGAAAGGAAAGGAAAGGAAAGGAAAGGAAAGGAAAGGAAAGGAAAGGAAAGGAAAGGAAAGGAAAGGAAAGGAAAGGAAAGGAAAGGAAAGGAAAGGAAAGGAAATCACTGGCCTTGAGCAAAAGAGCTCAGGGACAGTACTCAGATCTGAGTTCAATCACCATGAGTCACACATACAAAAAGAAGAAGAAGGAAAGGAAAGGAAGGAAGGAAGGAAGGAAGGAAAAAGTAAGGAAAGAAAAAACTTACACATGATACTTAAAAACGTGCTCTTTACTATCTGGCATAAGGGAGATGGGACAAATTGATATAATCTGGGCAGTTTTTGTGAGCTTTCCTCTTTGAATTTAACTTATTCTCTCAGTGTGATATAATAAGGATGCATTATGCTAGGGGATGATATCCTGTCTTATAAAATCAAAGCATACTCACCCAAAATGCAAAATAGGAGTAAACGTAATAGAGTAAGTCACATTTACTAATGTTAGTAAATAGAATAAATAGAGTAAGCGTACGTAAAAGTAGTAGAGTAAGTAATATTTACTAATGTTAGTAAATATCCTTTAATGATATATATTCTCTCTTGAATGGGATCAACTTAATTTATCATTAATAAATTCATGACCCATTATCAAATTCAGAAATCTCTCTTAGCAACATCTCATACCACCTGGAAATATTTTGTAAAGAAATTGTTATATCTCAACCATAGCTTCTCATGAACAGTTTCATATCAAACTAAATGTCAGTAGATTTCCTTCCAGTTTAGTTTTTGCTCATAGTTAATGAATAAGCAAGAATTAGATATCTTGCATATAAATAATACAAAAGAAAAGAAAACTGAGCAATATTAGGACTATGAGTCTGTTGGCTTTGTGTCTTCCACTTGATGGGCTTTGATACACTAACTACTATGAAAATTTACTTTTTAAAAAAGAATCCATGGGCATTTAGAGCTATAACATCAGTGCAGAGAAATTACACATGGTAGGAGCATACAGCTTCTCTGAGACTTTTGACAAAATATGTGAGCAATGGTACATGCCATATAAATCTATTTTTATTTCATATTTATTTATATTTATAGTGTATTTATTATATCATAATATTTATATATTTATTGCTGATACCATGGTTTAAACTCAAGGTCTTGTGCTTGCTTAGCTTGTTTTCTTTGCTGGCATTTTACTACTTGAACATGTCTCCAGTCCTGCTTTTTGCTGTCTATTTCAGAGATAGATTCCCAAGTACTTTTCTGCCTGGGCTGGCTTTGAACAGTGTTCCTCTGAATCTGAGCCTCCTGAGTAGCTAAGCTTATAGGCATAAGCCAACTCTATTAAGCCACCTCTGTTTTGGAGATTTCATGACAGTTCAAATGTAACTATAGGCTTAAAGAGAAAGATATACAGGATAGACTATTATATATTTTTGAAAAGCAATTAAATTATAATCAAATCCACGTCCTTGAATATAGATGATATAGATTTTAAGAAAAAAGTTTGAAACTACTAATTTGCCAATCTTAATGAGCTTTTATTTATTTATTATTGTCTAATCTATTATTGAAAATAGCTCTAAAAAAATCTTATGGTCTACCCGTATTAGTAACATCTCAATGTGGAAACAGCTTTTGCTTGAAGTACAATTGAATCTCAATGTGGATGGTACTCAGGAGTTTGTAGAGGAGCCTCTGCTGGCCTCCTAAAGATGTGCCTACTGCCATCAGAGTACTGGCTGCCAACCTTCTGCCTTTCAAGTCCAGCAGATGAGGGATTCTAAGAAACATCACTTCTTGCCTGTGAAACACACTAGGCATAAAAAGAGGGTTACTACAGGCCAAGGATGGATACTATAGCTTACTATCTCACTATCTGGTACATTGAAATTTTATTTAAAGCATCTGTACACAATCTTTGTATGTTAACATTCATGTATTTACCTCAAAGATATGAATTATATCTTCTTTATATAAAAATTAGCCACTTTAAAGTATAGACTGAAGGAAATTCAAAATGGATTTGTCTCATAGTTGAAAGTAATCATGTCAAGAAGACATAACCTTTTGATACTTATATTTATCATTTTAGTCACAAATGTTGCAGAATACTCTGAATTTTGCTTTGTGTTTTGATAAGCAAGAACTGTGGTTTATCATTCTTCAGTGTCACAAGCATGACTAGAAGACAATAATGGTTGGGATAAATTTGTGATCTTTTCTTCATTAGAAAAAAGGTTTTAAGAATCAACATATAAGTATGTATTTACTTCAGTTAACAATACTATTTTTAAGTGTTTAATATTTATTTGAAATCATTCCAGGGAACCATATGGAAGGGGCTAATAATATTCCTCTTCCTACTACTCGTCTTCCTCCTCCTCCTCTTCCTCGTCCTCCTCCTCCTCCTTGTCCTCCTCTTCATCCTCCTCCTTCTCCTCCTTCACGAGTCCTGGGCTTGAACTCTGTATGGGCACTGTCCCTGAGCTGCTTTTGCTCAAGGCTAGCAGTATACCACCTGAGGCACAGCACTACTTCTGGCTTTTTCTGTTTATGTGCTACTGAGGAATCAAACCCAGCGCTTCATACATGCTAGATAAACACTCTACCACTAGGCCACATTTCCAGCCCAACAATACTATTTTTAAATTAAGGATCTGTAGGAAACAAATTGGTAGTTTGCCAATTTGTTTTTCACATGAATGGTTTATACTGGATATATTTATGAGTTATTGAATTATCAAGTCCTTTTATGTGTAAAATTGTTTGAAATGATGCTATATATCAGACATTCATATCTAAATTTTATGAGGAAGAAATATGGAGGCTAACATCACAGATAGTCAGTGATATTATCTAGGAATTTGATCTAGGTGGCTCCTGTTAACCAATTGCAATTGAAGGTAATATTATAGAACTAGTGGGAACTATATATATATTTTTTTTATTTCAGTATACTAAAAGCCAAAGAGCTGAAGTATCTTGCCTTTGACTATATTGTGAACTACAGAGCTGGAATTATAAGGTACAATAGCAAGGCTACGTTAAGCAAGGTTGTAGCAAACGTGAATCTCAGTGGATTTAATATAGAAAACTGTGATTTATTCTTTCATAATGGCTACTAGGTATTCAGAACACCCTGAGAAATGTATTCTACTTCCCTTACTGCCTTAGACTGGAAGTGACACATTAAATTCCTTTACAAAGAATGAAAACAAATGATCTCAACCTCACTTTCAGAATGTGTGCAGGAATGTAGTCTTCTTACAGATGTCCCTGTCAGAATGAGTCCTTATACTCAGCCACTTACTCTTATCGTGACACTTACCTGTGTCTCAACTTAGATACTGTGAACTTTGAATCTGGTCTGATGTTATTCAAAGAAAATTTGTATCCTTAAGAACTGTTTATTCTTAGCTTTCCTTGCTTTAAAAATATTAACTTAAATATTAAAAAATATTATTATTCTTATAATGGATGGGATTTGGGATATTTTCTTTATCATACTCAATATTAGACAACAATAAACCCTTATTCAAAATTGATGGAAAAACTCATTAGGCTTCAAGAAAGAATTTAGGTTTCAGATTTATTTCTTCAGGTTTTATAGTGAAAATGGGCACTCTGAACATTTCATATCCCTACTTTCTCTTGAAAAATGTCATTCTATAGCTCCAACTACATTTTCTTAGGTGAAATAGCTACAAAAAATATCATTGTAAAACAGAGGAAAATTAAGCCAAGAAATGATGTTTTTATAGTACTCTGAACAAAAGCCATGGTATATAAATGAGAGACATACACTTCATATTTATCATATTCATATAATATATAATGATGCAAAAATTCTAAAATTAAGTAATATTTTAATAAAATATGTAAACCTCACTCTACACTGACACCAAAGGACAATAAAATATGGTAGAACAATTTAATATCACCAAACAAGTTGTGCCATGAAGATTTTACTCTGCAGCCATGTGCCCATATCAAAGGCCTGGCTCATAGCCTCTGGGAGCTTTGGAAAGCTCTATCTTTGTACAGAGAATTTGGGACAAACCAGAGACTTTATACTAAGGATGACACGTGTGAATGTTTTTGTTATCCTAGGATGCTGACCATAGTATGTAAGTTTACTTCAATGAAGACAGGAGGTTATAGGGACTGAGTCTCATAGCTGATTCATGCCTCCATGAGCAGCCCCCAGTAAAAACCCTGATGTTAACACTCTTGTGAGTTTCTCTGGTTGGTACCAAACCTTGTCTCATACTGTTGCTGGGGGAATTAACTTCTGTCTGCTTCTACTATATTAGTCGAGAATAACTCAAAGTTTGCTCATGGACTTTGCTGTCGGGTTTGTTTTTAATGCCTTTGCTTCAGTTTTCACTGCAATAAATGGCACTGCTTTACCCAGGTCTTCAAGTCTTTCCAGTGAATTACTAAAAAGGAGGGAGTTCTTAAGTCCTTTAAAGCTCAAAGTGACTAAAAGTTCATAAATAAACTATTTTCTAAACAAATTATGAGACCAAGTATCATAATAATATTTCAAGTATTTGTTAGGCACTTTTGAATGAATATCCTTTTCTCTTTTTTCTCTAAAGACAAAGAATCCAGCATCGTTTTAATCTGTAGAAGTCTTAAAAGCTTTGTGCATAAGGGTATGAGTTTTAACCTAATCTTACAGAGCTCAGGAGAGAATAGAGCAATGCTTGAAAGCTGCAATCCAGACAACAGTGTAATGAGAAGAAATGAGTTGAAATGTGACTATGAGGTAAGTAAAAAGTTAGTCCTAACAATGTAGATTGGGGCCAAGTTGAAGAGGTTTTTTATTTTTCTGTTGTTTTCCATGAGATCAACAGATACACTTTCAGTAAATTTCAGTTAATCAGATTTGTGAAAGTTTCTGTATGAAGACAATTCCCTATAGGGATCTCTGTATGCTGCTAAATTCTAATCAAAATCTTACTGTTAGAAAAAGCACCTGTAATAAGGATATTGCAGTATTCCACACATATTCTCTCATTGTGACGTCCTTATCATATTAACACAATACAGAACTGCAAAACTGATTTGTCTCCAGCCAGAAGTTGTTTTCTCCACCTACCATCTAAGAATCCAGCTATGTTCTCTTGGATTATTGTAAATCACAGTAGTAAAGGTTTCACAATCACAATCATAATTTGAGTAATGAAATATGATGCAAATCCACTTCTGTCCCAGTTTCCCTGTGTTTTCCATGGCTCTAAAGCTTCCAGAATGACTGTTGTCAGAAAGATGCACTGGCATTTATGTTATTGATCACAGAGAACCTGAGTGCATACTGGTTTCTTTGGAAGTTATTTTTGAGGGATGAGGGTTAGAATGGGTGGAATTCATATGTGTCAGGTTGAGGTAAATATTTAGATTACACAAGAACTTGAGGACCTCATGTAGGGTTTCAAAGGTTATAGCTTCATGATGACCACCTCACATTTTCACTTGCACCAGCTTGGCCACTGCCTTTTCCCCACTGCTATATAAAGATAATATATGAAAGATATGCACTGATTTTAGTTTGTATTGTTTGTTTGTGTTTCTTCTGTCAAATGTGGAAAATAAAGGCAATCTATACTTGATGCTCCTTAATTTGATTCACTTCAAAATTCAGGTGTATTGGCCATATTGTAGTACTAATTTTCTCACAACTATAGGCTATCTTTCACATTTATGAACGTATCATCTGTATTTATATTATGTGAACATTTATTCCATTTGCTTCTTACTATTTAGTAGACATGAGCTTGCAATACACTAAAATTAGACCTCTTATTTATTTCCTTTTCCTTAAAATTATATTCTTTCATATATTTCCTATCTCAATGTCATCAGTGTCCACGGTGATTTTTAAGTCAGAATCTGCAATCATTATGACTTTTCCCACTTCTTCATAAGTCCATTTAGCCACCATGTTCCAGATAATTTACTGCCAGAAACTTCATTATCCTATGCTCATTTTTTCCTGTTTTCCTATATATAAACAGCAGCATTAGTTTAGGCAACTATTCTTGTCTGATTGCTGTTTCTTAATTTGTATTTTTCATTTTGAAAATATATCATGAAATGTTATAACAGATGCTTAGAGTATAGAGCAAGAGACATAAAAAGGTCAAGGTAAATCTTGTTTCCCTATGCTGCTAATCCTAGAGGAGTCTTCTATTGAGGAAAACGAACTGGAGCTATAGAACTGGAGTTCTATTGATATGTTAGGCTGAGCACCTGGGTGGAGATGTTGAATTGATGACTGACCCATAAATTGGATTTAAGGATACAGATTTTGGATGTCACCTGGTTAGTAGTGGTATCAAAAAGCCAAAAGATTGGATAAGGTCAAAAGGAACTGAGTCTAAGTAGAAAAGGTAGCTGTCTGTAGACTAATAAGTAGAAATTTCCAATTATTTAGGGGATGAGATAAAGGGGACAAGGGAAGTATAATGTAGGTGAAGGTCAGCTACAGGGAAGTGTAGTTGTAGATGTGGGAGGGAAGGGATGGTAGGGGAAAAACAAAGGAGGAGGCAACAATGCTTGATAAGAAATGTACTCATTACCTGGCTCATGTAACTGTAACCCCTCTGTACAATATTTTCACAATAAAAAATTATTAAAAAAAAAGAATAATTGAATAGGTATGAGTCAAGCAGAAAAGGCCAGATAATGTGATGTTAGGAAAATGAACCCTTAAATATGTATTTTAATGTTTTCGTTTCTTTCATGCATGTATTTCTAATGCATTTATAAGATTATTTCTTTGTTGCTTTGTATGTCCCTCCCCCACAGTGTAACCCCCGCTTTCACTATATTTGATGTCAGTATATCATGTGGAGGAGATGGGGACAAACAAATCGTTTAAGGATTCAGGTGGACCTGTTGCAACAATGAGAAGTACAAAATGTCATGTCAAAACCAGCTTTACAATTTCGGTGTGGGGGGGGGAGGGGGGTATAATTGGGTGGGGGGAGGGGGGTAAAATTGGGTGGGGGGAGGGGGGAGGCAGGGAAGGGAAGTGAAGGGTAAACAAAGGAGGAGGCTGCAATGCTTGGTAAGAAATGTATGCATTATCCTGCCCATGTAATTGTAGCCCCTCTGTACAGTATGTTCTCAAATAAAATAAAATACAATTAAAAAAAAAAAAAAAAAAAAAAAAAAAAAAAAAAAAAAGAATAATTGAGGTGATTAAGCAGGAGCTTCCAGAGATGTGTGGTGTTGGAAACCAAGTGATAGGCTCTGTGAACTGATGGTGAAGGGGAAATACATGAGAACTATTAGCAACTTGAAGCTTATTGGTGACTTTCCAATTCTACTAAAACATTGGGGCAAAAATCAATTATGAACAGTGTCTAAAAAGAATTAGATAATACATTGAGAAGGAAGAGTATAAGTGAGGTGTATAAGGAAGAGTATATAAGTGAGCAGAGAATTGGGATGGTTTTCTAAAAAGAGAAGTACACTCTAAAAGGGTTTTTGAGATGAGAGGTGTTTCATGCTACTGAGCAAGAGAAAATTGATGGTACAGGAAAGGAAGAAGAGAGGGAGCAGAGTAATGTTCTTGAATAAGCAAGAGGGGATTGGATCTGATACATGAGTGGAAGGACTGGATTTATCTAAGATCATGGAGATTTCCTGAATGCACAGAAGAGGAGGCCGAGTGCATAGCTCAGATGTGGACAGATGAGATGTGATGAGAGCTTGTGAAGTTTTCTTCCTGTTGATGCAATTCTCACTGAGAAATGAAGGTAGCTCAGTGGTATAGCACTTGCTTTGCATGCATAAGGCCCTGGGTTCGATTCCTTAGCACCACATAAGCAAAAAGAAAAAAGCCTGAAGTGGTGCTGTGGCTCAAGTGGTAGAGTGCTAGCCTTGAGCTGAAGAACTGAGGGACAGCGCCCAGGCCCAGAGTTAAAGGCCCACGACCGGACCCAAAAAAATAAAAGAAATGCAAACCAAGGTCATGATCTGGAAGTGAGGAACTGAAAACTTTGGGAGGTAATTTTCTTTTTCTCATGTCTTAAAGAAATTTATATAAGCCTATGAACTGGGTACCTGTAGCTCACATCTGTAATCTTAGCTACTCAGGAGGCTGAGATCTGAGAATCATGGTTCAAAGCCAGCCTAGGCAGGAAAATCTGTGAGATTTTTATATCCAGTTAACCACCAAAAGCCAGAATTGAAGCTGTGGATCAAGTGGTAGAACACAAGCCTTGAATGAAAAAGGTGAAGGACAACACCCAGGTCCTGAGTTCAACCTTTGGGACTAGTACATGTGCACACATGTACGATTGTGTGCACACATGCCACCACACCCACACATGGCTACTTGAATAAAAATAAAACAATTTATTCAAGAAGTTGGAGATTTAAAAGATAAAAAACGATACATAAACCTTCAGCTAAGCTGACTAAAGGAAGGCGGGAACAGGCTCAAATGAATAAAATTGTTGGTGGGAGTGTAAACTTGTTCAACCACTTTGGAAAGTAATATGCACGTTCCTCAAAAGACTCCACATAGAGCTCCCCTATGACCCAGCAATCCTACTTTTGGGCATTTACCCAAATGCTCACAAACCAGTCCACACTAAATCTACCAGCACGACTATGTTTATTGCAGCCTTATTTACCATAGCTAAGATATGGAACCAACCCTATGCCCCTCAGTAGATGAATGGATCCAGAAAATGTGGTATGTATACACAATGGAATACTATGCCTCCATAAGAAAGAATGACATTGTCTCATTTGTTAGGAAATAGAAAGACTTGGAAAAAATTATATTAAGTGAAGTAAGCCAGACCCAAAGAAACATAGGTCCCATGGTTTTCTCTATTTTCAATTCCTAGTGTATGTCTGAGTCAAACAGAAAAGATCAGATAGGTTGCTGTTAGCGAAATGAACTCTAAGATAGGTATTCAAATGTATTTTTTTCTTTCATGCAATTGTTTCTAACACATTTATAAGATGATTTCTTTGTTGTTTTGTATGTCCCTTCCCCACGGTATAATATCTGCTTTCACTGTATTTGATATTGTTATAATTTGTGGAGGGGAAGGGAAAAAACAAATCATTTAAATAGGGATACAGGAGGAACCATTGCAACAATGAGACATACAAGTTGTTATGTTGAAAATGAACTTTACAACTTCGGTGGGTGGGAGCGGGGAGAGTGGGGAGGATTGGGTGAGGGGGGTGAGGGGAGGATGGGAAAGGATGGGAAGGGGAAACAAAGGAGAAGGTTACGATGCTTGATAAGAAATGTACTCATTGGGGCTGGGAAGGTGGCTCAGTGGTAGAGCACTTGCCTTGCATGCCTGAGGCCCTGGATTTGATTCCTCAGCACCACATAAACAAAAAGAAAAAATCTGGAAGTGGCGCTGTGGCTCAAGTGGTAGAGCATTAGCCTTGAGCTGAAGAGCTGAGGGACAGCGCCCTGGCCCAGAGTTCAGGCCCCATGACCGGACCCCCCCCAAAAAAAAAGAAAGAAAAAAGAAATGTTCTCATTATCTTGCCCATGTAATTGTAAGCCCTCTCAACAGTATTTTCACAATAAAAAAGAACAAAAAAAACAAAAAGGGATAACACACACATCAATGAAATAATGAGCATAATGGGCTGGGAAGGTGGCTCAGTGGTAGAGCGTCTTGCCTTGCATACCTGAGACCCTGGGTTTGATTCCTTAGCACCACATAAGCAAAAGGAAAAAAGCCGGAAGTGGCACTGTGGCTCAAGTGGTAGGGCGCTAGCCTTGAGCTGAAGAGCTGAAGGACAGTGCCCAGGCCTAGAGTTCAGGCCTCATGACTGGACCCAAAAAAACCCAAAAATAATAAAGAAAAGAAATAATGAGGATAGTGAGGGAATATTTGAAAGCTTATATTCAAGTAAACTGGACAATCCCAAAGGAAGACACACATTTCTAGAGGTACTTGAACTACCAAAATTCAAACAAGAAAATATAAATCACTTAAATAGATCTATAAGGAATGAGAATGAAGCAGTAATAAAATTCTCCTGACCACAAAACGTCTAGGATCATATAATTCAGTGCTGAATTTGACCAGACCTTTAAAGAAAAACAAGCATAAATACTCAAAATTTTCCATGAGTAGAGGGGAAAAAATACTTTTAAACTTGCCACGCCTACTCCGGTGGAGTCTGCTTAGCATGGAACACCTGCTTTCAGACCTGAGAATGGGGCTTCACAGAAGCCTACCTCTGAGAATGGGACTTCACCGAAGTCTACCCTCAGAGAATGGGGCTTCAAAGAGGCCTACCTCTCAGAATGGGACTTCACCGAAGTCTACCTCAGAGAATGGGGCTTCAAAGAGGCCTATCTCTGAGAATGGGACTTCACTGAAGTCTACCTCAAAGAATGGGGCTTCAAAGAGGCCTACCTCCTGGAAAGGCTGGCAAGCCCCTGGGAAAGATGTCTTTCTGTTTCTGTTTTTCTTTTCTTCGCTGTATAGGAGTGCCTATTAATCTTTTACTGTTCTTGCTGCTTGTTCTACTTACTCATGCTCAACGTTCCCTTATTCAAGGCTCTTTCTTGGAAGTGTTGATGATTCCAACATCTGATGAGTGTCCTGAGATTATGACTAACTCACCAGACTTAAGTGCTACCCTAAAAACCCCTCTTAAGGAGGGTATTAGACAAGTCATAAGTAAATATAAAAGTATTGGGGGTTTCATGACGTCACTTCAGCAGAAGGAATTGTTTGTAAGAAATTTACAAGAAGCTGTAGGCACGGCTAGAGCAAAAAGAATGTATGGCTATTGGAGACTTCCTTTTAATCTTAAAGCATATACAATAGACTCATATAGATACCCTGTAGATAAAAAAGATGCAGAGGGATATTTGGACCAAAAGCTAAAAAAGATCCCTAAAAGGTTGATAGATGAAAGGTGACAATGGCTTATCAGAGGAAAATGGTGGGATCCTCCATTATCTAGAGGACCCCAAAGACTTCCCCCAGATCCATAGCCTTTTACAGGTGTGTATGATAAGGATGGCAACCGTTGGGAAAACTACTTAGGAGAAAGAAATTCCTATTACTCTCTTTCATTTACTGAGAGACTTGCTAGATCTAGGCCTCCTTGGTGCTTACTATCAAAGAAGGAATAAGAAAGATCTTATGAGACAGTTAAGGCCACTATGGAAAAGAGTAAATGATTATGTGAAAGGGTTATAGAAAAGACACTATGAACTTAAATTTGATATATGGCCAGATTTAACTAAGTATACTGAATATCATGATTTTGGCCACAAATTGGGGACCCTCTAAAGAATGACAAAGGATCACAATTGCTTAGAAAAGATTTGAAACGCATGAAGTACAAAACTAAACAAAAGTAACAATAAAGTACTAGAGTTCATTCCTTTCTGTCCAGCACCTGGCACATATGCTCTGGTTAATGGTTAATAGATGATAAACATCGAAACCAATTGTATTTCTTAAAAGTAGAGCTAAAGCCGAAAATAAGTGCCTATCGTCATAGCTCCTCATCCAAAAAACAAGATCAGGTGACCAGCTGGTGACCACCCAAGAATGAAGCCTTGCAGCAAGATTGTGTAACCTTTTGCCCTTTCTCATGGAGACTTTTGCTATAAAAGCTTGTTATCCTCTGCAATAAATCGCACTCAGCATTCACTCCTCTTGTGTGTGAGTTGTGTTTGCCATCTCCCCACCTGTTCCAGTTACCTCCACTAGGTATCCTCTGTCATCCCAACAGAGCCGGTCCGCGGCACAAACTCATCATATGAAGCCAGTATTCCACTTATTCTAAAACTAGACAGAATACAACAAAAAGAGATTTATAGACCAATCTCTATGATGAACATAGATGTAGAAATTCCCAAAAAAATTGTTGCACGCCAAATGCAATACATCAAAAAGATTATATCCTATGACCAAATTGCTATATTCTAGATACTCAAGGTTAGTGGATCAACAAACTTACATCAATAAATGCAATATCACATATGAACAGATTCAAGGAATCCTATTATCATCTTAATTCAGGCAGAAATATCCTTTGACAAAAATTCAACATCTTTTCATGACAAAAGCTCTGGAGAAACTATGAGTTTAGGCAATGTTCCTCAATATAATAAATGCTATATTTGACAAGCCTATATTGTCAACGTCATAGTAAATGAAGGCAGAACTGAAATAATTTTTTCTAAAGTCAAGAACAATACAAGACATTCAGTCTATTCCCTTTATTTCTATTCACAATAGCACTGGAATCCTAGCCAGAGCAACAATGCACAAGAAGAAACAAAAGGGATTTAAATAGGGAAGGAAGAAATAAAGTATTGTTATTTTCAGATGATACGATTCTATACTTAAAGCACCTTAAAGTTCCACCTCTTTTGTAATATAGCAGAATATAAAGTCAGCATTAAAAAACCAATAACTATTCTGTACATCAACAGAAAAATAGGAGAATAATTCCATTTCCCAATAGTTTCAATTTTTTCTATGAATAAATTTAACAAAGGTGAAAGATTTCTATACTTAAAAGCATGAAACATTGAAGAAGAAATTTTAAAAAGACACTAGAAGATAGAAAGGCATCCCTTGTTGCTGAATATACAGAGTTAATATAAAGAAAATGGCTATATTAAGGAAAGCAATGTTTGCAGATAATGAAATTCCTACCAAAATCTCAATATCATTACTCACAGAAACAGAAAAAAAATCAATACTACAAATATAGCAAATATCCAATGCAATCCTGAACAAAACTAAAACAAAGTTGAAGGTATCATGATACCTCACTTCAAATTATATTACAAAGCCATAGGAACAAAAATAGCAATCAACTGGCCCCAAAATAGACATGAAGATTACTGAATAGAATGCCCAGAAATGCTGCTACCACAATCTGATTTCTGACAAAGGATCTCAAAGCTTGTATCAGAGAAAAGACAGACTTTTCAAGAAATGGTGCTGGAAAAACTAGCTTTCTTCATGCAGCAGACTGAAACCAGATCTCTTTCCCTCTCTCTCTCCCCTCCTCTCTCTCTTTCTCTCTCTCTCCTAACGTCAATTAAAAGTGAATCAAGAATTTTAATGTAAGACCTGAAACTTTGAAACTACTAGTCGTAGTCAAAATACTGGAATGCATTGGCATAGGTAGTGACTTCCTGATTAGAAATTCAATAGCTCAACAAATAAGGGCAAGTATTGACAAATAAAATTATATTAAACTAAAAAGCTTTTACACAACAATGTCTCTAAAGGCTAAAGGGACAACCTACTGTATGGGAGAAAATCTAAAGCAATTATTCATCTGACGAAGAATATACATAATACAGAATATACAGTATATACATAAAACTCAAAACACTGAACTCTTCAAGAACAAAAATGGGCAAAAGTGCTGAACAGATCATTCTTGGGGTAAGAAGAACAAACGACCAATAAATACATAAAGAAATGCATAACGTCCCTGGCCATAAAGAAATGCAAATCAAAATGACAGAGATTTCATCCCACTCCAGCCAATATGGCTAGAGCAGAAACAACATCACAGAGCATATGAGGATGCCAAGAGAAAAGAGTCCTGTTTGTAGGAATGCAAATTAGTGCAACTACTATGTAAATAAGCCTAAATTGATTTCCTCAAAAAAAAATAGTACTGTATGCTGCAACCATGTCATGATTGGGTATTTTATTTATTAAATATTGTTAGTGGGAGTAGGTATTGAATTTAGAGCCTTGAACTTGCTAGGCTGGTGCTCTCCCACTGGAGCCACACCTCCAGCTCTGCTTTATGCTGGGCCACACCTCCAGCTCTGCTTTATGCTGGTCATTTTCAAGATGGAGTCTAGCAAACTTTCTTAGGCAGGTTGTCTTTGAACTGTGATCCTCCATATCTTAGCCTCCTGAGTAAGATTAAATGTATAAGTTATCATCATTTGGCTCACAGTTAGGCATCTATCTGAAGGAATGAAAGTCATAAAACAATAAATGTACTTATATATCCATGTTCATTACAATACTTTTCTTAATAGCCAAACCTGAGAAAAACCTAGATGCCCTATAACTGATGAGTGACTCCAAATATGTGCTCTATATATACAATAGGCAAAGAAAAGAACCACATGGTCATCACAATATATGGGGGAAAACATTTGACAAGATCCAACACCGCTTTATGATGAAAGCTCTGGAGAGTCCAGGAATATATGGGACATTCGTCAATATAATATAGGCATACATAACATAGACAAACCTACAGCCAGCATGTATTTAATGGTGAAAAGTTAAAACCATTCCCTCTAAAATCAAGAATGAGAGAAGGATGTTCACTCTCTCCACTCCTCTGCAATATAGTACTGGAATTTCTAGTTAGAGCAATAAGGCAGGAGACAAACATAAAGCGGATCCATATAGGGAAAGAAGAAATAAAACTCTCTCATTTTGCAGATAACATGATCCTGTATTTAAAGAGCCCCATGGATTCCTTTCCTAAGTTACTTTGGCTGAGTTAGCAGGGTATAAAATTAACCCCAAGCTGGGCACTGGTGGCTTATGCCCGGCATCCTAACCACTCAGAAGGCTGAGATCTGAGGATTGTGGTTCAAAGCCAGCATAGGCAGGAAAGTCCGTGAGGCTCTTATCTCCAATTAAGCACCAGAAAACCCAAAGTGTCATTGTTGCTCAAAAGTTAGAGCACTTACCTTGAGCTGAAGAGTGCTGGGACAGAGCCCAAGCCCAGAGTTCAAGCCACATCGCCAACAAAGGAAGAAAGGAAGAAAGAAAGAAAGAAAGAAAGAAAGAAAGAAAGAAAGAAAGAAAGAAAGAAAGAAAGAAAGAAAGAAAGAAAGAAAGAAGAAAGAAAGAAAGAAAGAAAGAAAGAAAGAAAGAAAGAAAGAAAGAAAGAAAGAAAGAAAGAAAGAAAGAAAGAAAGAAAGAAAGAAAGGAAGGAAGGAAGGAAGGAAGGAAGAGAGAAAGGAAGGAAGGAAGAAAGAAACCCCCCAAAATCAGTAGCTTTTCTGTATGCCAATAAGGAGAAGAGTGAATCTGAAATCAGGAAAGAAAGTCCTTTTGTAATAGCCTCAAAAAACACTTTGGAATTACCAAAGAGATGAAGGACCTCTGTGATTAAAACGTTAGAAACAGGTTTAAGGAAGTAGAAAAACCTCCCATTCTCCTGGATTGGAAGGTTTAACCATGAAAATAGCAATATTGCCCAAAGCTATCTACAAATTCAATTCAATACCCATCAATATCCAACAAAATTCTTCAGTGATATAGAACAAACAATCCACAAACTAATCTGGAATATTGGAAGACCCTGAATAGCACAACCAATCCTTAGTAGGAAGATCAGTGCTGGAGGAATATCAGTACCAGGAGGAATATCAGTACCAAGCTTTAATCTCAATTAAAAAGCTATAGAAATTAAAACAAACCAAAACAACTTGGTACAGGCACAAAATAGGACAGAGGACCAATGGACTAAAATAGAAGAACCAGAAATGAATTTACAGACCCATAGCCACCTTATATTTGATAAGGGAGCCAAAGGATGGCAAAAAGGACAGCCTCTTCAAAATTGATGCTGGCAGAATTGGCTACCCAGTACTTGTGCAGAAAACTGAATTTAGATCCTTATATATCAACCTGCACCAGAATCAACTCCAAATGGATGAAAGACTTTAATGTAAGATCAGATACCCTGATAATATTACAGGAAGATATAGGGGACACGTTAGGGGGTAGTACAGTTCAAAACTTACTAAGTAATGATCCAGAATCAGAACAAATCAAAGACTAGGTAAATGGGATTGCATACAACTGAAGAGTTTCTGCCTGGCAAAACACATGCTTTAACAATTGCTGGTGGGGATGTGGCCAAAAGGGAACATTACTACACTGTGGTTAGGAATGCAAACTGGTTTAACTACTCTGGAAAGCAATATGGAGGTTCTTTAATAGACTAAACATATAACTTCCCTATGACCCAGCAATTTCACTCCTGGGTATGTATCTAATTGTCTAAAATCAGGCTATACAAAATGCCACCAGCATGACCATGTTCAATGCATCATTGATTACCATACACAAGACATGGAATCAGTTCAGATGTCCCTCAATGAATGAATGGATCAAGAAAATGTGGCCAGGCACTGGTGGCTCATGCCTGTAATCCTAGCTACTCAGGAGGCTGAGATCTGAGGATCGTGGTTCAAAGCCAGCCTGGGCAGGCAAGTCCAATATACCACTAGGAAAAAAATGGAAGTGGTGTTGTGGCTCAAGCCGTAGTGCATTCGCCTTGAGCTGAAGAGCACCAGGACAGGGCCCAAGCCCAGAGTTCAAGCCCCACGATGAGAAAGGAAAAAGAAAATATTGTATGTAACAATGCTCAACAAGAAATATACTCATTGCCTTACTCATGTAACTGTAACCACTCTGTATAGCATCTTTAGAATAGAACAAAACTGTTTTTCCAAAAGAAAGAAAATGTGATATGTATACACAGTGTAATTCTATGCTTCCATTGGAGAGCATGACATTCCCTTGTTCATAAGGAAACGAAAAACTTGGAAAAAAATTATAGTAAGTGAAGTAAGACAGGCCCAAAGAAATACAAGCTGCATAATTTCCCTCATTTGTAATAATTAAAATGTGCCTATAAATCTACAAAAAATTCCAATGGATAGTAAAAGACAAATAACTACACTTGGACATAATGAATTAAACAGAAGTCTAAACAGTCATACAGTGAGACCAAAGGAGTATATCCTTAATAGAGGGCTCATTAGGTATGTACATATGAGCATATAAAATGATATTTATAGAAATGAACTCCAAAAAATGGAAGTAAAAAGTTTTTTATTGTACTGTTTCAGTTTTTTAAAATCTTTCTTCTCTTCTCTTCTTTCTTTTTCTTTTATTTTTTTTAATTTTTATTTATTTTTTACTGTGAATATACTGTACAGAGGGGTTACAATTACATGGACAAGAAAATGAGTATATTTATTATCAAGCATTGTAGCCTCCTCCTTTGTTTCTCCTTCCGGTCCCTTCCCAACCTCCTCCCCACCCCACCCCAGCCTTCAAGCCCCCCCAACAAAGCTGTAAAGTTCGTTTTCGGCATAACGACTTGTACACCTCATTGTTGCAATGGGTCCACCTGTATCTTTATTTAAACGACTTGTTTTTCCCATTATTCTCCACAAATTAAACCGACATCAAATACAGTGAAAGCAGGGGTTATACTGTGGGGGAGGGACATACAAAGCAACAAAGAAATTATCTTATAAATGTGTTGGAAACAATCGCATGAAAGAAAAAAAACTGAATACATATCTTAGGGTTCATTTCCCTAACATCACCTTATCTGAACTTTTTTGCTTGACTCATACATATACTAGATATTGCAAATCAGGGAAAACTTGGGATTTATGTTTCTTTGGGCTTGGCTTACTTCGCTTAATATAATTTTTTCCGAGTCTTTCCATTTCCTAACAAATGGGGCAATGTCATTCTTTCTGATGGAGGCATAGAATTCCACTGTGTATACGTACCACATTTTCTTGATCCATTCATCAACTGAGGGTCATTGGGTTGGTTCCAGATCTTACTATGGTAAGTAATGCTGCAGTAAACATAGTTGTGCTGGTATCTTTAGTGTGGTCTTGATTGTAAACATTTGGATAAATGCCCAAAGTGGGATTGCTGGGTCATAGGGGAGCTCTATGTGGATACATTTAAGTAATCTCCATACTACTTCCCAAAGTGGTTAAAAAAGTTTACACTCCCACCAACAATGCAGTAAGATTCCCTTCTGTCCAAATCCCCTCCAGCATCTGTTGTTATTAGAGTGCTTGGTTATAGACATTCTAACTGGGGTGAGGTGGTATCTCAATGTTGTTTTGATTTGCATTTCTTTTATGGCTAGAGAGTTTGAGCATTTCTTCCTGTGTCTATTGGAAATCCTTCTTTGTTCTTCAGAGGAGTGTCTCTTTAAGTCTTTAGCCCCGTTATTTATTGGACAGTTTTTTTCGTTGAGGATTTGTTGTAGGGGGATTTAATTTTTTGAGTTCCAGGTATATTTTAGATATGAGACCATTGTCCGTTGTATGGCTAGTGAAGATCTTGTCCCAATCTGAGGGCTTTCTATTGATCTTGCTTGCTATATCTTTTGCCATGCAGAAGCTCTGCAACTTCATGCAATCCCATTTGTCCAACCTTTCTTTGATTTGTTGTGTTTATGGGTCTCTATTAAGAAAATTTCGACCTGCACCAAGGAGAACTAGGATTTCTCCTATTCCATCCTGTAATGTTTTCAGAGTGTCTGCTTTGAATCCGAGGTCTTTGATCCATTTGGAGTTGATTCTGGTGCAGGGTGATATATAAGGATCAAGCGTCAGTTTTCTAAGAGTAGTTAACCAGTTTTGCCAGCACCATTTACTGAAGAGGCTGTCTTTCTTCCATTCTATTTTTTTTAGCTCCCTTATGGAACATTAGATGGCTATATGTCTGTAGGTTCATTTCTGGGTTTTCAATTCTATTCCATTGGTCCTGAGGTCTGTTCTTGTGCCAGTACCAAGCTGTTTTGATTACTATGGCTTTATAGTAGAGTTTGAAATTTGGTATTGATATTTCTCCAGCATTGTTCTTTCTGTTGAGGAGCCTTTTAGCTATTCGGGATATTTCATTATTCCATATGAATATTTGGATTGCCTCTTCTATTTCCTTGAAGAATGAGGTTGGAATTTTGCTAGGTATCACATTGAATTTATAGATAGCCTTGGGAATTATTGCCATTTTGACGATGTTGATCTTTTCAATCCAGGAGCATGGGAGGTTTTGCCATTTTCTAAGTTCTGCTTTGATATCCTTTCTTCAGGTTTTTAAAATTTTCATCATAGAGCCCTTCACTTCTTTCGTTAAGCTTATTTCTAGGTATTTTATTTTTTGGGGGTTATTACAAATGGAGTTGCTTTCCTAATTACAGCCACACTTTTCTCTTTGTTGGCATACAAAAAAGTCATTGATTTTGGGGGTTTAATTTTATACCCTGCTACTTTGCCAAAGTTTTGAATCAGCTTGAGTGATTTGGGAGTGGAGTCTATGGCTTTCTTTAAATACAATTTCCTGTCATCTGCAAATAGAGAGAGTTTTACTTCTTTTCTTATTTGGATCCTCTTTATGTTTGCATCTTGTCTTATTGCTGTAGCTAGGCATTGTAATAATAGATTGAAGAGAAGTGGAAAGACTGGACATCCTTGTCCTTTTCCTGAGTTAAGAGGAAATGGCTTTAGTTTTCACCATTAATATAATGCTGGCTGTAGGTTTGTCATATACACCTTTTATTGTATTGAGGAATGTTGCATGGATTCCTAATTTTTCAAAAACCTTCATCATAAAGGGGCGCTTGATCTTGTCAAATGCTTTTTCTACATCTATTGAGATAACCATGTGGTTCTTATCCTTGCTCCTGTTGATGTGATTAATTATATTAATTGATTTGCGTATATTGAACAAGCATTGCATCCCTGAAATGAATCCTGTTTTATAAGAGTGTATGATTTTTTTATGAATTGTTGATGCATCTGTTGAACTAGATTGTATCTGCAGAGTATTGACTGGGCAAATACAGACTTTGGTTGATGGTTGCCTTAAGATAGTGTTCTAGCACAAAACTGGTGTTATTTTCATCCCAAATGGGCAGAGTAAGCCGGAAAAATAAACACAAGAAAAATAGCAAGTCCGGATATCTCACTCCCACTCATGATAATCAGGGACAAAATAGATAATGAATAATCCAGAGTAGTGTTCCCAAATAGCTCTATAAACACTGCTGGCCAACATGATAAATGAAAAGATTGAAAACCTACAAAGGACTCTGTATGAGCGTGATAGTGAGAGAGAGGAGGCAAACCAAGATTTATACACGAATAGCATGAGTGTGAGGAAGATACTCAAAAACTAATACACAACTTGCATGAGCAGCTTGAGAATTCTCAAAGAGAAAGGTAGGAATGGCATCGGAAGTCTAAGAACACTCAAAGAGAACTACAGGAATGATGTGAACGTGAGGAAGCTAAACAAAGTGTAATACAGGAATTTAGAGAGCAGGATGAGAATAAACAAAGATCACTAAAGGCATTCATGGAATCCATTAACAAAGAGGTGAAGGAAGTCGGGAGACCACAAACGGAATGCTGAATGGAAACCAACAGAAGGAATGGAAGTCCAAGGAAACCATAACCAATCAACTAAGTGATTTGAGAATAAACACTGAGCACCAAATTAAGGAAGTAAAGAAGTTCATACAAGATCTAAAACAAAGCTTCAACAAAGAATTTGAAGCCATCAAAGCTGACCAATTAGAAGGAAAAGAAATAAAAAACAAAGTAGAAAGTCTTGACAGCAGGTTAGACCATGCAGAAGATCGAATCTCGGGGATTGAAGATAGCCCAGATATTATAGAGAAAGAACATACAACCCTCCAAGACAAGTCCAAGAAATATGATAGATCTATCCAACACTTGGAAAACACAAGCAAAAGGAATAATCTGAGGATAATGTGTGTAGAGCAGCACCTAGAAATAGAAGTTAATGGTCTAGGAAATTTGTTTAACAGGATCCTAGCAAAGAAGTTCCCAAAAATGCAAAAAGATAGGTCTATTCAGATACAAGAAACTTTTAGAACCCCAAATAGACAAGACGAGAATAGGACACCCCACTGCAACATTATAATCCACACAGGATCAACTCAGACCAAGGAAAAGATCCTTAAATGTATCAAGGAGAAAAGATTAATCACCTATAAAGGGCAACCAATTAAAATCACCTCAGATTTCTCAGCAGAGAGAATGAGAGCAAGAAGAGCCTGAAATGATGTATGCCATGCCCTAAAAACAAACAACTATCAACCAAGAATACTGTACCCAGCTTAACTCTCCTTCATAACTGAAGGCCAAATAAAAACCTTCCATAACAAAGAAAAAAAAAAAGAAACAATATATCTCCACCAAACCAGTCCTACAAAAGATTCTTAAAAATGTCCTACACATAGAAAACCAGGGAGACCACAATAAAGGCCAAGAAATTGCACACAAACTGAGAATCCAAGAACCATAGGAAGAACCCAGTTTTTGCAGCCCCCAAGAAGGTGGATAACATGGCAGGAACACCCAAATACCTCTCAGTCCTTTCTATCAACATTAACGGACTTAACTTTCCAATTAAGCGACATAGACGGTCTAGTTGGATTAAAAAACAAGATCCTTGTATATGCTGCCTTCAGGAGTGACATCTTGCCCCTAAAAACAAACACATTTTCAATGTGGAAGGCTGGAACAAAATCTACCAATGAAACGGCCTCCATAATCAGGCGGGAATTGCAATCCTAATACCAGATAAAATAGACTTCAACTTAAAATTTGTGAGAAGAGATAAAGAAGGTCTCTACAGATTAATTAATGGATCTCTCCTTCAAGAGGATATTATAATTCTAAGTATCTTTTCGCCAAACAAAGGAGCACACAAATTTATCCAAGAAACACTACTTTCCCTCAAATCCCACATAGATCCAAAGACATTAATTGTTGGGGATTTTAACACACCACTCTCCCCACTAGATAGATCAACTTGGCAAAATCTCAAAAGAGAACCCGCAGGTCTAAACAACTGCATAGATCAACTAGTTTTAACAGACATCTACCGAATATTTCACCCAGCAGCATCACAATACACGTTTTTCTCAGCAGCACATGGAACATTTTCTAAAATAGACCACATTTTAGGCCACAAAGGAAGTTATACTTTGCATTCTCTCAGACCACAAGGGAATAAAGTTAGAACTCAACACCAAAAGCCACCAAATAAAGTCCGGTAACACATGGAGGCTGAACAACACACTGCTGAATCACGAGGGATTCATGGAAGAGATTAGAAAGGAAATTCAAATGTTCATGTTATTTAACAAAAATGAGCACACAAATTACCAGCTCCTCTGTGACACAGTAAAGGCAGTACTCAGAGGCAAGTTTATAGCTCTGAGTTCCTACATCAACAAATTGGAGAGATCTGAAACCAACAATTTAATGAGACATCTGAACCTCCTTGAAAAAGAGCAGGAATATAAACCCCAATCGAGTAGATGGAAAGAAATAATTAAAATTAAATTAGAATTAAATGAATTAGAATCCAAAAAAACTATAGAAAGAATCAACAAAACAAAGAGTTGGTTCTTTGAAAAAATTAACAAAATTGACACACCCTTAGCAAACTTATCAGAAAAAGAAGAGAACACACCTAAATAAATGAACTCAGAGATGAGAATGGAAACATCACCACAGAAACAACCAAGATTCAGAACATTTTAAGGGAATACTTCTCAAAACTTTATGCTAATAAGTTTCAGAATTTGGCAAAAATGGACCTTTTCCTAGCAAATAATGACATGTCAAAACTAAACCAAGATGAATTACACCATCTCAACAGGCCCATATTAAGCATTGGAATAGAAACAGCAATAAGAGCCCTCCCATCTAAGAAAAGTACAGGACCAGATGGTTTTACAGCAGAATTCTACAAGTCCTTCATTGCAGAGCCTACACCAATACTCCTCCAACTCTTCAATGAAATTGAAAGAGAAAGTTCACTACCGAACACATTCTGTCAAGCCATCATAACCTTCATCCCAAAACCAGTTGGGGACTCATCAAAGAAAGAGAACTATAGACACATTTCTTTGATGAATATTGATGCCAATCTTCTTTCTTTCATTCCCTTCCGTTGTTGTATAAGATTTCTGCAACCTTCATCTTGTATATAAGCTCATCTGATTTGGGAAGGGGGAACACAGAAATAGTGGGACAATAGGAAAACCAATCTGCAGTTGGATATGAACTATACAACTTTTGGGGGGAGAGAAGTCAGAAGGTGGAAAACTGGGAGAGAATGACGGATGGGGTGACCCCGTTCGAAAGAAAATGTACTCATTACCTGAATCATACTACCCCTGTGGACATCACCTTTACAATAGAGTTTTTAAGAAAGAAAATGTATTTTATTTCTAAATAGAAGAAAGAAGAAATGGTTGGAACTGGGAACACATTAATTGAAGTAAGCCATGTTCAGAAGGACAAAGGTCAAATGTTTTCTCTCATATGTTCATGCTAGACCTAAAAAGTTAACATATACATAAACACATAAAAATGTTTGTAATTTAGGGGATTGTTGAGGAATGATATAGAGGAAAGGAAAAACAAATGTTAGCTGATGAACAATATAGAAATACAGTGCACCTGTGAAGAGAGCAGAATGAAATTCAGTGAAAGCATTTGAGTAATAGATAGTACTGGAGATAGGAGAAAATTAGAGCAAAAGAGGATAGCAATAGAGTAAATTACACACATGTAAAAGGGCATGGTGAAACCCGTTTGAATAATAACCATACACTGAAACAAGCGAATGACAATCAGGAAAAACAGGTCTTATCCAGGGTATAGGTACTAGTGGCAAGGGGAAGGGAGAAGGAAAAGGAGAGTAAATAAGATCAAACTACTCTATGCTCACGTGTGTATAATGGATAATGAAGCTTGTTGTGATTGGTTTGGGAAAGGTGGAAGGGAAAAGAGGGAGAGAGGAGGGATTGAGTCTAATGAAAGTGCATGGTATAAGTATGGACATGTCAAATTGTTCCTCTGCAACTAATTGATGCTAATAAAAATATACAAAAGGAATTGTTATGCACTAAAATGAGATTATTAATTTAAGTTAAAAAAACGATTATATTTGTTGGAAGTGTGCTATTTCAGGTAAATAAAGAGATGGCATTAAGACTACTTTCAGCGATCATTTTTATAGTTTGTTACTAGAGAAACTCTGCTGATTGTGTAGAGTACCACTATATTATAATGGGAAAAAATCAGAATCACTACAGATCTCTCTACACTGAATGCAACAAAGGCCTGGGAAAGTATGATCCGAGCCTTGACAACCAATAACTGCCAGCGCAGACTGATTTAACCAGGAAAGCTAGCAATCACATCCAATGGAGAAACTAAAATTTGTAAAAATAAAGAAAAATAAATGGATTCATAAACAATAAGCTATCATTACAAAGAATATTAATATGGGGAACACAACCTGAAGAAAGCAATCATGAACAGAAATTCACATCAACAGATATCACTAGAAGTCTGACTTAATAAGCTCAGAAGAAAGGAAAGAAGAAAAACTTAGGAAAGCAGGAAATTGACAGGAAACACAATGCATCTCTCTATAATAATCATAAATATTAATGGGCTCAATTCATCAATAAAAAGAAAAAGAACTGCAGATTGGATCAGGAAACAAGACCTATCCACCTGTTGACTTCAGGAGACCCACCTCACAGCCAAACATAAAAACAAACTCCAAGTGAAGGGTTGGAGTAAGATCTACCATGCAAATATTCCCAGCAAGAAAGCAGGAGTAGCTATCATGATATCTGGCAAAATAAATTTTTCATTAAAATCAATACAAATAGAAAAAGAAGGATACTACATACTTATACAGGGAACATCCAAGAAGAATATATAACCATTATTAGCTTATATTACCCAAATACTGGTGCACACAAATATGTTAAGCAAATACTCTCAAACTTAAAGAATAAAATAGATCCAAATACTATAATACTGTTGTGCCCAGATCGCAGGACCCCCACCAAAAAGAACACAAGTGTCAGACTTTACAACTGTTTTAAGTTTTTATTTAGATGGGCTGCAGCTCAGGTCTCTTCCTACACTCTGACACAGCGGAGACTAGGAGGAGAGCCCTGAGATAAGGATTTTCAGGGCTTATAAAGGCTCACAACCCTATGTACCACCACGTGTTGCTCTGCTAGCTGAAACAGCAACAAATGGTCACTGCCTCATAACCATTCATTCCCCGCCCCGCCCCACCCCGCTTGACTTATGGTCCTGAGACACAATCTTGTGGCTCCTGCCCAAAATTAACTCCAACAGCACTCGATCTTGAATGAGTTCTTATATTTCTAGTCCCTCTCTGACAGTAGCCATAAACAACAATAACAATAACAATCAGCCCATTTTTCTTTTCTTGAGGCATATGCAAAATGGTTGGTTAGGATGCTTGGAGACTTCCCATGTTTCCCCTGGTCGTCCAGGGCAAAGGGGTCAGCTGGTCTGGAATGGGAGCAGTGGACCCAAGCAGCTATGCCATCTACCTTAAGGGCAGGAGGAGTAGCCAGTAGCAACATGTAAGGTCCCTTCCACCGTGGTTCCAGAGATCTCAGGTTGTGTCTTTGAACAAGCACCCAGTCCCCTGGTTTAAACGAATGGGGGGGGGGTAAGAATAGAGGCAGAATCATATAATGCTCTAAACTGGGGCCACACATTTTTGTGGACAAACTGTAGATAGACAAGTTTACATTGAAATTCAGTATCACTCAAATCAGCAAGCAATTCAGTCTGAAGGCTAGGGATAATGGGTGGAGGGTGTCCATACATTATTTCAAAAGGAGTAAAGCCAAGCTGATAGGGTGAATTTCTTACTCTAAACAGGGCAAAAGGAAGGAGCGATACCCAGTCTGCGCCAGTCTCCAAAGCCAATTTAGTTAAGGTCTCTTTTAGAGTCTGATTCATTCTTTCTACCTGCCCTGAACTCTGGGGTCTATAAGCACAGTGCGATTTCCAATCCATCTCCAGTGCTGCGGCTATTCCCTGACTTACTTTTGAGTTGAAGGCCAGTCCATTATCCTACCCGATGGTGGATGGAAAGCCATACCTGGGTAGGATTTCTTCCAGGATCTTCTTAGCCATGACGTTCACGGTCTCATGCTTTGTTGGGTAAGCTTCAACCCAACAAAAACTAGCAAATATTTATATCCAAATTTTCCATTTTTATTTTCTGTGAAGTCTACTTTCCAATACACACCTGGCCTATCTCCATGGAGGCAAGCTTCTTTTGTAACCGGTTGAGTGGTGGCATTGGTGAGCTGACAGGCTTTACAATTTTTAACAATGTCCTCAATGAGTTGATTTCCTTGCCTAATTTTTACTTCTGAGTCGGAGCAAGTCCTGCATTCTTCGGGTTCCCATGTGAGAGGTCCAATGGATTTTCTTAAGTATCCCCTTTCCTAACCTTTGTGGCAAGATAAGTTTCCCCTCCCCAGTTTTTCACCAGCCCAGGTTTTATAGACCATGGGAATTTTCTTTATCCACTCCAATCTTCTTGGGAGTACTGAGGCTCATGAGGCAAAGCTCATGGCCCTGGATCTACTAGAGTCAGTACTTCTGCTCTGGGCTGGAGGGCCGCCTCCTTAGCTGCCTGATCGGCCAATTTATGTCCTTTGGTTATAGAATCAGTTCCCTTTTGCCAGGTGCTAGTGGCTCACGCCTGTAATCCTAGCTACTCAGGAGGCTGAGATCTGAGGATCACGGTTCAAAGCCAGCCCGGGCAGGAGAGACCGTGAGATTCCTATCTCCAATAAACCAACAGAAAACCGGAAGTGGTGCTGTAGCTCAAGTGGTAGAGCATAGAGGTGAAGAGCTGAAGGACAGTGCCCAGGCCCAGAGTTCAAGCCGACCAAAAAAAAAAAAAAAAAAAAGAATCAGTTCCCTTTTGATGTCTCGGCAGTGCATAATGGCAATATTTGCTGGTTCCCATAAGGCAGGGATGAGGCTTAAAATTTCTTGTTTGTTTTTAATAGCCTTTCCCTCAGCTGTCAGCAGCCCCCTCTCTTGGTAAATGGCTCCATGCACATGCATGGTGGCAAAAACATACTGACTGTCTGTGTAAATGTTTAGTCTCTGCTCTTTTCCCATCTCTAGGGATTTTGTTAGCACCACTAGTTCTGCTCTTTGTGCAGACATTCCCTTAGGGAGTGCTTCTGCTCACACTATCTCAGTGTCTATGGTGACTGCTGCACCCGCGTACCTTTTTCCATCTTGAATGAAACTGCTGCCGTCTGTGAACCAGGTATGTTCGGTATGCCATAGTGGCAAGTCCAACAAGTCTGGCCTCTTTTCTTTGGCCAAGTCTCTCTTTTCACGCTCAATTTCATGTTCTCTATCCTTCCTTTCCTGTCTTTGCTCCTCTGTCTCTCTCTTATTGTAAACCTTTTCCGCCATGGCTACTAGATCCCTAATAAACTTTTCACCAAGTCTGTGTAGAGCCAGCAACTTTGGCTTTATGTCTGGTGCATCTTGATTTATATAGGCAAACATAATCATCTGAGTCGACTCCTGGGTCTCAAGGTTTTGACTAAAAACTTCCATGAGCCTCTCAAGATATGCTGCCAGACGTTCACTTCCTCCCTGTCTAACATCATAAACTTTGGCCATGTTAATAGGTCAGTGAGCTGCCAACTTGAGACCTGCCAACAGAGCCTAGCGATAGAGGAGGAGTCACTTGCTAACTTCAACAGTATTGTAGTACCATGTTGATGAGATCTCAGGAAAATAGGCAGCGATCAAGGCAGGATCTGTGATGGGCACTCCTGTGGGCCCAGGGATATGTTTCCAGGATGCCTCTCAGATATGGTCTCTCTCTTCAGTGGTAAAAAGTACCTGCAAAAGCTGACTACAATCATCCCAAGTGGGCTGATGAGTAAAGAGAATAGTTTCAAATAAACGAATTAAATTCTGGGGTTTCTCAGAAAAGGGGGCATTTTGGACAAACCAATTGTATATATCACTGGTAGAAAATGGCCATTTTTGGTATTTCTGTCTACCATCCACATCCACAGGATCTACAGTGCATAAGAGAAAAACAGCTGCATTAGATGGCATCGTCGAGTGACTGGCCCCTCAGAAACTTTAAGGGCAGGTGCCGAGTGTTTGGCTGCTGGTTCTATAGCTGCCTTCTCCTCTTGAATATTCTCAGGCACCGCAGAAGGAACCTGGGAAGGGGAGTATGGGGGAGGAATATTTCTTCTTCCAAATCATCTCCCTGAAAAAGTGGGGGGTACAATTTCTTTTCCTCTTTCTTAGTTTCTTTTTGTAAGTCTAGGGGCCTAGATGGAGGGTTGCCCATGGTTTCCAGTCCCGTTAGTCGTACAGTCCAAAAAAACAATAAATAATACAAACAAAACACATGCAGGCCTGACAGTTACGAAGTGGAGATCTCCCAAATTGGTCCACTGACTCCTGTCACGGCAGGGTTCCACAACACCCCAAGCCCCACAGCAGCAGTAGCAGATCCAGAGTGAGTGAGTTGGGCCTTGGTTAGGAGGCCCTCTTGATCAGTTCCGGCCCAACACCAAACAAACCCATACCCCACAATTCTCACGGCGGGGTTCCAAGAACCCCCCCACAAGAGGATCTGGGACTTCTCCCAGTTCCTCCAGGTTTGTCGTACCAGCGTGTCTATTTCAACAACCATTTACACAATATGAATCGGAGCGTTTGTCCTCACAAAGGAAAATGAAAGTGCAAACAGACAACAAGAGGACAAGACAAATTAACAAAGACAGCGCTGTTTACCTTTGGAGTCTGAGGTCTCAGGGGTCTTTGGGGGGATCTTGAATGAGTCCCCACTAATATGTTGTGTCCAGGTCGCAGGACCCCCACCAAGAAGACCACTGAGAGTCAGACATTACAGCTGTTTTAAGGTTTTATTTAGGTGGACTGTAGCTCAGGCCTCTTCCTACACTCTGACACAGCAGAGCCTTGGAGGAGAGCCCCGAGCTAAGGATTTGCAGGGCGTATAAAGTCTCACAACCAGGTGTACTACCATGTGTTACTCAGCTAGGTGAAACAAGAAACAAATGGTCACTGCCTCATAACCTTTTAATACTCCTTAGGAGAGTTTAGTTCCCCAATCTCACCAAAAGACAGGTCTACCAACCAGAGGATTGGCAGAGAAGCCACAGAGTTAAATGAGGCCATATTTCAAGTGGAATTAATTGACATTTACTGAGTTTGCAACCCTAAAATGACACAGTGCCTATTCTTCTAAGCATCTCATGGAACTTTCTCGAAAATAGATCATATCATAGTTCATACAAGGAATTTAAACAAATACAAGGAGACTGACATAATCCTTTGAATCCTGTCTGACCACAATGGAACCAAGCTAGTTCTCAATAACAAAAGACACTGTAGAAATTGCTCAAATACATGGAAATTGAACAGCACACTTTTGAGCAATACCTGGGTAACAAGAAATTAAAGAAGAAATTTAAAAGTTCCTACAATCTAATGACAAGGAATACACATCACAAAGAAACCTGTGGGACAGGACAAAAGCAATCCTGAGGGGTAAATTTATAGCTTTCAGTGCACACATGAAGAAAATAGACACAGACCAAGAAAATAATTTCATGTTGTGGCTGAAACTGCTGGAAAATCATGGCAAAATAAATGAACCTAAGGTTACTAGATGGAGCAAGATAATCAAAATAAGAGCTGAGATCAATGAGAGAGAAACTAAGAAAAGCATAAATAAAATTAATAAAACAAAAGGCTGTTTTAAAAAAATAATAAAATTGATAGAACTTTAGCAAGATAAACAAAAAAAAGAGAGAAGAAACCCAAATCAATAAGATCAGGGATGCCACGGGAAAAGTTACAACAAATACCAAAGACACCCAAACAATTATAAAGAAGTATTTCCAGAAACTATACTAAGGAAAGAAAACCTAGCAGAAATCGATGAAGTTTTAGAGAAGTACAAATTGCCCAAACCGAACAATTAAATAAGCCAAGATCTTACAATGAGAAATAGGAATCAATCAGAAGTCTCCTAAGAAGGAAAACCCCAGGACCAGATGGATTCACTACAGAACTCTATAAGACCTTTAAAGATGAACTAATACTCATACTCCTCATATGCTTCCGAGAAAGAGAAACAGAGGGAGATATCCCAAACTCATTCTATGATTCCAATATCATACTCATCCCCAAACCAGGCAAAGACCCAACAAAAAAAGAGAACTACAGACCAATCTCCTTGATAAACACAGATCTTAACCGAATTCTAGCCAACAGAATCCAGAAACACATTTAAAAAAATCGTACATTACGACCAAGTAGGCTTCATTCCAGAGATGCAGAGATGGTTTAACATGCATAAATCAATAAATGCAATCCATCGCATCAACAAATCCAAGGTCAAGAACTACATGATTATCTCCATTGATGCAGAAAAGGCCTTGGATAACATACAACATTCATTCATGCTAAAAGCTATGGAGAAAATAGGAATAGAAGGAACATTCCTTAAAACAATAAAAGCCATATACAACAGAACAATAGCCAATATTATACTCAATGGGGAAAACCTACAACCGATTCTCCAAAAATCAGGAACAAGGCAAGGATGCCCACTTTCACCACTCCTCCTCAATATAGTTCTGGAATCCTTATCCAGAGCAATAAGGCAGGAAAAGGCATTAAAGGGATCTCCATAGGAAAGGAAGTAGTTAATTTACCTCTTTCTGCAGATGACATGGTACTATACCTACATGATCCAAAAAAATCCAACCTCAAACTCCTAGAACTTATAAGTCACTTCTACAAAGTAGCAGGATACAAAATTAACTCACAAAAATCAGTTGCCTTTCTGTACACCAACAATATACAAGCAGAAAGGGAAATCAGGGAAACAACCCCATTCACAATAACCTCAAAAAATTTAGAAATTAACTTAACCAAAGATGTAAAAGAACTATTTAATGAAACCTATAAAAACTTAAAGAGATTATAGAGGATACTAAGAAATCGAAAGACTTTCCATGTTCTTGGATAGGTAGACTTAATATAATGAAAATGACCATACTGCCAAAATTGATATACAAATTTAGTGCAGTTCCCATTTAAATCCCAATGACCGTTCATTACTGAAATATAGAAAACAAATACAAAAATTCATCTGGAACAAAAAAGGAACTAGAATACCCAAAATAATTCTAGGCAAAACAGACAACACTGGAGGGATCTTGATGCCAGACTTCAAACTCTACTATAGAGCCATAATAACAAAGACAGCTTGGTATTGGCACAAAAACAGACCCAAAGACCAATGGAATAGAATAGAAGATACAGAAATAAAACCACACACATACATCAGCTGATATTTGACAAAGCGGCCAAAGTCACACAGTGGAAGAAGCACAGTCTCTTCAACTACTGATGCTGGGAAAACTGGGTGGCCACCTGAAGAAAACTAAAAGTGGACCACAGCCTGTCTCCATGCAGTAACGTAAACTCAAAATGGATTGAAGACCATAACATCAAACCTGAAACTGAAACTATTGCAGAACAGAGTAGGAGAGACACTTGAACTTATAATAGGCACAGGCAAGAACTTCCTGAGCAGAGGTCCAACAAATTGGAGAGAGACTCGACAAATGGGACTACCTTAAAATAACAAGCTTCTACACAGCTAAAGGCATAGCAATCACCCTAGAAAGACAGCCAACAACTGGGAAAAAATACTTTCCAGCAATATATCAAACAAGGAGCTAATATCCAGTATATGCAGGGAACTCAAGAAAATAATCCCTCCCAAACCCAACAAACCAATTACAAATGGGCAAGGGAACTAAAGAGAGACTTCTCAGAAGAAGAGATAAAAATGGCAAAAAAAAAAAACCCATGAGGAAATGTTCACCTTTTCTGTTTGTAAAGGAAATGCAAATAAAGACAACCCAGAGACACCACCTTATCCCAGTCAGAATGGCCCACAATCTAAATTCAGCCAGTGACAAATGCTGGTGTGGATGCAGAGAAAGAGGAGCCCTATTACACTGCTGGTTGGAATGTACACTTATACAACCACTCTGGAAAGCATCTGGAGGCATCTCAGAAAGCTAAATATAAACCTCCCCTATGACCATTCCTAGGCATCTATCCTGAGCAAGATGAACCAGGATTCAAGGACACATGCATCTCCATGTTTATTGCACCACTGTTTACAATAGCCAGAAAATGCAAACAACCCAGATGCTCCACTACAGATGAATGGATCCAGAAATTCTGGTACCAATATACAATGGAATATTATGCAGCCATTAGAAAGGACAAAATAATGGCATTCACAGGGAAATGGATGGAACTAGAAGAAACCATGTTGAGTTAGGTAAACCAAGAGCAAAGGGACAAATGGCACATGGTATCCCTGATAGGTGGATGTTAAATACAAAATGTAAAGAGAAAAGACAAAGTAAATAAGACTTGAGAAACAAAGGACCTCCATTCATCTGGTCAAATCATTACTAAATGACCCCATGCTTCTGACCACATATATGGCATATATGTGCACATTGGAGGAGGACACAGAAATAGAGGGAAAGAGGGGAAAACATATAACAATGGGACCCATCAGCTGCACTGGATATTAATCAAAATGAAATAAGCAACTCAATGGCAGTGATGGGAGGGAAGGAATGAGTGGGAAAGAGGGAACAGCTGACACTAAGCAAAAGGAAAGAAATATACAGATCACCTGATATGAAAGAAATAACTGTGTTGTCAAACCTCATAGAACTCATAAACTTTATAGACCATGATAAAGACAATTGCCCCCATGAATCTTAGAATGTGTTTGTGACTTAACTATCCCACAATACAGTGAAATTTGTGAAATTTATGCAATCACTTAATCACAATTTAAAAATTGCAAAAAAGAGATGTATCAAAGAGAGACACACACATACACATATTTGTGTGTGTTTATATGTCTGTTTATGTATGTTTTTATATATACACATATATTAATATATATATTTCTATATCTATAGATATAGATACTTATATCTATAGATATAGAGCTACAGGTATAGATATATTACTCCAGTTCTATGGTTGAACTCAGGGCCTGGGCGCTGTGCTTGAGCTTCTTTGGCTCAAGGCTAGCACTCTAACACGTGAGCCACAGTGCCACTTCTGGCCTTTTCTGAACAGTGTACTATAGATAAGAGTCTCTCGGATTTTCCTCCCCAGGCTGGCTTCAAACCACAATCCTCAGATCTCAGCCTCCTGAATGAATAGTGAGGATTACAGTTGAGAGCTATCAGGGCCTGGCTCAGACTTATATTTGACCTTTTATTAGTCAAGAGCTGTCAGCAGCAGAGAAATATTATTTATTCATTTATCTATTTGTCTATTTATGCATTTGCAGTTCTATGGAGCAGGGAATTGCTTACAGAGTTGACAGGAAAAGGTAGGGTGGGCAATTCAAAGATTAGTGTGCACAGCAGCAATGACAACTACTAGGCTACAACTCAGGGTGGCAGTTGAGATACCAGAGCTTCAAAGAGGAAGCCATGTACTGAAGTTAAAACTTTAGTTAGATTCCCCCAGTGGAACTAAGGTTCCATGGGAATTCATACCTTACTTTCAGGTCCAGTGGGTCTAGTTACAGTTTTTGAGCTGGAGCTGCTTCTAGAAAGGTTATTTCAAGCAAAGCAAAACAGGGGAGGTATTCAATCTTGAGTCCTCTTGTCTCCCAGTATCTACTGGTCCTAACCATCCCACTCCATGGAAGCCATTCAAAAGTAGCTGGGTGCAAGAGCTCCTGCCAAAGTGTGCAGGACAATGGGTGGGCAAGAAGAGGGCAGAGGATACATCTGAGAGCAAAGACACACTCAAGACACCGTATTCAAATTCTTATCAACAATACTTGAAATACTGCACTGACAGAGTCTGCTTTTTCATCTATAATGCAAAAACGGGACATTTACTCCATAGGGTTTTAATAATTCTAAATGCAATAATATATAGGCATAGTGTCTGGACATAGATCTATTCCTTTATAAGCATTGGTTTTCCTAGAGAGGTGAAGCGGCTAATCATTCTAAAGTGAACTTCTCCACAAAATCTTTTTTGGCAATGCTTTCATTTTGGTTATTTGATCAAAAACATCAGCAGAACCTAAAACTTCCTCAAAGAAGCAACTACTTAAAGCTCACATTTGTGCTAGAGGTCCCTGATAAGGTACTGCTTATAAGAATGCTCACAAAGATCAATGAAAAAGTGTTATGAAAGACAAGTCAGTAGCAGCTAATCCTTGATGGTAAGATAGAAACCTAAGTTTTCATAAATCTACAAATAGAGAGCCTTTAGTGGCTGCACCAAAGTTTTCGGAGAGGCATGTTTCTTAACAGTAAAATCTGCTTTCAAGATTAAAAGAGTTCTCAGAAAAAATATATCTGAGAAAAGGTAATATAACTTTAGTTAGTTACTTAGTTAGTTTGACCTAATTTGAATTTAGGAGGAAAACTTGGTCTGGGAAAGATTTAGATTCCTGCAAGAGGATCTAATTAATTAAACTCAGCCAGTTCGTGCCCACCACCTACAGCTGCACATGACCTAGAGCTGAGCCCAGGGTGAAAATTCATCATATCTCTCATACTGTCTCTACTTTCAAGGACTTTGTTTCTTGTTCTTTGTGCAAATTGTGATTTAGGGAGCAAATGAAACAAATCTATTTGATAATAAATAAATAAATAAATAATAGGCAAATTTTATGGATCACTGTAATTCTTTTCTGTGTGTGCTGGTCCTGGGGCTTGAACTCAGAACCTTGAACACTGTCCCTGAGCTATTATGCTCAAGTCTAGTGCTCTACCACTTGAGCCAGAGCTCTATTAACAGTTTTCTTGGTGTTTAACTGGAGATAAAAATCTCATGATCTTTCCTGCCTAGGCTGACTTTGAATAGTGATCCTTAAATCTTAATTCCTGGCCAGGATGAGCCACTGGCAACTGACTTCAATCTATATCTATATATGTAACATTATATATATATATATATATATGTATATATATGTAAATATATATATATATATATATACATATATATCACTTGATTAAAGCTAGCTGCATAAAACTCTTACTTTGTTTAAAGAGACATTTAATTTTAATGGAAATAATGAGGATTTTCAACAGCTTGTTCTGGAACAATATAGGACTTTGTCATTTACTAGCGTAATGGTTTGGGGAAAATCACTAGCTTGTGGACAATAATATTGACTCTTGTATTTCCATAGTGAGTACCTAAGGATCACCTAAGAGGGTTTGGTCTGCTGCCTGGTTCTACATTCACAAGTAACATGAGACTAATTCATGTGGACATACTCCATCTCGGAGCATCAAATTATTGTTACAATTATTGGAGAGTAATAAATGTTACTCTAAGTTTTCTGCACTTCAAAATTATTTGACGAACATTTGGGTAAATGCCCAAAGGTGGGATTGCTGGATCATAGGGGAGCTCTATGTGGAGTCTTTTGAGGAAAGTCCGTACTGCTTTCCAAAGTGGTTGAACAAGTTTACACTCCAACCAACAATGCAATAAGGTTCCCTTCTGTCCACATCCTCTCCAGCAGCTGTTGTTATTAGAGTTCTAGATTATAGCTATTCTAACTGAGGTGACGTGGTATCTCAATGTTGTTTTGATTTGCATTTCTTTTATGGCTAGAGAGGTTGAACGTTTCTTCATGTATCTATTGGCCATCTTTCTTTCCTCTTCAGAGAAGGTTCTCATTAAGTCTTTAGCCCACTTGTTTATTGGGCAGTTGTTTCTTTGAGGATTTGTTTTAGGGGGATTTAATTTTTTGAGTTCCAAGTATATTTTAGATATGAGACCCTTGTCTGTTGTGTGGCTAGTGAAGATCTTATCCCAATCCGTAGGCTTTCTATTTATCTAATTAGCTATGTCCTTTGCCATGCAAAAGCTCTGCAACTTCATGCAATCCCATTTGTCCAACTTTTCTTTGATTTGTTGTGTTTCCGGGTCTCTATTAAGAAAATTTCGGCCTGCACCCAGGAGGCCTAGGGTTTCTTTTATTCCATCCTGTAATGTTTTCAGAGTGTCTGATTTGACTCCGAGGTCTTTTTTCCACTTGGAATTGATTCTGGCATAGGGTGATATATAAAGAACTAGGTTCGTTATCTATAAGTAGTTAACCAATTTTGCCAGCACCATTTACTGAAGAAGCTGTCTTTCTTCCATTCTATTTTTTAGCTCCCTTATCAAATATTAGATGGTTATAGGTCTGTGGGTTCATTTCTGGATTTTCAATTCTATTTCATTTGTCCTGAGGTCGGTTCTTGTGCCAGTACCAAGCTCTTTTGATTAATATGGCTTTATAATAGAGTTTGAAAATTGGTATTGATGTTCCTCCAGCACTGTTCTTTCTGTTGAGGATCGTTTTTGCTATTCGGGGTCTTTTATTGTTCCATATGAATTTTTGGCACACTAAAGCTACCAGCACAACTATGTTTATTGCAGCATTATTTACCAAAGCTAACATATGGAACCAACCCAGATGCCCCTCAGTAGATAAATGGATCAAGAAAATGTGGTATATACACACAATGAAATTCTATGCCTCCATCAGAAAGAATGACATTGCTCCATTTGTTAGGAAATGGAAAGACTTGGAAAAAATTATAATCAGTGAAGCAAGCCAGGCCCAAAGAAACTTACGTCCCATGGTTTCCTTTATTTGCAATAACTAATATATGTCTGAGTCAAGCAGAAAAGGACAGATAAGTTGATGTTAGGGAAATGAACCCTAAGACATGTATTCAAATGTTTTTTTTTTTCTTTCATGCGATTGTTTCTAACACATTTATAAGATTATTTCTTTGTTGTTTTGTATGTCCCTCCTCCATGGTATAACCCCTGCTTTCACTCTATTTGTTGTTGTTATAATTTGTGGAGGGGAAGGGAAAAGAACAAATCGTTTAAATAGGAATACAGGTGGATCCATTGCAACAATGAGACGTACAAATCGTTATGTCGAAAACGAACTTTACAACTTTGGTGGGGGGGGTGGGGAGGAGGGTTGGCTGAGGGAGTGGGGAGCAGAGGGGATGGGAAGGGGAAACAAAAGAGGAGGCTACAATGCTTGAAAAGAATTGTACTCATTATTTTGCCCAGGTAATTGTAACCCCTCTGTACAATATTTTCACAATAAAAAAATTATTTGATGACAGTACTTTTTTTCAATATTGGGGTTTGAACTCAGGACCTGTGCTTACTAGACAAGTAGACTGCTACTTGATCTATGCCCTCAGCCCTACAAAATTATGTTTAACAAACTATGTTCTGTTACCTGTTGTGAGTTTACTTGAATTAGAAAGGAATTTTTCTTGTGTTTCTTATATTTATCTCCAAAATCACAATGAGGTGTGGGGCGGCGGATGGAATGAGATTGTTTTCTCCTGATGACCAGATTATTATGAGAATATTGTAAGGAAGCAGAAATTATTTTTCTTAGCTTCATTCCTGAATAGTACCACTGCAACATTATTGGCATATTTTTTCTGTGCTTATTTTTTTCCCTTTCGGGAAATAAAAGTTGTGCTGGAGGCTGAGTAGACCCTCTTTAACTGTGGAGCTGTGCATTGAGTCTTTATGTTTGATCATTACTTTTGAGTTAGGCTCTCACTTTCTGCCTGTGTTCATCTCTGGGCATGACCCACTTACATGAGGCTTGCTGGTAGTGAGTGTAGCATATCTATGTCACGACATCCAGGGCTCCATTAAAAAGAGGTTTCATTAATTTCTTTCTATCTGTGCTGGCCTTGAGCCACGATCCCAAAAATCTCAGCCTCCCAAGTTGTGAGGATTAAAAGCATGGACCACCAATATCTGGCTTCCTTTAGACAGTTAATGGGCTATTTATAAAGATTAAATTTGTACTATGTTTACTATGCATATTACTATCATGCCTTTTGGTTAATTTTGTATTTTAAGGATTTTCTTATGTCAGTAAACATGCAGAGGTGCAATGCTCATAATGTTATAATATTTCTTAATTATAGAAATATTGCTTCTCTGTTGGGCCCTTTGATAAAAATAGCATTCGTTTTACAATAAATAACAATATAGCTATCTTGGTGTATTCATATTTGCTTATACTGCTTGGTTGTTTCCTTATACACTAAGCATCAAAATTAAATGCATAAAATATAAGCCTTTAAAAATATTTATCTCTAATCAATAAAATAATGTGTATTATATCAGCTTTTATTTATTTTTACCAGTGTTGAAGGTTTTTTTGTTTTGTTTTGTTTTGTTTTTGCTGGTATTGGAATTTGAACTCAAGGCAGTTGACCGTACTCAGCTTTCTTGGCTGGTGTTCTACCACTTGGGTCATGCCACCAACACATAATTTGCTAGTTATATTAATGGATTCATATTGATTTTTCTACCTGACTGGTTTAAAGCTGCAATCCTGCTGGTCTCAGCCTCCTGAATAGTCAATATCATAGTGTTGTGAGATTAAGGAGTTTTAAAAATAGGCTTGGTAGCCATTTGAATATGAGTTTCTTCTTTGACAAAGTATTTGTGAAGGAGAAAAGAATCTTTCTTTTATTTTCTGGGATTGAACCTAGAGTTGCTATACTAGCCCAGCATATTTTACTACTGGAGTCTACATATGCCTTTAGTCCTGTTTTTTTTTTCTTTTTCTTTCCTCAAGTTCTGTTGTTTTGGAAACAGGGTCCCACTTCCATCTTTGTTCAAGCTGGCTTTCAACTCATGATCCTCCTGCCTCCTGAGTACCTGAAAATATTTCTTGAACATAATTTATGATGTATTCATTGGAAAAGAAGTTTGATATGTAGAGATGCATAAAATATGAATTCTGTATTCAAGTAGCTCTAAATATAAAGAGAAGAGTACAGTGTCACAGGATCAGCAATGGGAACCTGGAATGGCTTCTAGGTAGGCTGAAGAAAAGTTATTCATCTTTGAGAGTGACAATCTTTTGAAGAATGAGTAGGAATTTTCCAGGGAGATAATCAACAGAAGTTTTTCAGAGCAGAAAGTGAATACTATATATGAGCAAAGGCTGGAAGTCTGGAAGAACAAATATACAGAAATTTACAAAAGCTAGCAACTGCTGAACTATAAAATAGGTTAAGAGGAGATGGAATTAGAAGACATGAAGGTGGAAAAATGGAACTTAAAAGGACTGAATGGTGATGGACGTAGTACACTTCACTGACTTGATCCTGAAGGAGATACGTAGCCCCTGAAGTCTAATTTATGACCACATAGCTAAATAAGTAGATGGCAATTTGAGTTTTTTGAATGTCTCATCTGTAGGCCAGAATCCTCTGTTTAATAATTGGCATTTAATAATTTGGCATTCTTAAAGAAACTCAATACTGATTATGTGCTAGTTATCTTGGAGACACGGGCATTATTTTAGGAAGAAGAATAATTGCCTTATCCATAACTTAATCCCAGTAGGACTCAATTTTATTCCCCCAGCATCACACACATCATTTATCTACTTAGTTCTGGAACACAGTGATATTGTTTTATGTCCCAGTCAAATCAGTGAAGCAGTTTTCATCCTACATAGATACAACATCCATGTCTTTATCCAGCCATTGCATATCATTAGATTTGGGATGGAATTAATCCATATTTCCATTATAGATACTCATTTCATCACCTTGTCCCTTGGAGGTTAAGGAGTCCCAAAGAGCCTCAGGCTAAACTATATAAATATACCTCTCTTGTATTGGTTCTGTCCCAGTAAAAACTGGAGCTATATTTGGTATAGGAGATTTGGATGGCATAGACTAATTTAAATAACAACTGACATCTAGTTATTTCTATGATTTTTTTTAAAAAAAATAAACCTTTATATGATACATAGCATATAAATAACTAAATAGCTAGAAGAATTATCACAAATGAAGCTTCCCTTATACCCAACTTTCAGGTCACAAAATTAAATTGGAAATAACCGGTCATGGGGCCTGAACTCTGGGACTAGGCACTGTCCCTCAGCTCTTCAGCTCAAGGCTAGTGCTCTACTATTTGAGTCACAGCGCAACTTCCAGCTTTTTTCTTTTTTTGCTTATGTGGTGCTGAGGAATTGAACCCAGGGCCTCATGCATGCAAGGCAAGCGCTCTACCACTGAGCCATCTTCCCAGCCCTATCCTAACTTTTATCACCATAGATTACCTTCTTTGTATCCATTCTGGATAATTATAATATTGTTTGATGTCTGGTGCTTCTCAACCGATTTGTCTATTTTTCCCCCCACCGGCCATTAGGTACCTTCCAGTAGTAACATACTATTTCCACTCTAAGTTCACTGGCCTGAACTACTTAATAGTTTTTGGGTCATAAGAAGCCCACTTACTCCATGTATCCAGAGTGAGGGAAAATTGAAAATGCTTGTAAACACTACTGATGACAAGCCCCACCCCCCACCATTAACTTGCACTCTGTGGAAATCTTCGGTCTTTACTTACAACTTGAAGGTCAAAGAAAAAACCCTATCAATATATTGAATGACAACAACGAATATTCCTTCTTCAACACCTCATATATTCTTGGAATTGTCATCCAAACAATTTAGCCTTCAAGTCCCCAGAGGCAGGTTTGTCTGAGAATAAGACATATATTTTCTTTTGTCCCCCAAAATCTCAAGCTAAGCACCCCTCTGGTGTATATGTTGTCTGGGAAAGGGAGTCTGGATGTTTCTTTGGTGTCTCTTAGTAATAATCATTGATTGTTTAAAAATATTCTCTACATTCTAAAATATCATATGGAATGCCAATCTTCAAAAATACCAGACAACACAAGTTTAATTTATTTCTTTTGTAATGCAAATACATCACAATGTAGATGTTTTGTAAATGTACCACAATGTAGAATTAGTCCAACATACTAACCCAACATACCACAGTGTTTTCAGATTTAGTCTATTATATAATAATGATGCTACTTATTTTCTTCATGGTTTCTTTTTATGTATACATATGTATTTCAGTTGGACACATACACATACATGCACACACACACAAGAATTTCTACGAATGAGATACCAGACCCTATAATGAATTAATAGTTACCCTTAAGCATCAATGTTACAAGGTAGTGTTCCACAATTGGATTTAACCTTCAGTGTCTGCAGCTGCAGTGCATTCTGCTCACATTCACATTTCTTTCCATTCTTGGCCTTGTTCAAAGTACACTGGTACAGCACTTGGTTGTTTTTTTTAATTTAATTTAATTGTAAGAGTGATGTACAGAGGGGTTACAATTACACAAGTAAGGCTATGAGTACATTGCTTGTCGAACATTGTTACCTCCTCTCTCACTTTCCCTCCCCGACCAAGTTGTAAAGTTCATTTCCACCATTGTGTCTTGTAAGTATTGCTGTTGCATTGGTCCTTTGTCCTTTGTCTCAACATTTTTTTAGCCCCTTTCCATTCCCCAAATCACATAAATACATACACAAGACATGGGGTACCAAAATGAAGAACAGTGACAATAGGGGATAAACTACAAGAGGAAAAATGAAAGAAAAAAGAATTTCACACAGAACATAAAAATTAAAAACAAACAAAACCCCTCATTTCCATGGAGTTCATTTAAATTAGCATCATCTTATATGGTCATATGTATGTTTGGTCATATGTACATTGAGCTACTGCGATCCTCTGCTAGGACTATCATAGACACATGCTAATTATTACAAATAAGGGAAACCATGGAGCCTATATTTCTTTAATCCTGGCTTACTTCATTTGATATGATTTTTCCCAATCTTTCTATTTCCTTATGAATGAGGTGATGGCATTCTTCCTGATGGAAGCATAGAATTCTATTGTGTATATGTGCCACATTTTCTTCATCCATTCATCTACTGAAGGGCATCTGGTTTGGTTGCTACAAAGAACATAGTTGTGCTGGTAGCTTTAATGTGGCTTTGTTTGCAATTGTTTGGGTAAATGCCCTGGAGTGGGATTACTGGATCCTTAGGGGATCTATGTGGTTTCTTTTGAGGAACCTCCATAATGCTTTCCAAAGTGGTTGAACAAGTTTACATTTCCACCAACAGTGCAGTAGGGTTCCCTTTGGCCACATCCACTCCAGCATCTGTTGTTATTAGACTACTTGATTATAGCCATTCTCACTGGGTGAGGTGGAATCTCAATGTTGTTTTGATTTGCATTTCTTGTATGGCCAGAGATGTTGAACATTTCTTCATGTGTCTATTGGCCATTCTTATTTCCTCTCCAGAGAAATCTCCTTTTTATTCCTTAGCTCATTTTTAATGGGGTGGTTGTTTCTTTTTTTTTTTTTTTGTCGGTCGTGGGGTTTGAACTCTGGGCCTGAGCGCTGTCCCTCAGCTCTTCAGCTCAAGGCGAGCGCTCTACCACTTGAGCTACAGCGCCACTTCCGGTTTTCTGGTGGTTTATTGGAGATAGGAGTCTCACGGTCTCTCCTGCCCGGGCTGGCTTTGAACCGCGATCCTCAGATCTCAGCCTCCTGAGTAGCTAGGATTACAGGCGTGAGCCACCAGCACCCGGCGGTTGTTTCTTTTTTTAAAAATAATTTTTATTGAAGTTGTGATTACAAAAATTTCACAGTACTGTGGAATTGTGATACATAGTTATAATCACAAACACATTTTAACCTTCACAAGGCAACTTGCCTTTATCATGGTCTATAAAGTTTGTGAATTTTATAAGCTTTGGCAATACAACTATGTCTTCCAAATCGGGTGATATGTACATTTCTTTACTTTTTCTTAGTGTCAGTTGTTCCCTCTTTCCCTCTCATTCCCTCCCTCCCATCACTGCCCTTGAGTTGCTTAGCTCATTTTCATCAATGTCCAGTGCAGCTGATGGGCCCCTCTGTTGTATATTTTCACTAATTCTATGTCCTCCTCCTAGCTTCCCTCAGATGTGCACATGTATATACCATATATGAGGTCAAGAACATGAAGTCATTTAGAAATGATATGACAAATGCAGTAGTGGTCCTTTGATTCTTGTGTCGTGTTTACATTGTCATATCTCCTTTCATTTTGGATTAACATACACATATCAGGGAGATCATGTGTCATTTGTCTCTCTGATCTTGGTTTACCTCGCTTAACATGATTTGTTCTAGTTCCATCCATTTCCCTGTGAATGTCATTATTTTGTCCTTTCTAATGGCTGCATAATATTCCATTGTATACAGATACCACAATTTCTGGATCCATTCATTTGTAGTGGAGCATCTTGGTTGTTTTCATATCTTGGCTATTGTGAATAGCGCAGCGATGAACATGGAGGTGCATGTGTCCTTGTATCCTAGTTCCTGTTGCTCAGGGTAGATGCGTTGGGAGTGGTATGGCTGGGTCATAGGGGAGGTGTATATTTAGCTTTCTGAGGTGCCGCCAGACTGCTTTGCAGAATGGTTGTATTAGTATACATTCCCATCAGCAATGAAGTAGGGTTTCTCTTCCTCTGCATCCCCACCAGCATTTGTTGCTGGCTGAATTTAGGATATAGGCCATTCTGACAGAGGTAAGGTGGTATCTCATGATTGTTTCTATTTACATCTCCTTTATGGACAGGGATGGTGAACATTTCCTCATGTGTTTCTTTGCCACTTTTTTCTTATTTGTCAGTTGTGGGGCCTGAACTCTAGGCCTGGGCACTGTCCCTCAGCTCTGCAGCTCAAGTCTAGCACTCTACCACTTTAGCCACAACTCCACTTCCAGGTTTTTCTGCTTATGTGGTTCTGAGGAATGAAATCCAGGAGCTCATGCATCCAAGGCAAGCACTCTACCACTGAGCTACTTCCCAGCCCTTCTTTGACATTTTTATCTCTCCTGAGAAGTGTCTCTTTAGTTCTCTTGCCCATTTAATGATTGGTTTGTTGGATTTGAGATGGATTTGTTTATTGAATTACTTTTTTTATTTTGGATATTAGGTCTTTGTCTGATATAGTGCTAATAAATATCTTTTCCCAATTGGTTGGCTGTCTTTCTAGTTTGGTAGCTATGTCTTTAACTGTGCAGAAACTTTTTATTTTAAGGGATTCCAATTTGTTGAGTCTTTCTCCATTTTATTGTGCCCCTGGGACTTTGTTCAGGAAGTTCCTGCCTGTGCCTATAAGTTCATGCGTCTCTCTTCTCAGATTTGATGTTTAGGTCTTTAATCCATTTTGAGTTGGTGTTAGTGCACAGTGACAGGCAGGGATCCATTTTCAGTTTTCTGCATGTGATCACCCAGTTTTCCCAGCACCAATAGTTGAAGAGGCTATGTTCCTATCACTGTGTGTCTTTGGGTCCTTTTTCAATTATCAGCTGACTATAGGTATGTGATTTTATTTCGGGATCTTCTAATCTATTTCATTGGTCTTCAGGTCCGTTTTGTGCCAAGAGCAAAGTACTTTTGTTATTACGGCTTTATAGTACAGTTTGAAGTCTGGCATCGAGGTCCCTCCCGTGTTGTCTCTTTTGCCTAGAATTGTTTTGGTTATTCTAGGTCGTTTGTTGTTTCATATGAAGTTTTGGATTTTTTTTTCTATTTTCAGTAAAGAACATCATTGGGATTTTGATGGTAACTGCATTGAATTTGTATATCAACTTTGGCAGTATGGTCATTTTCACAATATTGATTCTGCCTATCCAAGAACACGGAAGGTTTTTCCATTTCTTGGTGCTCTCTTTGATTTCTTTCTTTAGGCTTTTATACTTTTCACTAAATAGGTACTTTACATCTTTGGTTAGATTAATTCCTAAATATTTTATTTTATGTGATTATTGTGAATGGAGTTGTTTCCCTGATTTCCCTTTGAGCTAGTACATTGTTGGTGTACAGAAAGGTAACTGATTTTTTGGGTTAATTTTGTATCCTGCTACTTTGCTGAAACGATTCATAAGTTCTAGGAGTTTGGGAGTGGAATTTTTGGTGTTGCTACGGTATAATATCATATCATCTGCAGAAAGGGATAGTTTAACTTTTTCCATCCCTATGGAGAACCCTTTAATGTTCTTTTCTTGCCTTATTGCTCTGGCTAAGGATTTCAGAACTATATTGAAGAGAAGTGGAGAGTGGGCATCCTTGCCTTGTTCCTGATTTTTGGAGAATTGGTTGTAGGTTTTCTCCATTGAGTATAATATTGGCCATTGTTCTGTTGTATATGGCTTTTATTGTTTTAAGGAATGTTCCTTCTGTTCCTATTTTCTCCATAGCTTTTAGCATGAATGAATGTTGTATCTTATCCAAGGCCTTTTCTGCATCAATGGAGATAATCATGTAGTTCTTACTTTGTATCTGTTGATGTAATGGATTGTATTTATTGATTTATATATGTTAATCTATCCCTGCATCTCTAGGATGAAGCCTACTTGATCATAGTGTTTCATTTTTTGATATGTTGATGGATTCTGTTTGCTAATATTTTATTGAGGACCTATGCATCTGTGTTCATCAAACAAATTGGTCTGTAGTTCTATTTTTTGCTGTATCTTTGCCTGGTTTGGGGTTAATTGTGATATTGGCTTCCTAGAATGAGTTTTGGTTCTCTCCCTCTGCTTCTATTTCATGGAAGAGCTTGAGGAGTATGGGTATTAGTTCCTTTCTGAAGGTCTTATAGAATTCCATAGTGAATCAAACTATACCTGGGCTTTTCTTTATTTGAAGACTTCTGATTGCTTCCTCTTTCTCATTGTAAGATCTTGGCTTATTTGATTGATTTCTTCTTGGTTCAGTTTGGGCAACTTGTATTACTCTAAAACTTCATCCATTTCTGCTAGGTTTCCCTACCTTAGAGAGTATAGATTCTGGAAATAGTTCTTTCTGAGTGTTTGGATGTCTTGGATGTTTGTTGTAATTTTTCCTGTGACATCCCTGATCTTATTGATTTGGGTCTCCTCTCTTTTTCCTTAAGCTGGACAGAGGTCCAGCAATTTTATTAATGTATTGAAAAAAAGTTTCTTGTTAATTTTATTTATAGTTTTCTTAATCTCTACCTCATTGATATCAGCTCTTATTTTGGTTAACTTGCTCCATGTATTATTTTTAGGTTGAATTTTTTCTTGCTTTTCTAGCAGTTTTACTTGCATCATGAGATTACTTACTTGGTCTTTCTCTATTATCTTTCTTTCTTTTTTCTGGGGGGGTGGGGGGTTCTGATCGTGGTGCCTGAACTCTGGGCTTGGGCGCTGTCCCTCAGCCCTTCAGATCAAGGCTAGCACTCTATCACTTGAGCCACAGCGCCATTTCTGGCTTTTTCCCTTTTGCTTATGTGGTGCTGAGGAATCAAACCCAGGGCTTCATGCAAGGCAAGTGCTTTACCACTGAGCCACCTTCCCAACCCCTGTCTCTATTTTCTTGATGAGTGCACTGACAGTGATAAAATTGCCCCTAAGGACTGCTTTTGTAGTGACCCATATATTTCTTTAAATTCATTAAATTGTAGGAACTTTAAAATTTCTTATTTAATTTCTTCTGTGACCCAGGTGTTTCTCAGAAGTGTGTTGTCCAATTTCCATGTATTTAGTAATTTCTATGGTATGCCTTGTTACTGAGAACTAGCTTGATTTCACTGTGGTCGAATAGAATACAAGGAATTAGTCGATCTTCTTGTATTTGCTTAAATTCTTTGTACAAACTATGATGCTACTTTGGAGAAAGTTCCATGGGCTACTGAAAATAATGTGTACTGGGTTGTTGTTGGGTTGAAAACTGAGATATTGTATCATTGAATTCAGAGGCTTCTTTACTAATCCTCTGGTTCGTAGACCTGTCCTTTGGTAAGAGCGGAGTATTAGTATCTATTTTGAGAATATTTACTTAACATATGGATGCATCAATGTTTGGAGAGTTTAAACTGATAATGGTGATATCCTCTTCTTGGATTGTTCTCTGTATTAATATAAAGTGTACTTCTTTGTCTTTTTGTGTTGATTTTAATGAAAAGTTTATTTTGTCAGATATCAGGATGGCAACTCCTACCTTCTTGCAGGAAGCATTTGCATGGTGGATCTTCCTCTCTCCCTTCACTTGGAGTTTGTTTTCATCTTTGGCTGTGAGATGTGGTTTTTTTGAGGATTTGTTTGGGGGAGGGCTAAATTTTTATTTTGAAGTATTTTTTGCCAACTCTATGGCTGGAACTTTAGGCCTTGACACTGTCCCTGAGATTCATTTGCTCAAGGCTAGAACTCTACTACTTGAGCCACATCACTGCTTCAGGCTTTTTCTGTGTATGTGGTACTGAGGAATTGAAGTCAAGGCTTCACACATGCTAGGCAAGCACTCTACCACTAGGCCAAAATTCCCAGCCCCTGAGCTTTAGGTATATTTTTGATACGAGGCCCTTGTCTGTTGTATAGCTAGTGAAGATCTCCCAATCTATGGGCTTTTTATGTATCTTCCTAGATATGTCCTTTGCCATGCAGAAGCTTTACAGTTAAATGTAGTCCCATCAATCCAGTCTTTTTCTTATTTGTTGTGTTTCTGGATCTTTATGAAGTTTCTACCTGTGCCAATGATCCCTGGAATATCCCCTATCCCATCCTGCAATATTTTCAGGGTATTTGGTCTTTCATTGAGGTCTTTGATCTATTTGGAGTTGATTCTGGTACAGAGTGATACATAAGGATCTAACTTCAGTTTTCTGCACATGTAGCGAATTCTGCCAGCACCATTTGTTAAAGAGGCTGTCTTTCTTCCATCTTAGAATTTTGACTCCCTTATCAAGGAAAGATCTGTGGGATCATTTCTGGGTTTGAATTCTATTCCATTATTCCTCAGGTCAGCACTTGGTTTTAACTTACAGTTTTCTGATCCTAATTAAGTGAAGAATCATTTCATACTTTATTGACTCTATGCACATTTTTAGTAAGTGTCTATTCTGATAGACACTAGTCTCTAACCGAGGTTGTTTTTGTTTTTGTTGTTGTAGGTCATGGGCCTTGATCTCTGGGCCTGGGTGCTGGCTCTCAACTATTCAGCTCAAGGCAAGCACTCTACCAATTGAGCCACAGTGCCACTTCCAGTTTTCTGGTGGTTTATTGCAGATAAGAGTCTCATAGACTTTCCTTCCTGGAGGAGGAGGAGGATGGGGTGGAGAAGGAGGGGCTGGAGGAGACGGCAGAGAAAAAGAACAACAACAACAACAATAAGGAAAGGAGAAGGCAAGAAGGAGGAGAAGAAAGAAGAAGAAGGTGGAGGAGGGAGAAGGGGAGGAGGGAGAGGTGGAGGAGGAGGAAAAGGAGGAAGAGGAGGAGGAGGAGGGATGATAAATAATTCATTTACCTTTTACCCTTTTGCCAGCATTGGTAAAGGTCAGATATTTGCCAAAATCTCACCCCCAAAAGACAAGTACTTCCAGGGAGAAGTGCACATCTACTTGTGTCACAGAGAAAGAAGCTTTGAGTTGAAAAATTAGGAAATTTGGTGAAGAACTACAAGATAATCTTGGCCAATCCCAGAAACAGGTGGTCTTGATGACCCATGGTTGGGCTTCAATGTTTCAGAGTACGATGAATCATGATCAATGTCATCTCTTCACACTAGAGATTATTTAGAAAATGAAGTATATAACTTGCAAGTGGGGACAGGAGGGAAAAACTGGAAGAGAGGGAGAGAAGGGGTAATATTGTTGAAAAGGAAATGTACTTGTTACCTGACATGTGTGGAGAGCTGCAGGGGCCACGACCAAAGATGGCACTGGCTTCCACCTTCCACCTTGCTGATGGCGAGTGCTCTCTGTGAAAAACAACTCCTTATATGGCTATGGCTTGGCTACTGGCTTGCTTCCGTGTTTGCGACCCTATTAGTATATGCTGCGTGGCATCTCGGGATTGGCCATCCAGGAGGCTTATAACCGGAGCGCGGGTGCGGAGGGAGGGAGAAGCTTGCAGATGAGGTTCCTGGATAAACTGCTTTGAGAAGAATCCCGGGTCCTGTCTTCCTTGCTGGTCGAGGCGGTCACGACAAATGGTGGCCCGTACAGGGATCTAACTCCACAAGGGATTCAGAACTCCTGGCAGTCAGGGTGGTGCACCGGTAAGTTCCCAGGTAAGTGAGAATCCGAGATTAAAGCGGGCATAATATGGGGCTCTTCTCTGTAGATAAAGAGAGAGCGGGAACCCGGGAAGAAATAAAATACAGGCCTAAAGTGAAAGTAAAAGAAAATAAAATTTTTAATAACTGAGTTGGGTGCCGCGACGTCACATCCAATTTTTCTGGCCCTGGAAGAGCTACTACGCTCAAAAGGACTAAAGTTAAAGAAGGGTACCTTACAGAGGTTCCTTGATGAATGCAACATTGTGGCTCCTAGGTTTATAGTGTCCGGGAGCCTTACAGTAGCCTCATGGGACAAATTAGGGAAGGATTTGGACTTTGCCTATGAACAGGGCACATTAAAGGCAGGAGTCCGCCACATTTGGAAATTGATTAGGGGCTGCCTGGAGGACCAGCGCTGCTGTGAGGTTATAGAAAATGGACAGTCAGCACTGGAACAATTACAGGAGGAGAGGTCAGAGAAGGCGATCAGTGAAAAGAGAGACAATGAACAGGGCAAAAGGGGGCGACTTTACCCAGATCTGTCTGAGCTAAAATCGGAAAGAGGAAGTTTCAGCGAGTTAGAGGAGGAAGAAGTGAGAGCACTTATTCAACAGATGAAAAGGAGCCATATAAAAAAGGGGGTCACTTTTTTATAGCAAACATGACTTGCAATTTGACTAGTACTGCCCATACTGTGGGTGCCAATTGTCATTTTAGTAAGAATTATACGGTATTTAGTTATCAGCCTACCCCCGTGTGTGTGGTTTCCCCTTTTGTGCTTTTGGTAATTAACAACACATCTGTATGCTCAGATGATGTGTGTGCTTGTACTAATGAAACCTGCTATTTTGCTACCTGCTGGAGTTCTCAGTATCCGTTAGCTATAGTTGCACGCATTCTGCATTGGGTGCCTTTGCCAGTAGATGCTTCTCAAGCTGTAACCTTGTTTAGGCATAAGAGATATTTTGGCATCATTGCGGCCATTGTAACTGCTATAGCTGTGGCTGCTGCAAGTGCGACGGCTGCCGCTGTCTCCATGTCACATACTGTGCAGATGGCTCAGACTTTAAATAACTTGTCGGCTACTACAGCCAGAGCTCTGGATTTACAACAAGTGGCCAATGCACAGTTAAAAGGAGGACTGATGCTGTTAAATCAAAGGGTTGACCTTGTGCAGGAGCAGGTTGATATCCTGTGGCAGTTGGCTCAGCTGGGATGTGTTCAAAAATATGAAGGGCTTTGTATTACCACTGTTCAGTATTATAACTATACCTAGGCAGCAAATTTGTCTAAACAACTGTCAAGTTATCTTTTAGGCAACTGGACAGGGGAATTTGACCAATTGATGTTACAGCTACAATCGGCCATTGTCGCGGTAAACTCCAGCCGGATGGATGATGCCCTGTTACAAGATGTTTCCTCCTGGATTTTGACAGCTGTGGATCATTTGAAGGAGGGGGTGGGAATGGGCTCCCTTATCGGTATCCTGGCATTGGTGATCTTGCTGTGCCTGTGGTGCATATGCCGGATTAGGAGCTCTCAGCGCAGGAGTATGGCTATGGTGGTCCAGGCCTTCACTGCCATTGAGGCCGGACAGTCCCCCTACACGTGGCTTGCCACGTTAAAGTAATAGCACAGGGTGTAAGGCAAACGCACTGCACTTGGGAATCACTTCCCGGCGTGAGCCCAAGAAGAGCATGTTGGGTTGCAAGTGGGTTGATGCCCAAGATCCCACCTCTGCAAAAAAGGCATCGGACGGGCCTGGTCGTCACTGGGGAAGGCGCCCCTCAGGCGAAGACCAGTGCAGGGTCCTCTCATTAATGTTTTAGACAGAGGCCCAACTTCTACTCTAACCTGTTGCTTAATAAAACAAAAAGGGGGAGCTAAGGAGAGCTGCAGGGGGTGCAACCAAAGATGGCGCTGGCTTCCGCCTTCCGCCTTCCGCCTTCCCGATGGCGAGTGCTCTCTGTGAAAAACAACTCCTTATATGGCTATGGCTTGGCTACTGGCTTGCTTCCGTGTTTGTGACCCTATTAGTATATGCCACATGGCACTTCGGGATTGGCCATCCAGGAGGCTTATAACCGGAGCACGGGTGCAGGGGGAGGGAGAAGCTTGCAGATGAGGTTCCTGCATAAACTGCTTTGAGAAGAATCCCGGGTCCTGTCTTCCTTGCTGGTCGAGGTGGTTGAGACAGACATGTAACTGTAAACCCTCTATACATCATTTTACAGTAAAAATTTAAAAAATATTACCCACATAAATGGAAACAGGGTTTATCTCTATGCATCTGTCTCTTATCTCTGTCTTATATGTGTTTTGACTTCATTTTATCCTTCTTCAGATGAATCTTTCCATCCATTAACAGCTATAATTCATGGTATCCTCATACATCTGGACCCAAGAAGAAAAGACTTCTATTCTTAGTGTCCCTGTAGCACATAAAAGGAAAGAATCTGATTGGATCTGTCTGGATTAGCTCAGAATCAATCACCAAACCAATAAATATGGAAATATTTTATTCTTCTTGAGTGAATTTGGATCTTGACATGATGCCAATGAATAAAAATAAAGTTGAGCCCACCTAAACCAATGAATAAAAATATAGTTGAGCCCACATAAACCAAAGGAAAGGCAGAAATTTCCCAAAGGAAAGGGCACTTACCTATTGATAAAAACATAGTAGTACACAAACAGAAATCTGTTCAAAAAGCAAGTTTGTACTTAATGGAATCCAACACTTAAAAATAGAAAACTGTATTTGTATTTCTTTACCTTAAAAAGAATATAATTTTAATCATATCACGAACTACTAGGGATACTTACAAGATATAAAAGGCCCTCATGATTCTAGATCAGATTATAATAATAATAGTAATATCTAGTCAACACTGAATGATTGGCCAGGAATAACATTAATTGCATTCTTAAAATAAGTCTTCAGGTCAATTACATTTTCAAATGAATATATTGAGACTTAGAGGGTAAGTTTTTTTTAAGTCATTTAGCAAAGTAGTAGCAGAACTTTCTTTGTGTTATATTCATTGCCATGTTATGTGATCTTGTCTGAGATGTTATAAAACATTCTGAAATAGCCCTATTATTTCCAAAGATACCACTTAAGAACTGAAAAAAAGTATTAACAGAAGGCTTTATTCTATCTATTTATGTTTATAAATTAATGTATATATTAAGTTGAATGATAATTACTATATAATTTTACTGAGATTATTAGTCTCTGAAAATTTAAACATATTCATCTAAAAGTTAAATTGTAAGAATTTTGAAGACATATTTGCCAAACAAGTTCAGTCCTTGTCTAAATTTTCACAAAATTAGAAATTAGTGGAAAAGAATTTAATGTGCTTTCATCTACTAAAAATGGTAAAATAAAACTCAGTCACTTTTCTATTAGGGTGTTTTCAGAGAAGTTTGGGTAGAATGTTAAGGAGGATATTTTAAATCATTAAAATTAAAATTATCCTTTACAAAGAATTTAAAATTTACCAGGTGTTAGTGGATTATACCTGTAATCCAAGCAACTCAGGAGTCTTAGATCTGAGGATCACAATTTGAAGCCAGCCTAGACAGGAAAGCCTATGAGACATTTTTTGTAGATTATAAGTCTGGAATTCAGGACCTGGGGGCTGTCCCTGAGCTTTCTTGCACAAGGCTAGTGCTCTACCACTTTGAGACATAGTTCCATTTGTCATTTTCAGGTAGTTAAATGGAGATACAAGTCTAATGGCCTTTCCTCACCTCGCTGGCTTTGAATCACAATTCTCAGATCTCAGCCTCTTGAATAGCTAGGATAACAGGTTTAAGCCATCAGAGCCCAGACCTACGAAACTTACGTATCTACAATTCACTACCAAAAATGTCAGAACTGGGGCTGTGGCAAAAATGGTAGAAAACTATTCCCGAGCAAAAATGCTCATGGACAGTGCCCAGTCCCTGAGTTCAAACCCTAAGTCCACACACACACACATACACACACACACACACACACACACACACACACACACACATTTACCTAGGAATGGTCCATGGCTCACACTTATAATCCTAGCATCTCAGGAAGCTGACATCTGAGGGTTGTGGTTCAAAGCCAGCCCTGGTAGGAAAGTCCCAGTGAATCACTTATCTCTAAGTAACCACTTAACAACACAGAAATGGAGCTGTGGCTCAAAGCACTCAAAGCACTAGCCTTGAGCAAAAATGCTCAGGGACAGCACTCAGGCCCTGTGTTCAATCCCCACAACTTCAGGGAGAAAAAAATACCTGTAAAATGTTTTTCAAGAATTCCTTTCATGTTATCATTTGTCAATCAATAAATACATTTTGAGTATTGTATATTTAAAATATGGCTTAGAGTAAGCATTTGATATTTCTGTAGAAGGGGATCCCTTAATAATTAATAATCTCAATAAATAATAATATGGGATCCCTTACCTCACAGACCAAAGAGTGTATGAGAAACAGAAGAAAAGACAAATGCTGAGGAGTGCCACAAGCTATGGAAATGTATAAAAACACCCCAACACAGCTACTGTGCCTTTGAATTTCTGTCGTTGGTGTCTGTGTGAATGCCTGTATAATTTATCATGTCTCTGTGTATCTGTGCATCTGTCACGTGGATGTGATTGGGTCTTTGAAGAAGCACCATGGAAGATTTTTGTAATACATCATAGCTTCACAATAGAGTCCTGAAGTTTTCCTAGCAAGAAAATAATATAAAAATGAATTACTCTTGATGGGAATATAAATAATTAAAACTATTTCAACACCATAATAGTGTATGTTAATTAGCATGTATCAAAATAATAAATAATCTGCACTTGATACTTGAGATCAGACTAAAGTACAAGCCTTTTAAAAGTTAAAATTTGAATCTATGTCCCTAAAGATGTACAGCAAATACTTTTTGACAAAAACTACTGGTGGACCCATTGAAACAATGAGATATACAAGTCGTTATGTCAAAAAATGAACTTTACAACTTTGGTGGAGGGGAGGATCGGGTGGGGGGAGGGAGGAGTATGGGAAGCGGAAGCGATGGGAAGGGGAAACAGAGGAGACAACAATGCTTGATAAGAAATGTACTCGTTATCTTGCCCATGAAATTGTAGCTCCTCTGTACGGTATTCTCACAATAAAAAAAATAAATAACATATTCATGCCCTGTCTACCATTATCTTTCACAAACAGTACAGATCTGTGCAGAGGTAACATTCTTACTGATCAATATACACATAACTTTGAGAACTGAAGGTGCTGCTCAAGTGGTAGAGTGCTAGTCTTAGCAAACTTAAGAACTTGAGATCAAACGAAAAAGGCACTAAGTTTTGAATCAAATTATTTTTCTTATGTACTTTCACAGATTTAAGAAATTCATTGGGTGTTGATCGCATGGTTATTTTTTCCTAATTTTTCTTTCCAAATGAATACCTAGTTAGGTAACTCTAGCACTTTAACAAATAAATTCCAAAATTTGAAAGCTTAGTAGTTTATGAAATATTATATACTCATCCATTGTATGTGTTTCTGGCTGGAGTGCAGCCTTTTACAAAAATAATTCAAGTACTCAAGCTGTTTTATCAGGTCGGTCACCTGTCTTCTCTGGTAAAGAAGAAACATTTTCTTCACAGGTTTGCGTAAAAGTGAATCACAACACCACCTTTTCCCTTTCCATTGTCTTTGACTTTGCTTAGGCCTGACCTAAGGCACTTACCACCTTACCAGGTTTTGTGTTCAGACTCAGGGCTTGAACTCAGGGCTTAGAAGTTGTCTCTGAGCTGTTTTGCTCAAGGATAGTGCTCTATCACTTGAGCCAAAGCTCCACTTCTGCTTTTTGGTGATTAATTAGAGATAAGTGTCTCAAGGACGTTCCTGCGTGGGTTGACCTTGAACCAGATCCCAGCCTCCTAAGTAGCTAGGTGTGAGCTACCTGCAGCCAGCTCATATTCTACGTTTTTTGGGTGAAGAAATGTATAAAAAATTCCTTTAATGAACAAACTTTTCTTACTTTAGCAAGTCAATAAATTTGGAAAATAAAAATGCCTATAGTGAGAAAAAACTATATAACTTACATAAACTATACATTGCAACCCTATTATATGTTAAGAATTAAATAAATTAGCTGGAGATTATAATAAATATAAAATTGAAATCATACTTTTTGTTTGTTCATAGGAAAGTGAGCAATGTTTGGGGTTGTAGAGGAGGAGGGTATATATATTTTCCACGGTTTGTCCTTACAAACTTCTGAAAGGCAAATGTTTGCCTCTTGTTGGCTTCTGATTCTAAACTTCACAAATTTTACATAAACTTCAGCTCTTAAACATAGACAATAGTTTGAAATCAAATTTTATAAATCTTGGAAGTGAAGTTTGTATTTTTGGCTAGGTTATCTTTGAATGGCTAGGTCCTTATTTGTATTCCTATTGACTGGCTGGCTCTTTCTTGGACCATGGTTCAAATTTTGGACATGGGGAACAGCTTGAGAGGGGGATTCTTATATCTGCATCTTATCTGTCCTATTTCATGCACTTGATCATCACTGCATTTCATCTGGGCTTCAGTATTTCTCTGTGTGCACATTTCCTCTGATGAGACATTTAGGGCTCTGCTTGTTTTCAGGACACTTTCTACAAAACAGCTTTCTTGTCAGACAGAATGGCATCCATTATCAAATGGATAGGTTAGGCTAATTTGATTGGGCACTTTATTGGTCTCACATTTTTTCTTTGCTTCAATTCCTTGTTTCAGCTGGACCATTACAATAGCCACTGAACAGGTCCCTATCTCCTTGTTATCATCTATCCTTAGCTTAAAGTCTTATTTTTTTGCCTGAAGATTGAAATCTTAATCTTAACCACTTACCTACATTTCCTGGATCTTCATAGTAAGATACCTTAAAATCTTTTCAGATATATGCTTTTCTTGATTCTAACATCAGTCATCTAGCTGACTTAATACAAATATAAATTCAATTAAATTTGTTAGGTATATGAATTGAAAGCATCTTGTGTAGTTTCTGAAAGATTCATTAATGCACTCTACCTTCTACTAGATGTATGTGTGCCTCTGTCTGTGTGTGTGTGTGGGGGGGTGGGTGTGTGTGTGTTCTGGGCTTTGAATTCAGTGCCACAGAAATGTCCCATTGCTTTTTGCTTAAGGCTGTGCTTTACCACTTATGCCAGAGCTCCACTTCAGCTTTTTGTTGGTTAATTGGAGATAAGCATCTCATAGACTTGTCTGCCTGGACTGGCTTCAAACTGTGAGTATTAGATCTCAACCTCCTGAGTAGCTAGAATTACAGGTTTAAGCCACCAGCAACATCTGGCTTCTAATTTTATTGTCACAGTTATTATTTTCTCTTACTAATTATAATGCTTACTCAAATCTTAGCCTTCATTAAAACTTCCCAGATTATCTCTCTTCCTCATGTACCATAGCACAGTATTGAAATTTCTCTTATAAGTGATATTTCCATGTGCCATATATTTATTCTCTTCACTGTTTATTTTCATTCTGACAAAATTGAAATGAGATTTTGTTTACTTTAACAGACCTTATAGTTTCTACAATATTTTTTATAGGTAGGAAGATCTCCATACATTGCAAATATACTTTACGAAGTATAACCACACAATTTTGTTGTTTCAAAGAGAAACACTGTGAAGGAGAGAGAGGAATTTCCTGATAATTGTAAGGGAAAACAATGAAGTATATGGCTGAGAGGAAGCAAACTCCACAAAAATAGAGCTCAGTATTGCAAAGATTACCCTAATTGAATTAGCTGATTTGGTTTTGCTATAACAGAAGCAGCCCTTTGAGTGAAAAGGTTAAGTTAGAGAATTTTTTTAGTATATAGAGAGAGTAGAGATCTACAGGGTAGGTGGCACAGTTTGAGATAGTTAGAATTAGCCTCAGTTGACCAGAGCATCAAAGATTTGAAGTAAGCTCCCTTCTACTGAGTGCTTGGGATGGAGAATCCGAGCAGATGTTGAAGACGTTGCCTGCTGTGATATACAGGAGTGTGATAGGAAATGTCCCAAGCCACAGGCCTGTGCCACTTCTAGAGTGTAAACCCTTGCTTTGCTTCACTCCTTCCTTAGTCAAGAAATTCTCAAGTTGTGGCTTTCATGGTCTGCACATCTTTGTGGTTCCTTTCCCTCTCTCATCTTTTAATGTTAGGTAGCTATTTTCAGAATGGTTTATTCCTCCTTCCACACCTCTAAAGCACCCATGTTCTCAACTATGAAAATTTTATCCAGTATGTGAAGGAAGGACACTTTTAAAGATGATGTCGTATTGTCTACTGGATGTGGTCCTGTGGCAGGCAAGCCAGGAGTTTGAGTAAGCCAGAATCTGCACAGGGTACATGCAAACTGCAGAGGATCCATGAGAAGAAGACAATGCATCCTGACCCAGTCCTAGTTTAGGCTCTCCTCTACTCTCATCACTTGAGCAGCCATTCATTTAAAAACTTAATGCTAGCACAGAATGACCATATCACACATGCTCCATAACAAACATGTCATGTGGAAGAAATCCAGAACTGACAGCCAAGAGATGGAGAGTTGAGGAATGATTCCTGCTTAACACTAGTACTATAACTCTTATATCAACCCTCTATCTAAAGTAATCAAAGACAGTAACAGAGCTTGGGTTGTAGTTCAGTGGCCGAGCACTGACCTATCTTGTCTGAGACCCCAAACTTGATTTCAGTACTGAATAACAGAGTCCAGACAGTGACAATCACTGAATAAGGATGATATGAAGACAAATGTGAAATCGCATGGGAAACTTTAATCACTTGTAATGTCTTGCCTTTTATTATGAAGACAGACTCTTTATTTCCTATATGTTATCCTCTAACATCATGGAGATTTGACTGTTTCATTAAACATCATTCTGCATGTAATTAATTGTTTTTTTAATCATGATTCCAGTTTTTGGTGGCCATATCACGTCATGAAAAGTATTATTACTTTAAGAAAAACAAATAAAAGGATTTTGCTTTTTAAATTAAGAAAATTATCTAGACATGACATAACTTTTGACAGCAGGAACACTTGTGAGGCAATCTGTATAATTTGGAGTGCAGGAACATTCAACTATGTATGATTTAATTGATTATGGAAGAACTTCATTTTGGAATGCTATGTTACCTTAATGTATTTAATTTCATAAAGAAGATGAGGGGAAAACACCAGACTTTTGATCCAGCTCAACAACTTCTGATATTTATGACTGCTGGAAAGTCACATAATGTCTTTGGGTTTAATTTTATTTGCGAATCACTCAGAATAAATATTATTTAAACATTTAAGTTTCATTATAGTTTTAAAATCTAGACTATTTTAAATTATTATAATTGTTCTGTATGCTGATTCTAGGTCTTTAACTCAAGGCCTAGGCACTGGCCTCTACAACTTGAGCCTTAGCTCCACTTCTTGCTTTTTAGTGGTTAACTGCAGATCAGAGTCTCACAGACTTTTCCGTCTGGGATTGCTTTGTAATGTAATCAGCCTCTTGAGTAGTTAGGATTACAGGTGGGAGCAACTAATACCCAGCAATTACTTTAAAAGTGTGTTTTCTAGGGTTTTTTTTTATTTTATTAAGTTAATAAATACTTGGCTGTGATTAACTTCCCCAGCACCATGAAAATAACACCCCAAATAATGATATTCATAAAATAAAGTTGTCAAGATGAAAAGAGCAACTTTTCAAACAAAGTATTAAAATGTAATTGACTTTGGAATAACCTGCCTAAGCATGGCTCTCAAATTCTACTAAAAGCAACATTCTTGAGACTGCTTGCTTAGTGTGCAAATTATCATCATCATTAAAAGATCAGTGACCATGTGGAGCCTCCATGATTAATTAATTTTATGGCCAAAGGGAGAGATCATAGTTAATTGGCCTGGCGGACCTCTTTATTTCTGCCTCTTTTGGGGAAGAGCTGGATGCAGAGGTGCTTCCTTGAGGGGCAGGCAGGGGTCTTCCTGTTGTGGAGGCCACACTCTTCATCTGACCCCATGATCTCATCCACCTCCTCTCTTCTTGTTGAAACTGAGGGAAGGACATTCTTTGAAAGACAAGGAGAAGCCGGGCGCTGGTGGCTCATGCCTGTAATCCTAGCTACTCAGGAGGCTGAGATCTGAGGATCGCGTTTCAAAGCCAGCCCGGGCAGGAAAGACCGTGAGACTCCTATCTCCAATAAAACCACCAGAAAACCGGAAGTGGCGCTGTGGCTCAAGTGGTAGAGTGCTCGCCTTGAGCTGAAGAGCTGAGGGACAGCGCCCAGGCCCAGAGTTCAAGCCCCACGACCGACAAAAAAAAAAAAAAAAGAAAAAGAAAGACAAAGAGATTATGGTCCCAAGAGAAGGTTAGATAATTATACTTGGTTGCTGATGGAAAGCAAAATAGGAAAATATGAAAATAAAATACATTGCAAAAAGGAAGACAAAAGTAATAAAGGAGAGCTAATTGCCCTGGCTAGGTAGTTAGGGACATAAAAAGGCAGCTGGAATGAATGACAACACGACAAGAACTATGATACTGTGCAGAATGTCCCTCTTGTTCCATCAGTAACTGGTCTCAGATGTCTTAGCGCACTCCCCTGACATGTGCTGGAGTGAAGCACCTGTCTCCCCATCCATGGTCATGGAAGGACCCATTCCCAGTCATGATCCCAGTGGAGGGCCCAATAAAAGAAAATCCCAGCTCATAGGAGTCTCTTCTCGGTTTTTCTTATGTTTTCTCTGCTTCAAGCACTTTTCTGCCCTTTAATCTTTATTTTTTGTACCAGTACTGGGGTTTGAACTTAGTTCCTGAACAATGTACCTTAGTGTTTTTGTTCAAGAATAATGCTTTGCCATGCAATTCACAGCTCCATTTGTGGCTCTTTGGTGGTTAACTGTAGATACCAATCTCATGGACTTTCCTACCTATGCTGGCTTTGAGTCATGATCCTCAGATCTCAGCCTCCTGAATAGCTAGGTTACAAGGATGTAATCAGCAGAGAAGAATTCAGACCTACATGATATTAGAAATGCAAATTGCTTACTGGAAAACTCCACACACTTTCTTTTTACACATAACTTCTTTGCTTTTTCTTGTTCCTAATGTAGTAGAAACGATCGTCTCTTGGTTTCCTACCACTTGATTTCACAAACATGAAAAGTGAGATCTTATCAGGGACTCAGTTTCTTTGTATAAAAAACATTTCTACTTGTAAAGATTCTTCAAGTGAGGAACTCCACAATTTCCTTAATTTTAATGAAAAGGAATACAAAAAGGTTATTGGTGAAGTCTCAAGATTAAAGCAGTGGTGGATTAAATTAAGTGTAGAGAATTTGAAAAGGTAAAGCAGAGATAGTTAGGAAGTCTAATCTTATTCAAGTGATCTTTGATCAAGTCAGCAAAACCTTAGAGGAATTAAGACTGTCTGACCTGTTCATGCCTTTCTGGTCACTATTTTCCTTTCCTGGACTCTTAGATTTTCCTCCTCTATGTTAGTGCTATTTTTTTTTTCTGCTGCTGCTTTTGGTTTGTTTAACTATTGAGAAAATTCTTTTCCAGGACCTCTTCAGTGTTTTCCTTTCTGTTAATTCTTTCCCTTCTTAAAAAGTTGTCCTGAATTCTCTTGGGATATTATTTTCCTGTTTATTTCCCTACTTTCTTAACTAAGTCCCTAAGAAAACATTTCGTGTCCTATATTCCTTGTTCTCTATTAATTCTTCATCAGTCTCTATCTGCGGTCTGGCTCCTCAGAAGCAGACTCTGGGACATGGATTCAAATGCAAATAGCTTACATGGAAAATGATCCTTGGTCATACAACAGGAGAGGCACAACAGTGAGATAGGAAGAAGGCAGCCATTGAGGGTATGCGGTTAAAACTGATGCTGATGATTTTCAACTATTTGTCTCCAGCTTGTATCTCAGCTTCAGAGTCCAAATTCACAAAACTTCTGAAACCCAACTGCTACAAACATTGGCATAAGGAAAACATCCAAGTCCTAGCACTCCTAATCCATGAATATGTTGACATTGAATAAATTACTTCTCCAAGTTCCAGGCAATGCTCATGCAAGAACAGGGACAATAACAATGACATCAATATAAATGTTTTAATTATGAAATGAGGTTGTTTATGTTAAGCAGTAAGAGGCGTGCCTGTTACACTGGAAGCAGTAAATACTCACTCAGGATCTGTCAATGCTGATGACACAAACCAATTTCTTTTCTTACTTTTTAAAAATTAGAAACTCACTATTTATTAATCCCAAATGAAATAATGTCTCTGGTCACCGTCTTTGAGATTTGCATATGCCATTAAGAGAGAGGTTTATGAGGAAACTTTAAAGTTGGTAAAATGATGGCACTGACATCACCCAAATCTACAGGTCTATACTAACATCTCCCAACAAACTAATTTCCTCTTACACATTCCATGTCTTTGTTAACAGCAATTCCATCTATCACTTGCATCAGAAATTTTAAAATGCTACCAGAATCGTTCTCACTTTCAACATGAGGTACCACATCCTACCAACTCCGACTCTCACATACTTCTTAAAATTGTCATATCCTCTACATCCTTCTTTTTCTGCCTAATGCCAGCCCTCAGAATGCCTTGCTTATATTAAAATACTTTGGAGGGTTATAGTATCTGATACAAAATAATCACTTAATAAATATTTGAATGAATAAATATCATCAAATCATTTCTAATACAGCAAATGATACCATACTACTCTGGCTGCTTTGGAGTTGCCCTAGATTTCACATTTTAACCTCTACCCTTTAACTTCTACCTTCAAATATACCTTGATTCCAAGTGGCTTTTAACACCACCCCTCATCTGTCCACCTAGACTTTGTTCCTCTTGACTTTTAAGGTGCCAAAGCATTTATTAGTCTCACTATTGAAAGGCCACCAATGAAAGATCTTCACATCTGCTGCAGGGGACCACGTGGAGGCAAGCAGGCACAGCAGACACGTTATTACAGAGTTTATTAGATGAGCCATATTTCCCCCAAGAGGGAGCACATGGCACCTGTCCAAATGCAGGTAGCAGGAGGTTCTGGGGCAGGAAGTGAGGTAGGTGGGAGATCACGTGGGACCTGGAAGAGAGAGAAAGGGAGGGGCCAGCTGTATGGCGGGAACTCCGGGGCTGAGAGGAGCTCAGGTCTAGGTGGAGCTGAGGACGAAAGGTGAGCAATATGCTTACAACTAGGACTTTTTATGTTATCTTTCTGTGTTCTCTATTGACTTGTCTAACATTGTTAGACAAGTCCATTCCCTCACCTTGTTTTGGTCATATTCACCTCTGTGACATACTACCAACAAACAAAACCCTCAGTTTTTGCAATTGTAGTTTTCCTGCTTGGACCACTCTTTCTCTGGGTCTTCACCAAGCTGTGAATTTACAGTAGTTTATCTTATTTTTTATGGGTCTTTGGGTTAGAACTCATGGTCTGGGAGCATTTGTACTCCAAACTACCTTGCTACCACTTGAGCTACAGTGCCACTTCCAGTTTTTTGGTGTTCAATTGGAGATAGGCGTTCCATGGACTTTCTTGCCTAGGTTGGCTTCAAACCATGATCCTCAGATCTCAGCCTTTTGAATAGCTAGGATTACAGGCATTAACCACAAGTGCCCAGCCATAGTTCAAAGTTTTAATTTCCCACAATTATCTCCTTCTCTGTATTTTTACATCTTACTGCCTTTCTCCATCTTAGAATGTAAGCTTCTTAACATAGAATTTATGGCTTCTTTTGATTGTCATCTAGATCTTAAGACCAAAGTTAGCATATAGCAGCACCTCAATAAATATTTGTTAATAAATATTTATTGATTACGGTTTAAAATGAGCACTCAATGAGATGTACGAGACGTTATATCAAAAATGTACTTTACAATTTTTGGAGGGATAGGATGACAGGAATTTTAAGGGGAAACAAAGGAGGAGGCAACAATGCTTGACAAGAAATATACTCTCATTACCTTGCTCATGTAATATCAATATCAATAGGAAAACATCAATTATCTTTTATAGGTAAGAATAGGAAATTAACCTGGAGAATTAGAAAACTGATTAAAATGATACTTCCACCTTGCTCCTTTTTTGAAAATTCCTTTATTGGGTTTGCGGTCAAGATGGTGGAGGAGAAGCTGGAGGCTAAACAAGCTCTCACATAGAAAGCAGTTTTAGAGTTCCAGTGAACAGTCCTAAGCCAGACAATCACACCAAATGTGCCATCACAGGACAGAGATTTAGGCCACAGAGGGAAAATCTAGGCAAGGAGACAGATCTGAGCTCTTGCCAGAAGCCGCTGCCACCCGGGGGCAACAGTGGCAGTGGTGGCCGAAACCGCCATACCTGAATCACACAGAGTCCCGGACCAAGGAGCCAGACACAGAGGGTGAGCAGATTCTACTCAACACCAGCAACAACCGACAAGGAGCAGACATCTTCATCTTGCAATTCACAGACCAGAGATGACCCAGGAACCAAGACTCGGCAAGAGTAGAAGCCTGACATCCTGACTCTTTCTCAGGGAGCAAAGGAGAGAAGGCCACCACTCCCCCCCCCCCCAGTACCAGAGATCTCCATCTTGGATACCGACAAAGCTCAGCGGAGCTGCTAGCTCCAACTCAGGCCTTGGAAGAAAAGTAGAGTCATTTAGCAGGTCACAAGAACCTAAACTGACCTGCCAGACTCAGCTCCACCCAGGAAAAACTCACCCAGCTCGAGTGCCAGCCCTAGGACTGGCTTTCTTCACTGGGTAATCAGAGCCAGAGGCTGCCCCTCCCTTTAGCAGCCTTGACAATCAATTGAAATTCAGTAAACAGAAACCCTGAGAATGGCTCCAGGCTGGGCTCTGTGAGTTTCTCACAAACCAGCCCCCGGGAAAAGCTACTGTTTGCTGAAAGGCCTCAACTCTACCCAGAGCCTAACCTCATCACAGCATCTCCAAACTTGAGGAAAAAGCCATCTTCCTCTTTTATGATACTCAAAGCATATCTCCCTCACATTGAACTAACCTGGGAGGAGGATCGCAAAATCCTGGGTAAAGCAGAGCATGTTTCTGCCTGTTCCAACAAACTGACTTAAGAAACCAACCAAGCCACAGGACCATAAGCAGACCAGAGACTCCAACAAGAGGGTGCTTACAGCCACAAGGAAGATACAGGACTTTTCCCAATCTTCCCAAAAAAATCAAAGAACTTTTTTTTTCTTCTTTTTTTTTTGTACCTTTTATAAAAAAATTTTTTTTTCCTTTCTAAAACTTTTTTTAATTTTAAATTTTTACCATTTTTGAAAAAAAATTCTAGCAACCTTTTTTCTTATTATAATTGTTATTTTAGGAGTACATACGTGTGTGTGTTTTTCTTTCCTTTTGTTCTTTCTTTTTTTAAAAAAATTTCTTTTTGTTTTTAGTTCAGCTCTACTTAACTTCTGATCTTTTTTTCTTTCTTTCTTACCCTTTTCACCTTTTCTTCTCTTTCATTCTTCTTTATGTGACTTAATTGTTGTTCCGCACATCCTCAGATAAACCCATAGTTGACTATGAGACCCTATCCACCATGGTGTACACACTTAATCCATAAATTTACTACTCAATTCAAAACCTCTGAGACTCAAATTCCTTAATAGCAGTACTACCTCTTTATACCGATATAATATATTAAGGATTTTTATTTTTAAATTTTTCACATCTCCTTTATATCCCCCTCCCTTCTCTCATTATATTCACGTTCTTCTCTGAATAGTTTGCATTCGTGCTGCATAATATTTTTAATTTTTACTTTTCTATTTTTTCTGGTCTCTTTTTTTCCCTTTCTCTTTCTTCTTCTTTTCTCTCTGTCTGCTTTCATCCTATCCAACCTATTTCCTGCTTTGAGATTAGGACTTAGTTAACTCTCCCTGTGCCTTCCCACATCATTTTCTTCCTATTTTTTACCCACATCTCTCCCTAACCCTAATAATTTATGGTTTTCCAAATTCTCTACGGTTCGGAGCCTATTAATTAATATATAGTTGTTTAATGTTGAATAGATATACCTGTTGAACTAGACTGTATCTGCAGACTATTGAGTGTGCAAATTCAGACTTTGGTTGATGCTTGCCTTAAGTTAGTGGTCCAGCAAAAAACTAGTGTTATTTTCATCCCAAATGGGCAGAGTAAGCCGGAAAACCACAAGAAAAATGGCAACTGCAGGTGTCACAATTCCCACTCATGATTATCAGGGGACAGAACACATAATGAATAATCCAGAGGAGAGTTTGCAAATAGCTCTACAAACACTGTTGGAAAACATGATAAATAAAAAGATTGAAAACATACAAAGGACTCTGTATGAGCGTGATAGGGAGAGAGAGGAGGCAAACAAAAGGTCAATGCAGGAAAAGATTGAAAACCTAAATAGGACTCTGTATGAGCATGATAGGGAGAGAGAAGAGGCAATCCACAGGAATATACAGGAATATCATGAGTGAGAGGAAGCTACTCAAAAACTGATACAGGATTTGCATGAGCAGCTTGAGAATACTCAAAGAGAAAGGCAAGAATGGCATGAACAGGCTGAGAACACTCAAAGAGAACTACAGGAATGGCGTGAATGGGAGGAAGCTAAGCAAAGAGTAATACAGGAATTGAGAGAGCAGGATGAGAATGCACAAATATCACTAAAGGCATTCATGGGATCCATTAACAAAGAGCTGAAGGAAGTCAGGAATACCACAAAGGGAATGCTGAATGGAACCCAAGAGGAGGAATGGGAGTCCAAGGAAAACGTAAACAATCAACTAAGTGACTTGAGAATAAACACTGAGCAACAAATTAAGGAAGTAAAGAAGTTCATACAAGATCTAAAACAAAGCTTCAACAAAGAATTTGAAGCCAATTCAGCTGACCAATTAGAAGGAAAAGAACAAAAAACAAAGTAGAGAGTCTTGACAGCAGGTTAATCCATGCAGAAGATAGAATCTCGGGGATTGAAGACACTTTAGATATTATAGAGAAAGAACATACAACCTTCCAAGACTAGTTCAATTAATATGATAGATCTATCCAAAACTTGGAAGACTCAGAAGGCCTAATCTAAGGATAATCGTGTAGAGGAACACCTAGAAACAGAAGTTAATGGTCTAGAAAATTTGTGTAACAGCATCCTATCAGAGAATGTCCCAAATATGCAAAAAGATAGGCCTGTTCAGATACAAGAAGGTTTTAGAACTCCAGATAGACGAGACCAGAACAGGACATCCCACCATCACATTATAATCCACACAGTAACAACTCAGACCAAGGAAAAGATCCTTAAAGCTGTCAAGGAGAAAAGATTAATCACCTATAAAGGGAAACCAATTAGAATCACCTCAGATTTCTCAGCAGAGACAATCAAAGCAAGAAGAGCCTGGAATGATATATGCCATGCCTTAAAAACAAAGAACTCTGAACCAAGAATACTGTACCCAGCTAAAGTCTCCTTCATAACTGGAGGCCAAATAAAATCTTCCATAGCAAAGAAAAATTGAAATAATACATCTCCACGAAACCAGCCCTACAAAAGATGTCCTACACATAGAGAACCAACAAGAACACAATGTAGGCCAAGTAATTGCACTCAAACTGTGAATCCAAGAACCATAGGAAGAACCCAGTTATCACAGCCCCTAAGAAGGTATAACATGGCAGAAACTCCCAAATACCTCTTAGTCCCATCTCTTAACATTAACGGACTTAACTCTCCAATTAAGCGACATAGACTGTCTAGTTGGATTAAAAAACAAGATCCTTCTATCTGCTGCCTTCAGGAGTCACATCTTGCCCGTAAAAACAAACACATTTTCAAGGTGAAAGTCTGGAACAAAATCTAGCAAGCAAAGGGCCCCCATAAACAGGCAGGAGTTGCAATCCTAATAACATATAACATAGACTTCAAATTAAAATTTGTGAGAAGAGATAAAGAAGGTCTTTACATACTAATGAAAGGATCTCTCCTTCAGGAGGATATTACAATTCTAAATATCTATTCGCCAAACAACGGAGCACAAAAATTTATCCAAGAAACATTACTTTCCTTCAAATCCCTCACAGATCCAAAGACATTAATTGTTGGGGATTTTAACACACCACTCTCCCCACTAGATAGATCAACTGGTCAAAAACTCAACAGAGAAACCGCAGATCTAAACAGCTGCATAGATCAACTAGATTTAACAGACATCTACCAAATATTTGACCCAATAGCATCAGAATACACGTTCTTCTCAGCAGCACATGGAACATTTTCTAAAATAGACCACATTTCAGGCCACAAAGAAGGTTGTCCAAATACAGAAATGTTGAAGTTATACCTTGCATTCTCTCTTACCACAAGGGAATAAAATTAGAACTCAACATCAAAAGCCACCAAAGAAAGTCCGGTAACACATGGAGGCTGAACAACACACTGCTGAATCACAAGTGAGTCATGGAAGAGATTAGAAAGGAAATTCAAATGTTCATGCTATTCAACAAAAATGAACACACAAATTACCAGCTCCTCTGGGACACAGCAAAGGCAGTACTCAGAGGCAAGTTTACAGATCTGAGCTCCTACATCAACAAATTGGAGAGATTTGAAACCAACAATTTAATGGCACATCTAAACCGCCTTGAAAAAGAGCAGCAATATAAACCCCAATCCAGTAGAGGGAAAGAAATAATTAAAATTAAATCAGAATTAAATGAATTAGATTCCAAAAAAACTATAGAATGAATTAACTAAACAAAGAGTTGGTTGTTCAAAAAAATTAACAAAATTGCCAGACCCTTAGCAAATCTTATCAAAAAAAGAAGAGAACACACCCAAATAAAAAAACTCAGATATGAGAATGGAAACATCACCACGGAAACAACCAAGATTCAGAACATTATAAGGGAATAATTCTCAAAACTTTATGCTAATAAGTTTGACAACTTGGCAGAATTGGCCCTTTTTCTAGGAAATATTGACATGCCAAAACCAAACTAGGATGAGTTAAACCATCTTAATAGGCCCATATCAAGCATTGAAATAGAAAGAGCAATAAGAGCCCTTCCATCTAAGAAATGTCCAGAACCAGATGGTTTTACAGCGCAATTCTACAAGGCCTTCAAAGCAGAGCTCACGCCAATATTCCTCCAACTCTTCAATGAAATCACAAAAGAAAGCTCACTACTGAACAGATTCTATGAAGCCATCATAACCCGCATCCCAAAACCAGGTAGGGACTCATCAAAGACAGAGCACTATATACCAATTTCTTTGATGAACATTGATGTAAAACTTCTCAACGAAATTTGGCCAATTGACTTCAACAATTCATCCAAAAAATCATACACCATGATCAAACAGGGATGATAATCAGGGATGCAAAGCTGGTTCAATACACGCAAATCAATGTATATTATTCATCACATCAAGAGGAGCAAGGATAAGAACCACATGGTTATCTCAATAGATGCACAAAAAGCATTCAACAAGATCCAACACCCCTTTATGATGAAGGTTTTGGAAAAATTAGAAATCCATAGAACATTCCTCAATACAATAAAGTCTGTATATGAAAAACGTACAGCCGGCATTATACTTAATGGTGAAAAACTAAAGTCATTTCCTCTTAACTCAGGAAAAAGACAAGGATGTCCACTCTGTCCACTTCTCTTCAATCTAGTATTAGAATGCCTAGCTACAGCAATAAGACAAGATGCAAACATAAAGGAGAACCAAATAGGGAAAGAAGGAGTAAAACTCTCCCTCTTTGCAGATGGCATGATCTTGTATTTAAAGGATCCCATAGACTTTACTCCCAAATTTCTCAAGCTGATTCAAAACTTTGGCAAAGTAGCAGGATATAAAATTAACCCCCAAAATCAATGGCTTTTCTGTATGCCCAAAATGAGAAAAGTGTGGCTGAAATTAGGAATGCAACTCCATTAGTAATAGCCCCACAAAAAATAAAATACCTAAGAATTAGCTTAACGAAAGAAATGAAGGACTTCTAAGATGAAAACTATTAAATCTTGAAAAAGGAAATCAAACAGAACTTAGAAAACGACAAAATCTCCCATGCTCCTGGATTGGCATGATTAACATCGTGAAAATGGCAATACTTCCCAAGGCTATCTACAAATTAATGTGATACCTATCAAAATTCCAACCTCATTCTTCAAGGAAATAGAAGAGGCAATCCAAAAATTCATAAGGAACAATAAAAGACCCCGAATAGCAAAAACACTCTTCAATGGAAAGAACTCTGCTGGAGGAATATCAATACCAAATTTCAAACTCTACTATAAAGCCATAGTAATCAAAACAGTTTGGTATTGGCATAAGAACAGACCTCAGGACCAATGGAATAGAATTGAAAACCCAGAAATGAACCTACAGACCTATAGCCATCTGATCTTTGATAAGGGAGCTAAAAATATAGAATGGAAGAAAGACAGCCTCTTCAGTAAATGATGCTGGCAAAATTAGTTAACTACTTGTAGAAAACTAAAGCTAGAACTTTATATATCACCCTGCACCACAATCAACTCCAAATGGATCAAAGTCCTCGGAGTCAAAGCAGACACAATGAAACCATTACAGGATGGAATAGGAGAAACCATAGGTCTCCTTGGAGTAGGCCAATATTTTCTTAATAGAGACCCGGAAAGACAACAAATCAAATAATGGTTGGACAAGTGGGATTGCATGAAGTTGCAGCGCTTCTGCATGGCAAAGGACAGCTAGCAAGATCAATAGAAAGCCCATGGATTGGCAGAAGATCTTCACTAGCCATACAAGGGACAAGGGTCTCATATCTAAAATATACTTGGAACTCAATAAATTAAATCCCCCAACAACAAATCCTCAAAGAAACAACTGCCCAATAAATAAGTGGGCTAATGACTTGAAGAGAAACTTCTCTGAAGAAGAAAGAAGGATGGCCAATAGACACATGAAGAAATGCTCAACCTCCCTAGCCATAAAAGAAATGCAAATCAAAACAACATTGAGATACCACCTCACCCCAGTTAGAATGGCAAAAATCAAGAACTATAATAACAACAGATGCTGGAGGGGATGTTGACAGATGGGAACCTTACTTCATTGTTGGTGGGAGTGTCAACTTTTTCAACCACATTGGAAAGCAGTAAGGAGGTTCGTGAAAAGACTTCATATAGAGCTCCCCTATGATCCAGCAATCCCACTTTTGGGCCTTTGCCCAAATGTTTACAAACTAGACCACACTAAAGCTACCAGCACAACTATGTTTATTTCAGCATTATTTACCATAGCTAAGATATGGAACCAATGCAGATGTCCCTCAGTAGATGAATGAATCAAGAAAATGTGGTATATATACACAATGGAATTCTATGCCTCCATCAAAATAATGACATTGCCTCATTTGTTAGGAAATGGAAAGGCTTGGAAAACATTATACTTAGTAAAGTAAGCCAAGCCCAAAGAAACATAGGTCCCATGGTTTCCCTTATTTGAAATATCTAGTATATGTATGAGTCAAGCAAAAAAGGTCAGGTAATGTGATGTTAGGAAAACGAACCATTAGATATGTATTTCAATTTTGTTTTTATTTCATGGGTTTTTTTCTCACGCATTTATAAGATATCTCTTTGTTGCTTTGTATGTCCCTCCCCCACAGTATCACCCCTGCTTTCACTATATTTGATGTCGGTATAATTTGTGGAGGAGAAGGGAAATAACAAGTTGTTTAAGGATACAGATGGACCCGTTGCAACAATGAGAAGTACAAGTTGTCATGTATAAAACGAACTTAACAACTTTGTTGGTGGTGGGGAGAATTGGGTGGAGGGGCGGGGTGAAGCTGGAAAGGGATGTGAAGGGTAAACAAAGAAGGAGGCTGCAATGCTTGAAAAGAAATGTACTCATTATCTTCCCCATATAATTGTAACCCCTCTGTACAGTATGTTCACAATTTAAAAAAATAATTGTTTGAAAAGCTATAAAAGATAAATCCTTACCTAATTTGACTAAAAGGAAAGATAAATCCAAATAAATAAAAGTAGTGATAAAAACATACGCAGCACAAAAATACCAATGGAATTAATACAATCATGAAGAAATTCTTTGAAAAATCGATATTCAAGCAAATTGGAAAACCTAAAATATGGGTACATTTCTAGATACATTGACCTACCAAAATTGAGCCAATAGGAAGTAACCACTTAAATAGACTTAAAACAAATGATTAGATTAAAGCCTTAATAAGCAGTCTAACAAAGAAAAGCCCAAGAACTGATGGATTTACTGCCAAAATCTACCAGACTTCTAAAGAATAATTACCATTAGTACTCCTGTACCTATTGGTGAAATAGATAAAAAAAGAAAAACTACCAAACTCATTCTATGGAACCCATATTATACTAATTCCAAAGCCAGATAGGGTGACTAGAAGAAATGAACTTATAGACCACTTTCTGTACTGAAGATAGGTCCAAATATTCTAAACAAATACTTACAAACAGAACTCATCAACATATTAATAGATCAGTTGAGTATCAGTTGCTCACACCTATAACCCTGCCACTCAGGAAGCTGAGATCTAAGGATCATAGTTTAAAGCTAGGCAGAAGAGTAAGATTTTTACCTCCAATTAACCAGCAACCAAGCTGAACTAGCAGTGTGATTCCAGTGGTGGAAGGTCATCCATGAACGAAAAAGCTGAGTGAGAGCAAAAGGCGAGTTCAAGTTCTAGTGCTGGAAAAATAAAAAACAAAAACAAAACGCAAACAAAAAATATACAAAAAAAACAAACAAAAATTCTCTCACTTTTGGATCAAGTTGGCTTCATTCCAGGAGTGCAAGCGTGGTTTCAACTGGAATTTATCATCTGTAATTTTAATTGTAATTTACCATCTAAACAGAATCAAAGCTCAAATCCCATGATCATTTCAGTTGTTACAGAAAAAAAAAGCCTTTGACAAAATTTAGTGTACTCTTATGATTAAAAAACGCTCATAAGAAAGTAGGAATACAATCTTTAGGATATCTATGACTTCATACATTGATCCTATTTTTGGTGGTGAGAACATTCTTTCTTGTGGAGGTTGCTAAATATTCAATAAAGAGTTTCCTCTGTTTTCAGTTTAAAAAATTCCTTTATTGCCAATAAAATGCAGGATAGTTAAAGAAATACGAAAATTTCCTAAGGTAAAGCAAATTGCTATATGTTTGCTGGGATAAAATGCCCAGCAGCAAACTTAAGGGAAAAAAATCAAATAACAATGGTGAATTCAAAGACCACCTTCTGTTATTCAAATCACTTAGTAGACAAAGAACCATTTAACATAATATATATTGAATATTCTTTCATCTCTCAATAAATTACCACAATACTGACACCTTCATGAAATAGAGCATTCCCAGGTTAACTACTTTGATGACTGAGTTGAAATTAGATGAAAGGTGTGGGGGTGTAATTGACAGATGTTTCTGGTTTAGGGGCCGAAAGTTGCTCTGGAAATTGCAGTTGTCATATCCATGTCATACCTGCACCTTGCACTTGTCCTGGAAATTCTCAGCAAGTTCTCTTGATTTCCCTTGAGAATCCCTGTACTAAAAACAGCTCTTATGGTAAACTTGAGCTGAGAAACAAATTGTCTCAAGAACACTCCCATGATTTCCATTACCAGAGTATACTGCTCCTTTTAATTATAGCACAGAGATTTATTTTGAGATATATAAGGGGAAGAGAAGCTACAAGAATATTTTTAAGGACAGGGACAAGAGAATGATCCTGTCAAGTTTGGCACTGTCATGATTGAGGGGAGAGCTTTAGGCCACATGGTGTGATAATTTGGCAACATAAACCTCTTTTTTATTTCTACTTAGGTCAATAATGACAAAATAGAATATGTGAACTTTTTAAAGGTAAAGATTTCAGGTTCATATGTCAATGCCAAACTTAAACAAAAATACACATATATTTTGAATTGCTTATATAGCAAAAAGCCTAGCAACATTGTTATGTTTGTTTCCCTGAAGTGTAAAAGGACAAATTTGACATCTTTGAAAAATTAATGATTGAGGAGAAGCCTGGTGTCTCATGCCTGTAATCCAATCTACTGAGGAGGTAAATATTGGGAGGGCTGTGGTTCAAGGTCAGCCTGAATAAAAAGTTGGAGACACTCCATCTCAATCAATTAAAAACTGGGTGTAATGACTCATTCCAAGTTTAAGTGGGAAAGATAAACAAGAGGGCTGTGGTCTAGAATAGTCCAGGCATAGACCAGAGGACCTCTTTAGAAAAATAACTGAAACAAAAACAACTTGGGGAATGGCTCAAATGGTACAACACTTGCAGGGCAAAACCATGAGCTCAAATTGTAGTACTGAAAAAAAAGAAATGAAAAATTATATTTTTTGTTTATTCTTACAAAATATTGAAAATTGACATTTTCTTTTTGATATCAGATTGACATAAAAACGTACAAAATATTTGGCTATGATGGTAGAAAATTCTAGCTGTTGACATCAAATTTTTCTGTTCTTTCTAGGCATCCAGCTAGACTGTATTTATTGCTGACAGTATCTTAAAGTTACTGCAAAGTGACTCCAGTCAATAGAATGAGAGCAAAGAAAATGCATAGTCCTTTCGGGCCAGTCCATAAGAGGTACCTTGTGTAGTTGTCTCTGTCCCTTTCCCTTCAGGTTTGACAAAAATGAAAACAATGTTTTTTTTTAATTTAATTTAATTTTATTTGTGAACATTCTGTACAGAGGAGTTACAATTACATGGGCAGGATAATGCATACATTTCTTACCAAGCATTGCAGCCTCCTCCTTTCATTACCCTTCACATCCCTTCCCAGCCTCCCCCCTCCCACCCAATCCCAATCCTTCTCCTTCCCTCCCCTTCCCCTCCCCCCCGCACCGACGTTGTAAAGCTCGTTTTGGAAATGAAACTTGTACTTCTCATTGTTGCAACAGGCCCACCTGTATCCTTAAACAACTGGTTTTTCCCCATCTCCTCCACAAGTTATACTGACATCAAATATAGTGAAAGCATGGGTTATATTGTGGGGGAGGGACATACAAAGCAACAAAGAGATAATCTTATAAATGCGTTAGAAACACATGCATGAAAGAAAAAATCATTAAAATACATATCTAAGGGTTCATTTTCTTGACATCACATTATCTGACCTTTTCCGCTTGACTCACACATATACTAGATATTACAAATAAGGGAAACCATGGGACTTATGTTTCTTTGTGCCTGGCTTACTTCACTTAATATAATTTTTTCCAAGTTTTTCCATTTCCTAACAAATGGTGCAATGTCATTCTTTCTGATGGAGGCATAGAATTCCATTGTGTATATATACCACATTTTCTTGATCCATTCATCTACTGAGGGGCATCTGGGTTGGTTCCATATCTTAGCTATGGTAAATAATGCTGCAATAAACATAGTTGTGCTGGTAGCTTTAGTGTGGTCAGCAATCCCACTTTTGGGCATTTACCCAAATGTTTACAAAGAAAACAATGTTTTTGAAAACAACTTAATGAAATTGTTAAAGCCACAGGATAAAAAATATGAATCTTTGAATCATTTGGTAGGAAGTTATTTTTCAATCAGGCTTTGCCATCAGTGAAGGAAAATTTCTCTCAAATGGAGCCTCTGAGATATGGGAATTTATTTTTATTTTATTTTAATTTTTACTTTTTGCCAGACCTGGGCTTGAACTTAGGGTCTGGGCACTGTATCTGAGCTCCTTCTGCTCAAGGCTAGTGAGCACTTGAGCCACAGTGCCACTTCTGAATTTTTCTGTTTATGTGATACTGAGGAATCAAACCCAGGGCTTTATGCATGCAAGGCAAGCATCCTACCTCTAAGCCACATTCCCACATCTGGGAGTTTCTTTTATTAACTACATCATCTTACCAAATGCAGATTAGACTAATTAGAAATTAAGTTTCTATTAGTTCTGTTACCAACTTTTCATTGTGCTAAGAATTTAAAAATTCATATTTTTATATTTTTCTCACTGTATATGTAGTTTCAACAATAAGTCCCCATTGGGAAAATTTTGCTTCCACTGGTATTATGTCTTACATAACTTTCCTGACTGAATGTTTTCTCAGAGCCAGGAATTTCGTAATGATAACTTTTTTAAGTTAGTTAACAATGAAATTTAGAACTGTGGGCATATATTTAAAGGGAAACGAAGATAAAGTAGATTCATTATGTTAATTCCAAGGTTCACAATCATTTTTTCCAAAGGTATCCCAAAATAATCACCTCTCAAATAAATTGTTTGGAAATCAGGACACAAATTATCATTTTTATTCTGTTGGCATAAAGATAGCTTTTTGAAAAATGAATAATGACCAGTCTTCAAAAAAAGACAAAATATCTCCTCACCTTGGTGTCCTCTTATTACCATATTGACAGAAGATAGCTTTATCTTATATATTTACTGACTAAAGACAGACAGTCTCCCCACTTTTAAACAAAGTTTCTATTCAGAGACACAATCATAGGTCACCGTATAATTCTCTATATAAGAAAATTTTATTTTTCAATCCTATAATTTCCATTTTAATGCTACAAATACTTTTGTTACTGGTTGTAAACAAAGATTCTCATATAAGGAATTAATCAATCACAGTTACAAAGTCAGACTATGAAAATGAGAAAACAAACTGTTCTTGGGTTTACTAAATGAAGGTTATGGAAATAAATTCCAAGGTGTTGACTCATGCATGTAATTCTATCACTCTATCAGCACTCAATTTGTATATGTGAATATTTATGAATCCCTGGAGGTTTATAAGTAACATGAATAAGAATTTTTGGTAAAGAAAGGCTGGGAAGATCTTTTTACCTAAAGTTTGAATAAAAGCTCAGCTCCTAAATGTGATAAACTTACTTTGGAACAGACATAAAATTTAGTTTTTGTCAAGGTATTAACTAATTCATTGGTATCTTGTTTTCTTTCCTGATTAATGTACCCACCACAGCAGTGACTTCTGAGTATTTCAAAGCTTTACAAAATGGAGCTGGACATTTGAGTACTATCAGTAGTGAATTACTAGTTGGCACTGTCTCAACTGCCTTTCAGCGAAAATTCATTTTGCTTCACATTTCTCATTAATTCTTATTTCTCCTTTTCTTTCTTTCTTTCTTTTTGCTCAATTTTTTCCTCTTCTCCTAGACTTAGCCCATTCTTTTCATCCTAGCTCACACTCTAAGAGGATAGTATTTTGTGGCATCTTTGCTATTGCATTTTATCCATCATTTCTGCATTCCAGATTCTCCCCAATCTGTTTCTTTAATCAAAGCTTAAAGAAACAGTAGACTAGAATCAGATGGCTTAAAGACCATTGCCACTTATAATGGATTGTCTTTAACGTTTCAAAATTCTGTCAAGTGGTCATCTCTCTCTTTCTCCCTCTCTTTCTTTCTCTCTCAAAAAAGTAGGCATAGAAATGAGCAACATTTCAATATCTAGAATTGAAAATCTTAGAATTCTAGGACAGTATAAAATTACCTATAGAATTCCTAGCATATAGGAAAGACTCGAAAAATATTAAGGCTTTAGTTTTTGCTGCATATAATTTATGGCCAAACTTTATAGCTTAAAACAACAATAGTTACCTTATTCCTTCTCATAGTTTCTGTGGATCAAGTAGTCCAAAGGGCTATGTTGGTCTGTCCTTGCTCAGTCTCTCATGCAGTGCAGTCTGAAGTCAACCTGGACTAGTCAGCTGAAGGAAGGACAATCTGGCTTTGATTGTCTACTTGAAGCCTCTCTTTCTCTCTATAATGACTTTTGCATGGAGCTGTTTGGGTGTACACACGGTTGAGTGATTTAGGAAATCAAGATGAAAGCTATTCACAGACTACCTTATCCATTGGTATTTTTTTTACTCCGATATCTACAGTACTGATTTGATGTGGGAGGCAGGTTGGCTACCTAAGATTATGAGTTCAAGGAGATGTAGATCATCAGATTGCACCTTGGAGACTGGCTGTCATAGCACTGATTCCCTCAGAGGAAATAATGTGACTTGACTAGAATTCCTGGAATGCTTTCAAAGTTTTTGGTGATAATGTATTCCTTTTTATGATAATTCAGCCCAATTATTTCCTGTTTTGGTTTCTTCCTTCTGTTCCTGCTTTCTTTCTTTTTTATTATGAAAATACTGTACAGAGGGGTTACAATTACTTGGGCAAGATGAGTACATTTCTTATCAAGCATTTTACCCTCCTCCTTTGTTTCCTCTTCCCATCCCTTCTCGTCCTTCCCCACTCTCCCACTCAATATGCCCTCCACCAAAGTTGTAAAGTTTGTTTTTCCACATAACAACTTGTACATATCATTGTTCCAATGGATCCACCTGTATCCTTATTTAAACGATTTGTTCTTTTCCCTTCCCCTCCACAAATTATACCAACCTCAAATAAAGTGAAAGCAGGGGTTATACCATGGGGGAGCGACATACAAAGCAACAGAGAAATAATCTTATAAATGTGTTAGAAACAATCACCTGAAAGAAAAAAAAACATTTGAATACATATCTTAGGGTTCACTTCCCTAACATCAACTTATCTGTCTTTTTCTGCTTGACTCAGACATATACTAGTTATTGCAAATAAAGGAAACCATGGGACGTAAGTTTCTTTGGGCCTGGCTTACTTCACTGATTATAATTTTTTCCAAGTCTTTCTTTCTTTCCTTCTTTCTTCCTCTCTTTTTCCAGTTTTCTTCCTTCCTTCCTTCCTTCCTTCCTTCCTTCCTTCCTTCCTTCCTTCCTGCCTGCCTCCCTCCCATTCTCTCTCCCTTTCTCCTTCCTTCCCTCCCTCTCACGTTCTCTTTCTTTCTTTCTTTCTTTCTTTCTTTCTTTCTTTCTTTCTTTCTTTCTTTCTTTCTTTCTTTCTTTCTTTCTTTCTTTCTTTCTTTCTTTCTTTCTTCCTTCCTTCCTTTCTTTCTCCCTCCTTCATTCCCTTTTCTCTCTCTTTCTGCCTTTCTTCCTCTTTACCTCCCCCTCTCTCTCACATTTAATAATTTTGTGGATAATTGCAAGTGTTAGAATACAATAAGTATGGGTAAAATTCTATATCAGAACCCAAAGGCTTCCTGAAAATTCTGCAGGCCTCTTAGTGATTCTAGTTTGCCATCTTATGTCAACCCCATTCTACTTAATCCCAAAATGCATGCCTAACATGCCTTCATTCTTGCTTAAAATCCTTAATGGTTTGTTTCTGCAGAACATAGTCAACCACTTGAAACAGACATACATGTCTAAATACTGGTTTCTAAGTTTCTATTGCAACCTCATTTTCCATCATTTAAAATTATACTCCACAACGAAACTATCCCATTAGGGGCTGAGAAGACGTTTTTAGATGTAACACATGAGGTTTTCACATGCCCCCAATGATCATTGTTATTGTCACAAAAGAGTTGTTCATTTTTAATGCATACTTAATGACAAGCATTGAACAAAATATATTACAGGTTACATTTCAATAAAACCTTATACCAAGACCTTCAGAATAATTCTTTCAATTTCAGTTGAGATAATAGACTTAGATTTTAATTTCTGTTCAGTTAATTCATGAGAAAATTCAAGCTTACCTCTCTCTGCCTTAAAAGGCTATTTTCTTTTAATGCCATAAAGAACTTTGATTGTCAGGAGGTATTTACTGGGGTTAAATCTTAAACCTTCCATTTGGAGGCAGAACAACTTCATACAGATTGAATTATTTCTCCAAATGCCCATTTTTTCATTTATAAAAATTAGAATATAAGAAAGCACCGTATAAAATTTTTCAAAGCACTTATAAAACTTTCATGAGAATCAAATTCCGAAATAGTTGAGCTGCTACTACTATTTTATCTAATCAGGAATATTCTCCACTTACTTCAAATGACACATTGTAATTTGACACCATGTCTAATTTGATCAGATGGAATTGTTTTCCCTCAAGTTCCTCTGTGACTTTACTCTTGTATCTATTTTCATATCTGTTTTCTATTAGAAGAGACATTCTGAAAGTCTTAAGTTATTCTATCTTAGTCGAAGTACCCTTCAAATCAAACTCTGAGCCAAAGACCTCTGAGTCAAATAGACTTCTGACAGATGCAAAGAACATGGGTAGGTAAGGAAGAAAGCACTCAGAAGAGGGAGGGCCACTGACAAGTGATTTGTTATCAAGTCAACTATTGTCGTAGATAATTGATCACTGCTATGATACAGCCAAACTCTGGAAAACTATGTGGAAACTTACTTGTCAGGATTACCCATGCCAATGAAATCACACTTTTATATCCCTCTACTGATTAGCTATTGGTTATGGGTTATTTCTGCACTAGTCATTAGCTATGGTATATTCCTGTACTTGTACCTGTACTCTTTAACAAACCATATAATTTTGCTTGTAGTGTTCATAGACAAAGTGAGTTTTCAAGGCTGAAGGCAACCCAACAAAGATTCCAGTGCTTCCTTTGACAATCAGCCTGCTATAGAGAATAGAGATGGAACAATGGCAGTGACTTCTGTGTGTGTGGCTCACTGTAAGTGTCCTCATTGATGTGCTTATTCATCTGCCTTTGAACTTTTGCAATCTCTGTTCACTTGGAATTTTCTTCTGTAATGATAGTAAGGAGTGTGCAACCAATAAATGTTTAAAGATACAGAGAAAAGGGATTTTTAGTATGACAATAAACTATAGAATCAGTTTTAGCTTTTTATTTTCCCTTAGCTGATTAAAAACTAAAAGAAAAGTTATTACAACTCTAGGAAGAAGGCCTGACGCTCAGCATATGTGGTTTGAGCAAGATTCTAAGAAATACTAATGAAGATTTTGGGCTTGCTGCAATAGACAATGAGTTTTATAATAGGGACACAACTGCAAGTTAGGTAATCAAGTAGGTTAGAGTTGTTGATTGGCCCAATGACAAGAATTCCTGAGCAAACTGCATTGTACTAAAAGGGAGGTGCTAAAAGGTAATAATAGTAAAGTGTTACCTGAATTTTATGTCTCTAATAGTATTCAGGTTATTGCTTCTGCATATTACAAATGATTAGATTCAAGTAGTGTTTGGAAATAATGTGTGATGTAGACAGAGCTCTAGAAATGAAAATATGTCATGTCTATCTACATGAATTTGGAGTATCAATTTCAACACTTGTGAGGTTAGGAGATCATAATTTTAATTAAAAAAAGTAAATGAGAAATTTTAAGTTTAGATATCAGTATCTATTGAATACCTCCATTTAGGTGTTGGTATATCACAGCTGTATTCCTAGCTACTCAAAATGCGAGCCAATGCAACAGTGATACTCACAAGACAGTATGTTGGAAATGAACTTTACAACTTGGGTGGGGAGGAACCTTTCAGAGGAGGGAAAGTGGGAGATAAATGAGGGAGGGGTAACAATGCTCCACAAGAAATGTACTCACTATCTTTTGTATGTAACTATATCCCCTCTGTATATCACCTTGACAATAAAATTAAATTTAAAAAAAAATAGAAAAAAGGGAAATGTACTAAATAGCTGACTTAAGAAATTGTAATCCCTCTGTACTTGAACTCTATAACACTAAAGTAAATTAATTAAAAAAAATAAAGAGTCTAAGATCTAGCCCAAGTAGGAAAGTCTGTGAGATTCTTTTTATTTTAATTTTTTTACGATTTTTTAAATTTTTAAATTTTTAAATTTTTTTATTGTGAAAATACTGTACAGAGGGGTTACAATTACATGGGCAAGATAATGAGTACATTTCTTATCAAGCATTTAGCCTCCTCCTTTTTTTCCCCTTCCAATCCCTTCCCATCTTCCCCCTGCCCCCCACCCAATCCTCCCTGCCCCCCCCACCAAAGTTGTAAAGTTCATTTTCGACATAACTTGTACTTCTCATTGTTGCAATGGGTCCACCTGTATCCTTATTTAAACGACTTGTTTTTCCTCTTCCCCTCCACAGATTCTTTTTATTTTTTATTTTTTTTTTGTCACTCATGGGCCTTGAACTCTGGGCCTGGGCGCTGTCCCTCAGCTCTTCAGCTCAAGGCGAGTGCTCTACTACTTGTGCTACAGCGCCACTTCCGGTTTTCTGGTGGTTTATTGGAGATAGGAGTCTCACGGTCTCTCCTGCCCAGGCTGGCTTTGAACCGCTTTCCTCAGATCTCAGCCTCCTGAGTAGCTAGGATTACAGGTGTGAGCCACCAGCGCCCGGCTCCTCCACAGATTCTTATCTCTAATTAACCACAAAAAAACAGAAGTGAAGCTGTGGCTCAAATGGTAGAGCACCAGCCTTGAGCAAAAAACTCAAGTTCTGAGTTCAAACCTTAGTACTGGCATAACAAACAAACAAATATAAATTATCAGATTGAGCCAACATTTTCCATAATGAAATTTGAATTGTCAAATCTCCTAATGGTTCTTAAGACTCACAGCTTGCATTAGTATAGATCTTCAGAATTTTTATGTGCTGGTATAATTTTTATGAAGACCATGATGTAGCCAAAGAAAACTTATCAGTGTTAGCAGAAAACAAGCCCAAGTTGTCACCCCTAGACCAAATGAATCTTGAATAGTCTTGCAGTTATTAACTCCCTCAAAAATGATGTAGACACAAACTTATCCTTTGAAGAATGGGATATCTGATAGTGCTGCTCCCGTTGTCACCCCTACTATCCTCCCCTAAAGGCTTTCTGTGCTTTAGCTGAATAGTCATATACAATCTCCCTCAAAGAAGCTGCACACCAGCTCCAATCCTCCTCTAATTATTTAGCTTATGTTATTTAAATGTAAACTTAAAAAAGGCAGGGATAACCACTCTTAACTTGAAGAAATTTCCATAGCATACTAAAACATATTTCTGGGAGGTTACCTGAAATTTTGTACTTGGAACATTTTTTGAAGTTCTCCATATAATCCTCAATCTCTATTTAGAAATGGAAAGATAGACATCTTTCATGTCCATGTTATACCTTCCATTCTAGTGGATGGCATTGACAGTTGCTTAATTATTTCAAGTGAGTGTTATATAGTACAATCTAGGCAGAGGAGAGAAATTCAAGAAGTAGGAGCAATGGAAAATACTAAATTAAATAGTAATGTGTCAGAAAGGGAGAGATGGCATCAGAGATGCCTTGGAAAGTTATCTTTCTTTTTTTTTTTTCAATAGAGAAGACAAATGAGAACTTGTGAAGTCAAACTGTTGAGGGGGAGAGAAGATTAGATGGCAGTTGCCCTTATTTTTTCTCCATAGTAGGAACTAGAGTTTCATCCAGGAAGTGAGTAATATTAAGATAATTTCTGAACTGGGACAAAACATTGAGAAAATGTTCTGCAGAAAACGACAAATGTCAAAAGCTATGTGCATATGACCATATAAGATGACACTAAGCAAAATGAATCCCAAGATAGGGATACAAGAGGTTTTATCTTTCTTGCTGTTGTTTTTAATGTACTTATAATACACTATGTGATTTTTTTATTTCTCTTGAATTTTCTTCCTCCATGGTATAACCCCTGTTTTTACTGTATTTGATTCTGGTGCCCTGCATCTTGTATATACATTTTTTTTAATTTGGGGAGGGGAAGGAAAATAACAAAAAGCTGAAATGATACAGGTTGACCAACTGTAACAATGAGATGTAAAAGACACTATGTTGAAAATGAACTTTATAACTATGGTGGGGAGAGAGTTGGGGACTTGGGTAGGGGAGGGACAGTAAGGAAAAAACAAAGGACGAGGGAACAATGCTCGATAAGAAATGTACTCATTACCTTACTCATGTAACTGTAACCCCTCTGTACAGTATCTTTACAATAAAAATCTGTATTTTTTAAAAAAGAAAATAACAAATGTGAGTGAAGTTTTAAATGCCAAATAGGTTTAAAATTTAATACATTTGAGATAACCAAAACCCACTTAGGAACAAAAGGAACCAACTTAAAGTCCTTCCTTAGGAAAGTAAATAGTAGCCTTAGAATGTTATACAGGAATTTGATCACAAGATAGAGAGAAGTCACAGTCTGAAAGGTCTAATCAGGAGTCTGTATTAAAAAGCAAGCAACTGTGAGAGACACATGTTCCCAAGAAATTCACAGCCTCAAATATACTTAGTACTGTTTTAAAACACTGAGGCATGTAGGTAGTAAAGAAAGAGCAGAATAACAATTTTAAAAAACCAGATCAACTATAATGCAGAGTTGAGAGGGATGCCATGGTGACTTGAGGAGGGCAAAGAGACATGAGGCATGGCACAAAATGATGGCTGAGGTGCTGGGACCTAAATAAGTTCATGGTCAGGGACAGGGTCATGGGGAACTTGAGAGTTCAAAGAGTCTCATGAGTTCGTGGTACAGGTCTGGCAGGTCTAGTAACCGACTGTCCAAGTCCGTGTCCCTGCCTCTAGGAATTCAGGCATGCCTATCACTTAGGGATAGGGGTCAGAATTCACTGTAAGAGTTTTTAGAAAGTCTCTCATCCAACAAGATGTCAAAGATGTTGCCAGTTAGAACCACTATCCATAATTCAAGAATAATCAGAGAAAAATGAAAAGCAGCTTCAGCTGGTGAAATATGGATACTTTGTCAAAATAATACTATCTTTTCCTCACCACCATCTTGATGTGTTAATAGGTGTTAGGACATTTTCATTGAGAACTGTAGAGGTGACATAGGACTCTCTTTGAACTACAGCTGTGTTGTGGGTTGTTAAATTGTAGATGTGTTATAGGTTGCTTAGCTTCAGAAAAAAAAATGTGTTCCAGAGAATACTTGTCCTTGCTCATCCTTTATTGTTCCCCCTAGATAAATGGCCTTTGATCGATCCTGATTGTTACCCCTGGATAACTTGATTTGCTTCTGAAAACACACTTTGCTAGTCCCATATCCATGTGACATCTGCCTCGATGTGGCTTTTGCCTTCATAAACTTTGTGCTAGCTGCATTAGGGACTGCAAGTTTTTTTTGAGGGGGGGTATTAATGAGTCCGCTTGCAGTCACTGGCTCATAGTCATTATGAGTAAATGATGCTTCACTTGCAGGCGCTGGTGGCTCACACCTGTAAGCCTAACTAGTCGGGAGGCTGAGATCTGAGGATCGTGGTTCAGGCACGAAAGTTAGTGAGACACTTATCTTCAATAAACCACCAGAAAATCAGAAGTGGCACTGTGGCTCATGTGGTAGAGTGCTAGCCTTGAGCTAAATAGCTGAGGGTCAGCGCCCAGGCCCAGAGTTCAAGCTGTACGACCAACAAAAAAGCGGGGGCGGAGGGCAGGGAATGGCACTGTATTTCTAAAGTGCTGTGTTGCATTGTAACTACCTAAAGAAAATAAAAATATAATAGAAATTAATGATTAATTTTTAACTAATTGTTTAAATCTAAACCATAATAAGGCTGGTTATGAAATCAAACAGACGTGAATTTAAATTTTGATTACATCTCATTCCTTTCAGGAATAAATCAAATTTTAGAGGGCTTCTTTTAGGAAAAATAGTAAATATAAAAATAAAATTAGGAGTGAAGAAAGTGTCAGGTTGATGCTGTGACACAACCTCTGGTCCTGTATTATGTGTCATGATGTGGCTGTGTTGTTACAGATATGTCCTACTTTGTGATCACTGTCAATGGCTAACCATAGGTATGTCACTACTACCCCCCAAAATGTGTCATCACTTGCTACTATTCTCTCCACTGTCACGAGAGGAAAATGATGAAAAAAGTTGGACTGATTTCGATTGAACTATCTTACTTTTGCAAAGCTAGGAGAAACATATGACCATAATTCTAGGATGTGTGTGTGTGTGTGTGTGTGTGTGTGTGTGTGTGTGTGTGTGTGTGTGTGTGTGTGTGTGTGTGTGTGTGTGTGCTGGTACCAGAGCTTAACTCAGGGGGCCTCATTCTCTCATTTAACTTTTTCATTCATGGCTGGAGCTCCATAACTTGAGCCATATTTACACTTCAACACCCCCCCAAACCCGAGCCACCCCAGATCCTTTTTTCTTTCTGGTTAACTGGCAATAAGAATCTCTTGGATTTGTCTGCCTTGGCTGGTTTTGAATCATGATCCTCAACCTTCTAGGTATGTAGGATTACAGGTGTGAGTCACCAGCCTAGCAACTCTAGGACCTGCTACAGAGCCTTGAGAGATTCCATTATGCAAGTGAAGGAGCTGGAGACCAAGCTACATGATGTCCTGGTAATTCATGTGGATTCATTTTTGACGTTGGTTAGTCACACTATATCTATAAATACCCCTTATATTTCTCACAGGTCATACGCTGGGGAAGTAAAGGAATATATGATCCATGGTCCAAAGTAAATGATCAATGGTGAATAAAGATAAAAAATATTATTAAATTTTGCAAACCAATGGCAGATCCTTTTGTGAATTTGACTATGGGGTAAGTACCATCCAAACTCTCAAAGGCTATTGAAGGTTTTGTGTGTTTGGGCTTTTTTTCACTTACAAGAAGTCAGAGAGTGCTACTTAAGTATTTTTTTATCTTGCGAGGAGCGCCTTGGAGAATTCTGACAGAGTTTGGAGTCCCTGGGGAGAGAAGCAGTTGCAAATGGGGCGTGGAAGGTCAAGCAGCTTCAGTCCATAAGGAAGGACTTCATCTTCTTACCCTGCTAGCTAGCTGTAACAAGCAAATGGATACTTATATGAACATTTCTATATCTTCATATATTCCTGATGTAAACACAAATAAACTATTTTTTTGCTCATGGTGTGCTGGACCCTCTTGCTTTTGCCATGTTACCTAAACTTCACAGCAAAGCTATACTCAGGCATGTCCTTGTATGGGTCAGACAGAAAGGGAGAGAGAACAGCTTCTTCAGTCATCTCTGGGATGCTTGTGAACCACTGGAAAAGCCTGGAGATACATTGCTCTGTGCAGGTGGCTCTCAGCATCACTGCCAAAGTACCAGAACCAGCTAGCTTGGCCTCCCTCCACATTGCCCTGGTCCTAGGGTGAGGCCATCACTCAAAGCCAGTCTCTAGAATTCTATATATCAAGTAAAAGAGGACAGAGCCAAACTTTATTAAAAGGAAGTAAAAGCCAGAAACTGGGATGTGAGTGAGGGGTAAGAGGGTTGGAAAGCGGGGTGCCTCTCGAATTTGAAGAGAAGGCTAAGTAGAAAAAGACAATTTTTGATAATGGTAAAAGAAACTTTTTAAATTTAAATTTAATTTAATTTATTGTAAAGGTGATATACAGAGGGGTTACAGTTACATAAGTAAGGTAATGAGTGCATTTCTTGTCGAACATTGCTGCCCATTCCCTCATTTTCTCTCACTTTCCCTCCACCCCAATTCCTTCCGAAAGCTGTAAAGTTCGTTTCCAACATAGTGTCTTGTGAATATTGCTCTTGCATGGTCCACCCTTTTTCCATTGTTTCACCATTTTGTTATTCCCCTTCCCTTCCCCAAATCAGTTAAAATTTTATACAAGACATAGGGTACCAAAATCAGAAACAGTGACAACAGAGTATAAACCAAAGGGAGGAAATAAATAGAAGAAAAAAGAAATAACTTCACACAGCATATTAAAAACTGCAGCAACATTGGAAGTGGCACTGTGGCTCAAGTGGTAGGGCGCTTGCCTTGAGCTGAAGAGCTGGGGGATAGTGCCTAGACCCAGAGTTCAGGCCCCACAACCAACAAAAAAATAAAATTAAAAATTAAAAATTAAAAACGACAACAACAACAACAAAACTTGTTTGCATATATTGGAGTTCATTTCTATTAGCAATATTTTATATGGTCATATGTACAGAGCTATTGAGCTATTGTAATCTTCTGTTTGGATTATCCTAGACATATACTAATTATTACAAACGAGGGAACTCATGGAACCTATGTTTCTTTGGGTCTAGTTTACATCACTTAATATGATTTTTTCCAAGTCTTTCCATTTCCTTACGAATGGGATGATATCATTCTTTCTGATGGAAGCATAGCATTCCATTGTGTATATATACCACATTTTCTTGATCTATTCACCTACTGAGGGCATCTGGATTGGTTCCATATCTTAGCTATGATAAATAATAGTGCAGTGAACATAGTTGTGCTGGTAGCTTTAATGTGGTCTTGTGTGTTATCATTTGGGTAAATGCCCAGGAGTAAGATTGCCGGATCATAGGGAAGCTCTAGGTTTAGTCCTTTGAGGAATTGCCATACTGTTTTCCAGAATGTTGAACAAGTTTACATTCCCACCAACAATGTAGTAACCTTTCTTTTTAGCAGCATCTTACCAGCATCTGTTATTATTTGTGCTCTTGATAATGACCATTCTAACTCTGGTGAGGTAATCTCAATGTGGTTTTGATTTGCATCTCTTTTATGACCAGAGATGTTAAACTTTTCTTCATGTGTCTATTGACTATTCTTGTTTCACCTCCAGAGAAGTCTCTTCTTAATTCTTTAGCCCACTTATTAATGGGGTGGTTCTTTCTTTGAGGATTTTTTATTAGAGGGTTTAATTTTTGAATGCTAAGTATATTTTTGATATGAGATCCTTGTTTGTTGTATAGCTAGTAAAGATCTTCTCCCAATCTGTAGGCTTTCTCTTTATCATGCTAGCTATGTCCTTTGACATGCAGAAGCTCCACAGTTTAATGCAATCCCATTTTATCCAGCTTTTCTTGTATTTGTTGTGTTTCTTGATCTTTATTTAGATAGTTTCAACCTGTGCCAAGGAGTCCTAGTGTATCTCCTACCCCTTCCTGTAATATTTTCAGAGGATCTGCTCTTACTTCAAGGTCTGTGATCTATTTCGAGTTGAGTCTGGTGCAGGGTGATATGTAAGTATCTAACTTCACTTTTCTAAACATGTATAGCCAATAGTTTTAAGCCAGCCTGGACAAGAAAGTGCATGACATTTTTATCTTCAATTAGCCATCCAAAAGCTGGAAGTGGCTGTGGCTCAGGTGATAGAGTGCTATCTTTGAGCAAATAAAGCTCAGGGACAGCACTGTAAGCCCTGAGTTCAAGCCCCAGCTCCAACACACACACACACACACAAACACACAAACACACACACACACAACATGGAGGCACAAATTCATAACCAAAGTAATCTTGCTTACGCATTTTATTTTAATAAAAGTTTCAAAGTGAATATCAACTCTAGTTCTGGCAAAATTGCAGGGATGCTAGGAATGGGTGGCAAGTCAAAATAAGAAAAAAATGCCAATGACCATCCTGAAGTGGAAAAAGGAAAGATAAATAAATGACTTCATTCTCCAGGAAATGGACATGGAAAGGAGAATGAGACAGATGATGAAGTGAGACCACTGAACGCCCTTGTGGAACACACTGCTGCATTGCAACATCTAGTGGACTCAAGGTAGACATGGCACTTGTTCCCATAGTTGCTGTACAAGCAGTAGAATCCCTTTGGCCAAACCCAGATGTGGAATCTATTGAGGATAGTCCTGTGAACCAACTTGGAGAACTGAACTACATAAAACTATGCTTAGCACTATTTAGACTGACAGAATGCAGAACATGGAAGTGTTCATATGTGTATATGGCTATCTGTAACCTTTGTAGGAAAAATTCTAATATGATTTACAAGAAAATACAGATACAATCATGGGTATACAAATCTGCATGTTGCTAAATAAATTCAAACTGAAATCTTAGTCAAATCCTGAAGTCAAATTAACCTTTAATTAACCTCCTTCTTAATTAATCTCCTCCTCTTCTTCTTCCCCCTCTTCCTCTTCCTCCTTAAGTTAGTGGTGTTTTAGCTTGTTAGGCAGGCATTCTACCACCTGAGCCATGTTTCCAGCCATTTTTGCTTTATTTTTCAGATAAGATCTCACCTCATGGTTATTCCCAGGTGGCCTGAACCATGATTCTCCTATTTATACTTCTAATATAGTTGGGATGGCACACAGTACCAGTCAGCTATTGATTCAGAGGTGATCTTTCCAATTTTCTAACCAAACTGGTCTCTGACTCTGCCTCTTCAATAACTGGGATTATAAACTTAAGCTACTGCAACTGACCTTGTTAAATTTTTGTTGTTGGTGGTCATAAATCTTGAACTCTGGGCTTGGGCACTGTTTCTGAGAATAACACTTGAGTTGAGCCATAAGGCCATGTCTGGCTTTTTCTGTGATTAATTGGAAATAAGAATCTCATGGACTTTCTTGACTGGGTTGGCCTTGAACCACAATTCTCAGATCCTCAGTAGCTAGGATTATAGGCATTAGCCACCAGCACATGGCTTCTTGTTGAATTCTCTAAGGGAAAGAATATATTCTATGCCTGTTGATTCTCTTAAAGTGATGCTTGGCATACAGTAATTATTAATTATATATTTGCTGCATGAAGGGCAGATAAATGGTGAATAAAGGATAGTTGACTTCAAGCCATTCATAGGAATGGGTCTATTCTTCATGAGCTATGTTCCACTTGTAATACTTCTAGCACAAATTAGTCACAAATATTATAGCACATAAATTGTTAGAAATCTTCCTTTACCCATGAGAAAAAGGGAGGCTTCAAAGAGTGAATAACTGAGAAGATGGCTGAACTAATTTGCAATCTGATCTGTTCTCGAATCCCAGGGATTCTGGCTCTGAACAATGTTGTCAAATTATTACCAGGACATATCTTTAATCAATTACATGCAGAAATATTCTCCTATGTTATTCTGTATGGAAAGCATAAGCGTGTTCATGTTTGTACATGTGTGCAATGATTTAGACTCTCCAGATTTCTTCAGCAATATTTCTATGGGATGCTCAACTCTATATCACATCCATGTTTAACTGCTGTTTTGAACCACTGTCTTTTCCTCTTTTTCATCTAGTATATTAGAATTTTTTTTTCTTTTTTTGCATGTGGATAGTTTGTGGAATTAGCCATGTATAGTATTAAACATGATTCTAGGAATCCTGATGTTGAAAACAGTTTGTACTCCTCATGCACATGGCCTGTTCTGTGTGTGGTTTCTGTATGAGCAACATTTCTATATTCTTGTAGTACAATTACTTTATATGAGCTATGTGATCTCACTCTTGCCATCTCAGATGCCCTCTGCAACTAGTCTTACACCACTGTGCCTGTCATCTTCATTAAAGGGTTACCCAAGCTTTGAAACGGAGTGTAGACCTTGGCAGCTCTTTTCCCAGGGCACATCCTTCTCCATAGTGCATTACAGATTTTGATTCCCTCTGCTGCTCCATCATCCATGACCCAGAAACTGGCTTTCATTGACTTTCCTATTTTTAATTTCAGTCTCAGTTTCATTCTTCCATTACTACCATTCTCAGTCTCTGTAATGCCACATTTCAGTTCATGCTCAGCTCACCTTTCACTTTCTTCATTGAGCTTCTCAATTTTCCTGAGCATTCATTTTTTCTTTGTTAAGGCTGCATTTTGAAGAATATTCTCAGTGTATAAATGGGGTTTTAGCGCATGCTTTGGAGAAAGCACGTAATTTATTTCTGATTATAGATTATAAGTTATAGCAAAGCATCGTTCATATACAAACAGCTGTAAGCATGAGGGCTGGAGTGGACAGGGGCCTCTGTTGCCAATGCTCCCAGAGGAGAGGCAGATTAGAAATGAATGTGCATTCGGCAGCAACCAGGTAGTGAACTTGCTATGAAGAAAAAGCAGCAGGGGGAGGAAACAGCAGGAGAGATGAAGGAGCCACACTTTGGTAGAGTGAAGAGCTGCTCTGAAGACTGGACACTGAATTGAAGGACTAGACAACACAGAGTCCAGGAAGAAATGGCTTAAGGCAGAAAGATGTGAGAAACACAAAGCCTGAGGTGAAGGCCAAGCCAGGACATTTCAAAGACAAACAAGAAGGCCACCCCTCTTGCAGACTGGAGTTCAAGGAATCCCAAGGGTAATCCAAGGGTGGAAGGCTGGAAGTGGAGGCTGAGATCTGATCTGAGGATCATGGTTCTCAGCCAGCCTGGGTAGAAAAACTCTGTCTCCAATTAGCCAGCAAAAAGAGGCAAAGATGTGGCTCAAATGGTAGGGTTTTGAGACAAAAATGCTGAGAGAGTACAAGGCCATGAGTTCAAGTCCAAATACTGGCATGCATGTGTACGCATGCATGCACACATGTATACACACACACACACACACACACACACACACACACACACACACACACACACACACCCTCATATATAGAGAGAAGAGGAGGAGAGGAAGGAGGAATAAAGGGAGGAAGGAAGGGGGATGTTAGGAAAGAAGAAATAAAAAGGAAGAGAAAGAAAGAAAGAAAGAAAGAAAGAAAGAAAGAAAGAAAGAAAGAAAGAAAGAAAGAAAGAAAGAAAGAAAGAAAGAAAGAAAGAAGAAGGACAGAAGGAAGGAAAGAAAGAAACAAGGAAGGAAGGAAGGAAGAAAAGAAAGAAAGAGAAGGAAGGAAGGAAGGAAGGAAGGAAGGAAGGAGAGAGAGAAAAAGAAAGAAAAGAAAGAAACAAACAAAAAGAAAAAAAGAAAGGAAGGAAGGAAGAAAAGAAGGAAGGAAGGAAGGAAGGGGGAAGGAAGGAAGAGGGAAAGAAAGAGAAAGGGAGGGAGAGAGAGGGGAGAAAGAAAGAAGGAAAGAAGAAAGAAAGAGAATGAGGTGGTTATTGTCTGATCTCAAAAATTCAAGAAGGCAATGGATAGGAAGAACCAAATGAATTACACACTAAACAAAAATTCCAGCTATTGCTACGGTATGTAGTGGGCAAGAAGAAACAGTGGAAATGTAGTATGCAGGTAGGTGACCACTAGAGCAAGACCTCTGTATAACTCAGTAGTGTGTCCGTAATGTGATTACAGGGATATTTTGCTGTAATATGTGAAGGAAAACAAGGAGGTAAAAATGATTCCTGTGCTTAATGCAAAAGGAGAATGGAGATGTCAATAATGATTTGGAAGCTTGGGGATGGGTGCACATAACTGCTTTGTATGGGGGTGGAAAAGAAATTCAGGAGTTCTGAATAGAGCTTGTCAAGGTGGCGTGTACCTGTAATCATAGTTTCATGGGAGGTGGAGATCAAGAAGTTTGGGATGCAAGGCTAGTCCTAACTAAAAGCTAGTGAAATCCTATCTCATTCAGTAAGCTGGGCATGATAGTTCCCACTTGTGATCTCAGCTAGGTAGGAAGATTGCAGTCTGGGGTTTCCCTGAGCCAAAAGTTAATGAATAACATTTCGTCCTCCATTAGGCCTATGCCTCATTAATTCACTCTGGATAAATCTATAGATTTAAAAAGTCTTTTAAATGCTAAAAAGCTATCTGAGTTGTGGTATAAAACATAGGGAGCATCATCATTTATTCCTCACAAGACTTCTTCACATGCTATAATGGAAATAAAATAGGCCTAAAGTTCAAGAGAGAGAGAGACAGAGACAGAAACAGAAACAGACACTGTGAAACAGAGATAAAAAAGAGAGAAACCCTATCTGAGAAAATAAGCTTAACAGCGAAAAAGGGCTAGAGGTTTGTGCTTGCCTAATAAGCACAAGGCCTTCAGTTCAAATCGTAGTATTGGGGGCTTGGGGGCAGGGGAGGAGAACAGAGAATGCTTAAAGGGGATACAGTAATCAAGATGTCTTGTGTCAGAAAATGACACCTTGAAAGAAAACCTATTTGTATAACTACTTAAAGGCAATATATTTTTAAGCTATATGTTCACTTAAAAGAAAGAAAAAGAGCTCTTATTTGTGTTTGACATGCTAGACTTACAAATATAAAATTCAAATAATAAAAAGATGCTTTATCTCTGTTTTAAATGTATCAATTCAAACAATAATTCTATTAACATTGTGCTTTTTTTTCTTTTCTGAATGCAAAGACTTTGTATGAATTATTTTACTTTAAATATGTCTTCCCTTCCCTCCCCAAAATTTCTGATCTTTATCCTCACACACAAAACCATTTTGTAATTGATTTGCAAAGGGAGTTTTGCTGAAAAGCTTGTGTTTATAGTAAGTACCTATGCATTATTTAAAATATACAAGGCTGAAAAAATTCCAAGCTCATTTAGATTTGAAATCTGAAAAGAGAGCCATAAAGGCAGACAGTGTTAGAGTTTGGGCCATGAGCTCCCTCGGTCCACTCAGCCTCTGATATTCAGCGGTAACAAGGCAGAGTACGATGAGGTCGGCTTCCTGAGAACCTCCATGTCCTCTGGGGAGAGGACCATTAACTTTTAGACGCTTGAATACTGGCATGGTTCAGAGTTCAGAACAGACTGGCCTAGAAGTAAAAGAACCTGCCTTGCAGTCCCATCCCTGCCGCTTACTGGGATGTGGTCTTATGTCTCCACACTTTTGAAACAGAGCCGCCATTATGAAGCTATTGCAGGGCTTTTGAGGATTACTTACAATTATATAGAGATACCCTCAAGGACCAGGAAACAATATGCATATAAGTTTTATTCTGAATTATAAATATCTGTTAAAAATCCCATAGATACAAATACTTTATGGATAAAATTGAACTGAAAAAGAGATTTAAGGACAGTGCTGATGTATGCAGCAAAGAAACTTTCTAAATCTTGAAAGTAATTCTTTAATTTGTCACAAGTTCACAGTGGTGCTACAGAGCTTTTTTTTACTGGACACTGACTAAGGCATAGGAATGAATTCCCTTCTTTAAAAAGTGTAACAGGCTTTTTAAAGTGTCCTGGGTCTATACCAGCATCTACATTGAGAGAAGGCATATGAATTTCCCTTTTTGTGTAAGCAATTTTTTATTCCAGTGAAGTTTTGAGTTAGTTTATGGAGCAATCTCAGTAAAAATGATATAGTTAATGAAATAGATTTACAAGAAAAACAAAAGAAAAGAAAGTATAAGGGAATGTTTTTACACAAAAAAATTCTGAGGGATCATTGTCACAAATTGATTATGATTTGTTTCTGAGCTTCTTGGGAGGCCCAGAACAAAGGGAAACATGAATAATGACTCAGTAGTAATTTCACAGGGGCAAAGAATTTGCTTTGTTTCCCAAGAAAAGACACAAATTTGCTCAAGTAGATACAACTTGGACAGTCTAAGCACATCTTCTCCTTTCTTCATTAAAATGTTGAGACTTGAATGGTTATGAGACTTCAGACTGAGAATCAACCTTGGAAATTTGAAGGTGCCACATGGGAGAGATTGCACTTTCTAAGTGCAATCCAAGTAACAATCTGGAAAGTTAACTATGATTAACAAAATATCAAGAAGTACTAAATTCCCACAGCAGATAAGGCATCAAGTTAAAAATATGAAACTATTTCTTTCTGTATTATACCATTGCTTATTCCTACTTTTATTATCCAAGACAAGAAAACTTTTCAAGTTTATGTTTTCTTTTTCTCTGAAAAGTTCTGATTTTGAAATCAAAGACAAAGCAATTATGCTCAGGAATCAGATGAACAAGGCAGGATATCGGTAAAAAGGAAAACAACATTTAAGAGGATAGAGAGTTATCTGGGTGCTATTGATGGATACCAATCAATCATCAAAGGCAGCAACATGTTGAACTTGTGACTAAATAACTAATTTTGGTGTGAATATTTTAAGTGTAGTTTTTCCTACATTGCATGTTTTTACTTCTTGAATGCTTTCTCTAGACTTTACCAACTTGGAAACTATCCAGTACACAAACCACAAAATTTCAACTGCTGAAACCATCACATATCACAAAGCACATGCAGTTAGGTGCCTCTCCACACTTCACTTCTCCCCTTACCCTGCAAAAGAAAAAAGTGATGAAATAAGAATATTAAAAGTAGTGTGAGGGAGTTCCGGGAAGATGGCGGAGGAGAAGCTGTAATCTGAACAAGCTCTCGCATAGAAAGCAGTTTTAGAGTTCCAGTGAACAGTCCTAAGCCAGAGAATCACACCAAGTGTGCCATCACAGGACAGAGAGTTAGACAAGAGAGGGAAGCCAAGGCAAAAAGAAACACCTGAGTGCTCGCCAGCAGCCGCCGCCACGGCGGCGGCAGGGTCGCAAGCGGCGGAGACCACAGCCGGGGGCCATACCTGAGTGCTCACACATAGAGTCCAGGATGAAGGAGCCAGACGCAGCGGGCAAGCAGATTCTACTCAACAGCAGCAAGAACTAACAAAGGGCAGACATCTTCATCCTGCAGCTTGCAGACCAGAGACGACCCAGTATCCAAGACTCGGCGTGAGTAGAAGCACGACGTCCTCACTCCTTCTCAGGGAGCAGAGGAGGGAAGGCCACCCCTCCCCCCACAGCACCGGTGATCTCCATCTTGGATACCAACAAAGCTCGGAGGAGCTGCCAGCTCCAACCCAGGCCTTGGAATAAAATGAGTCATTTAGCAGGTCACAAGAACTTAACAGCAAAGTGACCTGCCAGACTCGGCTCCATCCAGGGAAAAGTAACCCAGGTCAGGCACCAGCCATTGGAATGGCTTCCCTCACTGGGTAACCAGAGCCAGAGGCTGCCCCTCCCTCTAGCAGCCTCAACAATCAATTGAAAAACAAAATCCCTGAGAACGGCTCCAGGCTGGGCTCTGGGAGATTTTTTTTGCACAAAACAGCCCCAGGAAAAAGCTACCGATTGTTGAAAGGCCTCAAATCTACCCAGAACCTAGCCTCACCACTGCATCCCCCTCTTTTATGATTCTCAAAGCAGATCACCCTCCTAGAAAACTACCTGGGAGGGGGATCTCAAAATCTTGGGTAAAGCAGGGCATTTTTCTGCCTCTTCCAACAAACCGACTTAAGAAACCAATCAAGCCACAGGAACTCAAGCTGACCAGAGACTCCAAAAAAAGGCTGGTTACAGACAAAAGGGAGATACAGATACAAGATTTTCCCACCCCTCCCCCCCAAAAAAATCAAAGGACTTTTTCTTTTCTTTTTTTTTCTTTTTTTTTCTTCTTCTTTTCTTTTTTTTGTTTGTTTTTTGTTTTTTGTTACCTTATATATATATAATTTTTTTTCTCTTTTAAAACTTTTATTAATCTTTAATTTCTGCCTCTTCTGAAAAAATAATTGATTTCCAGTAACTTTTTTTTTCTCCTCTTAAAATTTTTATTTTAGGAATATGTAAATGAGCATTTTCCTTTCTTTTCTTATCTTCTTTCTCTTTTTCTTTCTTTGATAATTATCTTTTTGTTTTTTGTCTAGCTCTACTGAACTTCTGATATTTTCTTCTCCCTTTCCCATCCTTAAAGTTTTTCACATCTCCTCTATGTCCCTCCCTTTCTCACAACATATTCACATTCCTCTCTAAATAGATGGTCTTTTAATCTCTACAATAACAATAATTTTTACGTTTCTATTTTTTTTCTGGTCTCTTTTCATTCCCCTATCCCTCTCTTCTTTTTCTCTCTCTCTCTACTTGCATCCTACCCAACCCATTTCCTGCACTGTGATTAGGACATAGTTAACTCTCCCTGTGCCTCCCCACACCAATCTATTCCCATTTTTCACCCACATCTCTCCCTAATCCTAATAATTTCTGGTTTTCCAAATTCTTTTCTGCGGTTCGAAGTCCTTTAAAATATAGTTGTTTGATGTTGAATAGATGTATCTGTTGAACTAGATTGTATCTGTAGAATATTGACTGTACAAATGCAAACTTTGGTTGATGGTTGCCTTAAGATAGTGTTCTAGCACAAAACTGGTGCTATCTTCATCTCAAATGGGCAGAGTAAGCCGGAAAAACACAAGAAAAATGGCAAATTCGGGTATCTCAATTCCCAATCTTGATAATCAGGGGTCATATCACATAATGAACAATCCAGAGGAGAGTTGACAAATAGCTCTACAAACACTGGTGGCAAACATGATAAATGAGAAGTTTGACAACTTACAATGGACTATCTATGAGCGTGATAGGGAGAGAGAGGAGGCATCCCAGAAGTTTATACAGGAATATCATAAGCGTGAGGAAGCTACTCAAAAACTGATACAGGATTTGCGTGAACAACTTGAGAATACTCAAAGAGAAAGGGAGGAATGGCGTGAGCAGGCTGAGAACATGCAAAGAGATCTGCAGGAATCCCACGAACGTGAGGAAGCTAAACAAAGAGTAATACAGGAATTGAGAGACCAGGTAGAGAACACACAAAGATCACTAAAGGCATGCATAAAATCCATTAACAAAGAGCTGAAGGAAGTCAGGGAGACCACAAAGGGAATGCTGAATGGAACCCAACAGAAGGAATGGGAGTCCAAAGAAACCATATCCAATCAACTAAGTGATTTGAAGACAAACACTGAACACCAAATTAAGGAAGTAAAGAGATTCATACAAGACCTAAAACAGAGCTTCAACAAAGAACTTGAAGCCATCAAAGCTGACCAATTAGAAGCTGACAAATTAGAAGAGATTAAAATCAAAGAAGAGAGTGTTGACAGCAGGTTAGACCATGCAGAAGATCGAATCTCAGGGATTGAAGACAGCCTAGATATTATAGAGAAAGAACATACAACCATCCAAGACAAGTCCAAGAAATATGATAGATCTATCCAACACCTGGAAGACACCATCAGAAGGACAAACTAAAGGATAATGGGTGTAGAGGAGCACCAAGAAACAGAAGTTAATGGTCTAGGAAATTTGTTTAACAGGATCCTAGCATATAACTTCCCTAACATGCAATAATATAGGCCTATTCAGATACAAGAAGCCTTTAGAACCCAAAATAGACCAGACCAGAATAGGACATCCCACCATCACATTATAATCCACACAGGATCAACTCAGAACAAGAAAAAGATCCTTAAAGCTGTCAGGGAGAAAAGGGTAATCACCTATAAAGGGAAAACAATTAGAATCACCTCAGATTTCTCAGCAGAGACAATCAAAGCAAGAAGAGCCTGGAATGATGTATGCCAGGCCCTAAAAACAAAGAAATATCAACCAAGAATACTGTACCCAGCTAAACTCTCCTTCATAACTGAAGGCCAAATAAAAAGCTTCCACAGCAAAGAAAAATTGAAACAATACATCTCCACCAAACCAGCCCTACAAAAGATTCTTAAAGATGTCCTACACATAGAAAACCAACAAGACCACAATAAATGCCAACAAACTGCACCCAAACTGAGAATCCAAGAACCATAGGAAGAACCCAGTTTTCGCAGCCCCCAAGAAGGTAGATAACATGGCAGGAACTCCGAAATACCTCTCAGTCCTATCTCTTAACGTTAACGGACTGAACCCTGCAATTAAGCGACATAGACTGTCCAGTTGGATTAAAAAACAAGACCCTTCTATCTGCTGCCTGCAGGAGTCACATCTTCACCGTAAAAACAAACACATTTTCAATGTTAAAGGCTGGAACAAAATCTACCAAGCTAACGGCCCTCATAAACAGGCGGGAGTTGCAATCCTAATATCAGATAAAATAGACTTCAAATTAAAAATCGTGAGAAGAGATACAGAAGGTCGCTACATACTAATTAAAGGATCTCTCCTTAAGGAGGATATTACAATTCTAAATATCTATTCGCCAAACAATGGAGCACCCAAATTTATCAAAGAAACACTACTTTCACTCAAATGCCATATAGATCCAAAGACATTAATTGTTGGGGATTTTAACACACCACTCTCCCCACTAGACAGATCAACTCGGCAAAAACTGAACAGAGAATCCCCAGATTTATACAGCTGCACAGATCAACTAGACTTAACAGACATTTACCGAACATTTCACCCAGCAGCATCAGAATACACGTTCTTCTCAGCAGCACATGGAATGTTTTCTAAAATAGACCACATTTTAGGCCACAAAGCAAACTTGTCTAAATTCAGAAACATTGAATTTATACCTTGCATTCTCTCTGACCACAAGGGAATAAAATTAGAACTCAACACCAAAAGCCACCAAAGAAAGTCCGGTATCACATGGAGGCTAAACAACACACTGCTGAATCAAGAGAGGGTCATGGAAGAGATTAGAAAGGAAATTCAAATGTTCATGCTATTCAACAAAAATGAACACACAAATTACCAGCTCCTCTGGGACACAGCAAAGGCAGTACTCAGAGGCAAGTTTATAGCTCTGAGCTCCTACATCAACAAATTGGAGAGATCTGAAACTAGCAATTTAATGACACATCTAAACCTCCTTGAAAAAGAGCAGCAAGATAAACCCCAATCCAGTAGACGGAAAGAAATAATCAAAATTAAATCAGAATTAAATGAACTAGAATCCAAAAAAACTATAGAAAGAATCAACAAAACAAAGAGTTGGTTCTTTGAAAAAATTAACAAAATTTACGGACCCTTAGCAAATCTAATCAGAAAAAGAAGAGAACACACCCAAATTAATAAACTCAGAGATGAGAATGGAAACATCACCACGGAAACAACCAAGATTCACAACATTATAAGGGAATACTTCTCAAAACTTTAAGCTAATAAGTTCGACAACTTGACAGAAATGGACCTCTTCCTAGCAAATATTGACATGCCAAAACTAATCCAAGATGAGTTAAACTATCTTACCAGGCCCATATGAAGCATTGAAATAGAAAAAGCAATAAGAGACCTCCCAGCTAAGAAAAGTCCAGGACCAGATGGTTTTACAGCGAAATTTTACAAGGCCTTCAAAACAGAGCTCACACCAATTTTCCTCCAACTCTTCAATGAAATTGAAAGAGAAAGCTCACTACCGAACACATTCTATGAAGCCATCATAACCCTCATCCCAAAACCAGGCAGGGACTCATCAAAGAAAGAGAACTATAGACCCATTTCTTTGATGAACATTGATGCAAAAATTCTCAACAAAATTGTGGCCAATCAACTTCAACAATTCATCCAAAAAATCATAAACCACGATCAAACAGGATTCATTTCAGGGATGCAAAGCTGGTTCAATATACGCAAATCAATTAATATTATTCATCACATCAACAGGAGCAGAAAAAGCATTCGACAAGATCCAACACCCCTTTATGATGAAGGTTTTGGAAAAATTAGGATTCCATGGAACATTCCTCAATACAATAAAGGCTGTATATGACAAACCTACAGCCAGCATTATACTCAATGGTGAAAAACTAAAGCCATTTCCTCTTAACTCAGGAACAAGACAAGGATGCCCGCTCTCTCCACTTCTCTTCAATCTAGTATTAGAATGCCTAGCTACAGCAGTAAGACAAGATGCACACATAAAGGGGATCCAAATAGGGAAAGAAGAAATAAAAATCTCCCTCTTTGCAGATGACATGATCTTGTATTTAAAGAATCCCATAGACTCCACTCCCAAATTACTCAAGCTGTTTCAAAACTTTGGCAAAGTAGCAGGTTATAAAATTAACTCCCAAAAATCAATGGCTTTTCTGTATGCCCACAATGAGAAAAGTGTGACTGAAATTAGGAAAGCAACTCCATTTGTAATAGCCCCACAAAAAAAAATACCTAGGAATTAACTTAACCAAAGAAGTGAAGGACCTCTATGATGAAAACTTTAAAATCTTGAAAAAGGAAATCACCACAGAACTTAAAAAATGGCAAACCTCCCATGCTCCTGGATTGGCAAGATTAACATTGTGAAAATGGCAATACTTCCCAAGGCTATCTACAAATTCAACGCAATACCTATCAAAATTCCACCCTCATTCTTCAAGGAAATAGAAGACGAAACTCAAAAATTCATATGGAACAATAAAAGACCCCGAATAGCAAAAACACTTCTCAACGGAAAGAACACTGCTGGAGGAATATCAATACCAAATTTCAAACTCTACTATAAAGCCATAGTAATCAAAACAGCTTGGTAATGGCATAAGAACAGACCTCAGGACCAATGGAATAGAATTGAAAACCCAGAAATGAACCTACAGACCTATAGCCATCTAATCTTCGATAAGGAAGCTAAAACAATAGAATGGAAGAAAGACAGCCTCTTCAGTAAATGGTGCTGGTAAAATTGGTTAACTACATGTAGAAAACTAAAGCTAGATCCTTATATATCACCCTGCACCAGAATCAACTCCAAATGGATCAAAGACCTTGACCTCAAAGCAGACACTCTGAAAACATTAAATGATGGAATAGGAGAAACCCTAGGTCTCCTTGGCTCAGGCCGAAATTTTCTGAATAGAGACCCGTAAACACAACAAATCAAAGAAAGGTTGGACAAATGGGATTGCATAAGGTTGCAGAGCTTCTGCAGGGCAAATGACATAGCTAGCAAGATCAATAGAAAGCCCACCGATTGGGAGAAGATCTTTACTAGCCATACAACGGACAAGGGTCTCATATCTAAAATATACTTGGAACTCAAAAAATTAAACCACCCAACAACAAATCCTCAAAGAAACAACTGCCCAATAAATAAGTGGGCGAAAGACTTAAAGAGCAGCTTCTCTGAAGAAGAAAGAAGGATGGCCAATAGACACATGAAGAAATGTTCAACATCCCTAGCCATAAAAGAAATGCAAATCAAAACACCATTGGGATATCACCTCACTCCATTTAGAACAGCAAAAATCAAGAACTCTAACAACAACAGATGCTGGAGGGGATGTGGATAGAAAGGAACCTTACTTCATTGTTGGTGGGAATGTAAACTTGTTCAACCACTTTGGAAAGCAGTATGGAGGTTCCTCAAAAGTCTTCACATAGATCTCCCCTATGATCCAGCAATCCCACTTTTGGGCATTTACCCAAATGTCTACAAACAAGACCACACTAAAGCTACCAGCACAACTGTGTTTATTGCAGCATTATTTACCATAGCTAAGATATGGAACCAACCCAGATGCCCCTCAGTAGATGAATGGATGAAGAAAATGTGGTATATATACACAATGGAATTCTATGCCTCCATCAGAAAGAATGACATTGCCCCATTTGTTAAGAAATGGAAAGGCTTGGAAAAAATTATATTAAGTGAAGTAAGCCAGGCCCAAAGAAACATAGGTCCCATGGTTTCCCTTATTTGCAATATCTAGTATAGGTATGAGTCAAGCGGAAAAGGTCAGATAATGTGATGTTAGGAAAACGAACCCTTAAATATGTATTTTAATGTTTTCGTTTCTTTCATGCATGTGTCTCTAACGCATTTATAAGATTATTTCTTTGTTGCTTTGTATGTCCCTCCCCCACAGTGTAACCCCCGCTTTCACTTTATTTGATGTCAGTATAACATGTGGAGGAGATGGGGACAAACAAGTCGTTTAAGGATTCAGGTGGACCTGTTGCAACAAGGAGAAGTACAAAATGTCATGTCAAAGCAAGTTTTACAATGTCGGTGTGGGGGGGAGGAGGGGGGTATGATTGGGTGCGGGGGAGGGTGGAGCCTGGGAAGGGAGGTGAAGGGTAAACAAAAGAGGAGGCTGCAATGCTTGGTAAGAAATGTATGCATTATCCTGCCAATGTAATTGTAACCCCTCTGTACAGTATGTTCTCAAATAAAATAAAATAAAATTAAAAAAAAAAGTAGTGTGATATCTAAAAAAGATGTTCATGCAGTTGAATATATAGGGGATTCAGTAGTTGAATATAAATTCAAATGAACTGTCCCTCTTTAATTTATACATTTCTTTCCTGTATTCATGAGTAAGAAATGCATATTTATTGTAAAAAATTATTTTAAGTAGACAATCTTGAGAACAATGAGAAAAAAATCATCTGTAAACAGCCTGAACTGTTATTGTCTTAATGAATTACCTCTAGCATTTTTCTGTTTATTTCACTAAAATATTTATGGAATTTTCTAGGGGCAGAGTCTATGCTAAATACTCTCTTTTATTTAGATACTGAGGATTAAACCTAAATGTATGTACTTTAGGCAAGAGTTCTATCACACTCCAGCCTTTCACTTTTATTTTGTTTTTGAGATACTATCTCACTCCCTTTGTCCAAACGGGACTGAAATCTATGATTTTATCTTCCTGCAAGTAACAGATGTGCACCACCAATCTAGGTGCTAAATATACACATTATTCATTTAACTCAATACTCCCTCAACAGTGTGTGCGTGTATACACATATCTACTCAATATTCTCTTTCTCTCCCTTCCCTCAACTCTTGTTCTTTTCTGTTTGGAAGAGATTAGGATCAGTCTCAATCACTTCATGACACTCTAACCCTGAAGCTGGAAAGGTCGGCACCAGGACAACATGACAAGAGAGAAGAACTCTGCCAACCAAGTCTAATGTGCCAATCTTGCCTCAGAAAATAGAATTGAGGACCTGAAAATGAGGCAGCAGATAGGAGTCTGTGATGGAGCTTAATTCTATTTTCAGCCACAGTTCATTCAATGAGTGGAGCAATCAAGCCTGGAGGAAAAATCAAGAGATGGAGAAACTATGTAAGCTTGTGTCTGGGGGTGGGAAGAGAGAGGGAGAGGAAGGGAAAGACAGAGGGGAAGGAGAGAGAGGAAAAATGAGACACACAGACAGACAGACAGACACACACACACACGCACGCACACACACAGACTCACACACACACACACACACACACACACACACACACAAAGAGAGATTGCATTCTTGGAGCATTTCCAATTGCAAGGAGATTTTACTGTTTTTCCCCAAATAGACTTCTATCTTCCCTTCAAATACATTTTGAACTTAAACTAATTGAGTATGTTCCTTTAAGATACCATGATAATGTGCATTGATAATGACTATCTTGTTCTGTACAAGGCATCATTCCAACTATTTAATGTTCATTTATTTCATTAAATACATTTTAATTGTTATATCAACCCTCTCTAAAATGTGTGTCACTGCCTTCATTTTACATAGGACGACAGAACCTCAAAAACTTAAGCACGAGTCACTGGTTAGGAACGGCATGCTCACATACTACACCTGCCCCCCCCCATATATACATTTATTTTTCTGTTCCCTTTGGCACCTCCTCACCTTCAATAGAACAGAAATGGACGTCTTTTTTAAAATATGTGTGCAAACCAGCATCAAGAATACAAGAACAATATAAGAAATGGGAAAATACAATTGAGTGAAAATCTGAAAACTCCTATGCCCCAGACCTGTATTTCTGTCCTGCACAGGGAGGGGCCTCTTTCTACTTCTACTCTCCCAGGCCTCCTCAGCAGGTCCCTGGGAACTAGTTGGAGAGGGACTAGTAAGTCTTTTCAAATGAAAGACATCAGTGAATTTACTATAAGAGTCAAAGGCAGAGGAATTAAAATCCACATAGACATTGACTGCTTTCCTTTACCCTGACTTTCAAAATTCTTTACTTCTTCACATACCTCAAAAAGACAACTGTTGCTTGACACCCGTGGCTCACCCCTGTAAGCTTAGCTACTAAGGAGGCTGAGATCTGAGGATCACGGTTCAAAGCCAGCATGGGAGGGAAAGTCCATGAGACTCTTTTCTCCAATAAACTAAAAGAAAACTGGAAGTGGCACTGTGGTTCAAGTGGTAGAGTGCCTTTATCAATTTTCCTAGGGAAAATTAATTTGTATTCCTCCAAACAGTCTGATGGTTGGCAAATGTTGTGAGCTCCCGAAGACACTCCTAGATGTCTGTCATCATTTCCAACTTCAAAACTTTTGCCTTCAATGAAGGTTTCTGAAGAACATCGATACAATCAAAGTTAATCAACACAGCTTTATTGTACTTGGTCTCATAAAAAATATAATAGCTCTACTTTCAATGAAGGAAATTAATGATCATGGCCTTGAGAAATGGCCCTTCATTTGAAATGTGTGTGTTCTATTACTGTCATAAATTTTCATGATGCTTTTTTTCTTGAAAACAGTCCCTGAATATTCCTTCAGCAAACATTTACTGTGCAGTGTTGCAGGATACACTGAGTGTTGGGAGCCCAGAATGCCCTAAAAGTTCCACCTGCCTTATGTATTATGTACATAATAAAGTTTGAAAGTCTGGATCATTTTAGCAACTGAAGGAAAAATCATTTCTGAAAATATAAAAGTCTCTTTAGTATGAAGAATAGGCCTGAGGAACTTGTCTTCCTGGTTTCCAGCCAGGATATCTATCTATTTAAAATCACTTAACATCAGAATATGTAAGCAAATGTTTAAGGGCATGAAATGATTACAACCAAGTATGTAGTATGCACATGTTACTTGGGTATGGTAGTTTCTATTTTATTCATAAAAATGGATTGAGAAAAAGATTATTCTCCACATGAATGACAATGTCCCCAAATTGTTTCTTTATTACCCATTCATTATAACTCTAGCTTTTGTTGGGAGATGAGATCCTTGTTCAAAAAACATAACTGAGGGCCATTGTTACATTCTTCTTTCTGTCATTGTCAAAGATGTTTCAGAGAAAAGAGACCTACAAAGATATGAGTCCTGGCACATATTGTAAATGCCAGCATTGAATGATATCCCCATGGTAAGAAAGAGAAACTTCACAAATTTTCACCCACCTGAACAACCCATCCTGTTGCTTTGCCTCTGAGCCAGGATGAGTTTTACCATTTGTCTTTCTGTGGCACAGCTACTGTGGAAGGAATGTGTCTTTTCCTTTATTTGGCAGATTTGGAGTCCTAACTCCTCTTGCAAACATTCTGAGAAGCTTTCGCCAGGTCACAAGAAGTACAGATGAAATTTTCATCCCATACTCTCCCCTCACAGTAATCCTGTCCTGAAAAACTGCTTACTAAATAAAATGGAACAATGATTGGACAGTGATATAAACCTGAGCGAGCATTATCATACTAGTCATAACACCAGAGAGGAACAAGCAGAAGAATCATTATCTGAGTGTCACAACTATCAATTGACCTACTACACCACATGCTTAAGTGAGGCAATTAATAGATGTTTTGCTAGCTGCCAGTGGCTCATACCAGCAATCAAGCTACTCAGGAGACTGAGGTCTGAAGATTGTAGTTCAAAGCCAACCCAGGCTAGAAAGTCCATGAGATTCTTATCTCCAATCGACTACCAAAAAGCTGGAAATGGTGCTGTGGCTCAAGTGGTAGAGTGCTAGCCTTGAGCAAAGCAGCTCAGGGACAGCACTCAGGCACTCAGGCCCCAGAACCAACACACACACACACACACACAAAGATAGATAGATGCTTCACGTTTTCCTGGCCACTTTCTTTTTTCTTATGCTTCTTTTGGTGAAGATTTTGTAAGTCAAATAATCTTGATGTCAATTAATATCTATGCTGTATTGGGCTTATTGTCCTCAGCTTCATCTTCCTTGCCTGTGGAATGAAGACATTTCTTTGCAAAATTTGTGCAGTGGGTGAATCCAGTCTTAGGTGTTCAATGTACATGTGTGAAAATATCACCAGGTAAATTGGGGGTGGGGTTGAGAGAAATGGAGAAGAACGATCTAAGTGGTGACATTGATCAAGATGTACTGTACTCACAAACTGACATGTTAAATTAGAACTCTTTTGTAAAAGTACTTAGGTATAATTTTTTAAGTAGAAAAAAATGAAACCAGTGCATCAGTGCAATCCATAACTCTGAGGTCTAGATTGTGCATAGCTGCCTCTTTTAAAGAATATAGGACAGAGAAGAGTGGAACAAATCATTTCCAGAATACAAGTGATCAACTCTACCACGAAGTTAACATCAATAGTGATGCTGACATACATCCTTGATTTCATGCACAGAGAACACATTTTCCCCTAACTCCCCCAGGATTTGGAACTCAGGGCCTAGATTCTGTCCCTGAACTTTCTCCTCCCTACCGCTCACCCCAAACACACAAAGCTAGTGCTTTTACACTTGAGCCATAGCTCCAATTCTGGCTCTTTTCGTTAAATGGAGATGAGTCTCATGGATTTTCCCAGCCCAGGCTGGCTTCCAATCATAATCCTCAGATCTCAGGCTTGGATTATAGGTGTGAGCGACCAGTGTCCAGCGTGAGAACACACTTTTTCTCTGTAATTCTCCTCCCCAAAACCTCATAGCCACAATCTTAAGAGAAAAGATTGAGAGCCCACAACTGAAGAATATTCTACAGAATGCCCTGTCCAATACTCCAAAAAAGGGGAGAAATACCATCTCTTTTCCTTTGGTGAAAACAATAGATGTTTGATTATTATATGACAATAATAATAGATATTATTATAATGCTCACAATATGTATTCCCATCCCCATTGCTACCAGGCTTGGTTATATAACGTACTGTGACAAATGACATATGAGAAGTGATGACATGTATCTTTTCTGAGTTTTAGTCATGTGGTTTTCACACTGTTCTCTTCCCTTGGGATCCTCCAGCAGGCAGTCTGAATCCCAGAATGGACAGCATGCTGAGTGGCAGTGGACATGGATTAGGCTTGTAGCATGAGATAGTAATCAAAGTTGTAAACTATTGCGTCATTGGAGTTGTTATCCCACCGTAAAATTAAGTTCACATTGAGGCCCAGCTCTAGGTAATCTAGGCCTTTTTTGTCTCCATTCCCTCCTGTTCCCTTCTCATTTTTCCTGAATATTCTCTCTTCTACCAGCTTCTCCTCAGGTGACACCAAATCCTGAGTCTCCTTATCCTAGAAACACTTTTCAGGCTTAAGCATTGTGGCTTCCTTTCTTACATTTTCTCTTAGCTGTTTCTTCACTTACTTCTTTCTGGAGTTTTCAGCCAGAAGCTCCCAAATGTGATGGAGCCTCAGATAAAATCCCTCTGCCACATCTCCCTTGCTTGCTTTCACTCATCTCATGTTGGCATACTACGAAACCAGAATAAGATGAAGCTCCAGAAAACCCTTTGGATAGAAAAATAAACCACCGCATGGGAAGTGAGGGTTGTTTTAGAAGAGATTGGGAGCTGAACACAGGCAGGAAGGCTCATGGCTGCAGCCTCAGCTGTCTTCTGAATCATTGCCCAGTTTCCATCTGTCAGTCTTTTCTCCAAAGTCAATGGGGCAAATTCTGCATTTCTTACGGACTCATCCACATTCACAGACCTAGTTAGGAATCCAAAATGACTTAAAATATAGACTCTCCACATCATAGAAATCTGTACCAGAGAAAATGGGCAGAAAGAACTTCAGTTAATCAGGTTCAATTCATTTTTACATGTTTATAATTTATTTTATTTTATTTTTTTGGGTCCGGTCGTGGGGCCTGAACTCTGGGCTGGGGCGTTGTCCCTCAGCTCTTCAGCTCAAGGCTAGCGCTCTACAACTTGAGCCACAGCACCACTTCTGGCTTTTTTTGTTTATGTGGTGCTGAGGAATCGAACCCAGGGCCTCATGCATGCAAGGCAAGCGTTCTACCACTGCCCCACATGCTTATAATTTAACTGAGAGAACAATATCAAATTCACTCAGCCTTCATAAAATCAAAATATCAAAGCAACTACTTTTTACAGGAAGTAAATATTCACATCATAAATCGAGTTTCTAAAGGGGTGGTGTTCTCAGAAAGTAAGGAATTAGGGCTTAGGAAACATTTCAAACACATTTCACATCAGCATCAAGATTAAATTCATTAGCACAGGCTGCAAAAGTTGCTTACTCTCAGCAGGTAAGAACCTATCATTTTTTTCTGGCCGTTAGTAAAAAAAGATGGAAGAGTTTGATTTCCTTTTTCAATTTCAATCTTCAAAGTCACATTGTCTTCTAAGGAAGTCATTTATCTCACTCACCTGAAAATACAGAATATGTCTTCACAGGAGGGTCCTCTGGGCTTCAGGAAGCAAAATAGGAGGAGTGAAACAGGCTGCAAGGTGCTTGCAGGAATAGAATATGTTTGACTTCTTCCACAGCCAAGCTAGCTTTGAGCGCTTGTCCTTTCCACAACTCAGGTGGGACGCTGGTTATGTAGGAGGGGAGAAATACCATAAAGTTTCAGAAAAAGTTAAAAGAAAGGTGCATGGCTTTTCTTCTCAGAACAGAACCTTTAAATAGGATATGTTTTTTCTCTTCACAAAACACTTAATTATACAGTAATCCCCTTCACTGTATTCCCCTTCTGTAGTTAGTTACCTGTGCTCAACTCTGGTTTGAAAAGATTAAATGGAAAAAATCTCATATTTTGGAAGATATCACATTCACATAATACCTTTTTTCTTTTTTTTTTGTTTTTTTGCATATAAGGTCTCACTGTATATCTCTCTCATTATCTTCCTGCCTCAGCTTCTGTTTCCTAGGATTATATGTGTGCATTTCCACACCCATTTCACATTACATTTTTACAGCATATTGTTACAATTCTTCTATTTTATTAGTTACTGTTATTATTGTCTTACTGTACATAATTTATAACTTAAGCTTTATTGTAGCTATAATTGTCTGGGTAAAAGCATAGTATATATGGTCATCTTGGTATTTATAGGGTTGCTTCCAGAACTGATGAGCATACTAAAATCAGCATAGGCTCCAGTCTCATATAGAAAATAGCATAATATTTCATACAAAGTAAGTTACACTTTAAATCACATCAAGGTTATTTCTATTACCACCATACATATAACAGTATATAAATAGTTGCTATATTGTCTGCTTAGGGAGCAACAAACTTTTCCTATCTTAATTTCTGGTTGGTTGAACCCCTAGATGTGGAAATTGTAGATACTGAGGGTTAACTGTATAAATTGCTTCATTGATTTCACGTGCTCACGTGGAATGCCTCTCCAGAGACTAATCAGGAACTACTATAAAGATCAAAAAGACAGAAACTTGACCTTCTTATTTTTCCATAATTACCCACTAAATAAAATATGAATAAGTTTGATTCTGTACCTCCTCCTCCTCCTCCTCCTCCTCCTCCTCCTCCTCCTCCCCCTCCTCCTCCCCCGCTCCTCCTCCTCCTCCTCCTCCTCCTCCTCCTCCTCCTCCTCCTCCTCCTCCTCCTCCTCCTCCTCCTCCTCCTCCTCCTCCTCCTCCTCCTTCTTCTTCTTCTTCTTTTTCTTCTTCTTCTTCTTCTTCTTCTTCTTCTTCTTCTTCTTCTTCTTCTTCTTCTTCTTCTTCTTCTTCTTCTTCTTCTTCTTCTTCTTCTTCTTCTTCTTCTTCTTCCTCTTCTTCTTCTTCTTCCTCTTCTTCTTCCTTGCACATGCTAGGCTTGGTATCTACCACAGTTCTAGAGCTTCTAAAAAGCTAGTTTGAGAATTTCACAATGTTTAATAATCAACACCAATTTCCGTTTTCTTTCCTAGGCTCCAAAACAGGGGAAAGTGGGGGAGGCATAAATGGGACAGTCATCTAGGGAAAACTTTGCTGACTATCATATTTTAATTTTTTGTTCAGTTGGAATTTAAAAAATATATAACCATATAATTTAAGTCCTATTTTTAAAAATTTCTTCATAGGAAAAAAGACCAACTAAACAATTTTTGTCCTTTTTATGTATAAAGCTCACAATGTTGTCTCTGTAATAATTTTTAAAACATTCTTTTGAATATGACTTCTACCATCTCCTTGGAGGCGAAGCTGAATTCTACATATTAAATATTCTAATCAATAACTAGGAAGTATAAATCAATAGAAACAATTAAAATATGTCAAACACAATAAAAAGAACAATTATCCATCAAACAGATGCTTATCATCTTGACAGTTTGGGAACAACAGTTTCAGAATATACAGAAATACTGAAAGAACATCTTTTAATTCATAAGAAAGGGGAAAATATTAAAATATTAAAAACAAACATGCAGCAATAGATAATGCCTGTAATCCTAGATGCTCTGTAAGCTAAGATCTGAGTATCATAGTTCAAATCCATCCCGGGAAAGAAAGTCCTGTGAGACTCATCTCCAATTAATTACCAAAATGCCAGAAGGGGAGATGTGGCTCAAGTGAAAAAGCACAAGTCTTGGGCAAAAAAGCTCAGGGGCAGTATTTAGACCTGATTTTAAGCCCAAAGACCAGCGTGCATTTGCCCATACACACACACACACACACACACACACACACACACACACACACACACACACACACATTATTGAAAGACAAATACCAATGCTTTTCCTAATGTATTGTTTCACATTGTAATAGGACTTAAGGCATTAGTGGGTCTAGATTCCTACTATAGTATATATGTTTGAATAGGTTATTCAGAGAAAACTTTATTTGGAAAACTCTAATACTCAAATTGTAGCTTATTTTTTAAAATATGGGCGATGGACCAAGTATATTAATGACCAGGTATAGTTATAAGGGATAAAACTCTGGCTTGATTTTAACATCATTATTTTATTTTTTTAACAATGGAAGAAAGATATTTGACTTGAAAGAGACACAGGATGAGATTCAGAAGAGATGGTGAGTCCATTCTTTGTAGAAATGGGCACATCAGACTTTTGAAGATATTATTCATTTTTTGGCATAAGACTTGATTATTCAAGTATGTGCAGTTACTAGATAAATAACTTAATATAGAAATAATAAATAAGTGTTATCAGTGCATACAAAACAATTGGTTCTGAACATCTATATTATGCAATGATTTGTACTGTTCATGTCACAGAACTGACTTAGAAGGCTGATTTAAATCAAATATATATATTTGGTCAGCGTTAAATCCTCTTTTCCAAATTCTGCCTCCTCGAAAAAAAAAGGATATTACCTATTTTATCAGTAATCAGGAATAGTAAGTTATTTTAAGTATTTATATATTTTATCCAAGTATGATCCTCCAATTTATCATTCCAGGTGCTAGAGTCTAACCATCATGGTGATGGATAGTCATATCCTAATGGAGAAATATGTAGCTTGCCCTGCTTGCATGCTCCCCAACCTTCCCTTCCATGGCTCTATATTTACATTTAGTAAAATTCACTCATCTAATAAAGTCAAGGACAATGGCAGCTCCTCCTTGAAGATTCTTCTGTCAAGAATAAGCAATCAATCATTAATTTGATAATATTGCATTATAATGCAGTCAAATATAGAAATTTTTGAGCTTTTTTTCCATGAAATTTACTTCATGTGATTGTTGATTTATAGTTGGTGGTATTGGACTTAAAACAACGTACGAGTTTCAAAGATTTAAATAAAAAGTTGCACATTGCCTTGTCTAGTGACAAATTAAAGAGAGAATTCTAGGTTCTTATATTCATCCCAGTGTGCTTTTGTTTCCTTGCTGGCTTTTTTCCTACAGTGATGACCAATTTCATTATTTGGCATAGCAAAGTTTTCTCATTTTTGTAGTCCTGATTTTATCATAGGTGTTATTTTCCTAAGCATTCTGCCCATGATAAATTAATCTATTATTATAATCACATCTTAGAACATTCATATTCAGTAATTATTCTTATATTCCTTAATAACATCTCATTATATTTTAAAAATTGTATTAATTTATATAGTCAGCAGTAGGGCTGAACTCAAGGTCTGACTGCTGTCTCTTAGCTTTGTTGCTCAAGGTTAGTACTAGATCACTTCTAGATGTTTGGTGGTTAATTGGACATGAAAGTCTCATGGACTTTCCTGCCCAGGCAGGCTCTGAACTGTGATCCTCCTGAGTAGCTAACATAACAGATGTGAGCCACCAGTCCACAGTATATATAGCACATTACTTTTAACAATAGAAGAAAGTAATTTTACTATAGAAATTTTGTCTTTAGGAGAATTCTTTCAATGTTTGATACAAACTTTTACATGTTTAAATATTATTTTGGTATCACTGTTGGTTTTTATAATTTTTCCACTTTGTATTTGCCTGTATTATTTGTACATAGACTTTTTCACTGTTATTCATACATACTATATAACGCTATCACAATTCATCCCCTTTATCACTTTATCTCTTTTCTACTTCCCTCTTCTTGAAACAATTTCAACAGGTTTTATTGTACTCTTCTTACACACACACAATATGAACAGAATATGTAGAAGATAATACTGCACCCTCCCCCTCCATGCCCTCTTGTTTTATCTTCTCCCCTTCCACTGGTACCTCCCCTCAAACAGGTTCTGTTCTGTTTTATATTTCTGTCTTTCATTTTTACAGCTAGATACTGCATACAAGCAAAAACATATAATATTTTACTTTCTCAGCATATTTACTTTTGCTTAATATAATGGTATCTAGTTCTATCCATTTTGCCATCAATGACATATTTTATTGCTATGTATAGTTGAAAACTCCATTGTGGATATATTTCAAATTTTCTCATGAATTTTATTTATATATGTATATATATATTGGGTCAGTCATGGGGCTTGAACTCTAGGTCTGGGAGCTGTCCATGAGCTCTTCAGCTCAAGGCGAACGTTCTACCACATAAGCCACAGTGCCAATTTTGTTTTTCTGGTGGGTAATTGGAGATAAGAATCTCAAGGACTTTCCTCATATTTTATCCTAGGATTACAGGTGTGAGCCATGGGCGGCTAGCTTAATTTTATATTTTATATATTTATCTATTTGTGTGCAATACTGGTGTTTGAACTTAAGGGCTTTCATTCTTGCTTGACCATTTTGCGTTGCTCACAACTGGTGCTCTACCACTTAAGACATGCATCCAGTACTAGGTTTCTGCTGGTTAGTTGTAGAAAAAGATCTCTCAGATTTGTATCCCTGGTCTGGTTCTGAACCACAATCCTCAGATCTCAGTCTCTTGAGTAGCTAGTATTAAGGGCATGAGCCTCAGGCAGCCAGAATAACTTTTATTTTTTATAAGTAGATTGCTTAAGATGTTGGCTTGGGTTTCCTGAGAGAAATTCATGTTTAATTTCTTGTTTCTTTTAAGGTTATCAAATGAATATCTTTAAATTTGCAAGATGTTATTATGTCAAATATGAAATAATATTTTTATGTTACTAGGTGGCACCAAGTTTCCTTTTAGATAGAAAATATTTGGCTGGCTTCCAACCAAAATCTTTACATCTCAGCTTCCTGAGTACCTAGGATTGTAGGCATTGGTCACCTCTCCTGGCTGAGACAAATATTTTTGGTAAGGAAAATCACTGTGATGTGGAACATGAGACATGATGAATATAGACTAAACGGGAATATTTTGAAAGCTTTAACAAAACTGAAGTTATCACAAATTTGCAGGCTTCAGTGAGGAGAAAAATGACAAAGAAGTTACAGAAGCAGAGAATTGGAGACTAAAGAAAAGTTAGTGAATAATTCCCTGTTAGCAGAACTACTGATGATTTCTTTTTAGAAAACTTCAGCTTGATATACTAGTACATGCCTATAATTCTAATTAATTATGAGATAGACACTGGATGTTTGCTGTTGGTATGGTAAAAATATAATACTGAAACTCAAATCTCTAAAGCAAACTGGTGCCATATGTTGATAAGAGAGGCAGAAGTTGGAGGACCACTGTTTGATGCAGTTAATATGAGACTATCTGAAAAGCAAACTAAAGCTAAACAAAGTGCTAGGGGTATGGATCAAGAGCAATTATCCAGCAAGTTTGAGGCCCTGAATTCCATACCTTCTACTGAGAACAAAAGACAAGGAAAAGGAAAAAGGTTCTTGTTACAATTTTCAAGATATTTTCTGTACAATTTTCTGCTATAATTTCCTTCTTCAATTGCCGTAAAATTTTGAGAAGTCACTTACACAAATGACTACCATTATTTGTGGAAATCAAGGGAAAGTCTTTGCAACCAGTTTTGTAAGACAGAACAACTCTGTAAAATTGAATTCAATGAGATGAAAATGAGAGGTAATGGTTTCATGAAAATGCACTTAATAGCTATGTGTCAGAAGTTGAGGAGCTCATTAAGAGGATTTACTTCCTAAAAGAACAGGAGGATTGAGTTGATTTTATATTAATTTTTAAAAATAGGTTAAATTTGGTTGGTATTTTAACACCTTTAAACAAGGTGTTAAGCCAGTAAAATTATTGTTGAGATTTTTTATAAAAGCTATAAGACAATTGTTACATAGATTTTTAGAGAAGCTATTCAACAATTGTTGGATAAATCCCAACAATGCAAATATGTGTTCTCTGTCATCTGGTGGTGTTACATACCTCATCATCTAAGGTTGGGAGAATATTATCTTCATTTTCAGAATACAGAAATGGAGGCAAGAAGAAAGGTGGTGTATTTCTGAAGGCTGATGTGTAAATTACATTTGAGAATGAGCAGAAACCAGAATCCATGAACAGAAACCAGAATACATGGCTCAAATTCAATTCATTATTTGCAAACCTCGTGACTATACTAATATCTGAAACTCTTCTGCTGGCTGGGTAACATGGAACTGTTTCTTAGAGTTGTCATGTGTTGTTTTTGGTAAAAAGCTAAAAATATTGGTGCTTTATAAAATTAAAGAATATGCCTTTTGTAAAGTGTTATGCACAGAATATGAAACAAGAATTCCATGAACTCTGAAGTTCTTCATGCAGTTTTTCTTAAAATTATTCTTTGAAGAATCAAGATAGTGAAATTATTCACATTCCTTTCATTCCAGAAAGCATTATCTGAACACATTTGAGAAGACTTTCTACAACAGTCTTATAATATATGGGCTTTTGGTGTACTTATTTGTCTTCTCTCTGTATCTTAATGGGGTTATTATTGTCTTATTCATGGGTTTAAGAGTCCTTTATATATTATGAATAAAGCAATTTGTCAAGATCTTTATATTTTGTTTCATTAGCAAAAATGCCTGCTATGTGATTGAACAGAAATTGATGACATCTTTGCCTGATTTCTGAGCAACTAGGAATTCTTTCATTCTAATTCAGTACTCTTTATCAGGTCAAGAAAGTTCCCATGTAATAATTTTGACAAATTTTTACCATTCTGATATTTTGAACAGGACAGAATTATTTTAGCGTCACAGCAGGGAATTCCCCTGTGACATGTCTCCTCTACAGGCATGGAATCCCCATTTGCAAACTGCTGATCATACTGGAAGCAAATTTTTGCTTGTTAGGAATATCGAATTTTTGGCCTATGTACTCAGGATTTTTTTCCCAGAAAACATAAATCCACACATAGATATTAGTCATAGCTACTTGAATTGGAATTAGTAATTATTCTTGATGTGCCACATCTCTATATAAAACTATGAAAAACACAGTTTGTAACAGAATAAACATGAGTATATCACATAGAATGTGGGTATGGTTAGTAAACTCTAGGGGATTTTCTAATAGCTTTCAGACTTTTCATAAACATAAATGAGATGGTTTATACCTATAATCCTAGCTTCTTTGAAAATGGACATGTGGGTAGTGGGAGTTCAGGGTTAAGCTGGAAAACATACGAGACCTCCATCTCAGTCAATAAAAGCGGGGTGTGCCAATGTGTGGGTGTTATCCTACCTGTGTTGGACATCCAACTAGGAAGTTTACTATCCAGGTAGCCTAGGAATAAACAAATGCAAGACTCTACCTCAAAAATAACCAAAGCAAAAATTGCTGGATGTGGTATGATTCAAGGGGTAAGGTGCCTGCCTGGCAAATGCAAGGCTCTGAATTCAAACCCAAGTACCTACCAAAAAATGAAATAAAATGAAATAATTCTCTAAATAACTACTCACTTAGTGTAATTATCTTATGTATTCTCCAAATAATCTTGTAGTGAAGGCATAGAATTGAATAAGCCAGATCAATATAATACTCCAAAATCATAGAGTGGCCCAGAGGTCAGCTTTATGATTATTCAATGTCTGGATCTTCCTGTTCTTAGATCCACAATCTTATGGGGGGGGAAACGAATGTATTTATTTACATTTATTTACACCCTTCATCCAGTTTCACATGTTGAAATACTATCTCAAATGTAATGTTACAGAAGTGGGCTTTTGTGTGTATGTGGATGTTAATTAAGTCATGGAGGCAAGCCTTCATGAATGGGATTTAAATAAACAAAACCAAAGAGATTTCACTCCTGATCTTTAATACAGTGCATCACTCAGAAAAAAAATACTGACTATGCTGGCATTGCAATCTTGGACCTCCAGGCTCCAGAATGTAAAAATAAATTTAGTGTTTATAACCAATTCAGTGTCTGTTAATGTGTCATCATAAGTCAAAAGGATGAACAGTAAGCCAGCTGAAAAGGACTGTTGTGGTTTCTCTACCAAATTTCCAGAGTCCCTGTGATACTGAAAAATGTTAAGACTCCTTAGGGAAAATGTTTTAAAACTGCCTTCTTGTCCAACTCTGACTTCACAAAGTTTGGAATATAAGGAATGACATCAAGTGCCCAAGATACCTAAGACAGGACACTTGATCCTCGTCTGCTTTGCTCTTCAGCACCTGGTACAAATTTACACTATATAAACAAGTCAACTAAAGGCAGTTATAATACATTTTAAAATGCATAGCCAGAAAACACTTTATAAACACTCTCTCATTATAGTCTCATTGGCTCCCATGTCCAAAATAGGAAACCAAGGCTTAAAGAGAGGTAGGTAATTTACCCAAATTTGCAAAATTGATATATTTGTACAGTTAAATGCAGACAAAATTGTATCCATACTTAGGCTGATATACCATATGCATTTGTTTTTCTGCAGAAATAAAAGGCTCACGAACTTTTTTTCCATGTTCTAAACTCATATGCACTACCGTGATATCTCTATCCTGGCTGCCCCCAAGTCATATCAGCTGAAGTTGATACATCTCTACCCACTCAAACACAAATAGATAAGAATTGGGCAACTGTACTTTTAAATCCCCATGCAGTAATAATGTGTATTTAACAGTATGAAATCCTGGGCTAGAAAATAAAACTTCTATGATGGTGCTAGGCCCACCTCACATATCTTTCTTTGTCTCTTCCTTCCTTCCTTTTTAGGGCTTGGGATTGAACGCACGGCCTTGTGTATATTAAGCAATTGCAACAAAACTAAGTTACATGGCAATTTCAATCGCTCCAATTTGATTCACTGCTACCCTGTTCCTGATACTTTGTATTACTTGGTCATAGTATTTGGAGACTACTAAACTTCATAAGCGTTTCATCTTTTTTACTCCCTTCCCATGTATCAAGACACTGTGCAAGAAAGAATTTCCTGACCTCCCCAGACAGAGTTCATGGATCATCATCAGGTTCTATTTTACCATGCATAGCACTCTATTATTACATTTATAATAACAACTCACTTAAATAATTGTTCTCTTCTTCAGACCATTGGTAGACGATTGTTCAATCCTATATTTTATATAACCAGGAATAGAAATTTTCTTGTCATGTTTTCCTCTTTTTGACTTGGTAAAATTTTCCTGATTTTGTAGAACTGTTTATTCTCCATGAATATTGTTTCAGGACATTTCTGCATAATGTCTATAATAAAATTAAGAAATTTCCAGCCAAAGAAGACAACACAGCATTCTAGATGTTAATGACTGTACTCTGGGTTCCTGTGCACTGGGCACTGCATTTGGCATCTCAGTTTTATAACAATGGACAATCTATATTGAAAGTTGCTTTTTTTTGGTTTCCTATTTTGTGCCATATGAAGTATTTAAGGTGTATAGCCAGTTAATTGTGGAAGTATGAGCTGGTAATCTTTTCAAAAATTTTTTGTAAAGATAATGTATAGAGTTGTTACAATTACATGAGTAAGGTAATGAGTACATTTCCTATTGAGTATTGTTACCCCCTCCTTTGTTTCCCCCCTAAATTCCCTTCCTTCCCTATTTCCCAACTCCTCTTTCCCCCTACTTTCGAAGATGTGAAGTTCGTTTTCAACATAGTGTCTTGTACATGCCATTGTTACAATGGATCAAACTGAATCCTTGTCTCAGCATTTTGTTATTTCCCTGCCCCTCCCCAAATTAGAAAAATGTATATACAAGATGGAACCGGGGTCATATGAGCTGGTAAACTTTAGCCTTCAAATCTTAAAACAAAAACAAGCAATGCATGAAAAAAAATGTTCATAATGGAAATCTCAGCCTCCTGATTCTTCCATTAAAGTATAATCTTGTTAGAATCAAGTTCCAGGCTAAAATGTAAATACCCAGGGAAATGATGACATTAAGTTGCTAATATTTAATTATGCCTTCCTATTAATGAAATAATTTGGAAAATGTTTTTTAAAAAACTGGATAATAGCAAGAAGGATTTTAGAAAAAGGCATTACAGTGGGTAAGGTGTGTAAAATTGTACAAAACTGGAACTACATGCTGGGAAAAGAACAACTTCACAGAGAGGGGTAACTTATTTTTTTTTAGATGAGGCAAGTTAAGATGGATTATTATGTTAGAAGAAAGTTTCTATTTGGTTTTTTCTAACAACTAGCAGAGACTTATCTGTTTATAAAAAATAAATACTAGAATGAAAAATTCAAAAGACCTTTAATGATGCATTTAATATTTTGGAGACAACAAAGATTTTCAGGGTAGAGACAGTTCAATAAACTATAGTATTTATAAGCACTGGACTCCCATGTAATCATTATAAGTGATGTTCTTAGAAGAGTGCAATTTCTTAGGATGTTATTAGATAGGAAATATATGCATGATATAATGCGATGTAGACTCACACCTGTAATCCTACCTACTCATAGGGGTGAGATTTGAGGATCATGGTTCACAGCCAGCCCCCATAGGAAAATCCATTTAACCATCAAAATGCCAATAGTGGAGCTGTGGCTAACCTTGGGGGAAAAAAGTAAAGCCGAGAATAATACGCAGGCACTGAATTCAAGTTCCAGTTTTGGCAACAAACAAATGAATAATCAAACAAATATATCACCCCAAAGTTATATGAAAATATGTATATGCATATATGCATGGCAGAAGGTCTAACCGTAGTGTTCCAATATTCACCTTGTAGAAGTCCAAAATGGGAACAACATAAACATTTACTTAAAGAAAATCAAAAGTGACAATATGTTGGAAATGATCTTTACAACTTGGGGGGCATTGAGAAAGGGAGGAAAAAGGGAAGAAAAATAAAGGAGGGGGTAAAAAGTTAGACAAGAAATGTAATCATTACCTTACTTATGTAACTGTGACCCCTCTCTACATCACCTTGACAATAAAATTAAAATGAAAAAAACTAAAAAAAAGACAACCAAAAGCATTTACTTATGTTATTCTATTTAAAAGTATATTTTAAAAGAATTATTGGCATGTTTTAAAGTTCTAATGCATTGCCCTACTCTACTGGATTATACTGGAATATGGAGAGAATTATTTACACATGAGTCCATAAGTAAGGACCCCAATGTGATTGTTTCTAACGTATTTATAAGATGATTTATTTGTTGCTTTGTATGTCCCTTCCCCATGGTATAACCCCTGCTTTCACTGTATTTGATGTTGTTATAATTTATGGGGGGGGGAGGGAAAAAACAAATCGTTTAAATAAGGATACAGGTGGACCCATTGCAACAATGAGATGTACAAGCTGTTATGTCGAAAAATGAACTTTACAACCTCGGCAAGGGGTGGGGGAGGGGGCCCGGAATGGGAAGGGATGGGAAGGGGAAACAAAGGAGGAGGCAACCTTGCTTGATAAGAAATATACTCATTATCTTGCCCATGTAATTGTAACCCCTCTGTACGGTATTTTCACAATACATTTTTTAATTAAAAAAAAGAATTCCACAAAGAAATGCCAAAGTGGACCAAAGGGTCCTACCCATAATACCTTGCTTCTACAGCAAATCACACAATCCCCCAATCCACATAATTTGATCATTTAAAGGCGATTGATGAATCAACTTCTCCATTTGTAGAAATACATACCTGTGACAAGGATGGAAAAGGCACCGAAAGCCAAAATGAATGTTACACAATTTTGTGGAAGATTCCATAGATAAAGGAATGTGTCCCACACATTTCCAACTCTCAGTCTGGGAAAGTCAGTCATCCTTACCATACTAATAAAAACACAAAAATGCTAACTGTGGGATTCAAAAAGATTGCATGAGAATATGTGTTCATTGTGACAGCACAGTAACTTCAGTGCAAATTACTGTGTCTCTCTTTCCTTGCCTTATTCCCAACTCAATTCTGAAGGGGAGATTCTGGGGAGCCAGTTCTCTTTGCTCCAATAATTAATGAAAGGAAACAGGTTATTGGAGATAAAATTTCTACACATAGTTCTTGGAATCTCATTCTTTATTAAGCTTACTGAGTACTAATGGGATTATAAAACACAAGAACGTCTTAATTTTTCCACTAATTTTTTAAATGCCTCTTGTAAGAAGAATCAAAATTAACGAAAGAAACACCTCAGAAACCTTATAAAGATATTTGTGGTGTATGGATGCCAGGAAAATTAGAAATGTCACATGTAAATACCAAATGATATTTACAAAGCACAAACCCTAATTCTTCTGTGAGCTAATGTGATAATTACACATTTAAACATTCCAACAAAATCACCATTGAGAATACCACAGCCAATTTCAATCACAAAAGAAAAGCTGCAAAGAATTGCTAAAATTTTCACCTATTCATTCCTAAAGTTGAGACAGTTGACTCTGCTGCTGTTGACTGTTTGATCCTTTTCCTCCTCACAAATAAATGTGCCTATGTAGAACAATTTATATCTATACATTAAGTTAATGGGTGTCTAGCCTTTCTAGTCTGATCTTCAGTCTGAGTAGAAACGATGGAGCATAAGTAGTTTATGAACATGGACCATCCAAAAACAAGCAGAAACACGCTCTAAACCAATTCTAACAGAAACATCTGTGATAATGGAAATATTCTATATATACATTCTCTAACAGAGTAGCCACTGACTATATATGGCTACTCCATCTCAAATATGAATAGTGTCTGAGAAATTAATTCTTCCAATTTCAGTTAAATGAAATTTTTTTTAATTTTAATTTTTTTATTGTGAAAATACTGCACAGAGGGGTTACAATTACTTGGGCAAGATAGTGAGTACATTTCTTATCAAGCATTGTACCCTCCTCCTTTGTTTACCCTTCCCATACCTTCCCATCTTTCCTCCCCCCACCCCATCCCACCCACACAGGTTGTAAAGTTCGTTTTCGACATGACAACTTGTACTTCTCATTGTTGCAACAGGTCCACCTGTATCCTTATTTAAACGACTTATTTTTCCCCTTCCCCTCCACAAATTATACCGACATCAAATACAGTGAAAGCAGGGTTTATCCTGTAGGGGAGGGACATACAAAGCAACAAAGAAACAAATGCGTTAGAAACAAATGTATGAAAGACAAAAACATTTAAAATACATATTTTAGGGTTAATTTTCCTAACATCACATTATCTGAACTTTTCTGCTTGACTCATACATATACTAAATAATGCAAATAAGGGAAATCATGGGACCTATGTTTGTTTGGGCTTGGCTTACTTCACTTAACATAATTTTTTCCAAGTTTTTACATTTCCTAACAAATGGCGTAATGTCATTCTTTCTGATGGAGACATAGAATTCCATTGTGTATATATATACCACATTTACTTGATCCATTCATCTACTGAGGGGCATCGGGGTTGGTTCCAGATCTTAGCTATGGTAAATAATGCTGCAATAAACATAGTTGTGCTGGTAGCTTTAGTGTGGTCTTGTTTGTAAACATTTGGGTAAATGCCCAAAAGGGGGACTGCTCGGTCACAGTGGAGATCTATGTGAATTCTTTTGAGGAACCTCCATACTACTTTCCAAAGTGGTTGAACAAGTTTACACTCCCACCAACAATGAAATAAGGTTCCCTTGTGTCCACATCCCCTCCAGCAACTGTTCTTATTAGACTTCTTGATTTATGCCATTGTAACTGGGGTGAGGTTGTATCTCAATGTTGTTTTGATTTGCATTTCTTTTATGGCTAGGGAGGTTCAACATTTCTTCATGTGTCTATTGGTCATCCTTCTTTCTTCTTCAGAGAAGTTTCTCTTTAAGTAATTAGCCCCCTTATTTACTGGGCAGTTGTTTCTTTGAGGATTTGTTGTTGGGGAATTTAAGTTTTTGAGTTCCAAGTGTATTTTAGATATGAGACCCTTGTCTGTTGTATGGCTAGTGAAGATCTTCTCCCAATCCGTGGGCTTTCTATTGATCTTGCTAGCTATGTCCTTTGCCATGCAGAAGCTCTGCAATTTCATGAAATCCCAATATCCCAATTGTCCAAACTTTCTTTGATTTGTTGTTTTTCCAGGGCAATTTTAAGAAAATTTTGGCCTGCGCGAAGGAGACCTATGGTTTCTCCTATTCCATCTGGAATTGTTTTCGTTGTGTCTGCTTTGACTCCGAGGTCTTTGATCCATTTGGGGTTGATTGTGGTGCAGGGTGATATACAAGGGTCTAGCTTTAGTTTTCTACAAATAGTTAACCAATTTTGCCAGCACCATTTACTGAAGAGGATGTCTTTCTTCCATTCTATTTGTTTAGCTCTCTTATCAAAGATTAGATGGTTATAGGTCTGTAGGTTCACTACTGGGTTTTCAATTCTATTCCATTGGTCCTGAGGTCTGTTCTTATGCCAATACCAAGCTGTTTTGATTACTATGGCTTTATAGTAGAGTTTGAAATTTGGTATTGATGTTCCTCCAGCAGTGTTCTTTCCGTTGAGGAGCGTTTTTCCTATTCAGAGTCTTTTATTGTTCCATATGAAATTTTGGATTGCCTCTTCTATTTCCTTGAAGAATGAGGTTGGAATTTTGATAGGTATTGCGTTGAATTTGTAGAGAGCCTTGGGAAGTATTACCATTTTTATGATATTAATCTTTCCAATCCAGGAGCATAGGAGTTTTTCCCATTTTCTAAGTTCTGTTTTGATTTCCTTTTTCATATTTTTTAAGTTTGCATCATAGAGGTCCTTCACTTCTTTGGTTAAGTTAATTCCTAGGTATTTTATTTTTTGTGGGGTTATTACAAATGGAGTTGCTTTCCTAAATTCAGCCCCATTTTGCTCATTGTTCTCATATAGAAAAGCCATTGATTTGGGGGGTTAATTTTATACCCAGCTACTTTGCCAAAATTTTGAATCAGCTTGAGTAATTTGGGAATGGGGTCTATGGGTTTCTTTAAATACAGGATCATATCATCTCCGAAGAGAGAGTTTTTTTCTTCTTTCTCTCTTTGGAACCCCTTTATGTCTGCATCTTGTCTTATTGCTGTAGCTATGCATTCTAACACTAGGTGGAAGAGAAGTGGAGAGAGTGGGCATCCTTGTCTTGTTCCTGAGTTATGAGGAAATGGCTTTAGTTTTTCACCAGTAAGTATAATGCTGGCTGTAAGTTTGTAATATACATCCTTTATTGTATTGAGGAATGTTCTATGGATTCCTAATTTTTCCAGAAACTTCATTATAAAGGGGTGTTGGATCTAGTCGAATGGTTTTTCTGCATCTATTGAGAAAACCATGTGGTTCTTATATTTGTTCCTGTTGATGTGATGAATAATAAAAATTGATTTGCACATATTGAACAAGCTTTGCATCCCTGACAAGAACCCTGTTGATCATGGTGTATGATTTTTTGAATGAATTGTTGAAGTCGATTGGCCAAAATTTTGTTGAGAATTTTTGCATCAATGTTCATCAAAGAAATGGGTCTTTAGTTCTCTTTCTTTGATGAGTCCCTGCCTGGTTTTGGGATGAGGGTTATGATGAATTCATAGACTGTGTTTGGTAGTGAACTTTCTCTTTCAATTTCATTGAAGAGTTGGAGAAGTATTCGTGTGAGCTCTGCAATAAAGGCCTTGCAGAATTCCGCTGTAAAACCGTCTGGTCCTTGACTTTTCTTAGCTGGGAGGTCTCTTATTGCTGTTTCTATTTCAATGCTTGATATGGGCCCGTTAAGATGGTTTAACTCATCTTGGTTTAGTTTTGGCATGTCAATATTTGCTAGGAAAAGGGCCATTTCTGCCAAGTTCTCAAAATAATTAACATAAAGTTTGAGAAGTATTCCCTTAAAATTTTCTGAATATTGATGGTTTCCGTGGTGATGTTTCCATTCTCATCTCTGAGTTTTTTTTTATTTAGGTGTGTTCTCTTCTTTTTTTGATAAGATTTGCTAAGGGTCTGTCAATTTTGTTAATTTTTTTGAAGAACCAACTCTTTGTTTTGTTGATTTTTTTCTATAGTTTGTTTTGGATTCTAATTCATTTAATTCTGATTTAATGTTAATTTTTTCTTTCCGTCTACTGGAATGGGGTTTATCTTGCTGCTCTTTTTCAAGGAAGTTCAGATGTCTCATTAAATTGTTGGTTTCAGATCTCTCCGATTTGTTGAGGTAGGAACTCAGAGCTATAAACTTGCCTCTGAGTACTGCCTTTCCTATGTCCCAGAGGATCTAGTAATTTGTGTGCTCAGTTTTTTGAATAGCATGAACACTTGAATTTCTTTTCTAATCTCTTCCATGACCCACTCGTGATTCAGCAGTGTGTTATTCAGCCTCCATGTGTTACCGGACTTTCTTTGGTGGCTTTTGGTGTTGAGTTCTAATTTTATTCCCTTGTGGTCTGACAGAATGCAAGGTATAATTTCAATGTGTCTCAATTTGGACAATTTTTCTTTGTGGCCTAAAATGTGGTCTATTTTAGAAAATGTTCCACGTGTATTCTGATGCTCTTGGGTAAAATATTTGGTAGATGTCTGTTAAATCTAGTTGATCTATGCAGGTGTTTAGATCTGCGGTTTCTCTGTTGAGTTTTTGCGGAGGTGAGCTATCTAGTGGGGAGAATGGTATGTTAAAATCCCCAACAATTAATGTCTTTGGATCTATGTGGGATTTGAGGGAAAGTAGTGTTTCTTGGATAAATTTGTGAGCTCCGTTGTTTGGCGAATAGATATTTAGAAATGTAATATCCTCCTAAAGGAGAGAAACTTTAATTAGTATGTAGGGACCTTCTTTATCTCTTCTCACAAAATTTAATTTGAAGTCTATTTTTTCTGATATTAGGATTGCAACTCCCGCCTGTTTATGGGGGCCATTTGCTTGGTAGATTTTGTTCCAACCTTTAACCTTGAAAATGTGTTTGTTTTTACGGTGAAGATGTGACTCCTGCAGGCAGCAGATAGAAGGGTCTTATTTTTTAATCCAACTAGACAGTCTATGTCCCTTAATTGGAGAGTTAAGTCCGTTAATGTTAAGAGATAGGACTGAGAGGTAATTGGGAGTTCCACCTTCTTGGTGGCTGCGAAAACTGGGTTCTTCCTATGGTTCTTGGATTCTCAGTTTGGGTGCAGTTTCTTGGCCTCTATTGTGGTCTTGTTGGTTTTCTATGTGTAAGACATCTTTAAGAATCTTTTGCAGGGTTTCTCCTATTCCATCCTGTAATGTTTTCAGAGTGTCTGCTTTGAGTTCAAGGTCTTTGATCCATTTGGAGTTGATTCTGGTGCAGGGTGATATATAAGGATCTTGCTTTAGTTTTCTACATGTAGTTAACCAATTTTGCCAGCACCATTTACTGAAGAGGCTGTCATTCTTCCATTCTTTTGTTTTAGCTTCCTTATCAAAGATTAGATGGCTATAGGTCTGTAGGTTCATTTCTGGGTTTTCAATTCTATTCCATTGGTCCTGAGGTCTGTTCTTATGCCAATACCAAGCTGTTTTGATTACTATGGCTTTATAGTAGAGTTTGAAATTTGGTATTGATATTCCTCCAGCAGTGTTCTTTCCGTTGAGGAGCGTTTTTGCTATTCGGGGTCTTTTATTGTTCCATATGAATTTTTGGATTGCCTCTTGTATTTCCTTGAAGAATGAGGGTGGAATTTTGATAGGTATCGCGTTGAATTTGTAGATAGCCTTGGGAAGTATTGCCATTTTCACAATGTTAATCTTGCCAATCCAGGAGCATGGGAGGTTTTGCCATTTTTTTTTAAGTTCTGTGTTGATTTCCTTTTTCAAGATTTTAATGTTTTCATCATAGAGGTCCTTCACTTCTTTGGTTAAGTTAATTCCTAGGTATTTTATTTTTTGTGGGGCTATTACAAATGGAGTTGCTTTCCTAATTGCAGCCACACTTTTCTCATTGTGGGCATACAGAAAAGCCATTGATTTTGGGGGGTTAATTTTATAACCTGCTACTTTGCCAAAGTTTTGAATCAGCTTGAGTAATTTGGGAGTGGAGTCTATGGGATTCTTTAAATACAAGATCATGTCATCTGCAAAGAGGGAAAGTTTTATTTCTTCTTTCCCTATTTGGATCCCCTTTATGTCTGCATCTTGTCTTATTGCTGTAGCTAGGCATTCTAATACTAGATTGAAGAGAAGTGGAGAGAGTGGGCATCCTTGTCTTGTTCCTGAATTAAGAGGAAATGGCTTTAGTTTTTCACCATTGAGTATAATGCTAGCTGTAGGTTTGTCATATACAGCCTTTATTGTATTGAGGAATGTTCCATGGATTCCTAAATTTCCAGAACCTTCATCATAAAGGGGTGTTGGATCTTGTCAAATGCTTTTTCTGCATCTATTGAGATAACCATGTGGTTCTTATTCTTGCTCCTGTTGATGTGGTGAATAATATTAATTGATTTGCGTATATTGAACCAGCTTTGCATCCCTGAAATGAATCCTGTTTAATCATGGTGTATGATTTTTTTGATGAATTGTTGAAGTCATTGGCCAAAATTTTGTTGAGAATTTTTGCATCAATGTTCATCAAAGAAATGGGTCTTTAGTTCTCTTTCTTTGATGAGTCCCTGCCTGGTTTTGGGATGAGGGTTATGATGGCTTCATAGAATGTGTTCCGTAGTGAGCTTTCTCTTTCTATTTCATTGAAGTGTTGGAGGAGTATTGGTGTGAGCTTTGCTTTGAAGGCCTTGTAAAATTTCGCTGTAAAACCATCTGGTCCTGGACTTTTCTTAGCTGGGAGGTCTCTTATTGCTTTTTCTATTTCAATGCTTGATATGGGCTTGTTAATCTGGTTTAACTCATCTTGGTTTAGTTTTGGCATGTCAATATTTGCTAGGAAAAGGTTTTTTTTCTGTCAAGTTCTCAAACTTATTAGCATAAAGTTTTGAGAAGTATTCCCTTATAATGTTCTGAATCTTGGTTGTTTCCGTGGTGATGTTTCCATTCTCATCTCTGAGTTTATTAATTTGGGTGTGTTCTCTCCTTTTTCTGATAAGGTTTGCTAAGGGTCTGTCAATTTTGTTAAGTTTTTCGAAGAACCAACTCTTTGTTTTGTTGATTTTTCTATAGTTTTTTTTTATTCTAATTCATTTAATTCTGATTTAATTTTGATTATTTCTTTCAGTCTACTGGATTGGGGTTTATCTTGCTGCTGTTTTTCAAGGAGGTTTAGATGTGTCATTAAATTGTTAGTTTCTGATCTCTCCAATTTGTTGATGTAGGAGCTCAGAGCTATAAACTTGCCTCTGAGTACTGCCTTTGCTGTGTCCCAGAAGAGCTGGTAATTTGTGTGTTCATTTTTGTTGAATAGCATGAACATTTGAATTTCCTTTCTAATCTCTTCCATGACCCACTCATGATTCAGCAGTGTGTTGTTCAGCCTCCATGTGATACCCGACTTTCTTTGGTGGCTTTTGGTGTTGAGTTCTAATTTTATTCCCTTGTGGTCAGAGAGAATGCAAGGTATAAATTCAATGTTTCTGAATTTAGACAAGTTTGCTTTGTGGCCTAAAATGTGGTCTATTTTAGAAAACGTTCCATGTGCTGCTGAGAAGAACGTGTATTCTGATGCTGCTGGGTGAAATGTTCGGTAAATGTCTGTTAAGTCTAGTTGATCTATGCAGCTGTTTAGATCTGCGGTTTTTCTGTTGAGTTTTTGCCAAGTTGATCTATCTAGTGGGGAGAGTGGTGTGTTAAAATCCCCAACAATTAATGTCTTTGGATCTATATGGAATTTGAGGGAAAGTAGTGTTTCTTGGATAAATTTGGGTGCTCCTTTTTTTGGCGGATAGATATTTAGAATTGTAATATCATCCTGAAGGAGAGATCCTTTAATTAGTATGTAGTGACCTTCTTTATCTCTTCTCACGAATTTTAATTTGAAGTCTATTTTATCTGATATTAGGATTGCAACTCCCGCCTGTTTATGAGGGCCGTTAGCTTGGTAGATTTTGTTCCAGCCTTTAACCTTGAAAATGTGTTTGTTTTTACGGGCAAGATGTGACTCCTGCAGCCAGCAGATAGAAGGGTCTTGTTTTTTAATCCAACTAGACAGTCTATGTCGCTTAATTGGAGAGTTCAGTCCGTTAACGTTAAGAGATAGTACTGAGAAGTATTTGGGATTTCCTGCCATGTTATCCACCTTCTTGGGGGCTGTGAAAACTGGGTTCTTCCTAAGGTTCTTGGATTCTCAGTTTGGGTGCAGTTTCTTGGCCTTTGTTGCGTTCTTGTTGGTTTTCTATGTGTAGGACATCTTTAAGAATCTTTTGCAGGGCTGGTTTGGTGGAGATGTATTACAGCATGTATTACAGGATGGAATAGGAGAAACCCTAGTTCTCCTTGGCTCAGGTCAAAATTTTCTGAATAGAGACGTGGAAGCACAACAAATCAAAGAAAGGTTGGACAAATGGGATTGCATAAGATTGCAGAGCATCTGCAGGGCAAATGACATAGCTGGCAAGATCAATAGAAAGCCCACCGATTGGGAGAAGATCTTTACTAGCCATACAGTGGGCAAGGGTCTCATATCTAAAATATACTTGGAACTCAAAAAATTAAACCACCCAACAACAAATCCTCAAAGAAACAACTGCCCAATAAATAAGTGGGCGAAAGACTTAAAGAGAAGCTTCTCTGAAAAAGAAAGAAGGATGGCCAATTGACACATGAAGAAATGTTCAACATCCCTAGCCATAAAAGAAATGCAAATCAAAACAACATTGAGATATCACCTCACTCCAGTTAGAACAGCAAAAATCAAGAACTCTAACAACAACAGATGCTGGAGGGGATGTGGACAGAAAGGAAACTTACTTCATTGTTGGTGGGAATGTAAACTTGTTCAACCACTTTGGAAAGCAGTATGGAGGTTCCTCAAAAGACTTCACATAGATCCCACCTATGATCCAGCAATGCCACTTTTGGGCATTTACCCAAATGTTTACAAACAAGACCACACTAAAGCTACCAGCACAACTATGTTTATTGCAGCATTATTTACCATAGCTAAGATATGGAACCAACCCAGATGCCTGTCAGTAGATGAATGGATCAAAAAAATGTGGTATATATACACAATGGAATTCTATGCCTCCATCAGAAAAAATGACATTTCCCCATTTGTTAGGAAATGGAAAGTTTTGGAAAAAAATATATTAAGTGAAGTAAGCCAGGCCCAAAGATGCATAGGTCCCATGGTTTCCCTTATTTGCAATATCTAGTATAGGTATGAGTCAAGTCAAAAAGGCCAGATAATGTGATGTTAGGAAAATGAACCCTTAAATATGTATTTTAATGTTTTCGTTTCTTTCATGCATGTGTTTCTAACGCATTTATAAGATTATTTCTTTGGTGCTTTGTATGTCCCTCCCCCACAGTGTAACCCCCGCTTTCACTATATTTGATGTCAGTATAACATGTGGAGGAGATGGGGACAAACAAGTCGTTTAAGGATTCAGGTGGACCTGTTGCAACAATGAGAAGTACAAAATGTCATGTCAAAACCAGCTTTACAATGTCGGTGTGGGGGGGGAGGGGGGTATAATTGGCTGTGGGGAGGGGGGAGGCTGGGAAGGGAGGTGAAGGGTAAACAAAGGAGGAGGCTGCAATACTTGGTAAGAAATATATGCCTTATCCTGCCCATGTAATTGTAGCCCCTCTGTTCAGTATGTTCTCAAATAAAATAAAATTAAATAAAAAAAATAAAAAATAAAAAAAGAATCTTTTGCAGGGTTGGTTTGGTGGAGATCTATTGTTTCAATTTTTCTTTGCTATGGAAGGTTTTTATTTTGCTTTCAGTAATGAAGGAGAGTTTAGCTCAGTAGAGAATTCTTGATTGATAGTGATTTGTTTTTAGCGCATGGCATACATCATTCCAGGCTCTTCTTGCTTTGATTGTCACTGCTCAGATATCTGAGGAGATTCTAATTGGTTTCCCTTTACATGTCATTAATGTTTTTTCCTTGACAGCTTTAAGGATCTTTTCCTTGGTCTGAATTGATCCTATGTTGATTGTAATTTGACAGTGGGATGTCCTATTCTGGTCTGGCCTATTTGGAGTTCTAAAAGCTTCTTGTATGTGAATAGGCCTATCTTTTTGCATGTTTGGGAAGTTCTCTGCTAGGATCCTGTTAAACAAATTTCCTTCACCATTAACTTCTGTTTCTAGGTGCTCCTCTACAACCATTACTCTTAGATTAGGCCTTCTGATGGTGTCTTCCAAGTGTTGGATAGATCTCTCATATTTTTTGGATTTCTCTTGGATGGTTGTATGTTCTTTCTCTATAATGTTTAGGCTCTCTTCACTCCCCGAGATTCGATCTTCTGCATGGTCTGACCTCCTGTCCAGGCTTTCTACTTTGTTTTTTATTTTTTTTCCTTCTAGTTGGTCAGCTTCGATGGCTTCAAATTCTTTGTTGAAGCTTTGTTTTACATCTTGTATGAAGTTCTTTACTTCCTTAATTTGGTGCTCAGTGTTTATTCTCAAATCACTTAGTTGATTGGTTATGGTTTCCTTGGACTCCCATTCCTTCTCTTATTTTCTATTCAGCATTCCCTTTGTGGGCTCCCTGACTTCCTTCAGCTCTTTGTTAATGGATTCCCTGAATGCCTTTAGTGATCTTTCTGTATTCTCATCCTGCTCTCTCAATTCCTGTATTACTCTTTGATTAGCTTCCTCCGGTTCATGCGATTCCTGTAGTTCTCTTTGAGTGTTCTCAGCCTGCTCACACCATTCCTGCCTTTCCCTTTGAGTATTCTCAAGCTGCTCATGCAAATCCTGTATCAGTTTTTGAGTACCTTCCTCACGCTTATGATATTCCTGTATAAACTTTTGGATTGTCTCCACTCTCTCCCTATCCTGCTCATACAAAATTCTTGGAATGTTTTCAATCTTTTCATTTATCATGTTTGGCAGCAGTGTTCGTAGAGCTCTTTGGGAACTCTCTTCTGGATTATTCATTATCTGTTATCTGTTCTGTCCCCTGATTATCATGAGTGGGATTTGAGATACCGGGACTTGCAATTTTTCTTGTGTTTTTCCGGCTAACTCTGCCGATTTGGGATGAAATTAACACCAGTTTTGTGCTAGAACACTATCTTAAGGCAAGCATCAACCAAAGTCTATATTTGCACAGTCAATAGTCTGCAGATACAATCTAGTTCAACAGATACATCTATTCAACATCAAACAACTATATATTAATGGGCTACAAACCACAAAGAAGAATTTGGAAAACCAAATTTATTAGGTTTAGGAAGAGTTGTGGGTAAAAAATAGGAAGAGTGATGTGGGATGGCACAGTGAGTGTTAACTAAGTCCTAATCTCAAACCAGGAAATAGGTTGGATAGGATGAAAGTAGAGAGAGAGAAAAAAAAGAAATAGAAAGGGGAAAAAAGAGACCAGAAAAAATAGAAAAGTAAAAATTAAAAATATTATAGAGATTCGTAAACAAACTATTCAGAGAAGAAAATGAATTTAATGAGAGAAAGGGAGGGATATAAAGGAGATTTGAAAAACTTAAAAATAAAAATACTTAAAATATTATATAGGTATAAAGAGGTAGTACTGCTATTAAGGAATTTAAGTCTAAGAGGTTTCGAATTGAGTAATAAATTTGTGGATTAAGTGTGTACACAATGGGGGATAACGTCTAATAATTGACTACAGGTTTATCTGAGGATGTGCAGAACAGCAATTAAGTCACATAAAGAACGAAAGAGAAGAACAGATGAAAAGGATAAGAAAGAAAGAAAAAAGATCAGAAGTTCAATAGAGCTAAACAAAAACAAAAACAAACACAAAAAATAGAGAAAAACTCACACTCACTTATAACCCTAAAATAAAATTCTAAGAGGAAAAAAAATTACTATAAAACATTTTTTTTCAAAAAAGGTAAAAATTAAAGATTAAAAAATTTTTAGAAACAAAAATTTTTTTATAAAATATAGAACAAAAAATTCTTTGACTTTTTTGGGAAGGGCGGGAAAAATCCTGTATCTCCCTTGTGTCCATAACCAGCCCCTTGTTGGAGTCTCTGGTCTGCTTGTGTTCCTGTGGCTTGGTTGGTTACTTAAGTCAGTTTCTTTGAACAGACAGAAAAATGCTCTGCAACCCTCCTCCCAGGTTAGTTCAATGGGAGGGAGGTCTGCTTTGAGTATCACAAAAGAGGGAGATGGCTTTTTCCTTGGGTTTGTAGGTGCTGTGATGAGGCTAGGTTCTGGGTAGAGTTGACGCCTTTCAGCAAACAGTAGCTTTTCCTGGGGGCTGGTTTGTGAGAAACTCACAGAGCCCAGCCTGGAGCCATTCTCAGGGTTTCTGTTTACTGAATTTCAATTGATTGTCAAGGCTGCTAAAGGGAGGGGCAGCCTCTGGCTCTGATTACCCAGTGAAGAAAGCCACTCCTAGGGCTGGCGCCTGAGCTGGGTGACTTTTCCCTGTGTGGAGCTGAGTCTGGCAGGTCAGGTTAGGCTCTTTTGACCTGCTAGATGTCTCTAGATTTATTCCAAAGCCTGAGTTGGTGCTAGCAGCTCCACCAAGTTTGTCGGTATCCAAGATGGAGATCTCCGGTACTGGGGGGCGAGGGGTGGCCTTCCCTCCTCTGCTCCCTGAGAAGGAATGAGGATGTTAGGCTGCTATGCACGCCGAGTCTTGGTTCCTGGGTAGTCTCTGGTCTGTGAACTGCAGGATGAAGATGTCTGCTCCTTGTCAGTTCTTGCTGGTGTTGTGTAGAATCCGCTCATCCACCTCGTCTGGCTGCTTCGTCCTGGTCTCTTTGTGATTCAGGTATGGCGGCTGCAGTCGCTTCCGCCACCACTGCTGCTGTGGCGGCGGCTGCTGACAAGTGCTCAGGGCTGTCTCCTTGCCTGTATTTTCTCTCTCTGGCCTAACTCTCTGTGTGATGGCACACTTGGTGTGATTCTCTGGCTTAGTACTGTTCACTGGAGCTCTGAAACTGCTTTCTTATGTGAGAGCCTGTTTAGCCTCCAGCTTCTCCTCTGCCATCTTCCCCTCGAAGCCTTAAATGAAATTTTATGTAATGAGATTCATCTACTCACTGGGAACTGGACAGCTCAGTTTCCAAATTAGGAAGCTGAAATTCTCAAAAACATAGTGATAAAATATAATCCAAGCAGGGCGCTGGTGGCTAATGCCTGTAACACCAGTTAATAAGGAGGCTAAGATCTGAGGATCATGATTCAAAGCCAGCTCAGGCAGAAATCTGTGAGCTCTTATCTCCAATAAACCACTAGAAAACCAAAAGCGGCACTGTGGCTCAAGCGGTAGAGTGCTTGCCTTGAGGTGAATAGTGCAGGGACAGCGCCCAAGACCAGAGTTCAAACTCCACTCCCAACCAAAACACACACACACACACACACACACACACACACACACACACACACACACACACACACACACAATCCAAGTGAAGAAGGTTCCATTGGATACTAAGTGCATGTCTGTGAATTATCTAAGTTTTTCTCTCTTATAGCAGTTACCACTCACTTAGATTGACAGCGGGAGGAAAGGCGTGGGAGATAAACACAAGCTACTTGGGATACTGAGAGCTGCTCCTTGAAGGTAAGGGTTGTGCATGAATCTTTTCTATATTTAGTAGACATCAAAGTGTGTAGAATCCTGTAGTTATAAAAATGTATTTCAACATGTACAACAGATGCTCTGTTTATCAAAATAGGAGAGAAATCAGACAGGTGGATTCTATAAATATACAAGCAATATATAGAAAATTTGCTACATTCTATTCCATGATAGGCTCTGGAATAAACTTTGGTTTTCTGTACATACTAGGTAAATATTCACACACTAAAAAACAGAAGTGTAATCCTTTATTACGGTTAAAATATATAGAATATCTTAATGAAATGTATTTGTGGACCTATTTTTTCCTTAATTTCTTCCACTCCTGCATTAAAAATGGCTCTAAGAGAAAAGTTTCTAGATGTGTAAAATATGAACTCCATCTATTTCGTTTGTTGAATTTGTACTTTAGATAGGATTTAAGTCCTTATTTCATCTTTAGGCTTAGGGCTAGGAAAAGAATAAGTAATCTCAACAGATTGTCATGCCTCACTTTTAAGGAGAGTTATGTATTTATCAGGAGAAATATGTATTGGTCTTGGTAGCTAGGAAACTTCAAGAAACAAAAGAAAAAGAACAATTCCACAGCAGTCTCAAGTATTTGCATATCTTCAAGTGAACATTAGTTGCTCTTTATTCTATAGTATATTTACAAGGATAGTTTTACAACCTATTTCTAAGCTATTGTCATCCTCCAGAGTAAAGTTCAGGCATGCCTATTGCTCATTATATAGATCGCAGTTGCTCAAACTCAGAACCCATTTTTTGTATAGGTTTCACCTGGCTACCTTTACCTCACTCAGTAGCACTGAGGGCTGGGAGATTTATTTCAAATATTTAAATACACACAAACACACACACACATCACTGGCTTTCACTATTGCTGTAAAAATTAAGTCCCTTTTGTCCCTTACCCAAGAGTATCATAAATCGTGTACCATCCATGAAAATGTGACAAGTTCATTATTAACTTGCAAGTAGGTTAAATCTCTAGCCTCATACAATTCTACATATTCATATGAAGAAAAATATATACCTAGAGTTTTGGTGTGCTTCTACATTATGAAGCTCTCAATTTTCATTTTTTTAAAAATACATTTTTATTGTAAAAATAATGTACAGAGGGGTTAGAGTTTCATGAGGAAGGTAATGAGTACATTTCCTATCAAGCATTGGAAGGCAGCTCAGTGGTAGAGTGCTTGCCTTGTAGGCATGAGGCCCTGGGTTCAATGCCTCCGTACCACATACACAGAAAAGGCCAGAAGTGGTGCTGTGGCTCAAGTGATAGAGCACTAGCCTTGAGCTGAAGAGCTGAGAGACAGCACCCAGGCCCAGAGTTCAAGCACTATGACTGGCAATTAAAAAAATCTGTATCAAATTCATCATATTTGCCCTATTTTAGAAATTGGAAGTCACATATTTCCATCAGAACTAACTATATTTAATGGTACAACTTTCTACGGTGTTTTTAGGACCTAATAATTTGTGGATATGCCCCAAGGCTTTTTACTAAAAACTGAGGGAATAGGTCCAAAAATGGAAGCCGATAAACAGTCAGAGCATTATTATGTAGCTTTAGTTCACTGTTACAAAAGAGGAGTGCAAATCAATATGATGGTTCATCGTTACAGGACCAGAAGACATACTAGAAACTAACATCAGAGAAGAGTCAGTCACTGTAGGAAAACGCAAACAGGATGCACCAAAGGATGCAATCATCAGTGTCCAAATAAGCAACACAGAATGGTATAAAGTCATTGCAAGCATATATTTGATGAGTGGTTCACATAAGAATATATAAAGAACAACATCCCAACAATAACAAACAACCTGATTTTACACTGTGCAAAGAATTCAGATGTTTCTCCAGAGAAGACAATTAAAATGTTAACATGCACATAAAGGTGTTTAACGTCACTAATTACTAGGAACGTGTAAGTCAAAACAATGAAGAATATGACCATTTCATATGAATTAGGATAACTACAAAAAACAAAGTAACAATACTGACAAAAGTGTGGCAAAATTGGAACCTTTCTATGGGAAACAGTATGGCAACTTTTCCAGCAATTCAAAACAGGATTATTCATGCCTATAATCCTAACCAGTCAGGACAAGAAGCTGAAATCCAAGGATCATCGTTCCAAGCTAGCCTGAGTAGAAAACAGGAAGTGGACCTGTGTTTTAAAGTGGTAAAACACTAGCCTTGAGGAAAAGTTCAGAGACAGTGACCTGGCCCTGAGTCAAGCCCATGACAGAAAAAAAAATGAAAGGAAGGAAAGAGAATTGTCATATGATCCAATGACTCCACTTCTGGGCATATACTCTAAAGATCTAAAAGCAGGGTCTTGAAGAAATCTTTGAGCACTCATATTCATTTTGTACAATACTAAAACATGGAGGCAATCCAAGTGGCCATCAACAAATGAATACATAAAATAAATGTGGTTTATACATACAGTGGTATATTACTTCAACTTTAAAAAGAATTATTTTGTGACAGATGGTATATTATGGCTGAATCTTGGGGACACTGTACTACATGAAATAAGCCAGTCATAACAAGATCAAATATTGCATAATTCTACTTATATCAGTTACATAGAACAGTCAAATTGATAGAGACAGGAAGCAAAATCGTACTTGATGGAGATCTTGAAGCAGAGGAGAGTGGAAAATTATTTAATGAATATAGATTTTAATATTGGAGGATGATATCAGTGTGGACATTGAACTTGTACAATATTGTAAATATACTTACTACTATGTTGTAATCTTAAAATGATTAAAATAATAAAACCTGGGAGAAGAGAAGGAGAATGATGAAAGGGTAAATATGATCAGGGTACATTGTATGCCTATGTGGATATATCAAAATGAAATCCACTTATATAACTAGGTAATGCTAATACAAAGTGTAAAAAGATGATCAATTTTAAATTGTTTGCATTTGACCACAATTTCTGGAAAAAAAAGAAAAAAACAACCACAGGCTGGGAAAAAAATTTAAATTTCCAGTAAGCAATAAACCTGGGTTCAAAACTATATCTCACTTAAGTGTGTGAAGATGTTTTGTAATGTAATGAGAGAAGGCTCAGAAAAATCACCCCTTTTGTACAAAAATACATAGTGAATTTGCCGTAATTTGGATGTTATCATACAAATTTTAAAAATATAATAGCATATGTAGCATCTGAGATATGTTTCCTCTTTTTCTTAAGCTTCAAAGTAGTTTCTACTTGCACACAAAATGCATCATCTATTCTGCTTACAAAACAGTAAAACATTACAGGTGAGGTCTATAGCCCTTAACATACATAGCAATACATCTGAGGTGCCTACCATAATATCCACCCTTCCTTTCTGAATCAATAAAGACACCTTTCCATTTAACTGAACACCAGGCTAAGTAAAATAGTGATAACATTTCCCAATAGTGATAATATTTAGATAACAATACAGAGAAAAATTTTGGGGAGGTTATTGTGAATGGGGTTGCTCCCTTTATTTCCCTCCCTTCTTGTACATTGTCAGTGTACAGGAAGGCAACTGATTTTTGTGGGTTTATTTTGTATCCTGCTACTTTGCTGAAGTGATTTATGATTTCTAAATGGATGGAGTTCTTGGGATCGAGAAGGTATAAAATCATGTCGTCTGCAAAAAGGGATAGTTTATCTTCTTCTTTTCCTATGCAGATCCCTTTAATATCTTTTCCTTGCCTTATTGCCCTGGATAAGGGTTCCAGGACTATATGGAAGAGGAGTGCAGACAGGGGGCATCCTTGCCTTGTTCCTGATTTTAGGAGAATTGGTTTTAGCTTTTCCCCATTACGTATAATTGGCTATTGGTCTGACATAAATGGCTTTTATTGTTTTAAGAAATGTTCCTTTTATTCCTATTTTCTCCACAGCTTTTAGTATGAATGAATGTTGATTTTTATCAAAGGCCTTTTCTGCATCTGTGGCGATAATCATGTGATTCTTGACCTTGGCTCTGTTGATGTGTTGGATTACATTTATTGACTTATGTATGTTAAACCATCCCTGCATCTCTGGGATGAAGCCTACCTGGTCATAGTGTATTTTTTATGTGTTTCTGGATTCTGTTAGCTAGAATCTTATTAAGGATCTTTGCATCTGTGTTCATCAAGGAAATTGGCCTGTAATTCTACTTTTTGGTTGGGTCTTTGCCTGGTTTGGGGATGAGTGTGATATTGGCATCGTAGAATGAGTTTGGGATAGCTCCCTCCTTCTCTGTTTCTCTGAAGAGCTTGAGGAGTATGGGTAATAGCTCTTCTTTAAAGGTCTTATAGAATTCTGCTGTGAATCCATCTAGTCCTGGGCTTTTTTTTGTTGGAAGACTTTTGATAACTTCCTGTACCTCGTTGTAGGATATTGGCTTATTTAATTGGTTTACTTCTTCTTTGCTCAATTTGGGCAACTTGTATTTCTCTAAAAATGCATCTATTTCTGCCAGGTTTTCTTCCTTTAGAGAGTATAACTTTTGAAAGTAGTCCATTAGGATTGTTTGGATATCTTGGGTACGTGTGGTGATTTTTCCCGTAGCATCCTTAATCCTGTTAATAAGGGTTTTCTCTCTTTTTTTTTTAAAATTAATCTTGCCAACGGTCCATCAATTTAATTTATTTTTTCAAAGAACCAGCTTTTTATTTGGTTAAATTTGGCTATAATTTTCTGGTTTTCTAATTGGTTAATCTCTGCTCTTAATTTGGGTATCTGGCTCCATCTAGTAACTTTAGGTTCCATTTTTTTCTTGTTTTTCTAGCTGTTTTAATTGCAACATGAGATTATTTACTTGGTCTGTTTGCATTTTCTTGATGTGGGCACTGAGAGCAATAAATCTGCCCCTCAGGACTGCTTTTGCTGTGTCCCACAAGTTTCTTTGCGAGGTGTTTTCATTTTCATTGAGTTGTAGGAAAAGTTTTATTTCTTCTCTGATCTCTTCTGTTACCCAGGCATTGCTAAGAAGTGTGCTGTTCAATTTCCCTGTATTAGAGAAATTTCTGCAGTATGCTTTGTTATTGAGAACTAGCTTAATTCCACTGTGGTCAGATAGGACACAAGGGATTATGTCGATCCCTTTGTATTTGCTTAAGTTCTTTGCATGAACTATGATATGGTCTATTTTGGAGAAAGTTCCATGAGCTGATGAGAAGAATGTGTACTGTGTTGTTTTAGGGTGAAATACTCGGTAGATGTCAGTTAATTCCGCTTGAAGTATGGCCTCACTTAATTCAGTAGCTTCTTTGCCAATCCTCTGGTTGGTGGACCTGTCCTTTGGTAAGAGTGGTGTGTTAAAGTCTCTTAGTATTATCGTATTGCAGTCTATTTTATTCTGTAAGTTTGAGAGTATTTGTTTAACCTATGTGGGTGCACCAATATTTGGGGCATATAAGTTGATGATGGTAATATCCTCCTCTTGGATTGTTCCCTCTATTAATATGTAGTGTCCGTCCTTGTCTTTCTGTACTGATTTTAATGAAAAGTTTATTTTGTCAGATATCAGGATAGCTACACCTGCTTTCTTACTGGGGGAATTTGATTTGTAGATCCTTTTCCAACCCTTTACTCTGAATTTGTTTGTATGTTTGGCTGAGTTTTTGGGGTTATGAAGATATAGTGTCGTTTCATCTGCACAAAGGGATAGTTTAACTTCTTCTTTCCCTATGAGGATCCCTTTAATGTCTTTGTCTTGCCTTATTGTCCTGGCTAATTGTGCCAGGACTATATTGAAGAGGAGTGGAGAGAGTGGGCATCTTTGCCTTGTTCCTGATTTTAGGAGAATTGGTAGTAGCTTTTCCCTATTACTTATAATATTGGGTATTGGTCTGTCGTGTATGGCTTTCATTGTTTTAAGAAATGTTCCTTCTGGAAGTGGCGCTGTAGCTTTAGTGGTAGAGCACTCGCCTTGAGCTGAAGAGCTGAGGGACAGTGCCCAGGCCCAAAGTTCAAGCCCCACGACCGACAAAAAAAAAAAAAAAGAAATGTTCCTTCTGTTCCTATTTTCTCCACAGCTTTTAACATAAATGAATGTTGTATTTTACCAAAAGCCTTTTCTGTGTCTGTGGAGATAAGCACGTCAATCTTGACTTGGCTCTGTTGATGTGTTGGATTACATTTATTGACCTATGTATGTTAAACCATCCCTGCATCTCTAGGATGAAGCCCACCTGGTCATAGTGTATGATTATTTTGTGTGTGTTTTCTGGATTCTGTTAGCTAGAATTTTGTTAAGGGTCTTTGAATCTGTGTTCAAGGAAATTTGTCTAATTCTCTTTTTTGGTTGAGTTTTTGCCTGATTTGGGGATGAGTGTAATATTGGCGTCATAGAATGAGTTTGGGATAGTTCCCTCCTTCTCTGTTTCTCTGAAGAGTTTGAGGAATATGGGTATTACTTCCTCTTTATAGGTTTTATAGAATTCTGTTGTGAATCCATCTATTCTTGGGCTTTTCCTTATTGGAAGACTTCTGATTGCTTCCTGCATCTCATTGTGACATAGTGGCTAATTGATTTACTTCTTCTTTGCTCAGTTTGGGGAACTTCTGTTTCTGTAAAAATGCATCCATTTCTGCCAGGTTTTCTTTGTTTAGAAAATATAACTTTTGAAAAGACTCCTTTAAAATTGTTCAGATATCCTGGCTACTTGTGATTTTTCCTATGGCATCCCTGATCTTGTTAATTTGGGTTTCCTCTCTTCTTTTCTTAATTAATCTTGCCAACGGTCCATCAATTTTACTTATTTTTTCAAAGAAACAGATTTTTGTTTTATTAATTTTATCTATTATTTTCCTATTCTCTATTTCATTAATTTTCAGCTATTAGTTTGATTGGCTTTGTCTAGTAACGTTGGGTACCATTTTTTTCATGTTTTTCTAGCTGTTTTGATTGCAATATGAGATTTTTTACTTGGTCTGTCTATTTTCTTGATGTGGGCACTGAAGGTAATAAATTTGCCCCTTAAGACTGCTTTTACTGTGTCCCACAAGTTTCTTTGTGATGTATCTTCATTTTCATTGAGTTGTAGGAACTTTTTAATTTCTTCTTTAAGTTCTTCTGTTACCCAGGTTTTTCATAGAAGTGTGCTGTTGAATTTTGATGTATTTGAATAATTTCTACGGTTTGATTTATTATTGACAAGTAGCTTGATTCCACTGTGTTTGGACAGGACACGGGATTCGGTCAATCCCCTTGTATCTGCTTAAGTTCCTTGCATGAACTATGATTTTGGAGAAAGTTCCATGAGCTGCTGAGAAGAATGTGTATTGTTGTTTTAGGGTGAAATACTGGGTAGATTTCAGTTAGTTCTGCTTTTGGCTTCACTCAATTCAGTAGCTTCTTTGCCAATCCTCTCTTTGGTAGACCTGTCCTTTGATGAGAGTGGTGTGTTAAAGTCTCCTAGTATTATAGTATTGTGATCTATTTTATTCTGTAAGTTTGCTTAACATATTTTGGTGCGCCAATGTGTGGGTAATATAAGTTAATAATGGTAATATCCTCCTCCTGGATTGTTCCCTGTATTAATATGTAGTGTCCTTCTTTGTCTTTTTCTATTGATTTTAATGAAAAGTTTATTTTGTTAGATATCAGGATAGCTACTCCTGCTTTCTTACTGGGGGCATCTGATTGGTAGATCCTTTTCCAACCCTTCACTCCGAGTTTGTATGTTTGGCTGAGAAGTGGGTCTCCTGAAGGCTAAAATGGATGGGTCATGTTTTCTGATCCAATCTGGAGTTCTTTTTCTTTTGATTGGTGAATTAAGACCGTTAATATTAAGAGATAATACAGAGAGATGCATTGTGGTCCCTGTCATTCCCTGTTTCTATAAGATTTTCTTCTTTCCTTTCCTTCTGTGCTTGCTCAGTTAGAATTCTATTAAAGCCTGTCTGGTGTGGGTCCCTGTTCCTGGTTGCTTTCTTCATGTTGTGTTCCCCCTATTGTATTCTTTGTAATGCTGGCTTAATGTTTATGTATTGAGTTAGTTTTTCTTTACTTTTAAAGTTTTTCAGTTCTCCATCCACTGTGAATGCTAGCTTTGCCAGTTATATCAGTCTGGGTTGGCAGTTATTGGCTCTCAGGGCTCGTATGGTACTTCCCCAGGCCTTTTTTGCATTCAGTGTCTGTGTGGAGAGATCTGCATTGATTTAATTTTTTCCCATTGTAGTATACCTGCTTCTTCATTTTTGCTGCATGCAAGATTGTTTCCTTATTTTTCAGAACTACCATTTTTTACTATAATGTGTCTAGAAGTGTTTCTCCTGGGATCTTGCTTCTTTGGTATTCTATATGCTTCTGTTATGTAGGTAACTTGTTCTTTTTTGAGATGGGGGAAAGTTTCACAGAATATCTTTTTGAATAGGTGTTGCATTCGCTTGCTTTGATATTCCTCACTTTTGTCCACTCGAATTATATGAAGGTTAAATTTCCTGGAACTATCTGCTTGCTCTTGGATTTCCCTTTGGCATAATTTAAGTGATTTTTTTTCCATATCTGAGATTTTTTTGGTCCAGTTGGTGTATTCTGTCTTCTGTATCTGACACTCTACATTCCATTTTGTTCACTTTGTTAACTACAGCTTCCATTGTGGTTTGCATGGACTCATTTCTGGATTCAATGTTGGTTCTCCAAGTACTAATCTCACCTCTTAATGAGGTGTGTGCTACCTCTATTTTTGTACTAATCTCACCTCTTAGTGAGGTCTGTGCTGCCTCTGTGTTTGTACTAATATCACCTTTTAGTGAGGTGTGTACTGCCTCTATTTTTGCATGCACCTCCTGTGTGATACCTTGCATCACTTTCAATATTTTGTCCCTGTGTTCTTTAAATTTCTGGTCTATTTCTCACTTTAATTCTTGAGTCATTACCTCCTGCATCTCTTGGATGTAACTTTGTCTTCCATTCCTGCTTTGCTCCCACTGGGCCTCTCCCCTGGGTAGCTGCTGGCTTTTGGGGGTAGCTTGCTATACAGGGTGTTGATAAGGCTTGTAATTTTTTTTCTGTTATTTTCAGGGATTATTGTAGACTAATCTGAAATTTTGTTTTGGTCAATATATGTCTGCTTTGCTTGGTTGCTGTTTCTGTGCTGGTAGAGAGAGTTTGTACCTGCCTGGTCTCAGTTCTGTTGTTGGCCAACCTCTAGCTTCTACTCTGACCGATGTAGGGTTCTGTTCTCAGCTCTCTGCTGTAGAACAATGACAGTTCCCACCTATAGAAGGGTTGAGCAGCCTAGAATGTTCCTGTTTATTCCAACAGGTGCTTTTGGTGAGATCGGATGTGCTGGATGTACTCTCCCATTTGCTGGAGTCTGCTATGGGCTCCTGATTTTTTTTGGCCGGTTGTGGGCTTGAACTCTGGGCCTGGGCGCTGTCCCTCAGCTCTTCAGCTTAAGGCTGGTGCCCTACCATTTGAGCCACAGCACGACTTCTGGCCCTTTCTGCATATATGGTGTTTGGGAATCAGATCCAGGACCTCATGCACACAAGACAAGCACTCTAATCCTGAGCCACCTTACCAGCCTGACCTCCTGACTATTATCAGGTGCTGGCGGCCTGCGTTGTCCAATAACCAGCCTATGATATATGGGTCGGGTTCTGGTTGGGTTTTTGCTTCTGGTTCTCTTGTGCTGGACCCCTGATCTTTTGCTGTCAGAGGCATGATTCCAAGGCAGGTGCAGTTTCCTTGTTTCCCCCCCCCCCTCTGCTGAGACATATGCTAAGCTTCTGAATTCAGTTGGGAAGAGTTGGTTGTGTTGCTCAGGCACTGGATCCCCAGGCCTTGTCCCGGCCCCTGCCCTGGGGCATGCCAGTTGGACCTGTGCTGCTGTGTATTCTGCCTAGGTTACACAGCCTGGAGTACACATTTCAAATTTCTTCCACTGTAGGCTGTTTTGACCCAAGGGCACTGTTCCTGGCTTGGGCATTTGCGCTCCCTTCCAGGGGCGCTCTTGCTCTAGCCTGGCCAGCTGGGTGTGCTCCATGGGCTGGTGGAGCTCTCAAACTATTCCCAATTTTAGTGGATCCTGTGGGGGAGGAGTCTGGGTCAGGGTCTGGGGATTCCCACCAGCTCTGGTCTCCTTTGAGGGATACACTGTCCCCTGGGGAGTACTCACCCTGGAGTTAGTTGTTGTTTCTGTGTGATGTAGGTCATTGGTTGCCATTGCAATCAGAGTTCAGTTGAGATGGTTGTGGGCTGGGCAGGGTGGTGATGGCTCTGTGTGTTTCACCTCAGTCTCTGTCTCTGTTGATGCTGTTTGGGTTGGCGCCACTGGATGGACCTCCGGCCAAGGAGTTGGGGAAGGGGTAACCAGTTAATGAGATAATAGTCTAACAGACTTTCTTACTCAGGTTGTCTTTAAACCTCGATTATCAGATCTCAGCCTCCTGAGTTGCTACGATTACAGGCATGAGCCACTGGCACCAGCTTTTTTGAAAAAGCAACAATTAATAAGGCAGATACCTTAGATCATGCCTGTAATCCTAGCTACTCTAGAGGTTAAGATCTGAAGATGATGATTTGAATGTAGTGGTGCAAAAACGTTTGTGTGAGTCTTTTATCTCCAATAAACTGCTCAAGAAAATCCAGAAGTGAAGCTTTGGCTCAAGTGGTAGAGTGCACTCTTGAGCAAAAAAGAATCTCAGGGACAGCACCTAGATCCTGAGTTCAAGCTCCATTTCTGGCACACACACACACACACACACACACACACACACACACACACACACACACACACACACACACACACACACACTGAAAAGTAAATAGACAATGTGAAGAAATCAAGGACAAAAAAATTGAATATTGTAAGGACTTTTGGGTTTAGAGGCATGACTCAGTTTGTAGGACAATAGCTAATGATTGAAACTTTCAGGTACCAAGGACTTAAAAAAAAGAATTATCTGCCCTGTATTTCCCTTTTTTCATATTCTCATTTGGGAACTATTTTCTTTTTTAAAAAAACCAAATATTGCTGTTTTAGTGGTGATATACAGCATGGTTACCTTTCTCTATGTCAGGTAACTAGTACATTTTCTTCCTTTTACCTAGTCTCATCTGTTCCCCCATTCTCATCCATTTCCTCCCTCCCATCTACACCCTCGAGTTCCATAGTTCACTTTCAACAATGTCCAGTACAGCCAGTGGGCTCTACTGCTGCAATTTTTCATCCACTTTCAACTGATTCTGTACCCTTCCCCTATCTTTCCTTAGATGTGCACGCATATTATATAATGTATATTGGGTTAAGAATACAGAGTTATCACAAAATGAATAGATGAATTAAGACAAGTTCCTTTGTTTCCTTATCTTTGTAATTTTATTCAGTTATATGTATTGTTTTATACACATAAGAAGAGGTGCTTGGGTATTACAATTTTGTGATTTTCTCCAAAGCCTGTCCTCTTCTGTTCTTATTATATATGATGCCTAGAATATTGTACAGTTTGTCATATCCCCTTGAGTTTTAAATCTAACTTTCACATATCAGGGAGAAAATGTGCCATTTGTCTCTATGATCTTGGCTTAACTTTCTTAACATGATTTATTCTAGTTCCATCCATTTCCCTGCAAATGACATTATTTTTTTCTTTCTAATGGCTCTTTCTGTAAAATTTCATTGTATATAGATAGCATAATTATTGGATCCATTTATTTATTGTGGGGCATCTGAGTTTTGTACATAACTTGGCACTGTGAATTGAGCAGCAAGGAACATGGTTATGCAAGTGTCCTTGTCATATCATGGTTCATGATTCTCAGGTTAGATGCCTAGAACTGGTATGGGATGGTATTAGAGAAGGCCTGTATTTAGATTTTTGAGCAACTTCCAGACTGCTTTCCAGAGTGGTTGTATTAGTATACATTCCCACCACCAGTGCAGTAGGATTCCTTTTCATCCACTTCCCAACAGCATTTGTTTTCAGAATTCAGAATATTTGGGTAAGATGGTACCTCAGGATTGCTTTGATTTACATTTTTATGGCCAGGGATGATGAAACTTTTCTGATGTTTCTTTGCCATATTTACCTCTTCTTCTGAGAAGTCTCTCCTTACCTCCTTGCCCATTTAGTGATTGGTTTATTAGGTTTGGGAGGGGTAGTTTCCTGAAATCCATGTATACATTGAATATTAGCCCTTTGTCTGATGTATTGCAGGTAAATATCTTTTCCCAATTTGTTGGTTGTCTTTTTAGTTTAGTGGCTATGTCCCTAGTCTTTGCAGAATTTCTTTCCTTTGATGTAGTCCCATTTGTTGGGTCTCTCTCCTATCTGTTGTGCCCCTGGGACTCTATTCAGGAAGTCCATGCCTGTACCTACAATTTCTAATGTCATCCCTATTCTGTGTTACAGTAGTTTGGCTGATTTTATGGTAGTTAATCCATTTTGAATTGATGTTAGTGCAAGCAGAGATCCACTTCTAGTTTTCTGACTATAGCTGCCCAGTTTTCCCAACACCAATTGTTGAAAAGGCTATGATTTGTGTGTGTGTGTGTGTGTGTGTGTGTGTGTGTGTGTGTGTGTGTGTGTGTGTGTTTGTGTGTTGGTTTTGGGGCTTGAACTCTGGTCCTCAGCGCTGTCCCTCAGATATTCAGCTTAAGGCTAGTGCTTGAGCCACAGTTCCACTTCCCATTTTCTTGTGCTTTATTGGAGATAACAGTCTCATGGGCTTCCCTGGCCCTGCTGGCCTTGAACAACGATCCTCAGATCTCAGCCTTCTGAGTAGCTAGGATTAAAGGCATGAGCCACAGGCAACTGGCAAGGCTATGTTTTTCCACTGTACATCTTTCACTCCTTTATCAAACATCAGATGATTGTAAGTATGTGGTTTTATTTCTGGGTCTTTTGATCTTTTTTAATACATTTTCAATGTAAAAATAATGTACAGAGGGTTTACAGTTACATAATCTAGGTGATGAGTACATTTCCTATCAAGCATTATTACCTCCTCCTTTGTTTAACCCCCATCATGTCTTCCCTCCCACCTCCACAGCTACACTCCCCCTGATCCCGCCTAAATTCTGATGATCGTTTTTCCACAAAGTGTCTTGTGCATCTCATTATTACAATGGGTCAACCTGTATCTCCATTTAAGCATTTTGTTTTTTCCCTTCCCCTCCACAAATTAGAGAAGCATATATAAAATATGCATGACATCGACATTACATACAGGGAAAACACGGGTTATACCATGGGGGAGGAACATACAAAGAACAAAAAAAATCACATGATATATTGTAAATACGTTAGAAACAAGAGAAAGAAAGAAAAAACCACTTATGTCCCTATCTTGTGGTTCATTTCACTTATTTGGTCATATGTACATACCTTTTCTTTTTGGAGTGCAGGATAAATGTGTGCCAATGGAAAATGACCCAGTCTATGTTTAGGAAAACCAATAAGTGAGGTCCAAAATCTAGTTTCAGTTGAGGAAAGGGAATCTGTCCTCACATAATATCCAGAATAATCTGTCCTGCTGCAGGGGATCCAATATCCAATTGAGAAATTATAATCTCTCCCTCCCACGACTCAGGAAAAAATTCTATCTTTTATGAGGAAGTAGATCTCTTTAAGGACTCTGAGGCAGAATTGCTGCCTGAAGGCAACTTAGAGGCCAATCTAGATTTCGAGATTCCTTCACCTCTTCCCGGGAAAATTTTTCTTTTTCTTTTTGTCCTTATTGTTGTAAAATGTTCATTCTATTTATTTTTCTAACGTTATTAAAATGCCAATGTTTATATTATGTTATACAATTCGTGAATCCTAAATGTGTTTTTTTTCAGCCTACAATCTAAAGCACCATGCACTTGTTTTGTTTGTGGGAAAACACAGAGTAAGAGGGGGCTGTAAAAGAGAGACTTATGGATATAAAGGGGACTGTTAAATGCACAGGCAGTGGCAAGGAAGCCAGGCCATGCCTGAATGGGGTGATAAGGTGGCTCCAAAAGCTCTAGGACATAGCAGATCAGATGTCCTTAGAAAGCAGTTCTGTCAATTGTGACAAATGCTACAATGTTTATAATGGTATATGGGACTCTCTTCCAACAGTGAATTCAAGTCTGTATACATATTTATTGTGCTTTGGGAAATATTGAAGAAAAATTTGGCTCCAATAATATCCAAAATGTACTTAGGGCTGAAAATATTTGACAAAATACATAGGAAATACCTATATTGGAAAGTGAAAGCCATCATCAATAGAAGAAAGAAGGCTTACATAGATGGACAAAGACAAAATCAGGAAGGAAAAAAATCCACTATTAAATCAGTTATATGCAAATATTTGTTATATTCTTTATATTTTTATAGTATATTATATGATGTATAAGAATGAATATGATTTTTCATACTACAAAGGCATTTATCACTTTCAGTCTTGAGTATATTTTTCACAAATCTAGTGTAAATCATTATTGGGGAAAGTGGTAATATAACTTTGATTATAATTATATGAATATATTTTTTGATTCTAGATATAATACTGATTATAAATAGATGAATAAATATATACACATATTTTCATATCTGTCTATGAAGTGAATAGAATGAAACTTAGTACACTATGTATAAAAAAGCAGCTATGAGTTGAGTATAGGAGTCTCAGGTCTGTAATCCTAGTGATGTGGGAAGCTGGGTTCTGAGGTTTAGTCTCTCTTACCCCCATCGCATTAGATTTTGAGAGGAGTCCTGGGCCCTCCAGTGTAACAAAGAGACACACATGCAGTGGGATCACACTCCCTGCACCCAGAGGAAAGTCAGTAGAAATCAGAACAAGCCTCTTATCTTATGACAGTATACTCAGTTCCTGTGCCAAGATGGACATCTGTAGAACATCATATTGAAAGTTTGCATTCCCTCCAAAAGTGTTTCTGACTATGCTGAATTAAACCTCATTTTACCTTCCAAGCTTCAAACACATAGAAATATGTCAATGGCTCAAGAGAGATGGAGAAAGACTTACAAATACACAAAATTGTATACTCTGCTTCAGTAATTCAATGACAAATCATCAAAGGCATGTTTTGAATTTTTCTTTCTTTTTAAGGAAATGGAAATATAGAGTTCATCAGGGAGTGGGTGATAATTTGGTTGCTGAGTTGTAGAATGCACTTCTGGGCATGGGACACACTTGGCTTGGTGAATTTCTGTGGGGATGTGTGTCCTCACGCAGCTTCACAAAACAATAGCCATAACTTCTATGATGCCACAGCCATCTTTCCATAGCAGGAAATAGGTGTCAGGCACTGATCTTGCCCTGAAGTGGCCTCAGCGGCACAGAAAGGCACAAAGAATGCTAGCCACCAGACTTCAGCTTGAAGAGCTGGCTTGACCAGAAACTAGCATAAATTGAGCTGGAGAAGGCTGATCTCCAAGTAAGGTTCCTGAGCACTAAGGACCAGGCATTATTACAGATGTTGGCGAAACAGAAGTGAACGTGGATCTCTCCTTAGCAATTTCTTGCTGAAAAGAAAACCAGAAGTCATAATGATAATTTCTATAAATCAGAGACATGACATTGGTCGTTTTGTGGCAACAACTTCAAAGTGGGGATGCGAGGAGACATCCCTGAGAAGGAGATAGTTAGCTTGAAAGCCATCATCCATGCAATTATCTAGAAGCAGGTACTGCAGGCAGTAAGAACAGTAAGTACATCCCCAATTAATGGGAATCGACGTGACTTGCTTCAGAAAAGGAAAACAGCACTGACATGCTTGCTTGTGAAGTAAGAATGGAAAGCTACAATGAAGAAAAAAGATCAGAAATGAAGATAAGAATAAATTAGATAGATATTGGATGCTGCGGGTTACAAAATGAAAAATTCTCATGTTATTCTAAATCTGACATGACCCCTGGAACCAAAGTGCTCAAATAGGAGCTAGACACATATGATTCACCGAGAGAATACTTTTAAAATGTGACTCTAGCCGGGCTCTGGTGGCTCACAACTGGAATGCTTGCTACTCAGGAGGCTGATACCTGAAGATCATGTTTGAAGCAAGCCCAAAGAGTTAATTTGGAAAGACTGTTCTCCAATTAACCACCCAAAATATCATGTGAAACAACTGGTAGAGCACTAGCCTTGAGAAACAAAAACTAAGGAACAGTACCCAAGCCCAAGGTTCTAATCCCTGGAATACATAAAACAAAGAATCCAACAAATAAAATTTAGTGCTCAGTAGATCATCACTTAGCATTCTAGTTCCATATATTTGGTATGACCTTTGGAAATTATATCCTTAGCAAATGCTCTCCTCTGATATTCTGCTTCATTATCCGCTTTCAAACCCCTGGCATCACCAATGTCTGCTCCCATTTAGCATACCAGTCTGCCACTGGAAATTTTTTTTTAATTTAATTTAATTTTATTTGTGAACATAGTGTACAGAGGAGTTACAATTACATGGACAGGATAATGCGTACATTTCTTACCAAGCATTGCAGCCTCCTCTTTTTTTTACCCTTCACATCCTTTCCCAGCCTCCCCCCTCCCCCCATCCCAATCCTTCTCCTTCCTCCCCTCCCTCCCCCCCCAAACCGACGTTGTAAAGCTCGTTTTGGACATGACAACTTGTACTTCTCATTGTTTCAACAGGTCCACCTGTATCCTTAAACAATTGGTTTTTCCCCATCTCCTCCACAAGTTATACTGACATCAAATATAGTGAAAGCAGGGGTTATACTGTGCGGGAGAGACATACAAAGCAACAAAGAGATAATCTTATAAATGCGTTAGAAACACATGCATGGAAGAAAAAAACATTAAAATACACATCTAAGGGTTCATTTTCCTGACATCACCTTATCTGACCTTTTCCGCTTGACTCATACATATACTAGATATTACAAATAAGGGAAACCATGGGACCTATGTTTCTTTGGGCCTGGCTTACTTCACTTAATATAATTTTTTCCAAGTTTTTCCATTTCCTAACAAATGGGGCAATGTCATTCTTTCTGATGGAGGCATAGAATTCCATTGTGTATATATACCAAATTTTCTTGATCCATTCATCTACTGAGGGGGATCTGGGTTGGTTCCATATCTTAGCTATGGTAAATAATGCTGAAATAAACATAGTTGTGCTGGTAGCTTTAGTGTGGTCTTGTTTGTAAACATTTGGGTAAATGCCCAAAAGTGGGATTGCTGGGTCATAGGGGAGTTCTATGTGAAGTCTTTTGAGGAACCTCCATACTGTTTTCCAAAGTGGTTGAACAAGTTTACATTCCCACCAACAATGAAGTAAAGTTCCTTTCTGTCCGCATCCCCTCCAGCATCTGTTGTTGTTAGAGTTCTTGATTTTTGCTGTTCTAACTGGAGTGAGGTGATATCTCAATGTTGTTTTGATTTGCATTTCTTTTATGGCTAGGGATGTTGAACATTGCTTCATGTGTCTATTGGCCATCCTTCTTTCTTCTTCAGAGAAGTTTCTCTTTAAGTCTTTCGGCCACTTATTTATTGGGCAGTTGTTTCTTTGAGGATTTGTTGTTGGGGCGTTTAATTTTTTGAGTTCCAAGTATATTTTAGATATGAGACCCTTGTCCGTTGTATGGCTAGTAAAGATCTTCTCCCAACCCTTGGGTTTTCTATTGATCTTGCTAGCTATGTCATTTGCCCTGCAGAAGCTCTGCAACTTTATGCAATCCCATTTGTCCAACCTTTCTTTCATTTGTTGTGTTTCTGGGTCTCTATTCAGAAAATTTCGGCCTGAGCCAAGGAGACGTAGGGTTTCTCCTATTCCATCCTGTAATGTTTTCAGAGTGTTTGCTTTGAGTTCAAGGTCTTTGATCCATTTGCAGTTGATTCTGGTGCAGGGTGATATATAAGGATCTAGCTTAAGTTTTCTACATGTAGTTAACCAATTTTGCCAGCACCATTTACTACCACTGGAAATTTGAACATATATTTTTATTAATCATCAAAATTCTGATAATCTTTCAACACACATCAAATAAGTAGTAACTATATTCCTCTATTCTATGTGTTTTAATCCTCCTTTGAGTTAAAAAGCCTTAACTATTAAAAACTATAGAAGAGTTATCAAATTAATTCTACCATCATCATTTTTCCACCCAATCTTGTTACATTAGTTATGTGAATTTTTGTTTCTTTATATGTTGCTCCGCCACAATATAATCCCTGTTTTCACTGCATTTGATGTCGGTGCCATGCATCTTCTATATATATTTCTCTAGCTTTGGGAGGAGAGGGGAAAAATCCAAATGCTTAACAATGGATACAGCTTGACCCCCTGTAACAATGAGATGTAAAAACACTATGTTGAAAAACTTACTTTACAATTTAGGCAGGAAGGAAGGAGAGAGGAGGGAGTGTACTTCTGGAGGTGGGAGGGAAGAGATGGTAGGGGAAAAACAAAGGAGGAGGTAACAATGCTTGATAGGAAATATACTCATTATTTTGCTCATGTAAATGTAACCCCTCTGTACAGTATTTTTACAATAAAAACATTAAAAAAGATACTATATGAAAGTTTGCACATGATACCTTATAACTATAATTCTTTCAAGAATTAGGGTTTTACACAAACATCCTGATTGCTTTGCCAAAGGATAAGAGATTTAATTAAGGTACCTAGCATCTTGGAAGGAAAATACTATTGGCTTTAGATCAAATTCATTTATCTAATACTGAGGAAATGAATTTCAGAAATGGCAGAGGCAACGTGTATCATAAAAATAACCTTATGAGGTACAACCAAGATTCCCAGATCAAACTTCCTGGAAAAAAGCAATGAATGAAAAGCTACTAATACTTCTAAAATGAGCCTATTGGTGATGGTTCATGCTTGTTATGCTAGGTAATTAGAAGTCAAAGATGAAAGGATATCAATTGAAAGCTTGGCCAGGAAGAAAACCTTCCTCTCTGCAACCAGCAGACAGGAAGCATCAGCTCTGTGCCTGATGCCCAGCTGGCTGGACGGTCTCTGCCCACATTCCGACACACAAGACCAACCCAATCTGAAATATTATCAAATACATTCAAATAATATCTCCTGTTTGGGAGATAATCTTTGAAAGATATAACAAAAACATTTCACTGATTTCCTTTTGAAAAATTCAGAATGAAAGGGGAAATATGTTCTCACTGACTGAAGGGTAAGTTAACGACCAGAATGATGTTAATGGGGGTAGAAGCCCATTTGGTAACTTATCCACTCAACCATCTTTCCTCACTTCTTGTCACATATCCTGAGCAGTGAGATTTTGTAATGGAAAGTATGTGTGTGAGCATGCAGCTTGTAAAAGTAGTAATGAAATGCTAGGCACTGGAACTCAGGCCTGTAAAACTAGCTGCTCAGAACCCTGAGATATGAGGAACTGAGTTCAAAGCCAACATGAGAATAAAAGACTCTTACCTTCAATTTACCAGTAAAGGCAAAAAGATGAGCTGTGCTTCAAATGCCAGAGTGCTAGCATTGCATACAAAGCTAAGGGACATCCAGGCCCTGAATTCAAGCCCCAGTACTGGCTCTCATACACAAAAAGTAACCATGACAACATCACAGGTTATAAATATATTAGCAAGGGATGTAGGAGAATGGGAGGATGACAGCATTTACCTCACTTTTAATCTCAAGCATTCTGTACAGCGTAGCCCAATCTGTGAAAAGCTCTAGGTGAAATCTTCCTCAAAATCAGATTCATCCTCATATCCCTCTGCACATTTATCACACACACACACACACACACACACACACACACACACACACACACACACACACACACACACACACAAAGGTCTATATTTTGCCATCTAATTTTGAAATATATAACCATACACATATGCTTCAGAATTCTGTGCCCTTGATTAGGTTACATAGGGAGCACAATATATCCAGGGTCTGGCTCATTCTTCTAATCTTAGCTGCTCAGGAGGGTGGGATCTGAGGATCACAGTTTGATGCCAACCTAAGCAAATAACTCCTCAAGATTCTTATCTTCAATTAAGAAGCAAGAAGTGGAGATGTGGTTCAAGTGGCACAGTGACAGCATTGAGTAAAATAATCTAAGCAAGATTTCCAGACCCTCAGTCCAAGCCTGTGTACTGGCCCACTAACACTCCATAAGCCAAAAATCCCTGAAAGACCAAACCAAAAATATGTCAATTTTTTGCTAACTTATGAAGTGAAATCCAATAAGGCAACATAGCTTTTGGTTGTTGAAGATTTGGTTGGAAAACCAAAAATTCAACGTGTGCTTAAGTGATATAACAAACAAGCAACGAAATAAAAATTTCCCAATAAAAATCTGGAACCCCTGACCAAGAGATTTTTTTCTACGTTTTTGAAAATTACTTATTTTTCAGTAAGTGAAATAGTATAAACCTCTATTGTAAGTTATAAGAGTCAGTGTAAGCTCCAAGGAAGTGAATGTAAAACTAAAATCACACACAGCATTACAAGTTTCTATGCCTCTGGTGAGACACTAGAAATCTGTAATTGTGTAGCCTCTAGAAAGGAGAAGGAAGATGCTCAGCATCATTGGTCATAAAAGAAATGCAAATCAAAACCACATTGATTCCACCTCACCCCAGTTAGAATAGCCATTTTCAAGAGAACAAATAATAGCAGATGTTGACCAGGATGTGGCTAAATATGAACACTACTACACTGTTGGTGGGAATGGAAGGCAGTATGGAGGTTCCTAAAAAGACTAAACATAGAACTCCCGTAAGATCCAACTATCCCACTTCTTGGCCATCACCCAAATGATTTCAAAATAGAGCACAATAAGCTACCAACACAACTATGTTCATTGCAGCATTGTTTACGATAGATAAGATATGGAACCAACCCAGTTGCCTCACAATAGATGAATGGATCAAGAAAACGTGGTATATTTACACAATTTTATGCTTCTGTAAGAAAGAATGATATTGTCCCTTTCATAAGAAAATTGATAGACTTGGAAAAAATCATATTAAGTGAAGTAAGCCAGGCCCAAAGAAACATAGGCTCTATGATTTCCCTTATTTGCAATTAGTATTATCCTGTTAGTCCTGAAAGAAGATTATAATAGCTGAAGTACTATAAACATATGTGTGATCATACAAAATGATGCTAATTGAAATGAACACGAAGATATTGAAACAGCAGGTCTTATTTTGTTTAGTTGTCAACCTTGATATAGCCAATGTACAGTAACTAGTTCTTTCTTTTTACTTTATTTCATTTTTCTTTTCAAATTAGTTTTATCCCTGGCAATTCTTGTCTTTGATTCTGGTACCCTCCATCCTATATATGCATGTATTTGAGGAAAGGGAAGGGAAATAACAAAATGCTGAAAGATGACCCAGTGCAACAATAATAGGTTACATTAAAGCGGGAATGATCTTTACAACAACATGGGGGACATGGGGGGAGGAAGGAGTGGAGGGAAGGGATAGACAGAGAAAAACAATAGAGTGGGAAACAATTTTCAATGAGAAATGTAACTTATTCGTGTAAATATAACCCCTCTGTACAGCATCTTTACAATAAAATATTTTTAGTGTAAAAATGAATTTTTCCCATCAAATGTCAAGCTGAAACCATTGGAACTTCTGAGTTCATGTGAAAGAGTGTTTTAGGAGTTTCAAGAAGCTAGTACTAAGTACAAATAACCACAATTTAGTGATAATAAGAAAAGCTCTTTTTATTGTACTATATGAACAAAAGAAAATTTCTTTTTGTTTCTGTTCACTTAGAACTCTCTTTGCCATCTGCATTGTTCCAAAGTCAAACTAATCACTTATCCTTATCTTTCTTTGGTATCTAGCTTTGGCATGTAATCTGAAATATAAGCAGTATTCTTTTTTCAATTTGGAGGCCTAGCAGGGAGGTGCTCCTTCCTGGTCAAGAGGTTAGACTGGAGGACCCAGCACACTTGCTGTGGTTTCTTTTGCACAGCTCACTGAGGTACTTACTCAAATATGTTTTCAAATTCTACCAATAACTCTTATTAGTATGAAGCACTTAATTAGAAGTCACTTTCTCAAACTCCTATTTGAGTAATAAATAGAATAGGAAAAATGTTGTTTGCTATTTTTATCACTACATATCTTAATGTCTAAGTATAAAAGCCAGACTTACTCTAAGGGCCTAGAATAAGTAAAATGACTTCTAGAGCTCAGATTATTTCTTTCCACAGAAGATGACAGCAGCAGAAACTGGCAGAAGGAAGAGAAAGTTTAATGTCTCCTTAATTCTTAAGTTTCAATGCTCATTGAGGAATCCTCAGGACTGAGGACAGTTTAAGGACGTAACAGATCCTGTGTTGTTTTCTATCATAGGAAGCAGACAACAGTCTCCCATCACTCTTTAGGTGACACACATGAGTGGTGTTCTTGGTGGGTCCTGAGAGGGTCCAGGACGGCTCTGTCATGATCACTGGAGACTCGGAATTGCTCTCTAAGAGAACGACATAGAGGAATGTGGTAACAAGACCTGAGATAGGGTTTTGTCAGATCTAGGTGATTTGTAACAGGCACTAATGCCTTCTGACTAAGAATGTGAATATATCATCAGGGTCCGGCACACAAATTTATCATGACGCGTTACCTTGCACCATTTCATAATGAAAGCCAAGAAAAGATAATTAATGCCCTCTGGACATGTTTTCATCAATATTTATTAGATAAAAAGTTATAAAATCAAGTTCATGATGAGGAAAAATCCCAGATGAAAACCAAATTTCAGGGACCTTTACAAAAACTGTTGTTCTGTATATATCATATGTGACAAATTATTAAAACTTAAAGAAGCTGTGTAAGTTAAATTGATTCTTTTGTAATACTGCTGCAACTTTACTTTACATTTCAACTACTTAATAAAAATAAGGTAGGCCAAGCATCACCAGTGGCTCACATCTAGCTTTAACTGTGGCTATTAAAAAGGATGAGAACTGTGGAAAGTGAATTGAAGCTACCGCAGGCAGGAAAATCTGTGAAACTTTTATCTCCAATTAACTGTTCAAATCCAGAAATGGATGTTTGGTTCAAGTTGTAGAGAGTTAGCTATAAGTAAAATAGCTAAAGGTCAGCTCCCTGAGTTCAAGCCCCACTATACACACACACACACACACACACACACACACACACACACAACCTATCTCAAAAATAACGAGTGACCAAGGACCAGAAGAAAGATAATATTTTTTCTTTATTTTCTTTCATTTTTGTCATTTTTTCATTTATCTCTCTTTAGGAATGTAAAGGGGGCATAGCAATGGAGGGACAAAGGATGAACAAATGCAGCAGTGGCACTCAGTTGAGACTATGTTGAAAGTGCACTATGAAACTTGTTGGTGGGGAAGGAGGGGAAATCTGGAGGAGACGCAGGGAAAGGGTGACATTGTCCAAATAGAAATATACTCATTGAAGTAGAGCTTTGGCTCAATATCAATGCCATTCTTCAGCAAAAGGGCTCAGGAACACTGCCAAGGCCATGGGTTCAAGCCTCATGACTATAACAAAAACAAAGACAAAAATAGGTAGTCATTACCAAACGTATGTAACAAACCTTCTACATCACAGTAATAAGAAGAAGAAGGAGGAGGACGAGGAGGAGGAGGAGGAGGAGGAGGAGGAGGAGGAGGAGGAGGAAGAGGAGGAAAAGAAAAAGAAGAAGAAGAAGAAGAAGAAGAAGAAGAAGAAGAAGAAGAAGAAGAAGAAGAAGAAGAAGAAGAAGAAGAAGAAGAAGAAGAAGAAGAAAGAAGGAGAAGGAGGAGGAAGAGGAGGAGGAGGAGGAGGAGGTGGAGGAGGAGGAGTAGGACGAGGAGGAGGAGGAGGAGGAGGAGGAGGAGGAGGAGGAGGAGGAGGAGGAGGAGGAGGAGGAGGAGGAGAAGGAGAAGGAGAAGAAGAAGAAGAAGAAGAAGAAGAAGAAGAAGAAGAAGAAGAAGAAGAAGAAGAAGAAGAAGAAGAAGAAGAAGAAGAAGAAGAAGAAGAAGAAGAAGAAGAAGAAGAAGTTAATAAAAACCAAACCAATGAGAGAAAATCTAAGAGAGCAAGGTAAGGGGTGACATTTCCAAAAAGAAATATACTCATACCTGACTTATATGACTATAATCTATGTGTAAATTACCTTTATCATAATATAAAATTTAAAAAAACAGAAATATAGTGCTGGAGGCAAATCTGAAATGGAAGAAGATCAGATTAATATCCAATACCAATTTCAAACCCTATTATCAATTTCTCTTTCAAAAATGGCTCTTCTCATCACTTGTACTTTCCCTAGCTTATGAGATGGGGTGCAAATATTTAAAGGGTGAGGAATGAGTCATACATACAAGAGGAATTTAATAGTACCTGTAAAGAGCAGTACTTGCTAGAACACATGTTGCCTAGAACACATGTTGATACCATGTTTTCTGAAATATACAAACCTAGTTGAGCTTGCATACAAGCTCCACTCTATACAAGCTGTGGATTCAAAGTTAACTAAAGTCTCTGGACCTCAAATTCTTCATAGGTAACAATAGTTATCTCACAGGATTATGTGACCTGGATGTCATCAAACATGGTGTGGGTTGTGTTTTAAATGTGTGTGCAACACTCAAACACTGCTGGGGCGAGTAAAAACTGGCGTGATGTTTACCATATTACTTAACAGTAATACAACACCTACTACAAGCTCACACCTATAATCCTACTTATAAAAGAGGTTGAGGCCTCAGGATCTAGGTTCTTTGTCAGCCTGGACCGGAAACTGGATGAGACTCATCTCCAATGACCTCTAAAAAGGTTGGAGGTGGAGCTTTGGTTCAAATGGTAGAGTGCTAGACTTGAGCATAAATCTCAGGACATTGACCAGGCCCTGAGTTCAAGCCCTAGGGCGAACACACACACACACACACACACACACACACACACACACACACACACACACACACACACACACACACACACACACACACAATTTTGTATATTCCTATCACGTCACTTAATACTTTTTCTCTTCCAAGCTCACCAGTTGTTGTTGTTGATGATGATGATGATGACAAGGACTTGCTGTGAAGCTCAGGGTGCTATTAAACTTACAATACCCTTGGGTACTGGGGTTACAGGTATGTGTACCATACTTGACTTTACTCAGTAACTCTACTTATAACATTTTTCTGAAAGAAATTTATTCAAATTCATGAAGATACTATGGCTTAAAGTTGTTCACACTAATTTTCAAGTGTACAAAATGTAAATAATATAAGTGGATATAGTATTATGCTACCACATGGTAATTCCAGCCAAAACTCAGGAACCTGACACAAGAGAATAAGGATTTGAGGTAAGCCTTGTCTACAATGTAGGACTTCTTCTATAAAGGAAAAAAAGTATAAATATTAATCTACTAGGAAATATATAATATGTTAAATTTATATAATGGAACAAATAGATCATTGTTAATGAAAATAAAATGGCTTTTACTAGAAATGAGGAATCAAATGTGCTCACTGTGTAGGTGAGTTAGAAAGTTCTTACCAAAAGCTACATACTTTTCTTGTTTTCTATTCTTCCAAAATTGTTTGCTTTCCAGATTCATGCCTTATCTTTCCTTGCTGGTTTCTTTAGCTTATTTCATACATGCCCACAGGGTCTTCAACTATCATTTATTTATGTGAAGAGCTTGCAAATATCTCTCTTCAGTCCAAACTCTGGTATGCACCTCTGTTCCATATATTCAACTACCATAAATACTTGTGAAAGAAAGAGTAATCCTGTCTTTCTATTACTGGATATTAATGTGTCAGTAAACTTTAGGAAAATAAAGGAATAACATCAATAAATATAACTGATTATTGTAATAGTAATGTTAAACATTACTACAATGCTGATTATTTTCTGAGCAATTTAATATAAAGCTGAAGGAAAGCAACGTTTTTGAGTGCTGATATTGGAGTTTAAACTCAAGACCTTACCTTCGCACTTATGCATTTTCCCTCAAGGGCGGTGTTTTACTCTTGAACCACAGGTTCCCTTCCAAATTTATTTGGGGGATTATTTAGAGATAAGAAACTCATGGTCTTTCCTTCTTGGGCTGGATTTAAACCTGGATCTCAGTTCTCTGAGTAGATAGAATTACCAGTGTGTGCTAACAATGTCCAGTTTCAAGGAGAGGGCAAGTTTCTGATTTCAAGCTCCAGTAATAGCACAAAAACAAAAACAAAAGTTATGACATATAAATATAGTGATAAACTAGGAACCCAAACAAACCAAATGTGGGTATCTAGATGGGCGAAAGACTTAATAGCATTATTATCACTATTACCTTTCCTAGCATTTTGAATAACCTGAAATTATGGATTAAAGTCATAGCTTAGTTGGTAAAGTACTAGCTAAAGAGCAACAACATCAAACACCAAGTACAAGTCTCAGTCTCAAACTTTAAATGAAATCTGAAATGATTTTTTCCTTAAATGAAAATTGACCATAGGAAACCCCTGATACCTAAATGTATGGTCAAAGAAGAAAACTGGAAAATGTTCAGGAAGACAGAATTTTAAATCTCAGTGATTACCATATGGACAGTAGATCAGACCATGTGTAACTTCATACTACATGCAGTGGGCTACGTTAAGGACTTAAAAATTGTAAACATTTACACTCCTCAAAAAAAGAAAAAACAAACACAACTTACCAGGACACTGGGGATTCACATATGTAATTCTAGCTCAGTGCTCTGCTACTTGAGCCACAAACTCCATTTTCAGCATTTTTGGTGTTTAGTTGGAGATAGGAGTCTCACAGGTTTTCCTCCCCTGGCTGGCTTTGAAACAAAATCCTCAGCTCTTTGCCTACTGAGTAGATAGGATTACAAGCTTGAACTGATACTCTTATTTTTCTATTCTATTCTTCTTTTGCTTTTCTATTTAAGAATCATTTCGTTAAGTGGCAAAAAAATCCTGCTTTTGAACACAGCAGAGAAAATCAATGAAAATAGAAGCTGTGTCTGAATAGATCAATAAATGGATATATATTTTAAAAGACGTATCAAAATACAAAATAACAAAACAGAGAAGAAACCAGTTGCCAATAACCAAAACAAATGAGTACTTTATCAGAAATCCTACCGTTATAAAATTTAAAAGTACAGTAATAAACAACTTCAGATGATTTATTCAAAGATGAAACCTATCAAACCTACTTAAGGAAGAACGAAAAAAATGGAATCTACACAAATTTTCTCAATTTACATTTAAATGCATTGCAATCTATAAAACTCTAGGTATTGATGAATTTATTATTGACTTTTCCTAAAACTTTGAAGAGATCATTTTGATTCTACAAAAATATTTCCTTAGAAAGTGAGGAAATACTATTTGCCCTCTTAAAAGTTTCTCATAAAAAATATCTGGCTGAATTTTGTCTGGAATTATACTCTATGTACTGAGCAGTTAAGGAGAATTGTTTCAGGACATTGAGTCTTCTAATCATTAAGTACTTGATCGTTCATTTACTTAGTCCTTATTTTTTTGTATAACATTTGAAACGTTTTATAAAATCCATTCAAGATAAACTTCTGAATTGGAAAACCTTTTGGAGGGAATTTACTCAAAGCAGAATGATATATTTTAGGCATCTCAGTATTTAGAGCTGTGAGTATGAACTCCATGAACAGTATAACTTGTCTTTAAGGAAGTTTTTAATACATAGAGCATAACTAAGAAAAATTGTAGGTGATAGAGTAACTAAGGGAGGCCAGGACGTGGCCAACTGCCTCCATAGGAAGACAAAAGCTTGGGATGTACCCTGAGGGACAACTCTCCTGTCCTGTTCTGTCCTGTCGAGCTACTTGTCATGTATTGGGTACCTGCACAGGGAGGGCTGGAACTGCTCTCACAGCACCATGAACGTGGTTAGCTTGCTGCCATCCAAGGCCAGCAGCAGAAATCAGATGAAGTGGAGCAGGGATTGGATGGAGGGCGGCCCGTGCTTGATGGATGTTGCTTCTGTGCATACATGATGAAGACCACAGACCTAGTTTTGTTTTCCAATAGAGAAACTGCAGCACTGCCTGAGCCACAAGTATGTCCACTTGCCATGGAAGCTGTGGGCCGTGGAGTCCTCTACCAGCATGTTGGCGCAGCCCTCACCATCTGTGGAGTGTAGAAAGTAGTATCAAGATTCCCAGTAGTTCGGCTCTTTCCACAGGGTCAGGGCCCAAAATGGAAGGAGCTAAGGATGGCCCCATTTCCAGGAACCCCAACTGGAACACTTCAGGGCTCTGGAGAAGGGGTCCATCAACTGAACACCCTAGCCAGACACTCCATCCATTTCTGCCATCTACATCCATTTCAGGGACTCCAACACCAGCATGGACAGCTCTGCTGTGCTCTTTTGCTGGCCATGAAGGAAGAACAGCAGTATGCTCCTGAGCACATGAGCTCTTGGGCCTCAGAGGGCTTGCTCTGGGACATGTACCTGAAGAAGATGGTCCAGTACATTTGGTGTGCCCCATACTGGCCGCCATTCTCCATGCAGCTTAACTTGCATGTGATTGTGGGCATCATTGTGAGAGCCTTCCTGCTCCACCATCGCTGCTGCCAATGTGGCCCAAGTAGTATAATCTTTAGAAAGACTAGGACAAAGCCTGAGAATATTAATGCAAGAAATTGGGGTACATCAAAAAGAGGGTGGGGAAAGTGTAGACAAATGACGGGAGGAAGGGTCAGAATGTAGTCAAGCTCATTGGGAGAAAGTGAGGGAACAGAAGATGTTGTATGAAAGGAAATGTTCTCATCTGACTTATGTAAATGAAATCCCTCTACACAACCTCTTTAAAATAACTATAATCAGCTGGGCACAGGCCACTCAGGCCTGTAATCTTAGCTACACAGGAAGCTGAGATCTGAGGGTCTCAGTTCAAAGCCAGCCCGGGCAGGAAACTCCATGTCACCCTTATCTCCAATAAACCACTAAAAAACAGGAAGTGGCGCTCTGGCTCAAGTGGTAGAGTGCTCATCTTGAGTGCAACAGGTGAGGGATAATGCCCAATCCCAGAGTTCAAACCCCATGCCTGACAATAAATAAATAAATAAATAAATAAATAAATAAATAAATAAATAAATAAATAAAATTAAATTTGCTAAAAAGGAATTCATTGCCTATACTGCAAAACTAAGAAATATAAGGGAATGGTGGGTCAGAGGGGGGTGTGATTATTGTAGGTGTGGCACAAATCAATATGCACTGTATTCATAAACTGCTTTTGTTATATGGCAACTCCTTTGCACAACTACTGAAAGATAATTGGCAAATAAAAATAATAATTGAATAGATGTAAAATAAGATACAGGAGAAAGAAATGGTTGATAGATACTTCTGATATAGAACAGGGCTTCCTATTACATTGGGACCCTATAGAAGAACTCTACTGTTTTTGTAATATTTCAGAATAAGATGAGATTCATAAAGCATAGTTCATTATGATTTTTCAAAAATAATTTAAGTAGTTGTTAATAACCCAACAATACTAAATTCCTATATTATCTACATGAACAAATGTAATTTATTATCATGGTTTGAAAGAAAAATCTATGGAAACACTTTTATTTTTGGTAAGACATGAAGCTTGACCTCTGGGCCTGGGCACTACCCCTCAGCTCTTCAGCTCAAGGCAAGCACCTTACCACTTGAGCCACATAGCCATTTCTGGTTTTCTGGTGGTTAATTAGAAATAAGAGACTCATGCACTTGCCTGCCCAGGCTGGCTTTGAAGCGCAATCTTCTGATCTCAGCACCTTGACTAGCTAGGATTACAGGTGAGGGCCACCGATGCCTGGCTAAAATTCTTAATTCCAATTAATAAGCAGAAACCCAGAACTTGAGGCTTTGCTTAAAAGGGGGAGTGCAGGTAGAAAGTGTAAAGCAAATACTAGCAGAGAGGCAAGCAGAGAAAGAGAGAGAAAGAGAGAAAAAGCGAGAGTAAGAGAGGGAGGGAGAGAGAGAGAAAAATGTAAAAACAAGAAGCAACCATGGGAGGAGACAGGCAAAAGAGTGTAATGAAAGTGAATATTATGAAAATAAGTAGTATGAAAATAGGAAAATATAATGGAGTCCATTATTTTGTACAATAATAAGACAATATATCTAAAAGAAATTATTTAGACAGTGATGAGAACATATTAGCTGGTGGGGAAGATATTATTTACATTCACTTAGGCCCCAAACACAATCTCTGAAGATGCTCCTATTCTATCCGGGCCAATGAAGTGGCCACTGCCAGTTTTTGCAGCAAAAAAAGAAAAATGTCATTCTGAGAACCAATGAGAGATAATGGCCAGACACAAGTGCCAGGCCCTGGGTTTTGTTCTCCGATTTGAAAAAAAAAACTAATCTTATTTAGTTTATGACTTACTTCACAGAAGAAATAAATGTATTCACTCATTCATGGATGCACATATTGATACATTTTCGGGCTCATTTGAGAAAATTTACTATGAAAAAGCATAACAGAAGTCACATACTGATGGTTCATGCTTGTAATCCAAGCCACTCAGGAGGCTGAGATTTGAGGATCATGGTTTGCAGCCAGTTGGTGCAAAATCGTCTATAAGTCTCTTATCCCAACCAGTAAAAGACCAACCAGCAAAAAAACTATAGCAGTGTCTCAAGCAGTAGAATGTTAGCCAAGAGCTATAAAGCTACAGGGCAGCACCCAGTCACTGAGTTCATGTCCCAGCAGAACTGGCAGAAAAAAAATGAACTCGAATTCAAAACAGCTTTATTAGGTTCAAAATAGTTCATAATCATTGAGAATAATTTGCTATTTGGGGCCAAACAAAACAATTATTTTTCTACTAATGACACAGAATAAAACACTCCTTAATTAGTTCTAAATCATGTAGGATTTCACTATGTGGAACTGTACCTTTTCTAATGATAGCAGAAAACTGTATGTATTATATCCCAGGACTGTAAAACATATAAAATTAGATTTGTGCTCCATGGACAAAGTTTCATGATTCATAAAAGAGTATCTTCACAGTACTTAAAGTTTTTATATACTCTACACTGATCCTTTTTCCATGCTGTATTATTATTGAGCATAACATAATTGTTAGTAAGCCTTGTCTTTACATTGGAAAATTCCCAATGCTGAACTTTCTAAACTTTCCTTTCTTTTATAAAGCAAATAAAACTATGATGGTATGTGAATATCATCAGTAGAAAAGTAAGTGAATGCCACCTCTACAATGCTCTGGACCTGCTTGATCATCTCACCCAGCTGCAGTTCTGTGTTCTTTCAGGCATCCTTTTAGGCTGATTGATCTTCTCCTTAGTGCCCAGGTTAGGGTGCCCAGTAACTTCCCTCCAGTCTCCAAGGTTAGCTCGTGGTTGTTTCTTCATTGCAGAAAATAGATTTCTGTATTCTACAAAAAAATAAATGTGATTGGGTCAAGCCTCTACTGTCATAAAGATTTTATTGTACATTAGTCCATATTTCCTCAGATAATTCCTTAAATATTCAATTAATGGGAGGAAGGGGCTTGGAGGGAGGGAGGGAAAAGAAGGCACTATACAAAAGGAAATGTATTCATTATCTGACTCATGTAATTTAATCCCTCTGTACATTCTCTTTATAATACCAATGTAGACATGGCCACATATTCACCTAACAAAACTAATATGTTACACATATTGAGAAGACAGTATACTCCCAAATAAAGTGTACTTAAATCATTTGCAAAGCCACTCCGGCCCCTTTGCCTCTGCCACTCCTGGTCCTTTTGTCCAAGATGGGGTGCCAAAGGCACTGCCTCCTGGGCTCCAAGACCGCTGCTGTGAGGGTCTGTGGGCCACAGGTCAGCATCTCCAACACCAAATTTGCAAAATGGGGCGGGTCAGCGCAGCTTGTTATGGTCCACAATTCTGCTGCAGTGTGAAAAGGAGGAGGGCTGTACATGAGGCCTCTGGTTCCAAGCACCCTGCTAAGGCTAGAGTCCTTGGAAAGCCATACAGCAGCAGGGGGCAGCCACCAGGCTGTGAACCTCCAAGCTGGCAGTGGAGACCAGACAGCAAGGCCTCAGGGACCTGGGCACCTTGGCTCATCGCACCACGCCTTGCCCAGTGCCTCGACCTTGCAGCTACTGCCTGAGGTCTGGTCTTTGGGCCCTGCCCAGCAGCTGGGAGTACCAGATGCTACTCAGCAGCCTGAGTCCCCTGCTGCCAGCTGAGCACCCAAGGACTGGATTCTCCACCAGGTCAAGCGCCTCAGGGAGACAGTGGCTGTACACATGCCGACCTCATCTGGATGGCCTGTGTGACTTTCTGGCTGCCTGCAGGATGAGCAACCCTGGCAGAAAATCCCGGACTGCCAGCGGCTGCCCTAAGCCCCTTCGCTCAAGGTGGAGCCCATGCACCTGCGCTTCAGGGACAATGGAGACGATGGCAGGCAAGGAGATGCAGCAGCAGCACCACTGCTACCTCCATGCAGCCGACAGAGCCCCCAGGGCTGCCCGTGACATCAACCCCCTGGGCTGTCTGCTCCTGAACTGAGGCTGCCCATACAAGCAGTGCTCACTTTCCTCTATGGATGCCCTGACCCTGCCCAATCCCCAGGTGTCACTGCCTCCTCTGCCACCTTTGCCCTGGACACTCAGCTGCCATAAGGGCCCCTCATAGAGTTCATAGTGGTTGAGGGCGCTTTTGCAGGACAGGCCCCAGGAAAGAGTGATAGGAGACTTGAGTCTGTGGGAAAAGGTATTCCACACATATTTTGATAGAATATGAAATCAGATGAAAACAAAAATTATCAAATTTTTAAAAAGAAATTAACCAGGCATCAATGGCTCACAGCTTTTATCCAAGCTCCTCAGAAGACTGAGAGCTGAGGATCAAGAGTGGAAGCCAGCTTGGGTAGGAAAGTCCCTGAGATTCTTATCTCCAATTATCTACAAACAACAGCAGCAGCAGCAGCAGCAGCAGCAGCAGCAGCAAAACCCCACAAGTAAAGCTGTGGCTCAAAATGATAAAGTGTTAGCCCTGGGCATGAAGCTCCAGGACAATGCCCAGGCCCAGAATTCAAGCTTGATGATCCCCCTTCCCCAACAACAACTACAACAACAATAACAAAAATAAAAATTAAAAAAAATATTCCAGTGACATCCTCTAGACCAACTATATGTTAAACATCTTGCATAGTATCCACATGCTCACTAGGAGTGTGCTGTAATATTCTAGGACAGGGTCAACAAACATGTTTTGTAAAGAGTGGGCCATATGGTCTTCAATAATAACTACTCAAATTTGCCTTGCATCATGAGAACATACAAAAGTTGGATGAGGCTATGTTCAAATACAACTTTATTTATAAAACTGGGAGGGTCTCACGTTTGATTACAATATTCGGATTCTTGATTTTAGGTTACAAACACCAGTCCATAGCCAAGATCCAGAATATTCCAGTAGTTTGTTTCATTTATTTATATTAATTACAGAAGATGTAATAATGTAATTTTAAAAAAGAAAGCACTCAATTGCAATACAATATGTTATATTTGATCACCTGAACTGAAAAACTCATCTACTTACAATAGTCAATTGCTAGATTTTTCAGATTTACTAAAAGTAATTTGTAAAGATCTTAAGGTAAACAAAAATATCTAGGAAACGTTACTCTGACATATTATGAAATATATCCCTAACTCGGTTCTACTTTTCAATAACTTAGAGCAAATTGGGGAATCCATCCAAGAGAGTGAAATTCTGAAGAAAGACTGGTCTTCTACACACTGCACTGCAGCTCCTGGATAAGAAACCAGGGATCACCAAATATCCACACTGCTTTTCACACTGTAATTCCCTCTCAACAGACTACCAGCACATAGAAGAATTTTCACCAGAACCTGAGTGCCTCACTTCTTCTGTGTATTTATATGCACTATTCTAAGGCTTGAAGTCAAAACCTTGGTTCTGTCCCAGAGCTTTTCACTGTAGGCTAGCTCTATACCTCTTTCAGCTTTCTTTGGCAGTGAATTGGAGATGAGAGTCTCACAGACTTTCCTGCCCAGGCTGACTTTGAACTGAGATCCTCAGATCTCAGCTTCCAATTAAAGGTATAATTAAAGGCATGAGCTACCAGTGCCCAATAAACTGCCCTACTTTTCTTGATTGTTTTTATTTTGTTTGAGATCAGGACTTGAATTAAATATTTGACACGTTTTCTCACTAGGTATCACTCTGCCACTTGAGCCATATATCCAGCAATCATTATTTTGAATAGCTGGAAATCATCAAATTTTCTTAATATGGTCTGTACAATTACTGTTGTTCTAAAACTCATCCTAATCAAAAAAGTCTTATTTATGGACCCTAGAGATCATCTGAACAAATTCTCATAATATTGCTTGAAATTGCTTATCACTTTAGGAACATGATTTTTTAAATTATTGTTTTACATAGCAGAGTTGTCATTAAACAAAGCAGTTTATGAATACAATATGCCTTGATCAATGCCACCACTTTCAACATTCTCATTAATCCCTCCCCTTCACACACCTTCCCTCACTCTTCTCAATTAATGGTAGGATATTTACTGGAATCCTCTCTACATTTTCCCCTTTTCCTCCTCTTCATTCTCCAACCTTTCCTCCCTTCACCCTACTTTTGACTACCTATGACCCTATGATCCAGCAACTCTACTCCTGGGGATTTACCCAAAAGATTACAAACCAGGATATAATAAAGCTTTCAGCACAACCATGCTTAGTGAATCAGCCCAAATGCCCCTCAAGAGAGAAATTAATCAAGAAAATGATGAATATTGACCATTTGTAACTCTCATATCTCATTTTTTCTGCTGGTATCCCATTGACATTGTATAGTCTCTGTACTGCAGTGAGCAACACGTAGAAACTGAGGTAAAAGATTTTCAGTGTTATCTGTTAGCCATGGATTCCTTGATGTGAGTTCTCTGCTCACTCTCGTTGTCTGTTCATGCCTTTGAGTGCTAATAAAAATCATATGCATTTTTCTTCCTTTTCAATTCTTTCAAAGCCTAAAAAACTTTGTCTCTTTTGAGTAACTAATTTTAAAGAGAATATCACCAGCTGCCACCTCTCCGTGGCCTTGAAATTAAATGTTCAAATGGGACAATGGCTTTTTGGTGGGAGAGGGGAATTTTGTATTCAGAGGGTTTTGTATTCAGAAGATCTGTGCTTGCTAGACAGGACTTAGGTAGTACAACAGCTAGCAGTCAACTCCTTTTGACATACTTCTAGACATTTTGTTTATTTGAGGTCTTGAGCTTTTTGCCCAGGGCTGATCCTAGATTGATTGAGACCTGGCTACCTATGCCTGCCACATAAGTAGCTAGGATTACACATGTGAACCATTATGGCCAGCTCATTTTTTTGAGATGGGTGTCTTAGCAGTTTTTTCTCTGGCCTGGCCTCAGACCATGATCCTGTTTTATTTCTGCTTCCCAATCAGGTGGTATTACAGATGTGGGATACTATGCTTAATGCACTTGACACCTTCGTAACTAAAATTTCTTCTAAAATTCCAAGCAGGATGTAAGATTTTTCATACTCATTATATGTAACCATGAAGAATACTAAATAAGACATAATAAAGGGGTTATAATTTAGATTATTTTAGTCACACTGATAAAAATACCTGAACACTTTTTAAAATTTTTTGGAAAGTAGTATCTTGTAGGACCAAATAATGCATCTAACTGTGTTCTCAAGCATCTTTTATTTAATAGGATTCCATCTACTTGGTGCCATTGGTGGTTCATCACTCCCAGGTGTTCTACAACCTCTATTCTCTCATAGAATTTGCTTTCAATATCATCTGTGAAGGTGTTCAGCTAAAGCAACAACTGGCTATCAAAGCCCACTGATTGCTATCCATTCGTTGTAGTGCATCTCCATTCAAAAACTCCTAAAACGCATGCCCAAGGAGCAAAAACACCTACATCCTGAATGGAAAACTGTCCCATTGAGTGGATTTCCCCCTAGCAGATGCAATGCTCACAACATTAATAACTGTGAGCAGCATTTTTCTACCTTTTCCATGTCCCATAAGGATGCTGCTTGGAGTGGAGATTCTGGCCATTACACATTTGTGAAAAGGAGGACATATGTCAAACAGACTGAAAAGTTTGAGGGTGTACAAAAATAGATGCTACAAGTCATTGGAACAAATATCAGGACCCCTCTCTGGCCAGGAGTTCCTCTGAGAGTCAGTTGGGACAGCTTTGCAAGTTTCTAAACTACCCTGAGAGCTCATGGAAACAATATCCTGGGAAACAGAAATGATGTACTCCAGACAGACTCTTTATGCCCTTAAGGAGTGTCACAAATATACAGAGCTTCTCTGTTCCTTGGAGCACTGTCAAGACCCTAGGGAAGCTTGGATAACTCCAACTTCTATACTAATGTGAAAACTGCACAAGGCCAACCTTCTTTTGTTGTGCTTAGTAATTGTACTCTTTTATCCAGGAAAGATCTGGCATTTCCTATGCAGACATCTGAGGGGAGCATAAACAAGTGTTAGGTGTTTTGTTACTAAAGCTTGCATAGATTTTTTTGGGGGGGTCCGGTCATGGGGCCTGAACTCTGGGCCTGGGCGCTGTCCCTCAGCTGTTCAGCTCAAGGCTAGCACTCTACTACTTGAGCCACAGTGCCACTTCTGGCTTTTATTTTTTGCTTATGTGGTGCTGAGGAATCGAACTCAGGGCCTCATGCATGCAAGGCAAGCGTTCTACCACTGAGCCACCTTCCCAGCCCAAGATAATTTTTTTTAATGTGTTGATTCTGGGGTTTGAACTCAGGGCCTCAGCATTGAGTTTCTTTTTCCCCAAGGCTACTACTAAAATTGGAGCACAAATCTCTTGAAATTTCCTGCCAAACAAACTCCATAACTAAGATAGGTAGAAATGCAAGCATGAGTCACTTAAGTATTATATCATGTACTCAAGTTAGAATGTGACAGGGAATAACAAAAATATCTATTGATACTATTATCTTTGATGATGAAGCCATTCTCCTTCTCCTTTTCCTCAAAGCCTGAGAGGTCATTTAAAGTAATAACATGGCTCCTTTATCTTCAGCATTGCTAAGGGTAAGTACACTGCCCACAAACAACTAGTTTCGTATTCAATTATATACACACAAAATGAAATATCATGGAAAAGCAACACATATATATTTGCAAAAAGCTAAAATGACTTCTTCCTTGTTCTCTTACTCAAAAGATCATTTGCCATGAAATAGATTGTCCTTGAAAAAATCGTGTTAAGTATGTCAGGGTTAGAGAGACAAAGACATATGTCTTCTCTCTGTGGAAGTTAGATCTAAATTATAAACATTCATGAAAAAACATATTCAGGGTCCTAGGCATACATACAAGCTGAATAAATTCTGGTATACTCATGGAAGATTGAAAGAGTGTAACTCCTTTAAACAACTCAGAGTTTAACAAACTGAATACCAGGAGGCTGAAACATGTGTTCCATATGTGGAGAGTGGGAGGAGGTCAAGGGGTAGAGGATGGTGATTGGAGGGAGAGAAGTTGGGTAACCAAACACAGTCCTAATAGTCAATGTATATGCGTGAATATAAAACCAGGTAACTTGAGAACATAGAGATGGGGTTGGGAGATATGTGGGAGAAGGATGAATGCAATGACATTGATCAAGATGCATTGTATTCAAAAAGTGACATGCTGTCAGTAAAAGTCCTTTGTAAAAGCAATTAAATAAGAAAGTCATATAAAAAGTAAGTCACACCCCATGTCTACTGGCTCAATTTGCCTCCTCCAAGTGATCTGTGAAAAAAGCTCAGCTGCTTTCAGATAATTACCTCAAGTTTCTTCAGGAGGAATTTCATTTGCACTGCGGAACTCAGAGAGTGCTCAGGCCACATCTCTGTGATTTCACCTTCCAAGTCATTCATCCAGGTCATCATTTCTGTGACTCTCGATGGAAATTTCTCCATCGGAAGCCACAACAACAGAATGATTTCCCCTTAATTTCTGCAGTTGACAAGTCAGGATATCACAAAAGAATTCTCATTTGATAAAAGGTCTTGCTACCATAATTATGCAAGTTACCCACAAACCCAACACAACATTTAACCTTAAAATACATGACCCGCCCTTCCCACACCCAGTAATGATATAAAACTTTTACATAATGTAGCACAGTACCAGATACTATGAGAAAAATGTAAATCTTATTTTGCCCTTAAGAAAGATCTCATTAGAGGTCAGTGAAGTAACTAAGACCTAGATTAAGTGGTGCCACAGAAAAATAATGTCAATAAAAATTGTTGAATTGGAAAAAAATATTTTAGAATATTTGTGGGCTAACAATCAAATGCTGATTCAAATACCACGATCTCCCTGTATCAGTTGAAGCACTGGTGGGCTTTGGAGAAAGCATCCCTAACATCAAACCCAGACCTTCCAACTACACAGGCTACAGCAGAAAGGGAGTCAGGGCAGAATCCTAGCCATAGCCTTCCTTTTCTTAGATTCTCTATAGCACATGCTCAGGCTAATTTGGAACCATGAATATGTGTTCTTGCACACTGTGTACACACCTAAACACAAATCCTCCCACATAATTAGGATCTCATGAGAATTTAGATGGGAGCCCACTTATCTCAAATATGGACATGAGATAATGACCTATGAACTTGGTTAGACACTGACCAGGAAGATGGAGATCTGGAGGTGAAGCTGAAGAATCCCTTGAACAAGACCTCTTTGTAGCAGGTGAAGTGCTATTTGAGGAGGGTGGCACAATCCCCAGATTCAAACCCATAACCAAGTCTATAGAGGCCAGGAAGGGACATGGGACAAACACCAAGCCCTAGCCATCCTTCTCTTAGTCCCACTGTAACACATTATCAGGTAAATCTGGCAACAGGTAAATGAGAACCTGTGTGCATGTGTGTGCGTGCGTGCATACGCACACACACACACACACACACACACACACACACACACACACACAAACTTCACGCATGATTCTGTACACTCTGGAGGATATAGCACCCCTTACCTCAAAACAGGGGCTTCCTGAGGGTAGCACATCACTACAGTCAGTGTATGAAAAGTTTGGTGAAGGCAGTAGACTCAATGGCTCCAACCCCATTGCCACTCTCAGTTGACACACTGGACGCAAGCAATCCCCACTTATGCCTGAGAAGAAAGCCCAGGTTGTCAAACAGCCCCCACCTTCCTTCTCAAGTGGACTCTTAAGCATACATTCATTCCTATCTGAAGCTACATGTGTACAACTGCATAACCCTTCATCGTGCCTCAGCAACCACACCAGGGGAAGGGACATCTTAACTCAAAATGGGGCCTCAAGGCACTTGGGCACATGTGTTCCAGCAAGATGGAGATCTGAAGAGGTCTTTGGACACTAGGTCCCTCCAGCAGTTGAGAGACCACTTGGGGGTGGGTGGCAGTGTTAATGGCTCCAGTACTACAACCACCAGTGAATGTGTGAGCCCTGCACTACAGGTTTTAGTAAGGTGGACTCTAATCCCCAGCCTTCCTTCTCTGGTGACTGCCACAGCCTATGTCCAGACCAACCTTGTACCACATGCATGTGCATGTGCGTGTGTATACTTAAGTGTGCATTTCATGGACATCCTTTCACCCACGCCTGTTGAGAGAACAGAGGCTTGGAGAACAGGGTTGAGGGACTGAGGGCAGTGGGAGGAGAGTGGGCAAGGTGGCAGGGGAGCTGGGGAGGCTGTGGAAGGTGGGGGTGGGGAAATAGGAAGGACCGGGTAGAAGGGACAGGTCCACTAAACCCACTTAACTCAAAATAGGGTCTTCCCAGGATGGATTCCACAGGGAACCGGAGCTGAGGGATGAGGGAAGATACTCACCTAAATCTTTGTTTTCCAAGAATGATAAGTGCAGTACTGACATTAGACAAAAAAGCCTAAGCCAGGAGGTGAAGTGGGGAAGACTTACTCTAGGCCTTCCTTCTCTGGCAGCTCTCACAGACCTTGTTCAAGAAATTTGGCACCACTTCCAAGCATGCTATGGGAATGCCTTGTGCATGAGCAGATGTCCACACATGCCCGCATGCATGCATCTGTTCCCATGGGAAGATGAGTAGAACTGGGAGAAGGGAGGGGAAGAGGAGCCTGAATGAGGGATGGAGATGAAAGTTGGGATAAGGTGTGGTGCCAAAGTGGAAGGTAAGGTTGGGGTCAGAAGTGAGGGTGAGGGTTGGGCTGGAAGGGGACTGAGGAGTGGAGCTAGAAGTAGTAGTAAGTTTGAGGCCCGATGTGGGGTGAGAGGTGGATCTAAGAGTGAGGGTGAGGGATTAAGCCAGAAATGAATGTGAGGAATGGAAGCAGAAGTGTGGATGAGGTGTGGGACCTAAGTTGGATGTGTGAGTGGGACCAGAATTGGTGTTGAGGTTGGGGCTAGAAGTAGGATGAAGGGTGCATCAGAGCATGGTTGTGAGGGGTGAGGTTGGAAGTGTGGGTAGGTTGATAACAGAAGTAGGATGAAGGGTGGATCCGATATGGTGATGGATGAGGTCAGAAATGGGGAGTGAATAGTGGAGTCGTAAGTGGGGTGTGGGTGGATACAATACTGGGAATGAGGGGTAAAGCTGTAAGTGAGGGTTGGGGTTACAGTGGGGGTGAGGAAGTGAGGTGAGTGGTGGATCCAAGAGTGGGGTGAGGGTTGGAGCTGAAAGTAGGGGTAAGGATCTGGCCCAGAAAAGGCGGTGAGGATTTGGTCAGGTAGGGAGACAGGCCCACTTACCTGGAATCAGAGTCATCATGGGATGTGTCCAGCACCTGGGGCCACACAAGAGGAAGGTGGAGATCTGCCTCACTTGAAGCACTAGAGTCCCTCTAGTACCACATCTCAGAAGCAGGAGGTAGCAGCAGCTTCCCCACCTCCAGCCCTACAACTGTCAGCAGATGCCAGGAGACCTAGGAACCTCAAACTACAGTAGCCTCTGTCTATGGTGACTGTATTGCCAATGTGCAGGTCAGTTGGGCATCACGTACATGCATTCAGATGTACATGCACACACATTCCCCTCACCTACGCATGTTGGCGTGGCCTTGGGTCCAGAGGGACAGGGTGGGGCAGGATACAAGGTAGGCTGAGGGGGAAGGAACACGATTGGTGTGGGCCAGGCTGTGAGGAGGGGAAGTCAACTGGAGGATAGTGGAGCCTAGCAAAAGGATATGGTTCCAAGAAGAGGTTTGGGCCCACTCAACTAGAAAAAGAGTTGTGTTGGGATGGCTTCCATAGTGTAAAGAAGGAACAGTGGAGGACTTGGAGGGGACTTGATGGATGGTGGAGCTTACCTAGAATCTGGGTTGTCCAGGAACATTTCCCGGGAGAACCATTCTGGTGAGTGTATTGCCTATGTTCTGGCCAAGCATTCATCTCATATAAGCATGAGCACACATTCCCACATCCATGAATGTTAAGGTGACCTGGGAGGAGGACAGAAGGAGCAAACAGAGTGGTCCTGGGGTGAGGGAAGGAATGAGGATAGGAGTAGACAAAGCAATGTTGGATAGGTGTCTTTCCAATGTAGATGAGAGGGGTCAGAAAGAGGGGTTGGGCTCACTTCACTAGAAACAAGGGTGTATGAGGATGGCTGCAGCAGGGGGACAGCGGCAGAGCGATGGGTGGGGAAGAAGAGGATGACAGGTTGTCTCCATGGTGTTGCCTTTCTATGGTGCAACACTGGTTGGGAATGGACATGATTAAAACTTTCATCACTTTTTAAAAAAAATAATCAATAGATTTTTAAGTTTCCAGTTTTAAATTTCCAATTTTCCATGCAGTTAGGAAGTTGAGATGATGCAAAGAAGTCTCAAAACTGTATGTCATTTAGTTTCGGTGTGTCTATGGGGGTGCCAGTCTGATGTTATTCTTCTCTAGGCTAGGACTCTAGCATTTGCTATAGTTTTACTTTCAGATCTTTTGATTATGCATAAGAGAAAAGAAATATCTCTCTTTCCTGCCTGGTCTAGTTTCAAACTACAATTCTCAGCTCTCAGGCTCTTGAATAGTCAGTATTACAGGCATTAACCACTGCCGCCCAGCTGTGTTACCTAAATTTAAATCATATGGTATGCTGAGTGTTATCCACTCATTAATTTGTGCAACAGTGCTGCCAAAAATAAATAGTAAAAAAACAAGATATTACTGAGATTTTCCTAAACCAAAAAAAAAAAATAATGACCCATAATATGCTCAATTTAAGTGATGAATTAAAAATTATGCAGCTGTTGAAAAGCAACATATATTTGGTCATTATGAGAAAAATGATTCAAATAGCCAGAGTAATCAAGATACAGAGAATAAGCAAGGTGCGTGGGGGGGGGCGTTGGTTGTGGGGTTTGAATTCGGCCTGGGTGCTCTCCCCTAACACTTCTGCTTAAGGCTGGTGCTCTACCACTTGCGTCACAGCGTCACTTCTGACTTTTTAGTGGTTAAGTGGAGATAAGAGTTTCACAATCTTTCCTGCTCAGGCTGGCTTTGTACCTCTATCCTCATATCTAAGCCTCCTGAGTAGCTAGAATTACAAGCATTATTTCCCAGTGCTGCCCTGTTGTGGGTTTTTTTTTTAATTTATTTTTTATTGTGAAAATACTGTACATAGGGTTTATAATTACATGGGCAAGATAATGAGTACATTTCTTATCAAGCATTGCAGCCTCCTCCTTTGTTTCCCCTTCCCATCCCTTCCCACCTTCCTCCTGGCCCCCCCATCCTGCCCGCTCCACCCCCCCGCAACCAAAGTTGTAAAGTTCGTTTTCGACATAACAACTTGTATATCTCATTGTTGCAATGGGTCCACCTGTATCCCTATTTAAACGATTTATTTTCCCCTTCCCCTCCACAAATTATACCGACATCAAATACAGTGAAAGCAGGGGTTATACTGTGGGAGAAGGACATACAAACAACAAAGAAATAATCTTATAAATGTGTTAAAAACAATCGCATGAAAGAAAAAAATAACATGTGAATACATACCTTAGGGTTCATTTCCCTAACATCACCTTATCTGAACTTTTCTGCTTGACTCAGACATATGCTAGATATTGCAAATACGGGAAACCATGGGATCTGTTTCTTTGGGCCTGGCTTACTTCACTTAATATATTTTTTTCCAAGTCTTTCCATTTCCTAACAAATGGAGCAATGCCATTCTTTCTGATGGAGGCATAGAATTCCATTGGGTATATATACGACATTTTCTTGGGAGGAGGATCACAAAATCCTGTTGTGTTTTTTTGAGCAGTGTAAATATGTACAATTTTTAAGTTTTTAATGTAGCCCACTTCATATAGCATTAAGGTACAGATGCTCTGATCTACTGTCTACATGGTAATCACTGAATTTTTAAATTCTGACTTCCTGAACATTTTCAGGATTTCTCTTTTGAATCATACATTTAGGTATCAGATGATTCCTATGGTCATTTTTTCATTTAAGAAAAATCATTTCTGATATTATTTAAAGTCTAAGACTGGAACTTGAACTTGGTAATTGATTCTGTTGCTCATTAACTAGTCCCTTACGACGTGAGCTATCCATTTAACCTCTAATTTCAGGTTTTTCAAAAAACCAGAAAAGATAATAGGAGCATTGTAACTTCAAGAGCAGCCTGAGCTACATGGCAAGTCCCTGCCAAACACACACACACACACACACACACACACACACACACACACACACACACACACACACACACACACACACACAAAGAGCTGGTGAGTTTGGAGGAGGGGAAAGTGTTATTAATAGCAGTGATACCAGCATAAAAAATTTAGTGTGCGTGCGTGTGTGTGTGTGTGTGTGTGTGTGTGTGTGTGTGTGTGTGTGTGTGTGTGTGTGTGTGTGTGTGTGCTGATCCTAGGACTTGAAATCAGTGCCTGGGCACTATTCCTGCAGTTTATGCTCAAGTCTAGCACTCTACCACTTGAAGCAAACCTCCCCCTCACCTTTTTGGAGGTCATAGGAGATGAATCTCATTTACTTTCTTCTCCTGGCTGACTTAGCACCTAGATCCTGAGGTCTCAGCCTCTTTTCTAAGTAGGATTAGAGAAGTGAGCCTGTATTGGTTGTTGTATTACTATTAAGTAATATGGTAAACATCATGCCAGTTTATACTCTTTCAAGCAGAGGTTGAGTGTTTCACACAGACCTAAGACACAACCCACTCCATATCTGATGACATCCAGATTTCATAATACGATGAGATAAGTTTTGTTATGCTAACTTTACCTATGAAGAATTTGAGGTCCAGAGAGTTTAGTTAAATTTGATTCCCCAGTTTGTATATAGTGGAGCCTGTATTAAAGCTCAATTAGGTTTGTTTATTTCAGAAAACATTGTGCCAGCATGTATTCTAGTCAGCATGTATTCTAGCAAGTGCTGCTCTTTGTAAGTACTATTTTCTGCCTGAGAGATGAACTTTCTCCTGTATGTATGACTTATTCCTCACTCTTTAATCTCATAAGCTAGGTAAAGTACAAGTGATGAGAAGAGCAATTTTGAACAGGAAACTGATAATGGGGTTTGAGCTTGGTATCACATACATATGATTTTCTTTTATTTGACTCAAGCCTCCAGTATTATATTTGTCTGATTTTCTTTTGTATTGTTATTATAAATGTGATTTATACAGAGACTGTAATCATATAATTCAGGTAATGGATATATTTCTTTTTTAATTTTTATTTATTTTTTATTGTGAAAATACTGTACAGAGGGGTGAAAATTACATGGGCAATATAATGAGTACATTTCTTATCAAGCATTGTAGTCTCCTCCTTTGTTTCCCCTTCCCATCACTTTCCAGCCTCCCCCTACTCGCCCCTCCCAATCCTCTCCCCCCCCCACCAAAGTTGTAAAGTTCGTTTTGGACATGACAACTTGTACTTGCACTGTTGCAACGGGTCCATGTGTATCCTTATTTAAACGACTTGTTTTTCTCCTTCCCCTCCACAAATTATACCGATATCAAATACAGTGAAAGCAGGGTTTATATTGTAGGGGAGAGACATACAAAGCAACAAGGAAATAATTGTAAAATTGCATTAGAAACAAATGCATGAAATAAAAAAAAACATTTAAAATACATATTTTAGGGTTCATTTTCCTAACATCACCTTATCTGACCTGTTCAGCTTGACTCATATATATACTAGATATTGCAAATAAAGGAAATCATGGGACCTATGTTTCTTTGGGCTTGGCTTACTTCACTTAATTTAATTTTTTCCTAGTCATTCCATTTCCTAACAAATGGGGCAATGTCATTCTTTCTGATGGAGGCATAGAATTCCATTGTGTATATATAACACATTTTCTTGATCCATTCATCTACTGAGGGGCATCTGTGTTGGTTCCAGATCTTAGATATGGTAAATAATGCTGCAATAAACATGGTTGTGTTGGTAGCTTTAGTGTGGTCTTGTTTGTAAATATTTGGGTAAATGCCCAAAAGTGGGACTGCTGAGTCATAGGGGAGCTCCATGTGGAGTATTTTGAGGATCTTCGATACTACTTTCCAAAGTGGTTGAACAAGTTTATACTCCCACCAACAATGCAGTAAGGTTCCCTTGTGTCAATATCCCCTCCAGCATCTGTTGTTATTAGAGTTATTGATTTTTGCAATTCTAACTGGGGTGAGTTGGAATAACAATGTTGTTTTGATTTGCATTTCTTTTATGGCTAGGGAGGTTGAGCATTTCTTCATGTGTCTATTGGCCATCCTTTTTTCTTCTTCAGAGAAGTTTCTCTTTAAGTCATTAACCCACTTATTTATTGGGCAGTTGTTTCTTTGAGGATTTGTTGTTGGGGGATTTAATTTTTTGAGCTCCAAGTATATTTTAGATATGAGACCCTTGTCTGTTGTATAGCTGGTGAAGTTCTTCTCCCAATCTGTGGGCTTTCTATTGATCTTGCTAGCTATGTCCTTTGCCATGCAGAAGCTCTGAAACTTCATGCAATCCCATTTGTCCAACCTTTATTTGATTTGTTGTGCTTCCGGTCTCTATTAAGAACATTTTGGCCTGTGCCAAGGAGACCTAGGATTTCTCCTATTCCATCCTGTAATGTTTTCAGAGTGTCTGCTTTGAATCCGAGGTTTTTGATCCATTTGGAGTTGAATCTGGTGCAGGGTGATATATAAGGAACTAGCTTTAGTTTTCTACAAGTAGTTAACCAATTTTTCCAGCACCATTTACTGAAGAAGCTGTCTTTCTTCAATTATATTTTTTTAGCTCCCTTATCAAAGATTAGATAGCTATAGGTCTGTAGGTTCATTTCTGAGTTTTCAATTCTATTCCATTGGTCCTGAGGTCTGTTCTTGTGCCATTACCAAACTGTTTATTCCTTTGGCTTTATAGTAGAGTTTGAATTTTGGTATTGATATTCCTCCAGCAGTGTTCTTTCCATTGAGGATTGTTTTTGCTATTCGGGGTCTTATTGTTCCGTATGAATTTTTGGATTGCCTCTTCTATTTCCTTGAGGAATGAGGTAGGAATTTTGGTAGGTATCTCCTTAAATTTGTAGATAGCCTTGGGAAGTACTGCCATTTTCACGATGTTAATCTTGCCAATCCTGGAGCATGGGAGTTTTTCCCATTTTCTAAGTTCTGTTTTGATTTCATTTTTCAAGTTTTTAAACTTTTCATCATAGAGGTCGTTCACTTCTTTGGTTAAGTTAATTCCTAGGTATTTTATTTTTTGTGGGGCTATTACAAATGGAGTTGCTTTCCTAAATTCAGCCCCACTTTTCTCATTGTTGGCATACAGAAAAGCCATTTATTTTTGAGGGTTAATTTTATACCCTGCTACTTTGCCAAAGTTTTCAATCAGCTTGAGTAATTTGGGAGTGGAGTATATGGGATTCTTTAAATACAGGATCATGTCATCTGCAAAGTAGGAGAGTTTTGTTTTTTTTTTCACTATTTGGATCACCTTTATGTCTGCATCTTGCCTTATTGCTGTAGCTAGGCTTCTAAGACTAGGTGGGAAAGAAGTGGAGAGAATAGACATCCTTGTCTTGTTCCTGCCTTAAGAAGAAATGGCTTTAGTTTTTCACCATTAAGTATAATGCTGGCTGTAGGTTTGTCATATACAGCATTTATTGTATTGAGGCATGTTCCATGGTTTCCTAATTTTTCCAAATCCTTCATCATACAAGGGTGTTGGATCTTGTCGAACGCTTTTTCTGTATCTATTAAAATAACCATGTGGTTCTTATTCTTGCTCCTGTTGATGTGATGAATAATATTAATTGATTTGAGTATATTGAACCAGGTTTGCATCCCTGAAATGAATCCTGTTTGATCATGGTGTATGATTTTTGGATGAATTGTTGACGTCAATTGGCCAAAATTTTGTTGAGAAGTATTGCATCAATGTTCATCAAAGAAATGGGTCTATAGTTCTCTTTCTTTGATGAGTCCCTGCCTGGTTTTGGGATGAGGGTCATGATGGCTTCATAGAATGTGTTCAGTAGTGAACTTTCTCTTTCGATTACATTGAAGAGTTGGAGGAGTATTGGTGTGAGCTCAGCTTTGAAGGCCTTGTAGAATTCCGCTGTAAAACCCTCTATTTCTCTACTTTTCTTAGCTGGGAGATCTCTTATTGCTGTTTCTATTTCAATGCTTGATATGGACCAGTTAAGATGGTTTAACTCCTCTTATTTTAGTATTGGCGTGTCAATATTTGCTAGGAAAAAGTCCATTTCTGCCAAGTTCTCAAAATTATTAGCATAAAGTTTTGAGAAGTATTCCCTTAAAATGTTCTGAATCTTGGTTTTTTCCGTGGTGATATTTTCATTCTCTTCTTTGAGTTTATTTATTTGGGTGTGTTCTCTTCTTTTTCTGATAAGATTTGCTAAGGGTCTGTCAATTTTGTTAATATTTTTGAAGAACCAAATCTTTGTTTTGTTGATTCTTTGTATAGTTTTTTTTTTGGATTCTAATTCATTTAATTCTGATTTAATTTTAATTATTTCTTTCAGTCTACTGGATTGGGGTTTATTTTGCTGCTCTCTTTCAAGAGGGTTCAGATGCCTCATTAAATTGTTGGTTTCAGATCTCTCCAATTTGTTGATGTAGGAACTCAGAGCTATAAACTTACCTCTGAGTTCTGCCTTTGCTGTGTCTCAGAGGAGCTGGTAATTTGTGTGCTCGTTTTTGTTCTACATCATGAACATTTGAATTTCCTTTCTAATCTCTTCCCTGACCCACTGGTGATTCACCAGTGTGTTGTTCAGCCTCCATGTTTTCCCAGACTTTCTTTGGTGGCTTTTGGTGTTGAGTTCTAATTTTATTCCCTTGTGGCCTGAGCGAATGCAATATAAAACTTCAATGTTTCTGAATTTGGACAAGTTTGCTTTGTGGCCTAAAATGTGGTCTATTTTAGAAAATCTTCCATGTGTTCCTGAGAAAAAAGTTGTATTCTTATGCTGCTGGGTTAAATATTTGGTAGATGTCTGTTAAATCTAGTTGATTTATGCAGTTGTTTAGATCTGCAGTTTCTTTGTTGAGTTTTTGCGGAGTTGATCTATCTAGTGGGGAGAGTGGTGTGTTCAAATCCCCAACTATTAATGTCTTTGGATCTATGTGGGAGTTGAGGGAAAATAGTGTTTCTTGGATAAATTTGGGTGCTCCTTTGTTTGGCGAATAGATATTTAGAATTGTAATATCCTCCTGAAGGAGAGATCCCTTAATTAGTAAGTAGTGACCTACTTTATCTCTTCTCACAAATTTTAATTTGAAGTCTATTATATCTGATATTAGGATTGCAACTGCCGTGTATATTTAGTGCCGTTTGCTTGGTAGATTGTGTTCCAGCCTTTAACATTGAAAATGTGTTTGTTTTTACGGGCAAGATGTGACTCCTTAAGGCAGCAGATAGAAGGATCTTGCTTTTTAATCCCACTAGACAGTCTATGTCGCTTGATTGGAGAATTAAGTCCGTTAAGTTTGAGAGATAGGACTGAGATGTATTTGCCATATTATCCACCTTTTTGGGGGCTGTGACAACTTTTTCTTTCCTATGGTTCTTGGATTCTCAGTTTGGGTGCAGTTTCTTGGCATTTATTGTGGTTTTGTTGGTTTTCTATGTGTAGGACATCTTTAAGAATCTTTTGTAGTGCTGGTTTGGTGGAGATGTATTCTTTCAATTTTTCTTTGCTATGGAAGGCTTTTATTTGGACTTCAGTTATGAAGGAGAGTTTATCTGGGTACAGTATTCTTGGTTGATAGTTGTTTTTCTTTAGGGCATGGCATACATCAATCCAAGGTCTTCTTGCTTTGTCGCTGCTGAGAAATCTGAGGTGATTTTAATTGGTTTCCCTTTATAGGTGATTAATCCTTTATCCTTGACTGCTTTAAGGATCTTTCCTTGGTCTGAATTGATCCTGTGTGGATTATAATGTGAGGGTAGGATGTCCTAATCTGGTCAGGTGTATTTGGTGTTCTAAAAGCTTCTTGTATCTGAACAGGTCTATCTTTTTGCATTTTTGGGAAGTTATCTGCTAGGATCCTGTTAAACAAATTTCCTAGACCATTAACTTCTGTTTCTCAGTGCTCCTCTACACCCATTATCCTTAGATTAGGCCTTCTGATCGTGTCTTCCAAGTGTTGGATAGATCTATCATATTTCCTGGACTTGACTTGGATGGTTGTATGTTCTTTCTCTATAATATCTAGGCTGTCTTCAATCCCTGAGATTTGATATTCTGCATGGTCTAACCTGCTGTCGAGACATTCTACTTTGTTTTGTATTTCTTTTACTTCTAGTTGGTCAGCTTTAGTGGTTTCAAATTCTTTGTTGAAGCTTTGTTTTAGATCTTGTATGAACTTCTTTACTTCCTTAATTTGGTGTTCAGTGTTTATTCTCAAATCACTTAGTTGATTGGTTATGGTTTCCTTGGACTCCCATTCCTTCTGTTTGGTTCCATTCAGCATTCCCTTTGTGGTCTCCCTGACTTCCTTCAGCTTTTTATTAATGGATTCCATGAATGCCTTTAGTGATCTTTGAGTATTCTCATCTTGCTCTCTCAATTCCTGTATTACTCTTTGCTTACCTTCCTCATGTTCACACCATTCCTGCAGTTCTCTTTGAATGTTCACAGCCTGCTCACACCATTCCTGCCTTTCTTTTTGAGTATTCTCAAACTGCTCACACAAATCTTGTATCAGTTTTTGAGTAGGTTCCTCATGCTCATTATATTCCTGTATAAACCTTTGGATTGCCTCCTCTCTCTCACTATCATGCTCATACAGAGTCCTTTTTTTGTTTTCAATCTTTTCATTTATCATATTTGCCAGCAGTGTTTGTAGAGTTATTTGGGAACTCTACTCTGAATTATTCATTATCTATTCTGTCCCTGATTATCATGAGTGGGAGTTCAATACCCGGAGTTGCCATGTTTCTTGTGTTTCTCTGGCTTACTCTGCCCATTTGGGATGAAAATAACACCAGTTTTGTGCTAGAACACTATCTTAAGGCAAGCATCAACCAAAGTCTCTATTTGCACAGTCTATAGTCTGCAGATACAATGTAATTCAACAGATAAATCTATTCAACATCAAACAACTATATATTAATGGGCTACGAACCGCAAAGAAGAATTTGGTAAACCAGAAATTATTAGGTTTAGGGAGAGATGTGAGTAAAAAATAGGAATAGAGTGATGTTGCAAGGCACAGGGAGAGTTAACTTAACTAAGTCCTATACTCAAAGCAGGAAATAGGTTGGATAGTATGAAAGGAGAGAGAGAAAATAAAGAAGAAAGAGAAAGGAAAAAAAAGAGACCCGATAAAATAGAAAAGTAAAAATTAAAAATATGCAGGATTGAAAACAAACTATTCAGAGAAGAATGTGCATATAATGAGAGAAGAGGAGGTATATAAAGGAGATGTGAAAAACTTAAAAATAGAAATACTTAAAATATCATATAGGTTTAATGAGGTAGTACTGCTATTAAAGAATTTAAGCCTAAGAGGTTTTGAATTGAGTAATAAATTTGTGGTTAAATGTGTACACAATGGGGGATAAGGCCTAATCATCCACTACGGGTTTATCTGAGGATGCGCAGAACAACAATTAAGTCACATAAAGAAGAATGAAGGAGAAGAAAAGGTGAAAAGGATAAGAAAGAAAGAAAAAAGATCTGAAGTTTAGTAGAGCTAAACAAAAAAAAATTAAAGAAAAAAAAAGAAAGAAAGAAAAACGCACACACTCATATACCCCTAAAATAAAAATTATAAGAGGAAAAAAAGTTACTAGAAAAAAAATTTTTCAAAAAAGATAAAAATTAAAAATTTTAAAAAAAGTTTTAGAAAAAAAAATTTTTTATAAAATGTACAAAAAAAAGAAAAAAAGTTATTTGATTTTTTTTTGGAGGGGTGGGAAAAATTCTGTATCTCCCTTGTGTCCATAACCAGCCTCTTGTTGGAGTCTCTGGTCTGCTTGTGGTGATTGATTTTCCTGTGGCTTGCTTGGTTTCTTAAGTCAGTTTGTTTGAACAGGCAGAAAAATGCTCTGCTTTCTCCAATGTTTTGCCATCCTCCTCCCAGGTTAGTTCAATGGGAGGGAGATCTGCTTTGAGTATCACAAAAGATGGAGATGGGTTTTTCCTCACGTTTGTAGATGCTGTGATGAGGCTAGGTTCTGGGTAGAGTTGAAGCCTTTCAGCAAACAGTAGCTTTTCCCGGGGGCTGGTTTGTGAGAAACTCACAGAGCCCAGCCTGGAGCCACTCTCAGGGTTTATGTTACTCAATTTCAATTGATTGTCAAGGCTGCTAAAGGGAGGGGCAGCCTCTGGCTCTGATAACCCAGTGAAGAAATCCACTCCTGGGGCTGGTGCCCTTGCTGGGTGACTTTTCCCTGGGTGGAGCTGAGTCTGGCAGGTCAAGTTAGGTTCTTGTGACCTGCTAAATGACTCTAGTTTTCTTCCAAGGGCTGAGTTGGAGCTAGCAGCTCCACTGAGCTTTGTCAGTATCCAAGATGGAGATCTCCGGTACTGGGGGGGGGAGGCGGTGGCCTTCCCTCCTCTGCTCCCTGAGAAGGAGTGAGGACTGTTAGGCTTCTACTCACTCTGAGTCTTGGTTCCTGTGTCATCTGTGGTCTGCGAACTGCAGGATGAAGATGCCTGCTCCTTGTCTGTTCTTTCTGTGTTGAGTAGAATTTGCTTGCCCACCATGTGTGGCTCCTTCGTCCCGGACTCTGTTTTGCAGGTATGGCGGCTACAGCCACCACTGCCACCGCTGCTGCCACAGCGGCAGCTGCTGGCAAGTGCTCAGATCTGTCTCCTTGCCTGAATTTTCCCTCTCTCGCCTAACTCTCTGTACTGTGATGGTACACTTGGTGTGATTCTCTGGCTTAGGACTGTTCACTGGAACTCTAAAACTGCTTTCTATGCGAGAGCTTGTTTAGCCTCCACCAACTTCCCAGAACTCTGAATATATTTCTTTTTGGAAGTGTCACCATTTCCCTTGCTCTCTGTTTTTCTCACTCACTGGTTTAGTTTTTATTATCATTATTATTAATATTATTATTATGGTGATGTAGAGGGGTTAGTTACATTCGTGTGGTTATGACTACATTTCTTTTGTCTTTGTGGCTTGAACCTCAGGCCTGGGAACTGTCTCTGAGCTCTTTTACTGAAGAATGGCACTCACATTGAGTGACAGCTGTACTTCCACAAGTACATTTCTTTTTGAACAATGTCACCCTTCCCTTCATCTTTTCCAGTGTTCTCCTCCATCCCTACCAATAAGTTCCATAGTTCATTTTGAACATAATATCAACTGAGTACCACTACGCATCTGTTCATCCTTTGTCCCTCATTTCTAGGTCCCCTTTACCTTTCCAAAGAGATAAATGAAAAAAATTACAAAAATGAAAGAAAGTAAAGAAAAAAATCATCTTGATTCTGTTCCTGGTCACTGGTTATTTTTGAAGAAGGTTTTCTCTCTCTCTCTCTCTCTCTCTCTCTCTCTCTCTCTCTCTCTCTCTCTCTCTCTCTCTCTCTCTCTCTCTCTCTCTCTCTCTCTCTCTCTGTGTGTGTGTGTGTGTGTGTGTGTAAGTTTGTATGTGTCAATACTGGAGCTTGAACCTAAGAAGCTGACTAGCTTTGTTACTCAAGGCTAACAGTCTATGACTTGAACCAAATTTGCACTTCTGGATTTTTGAATAGTTAATTGGAGATAAAGTTTTCACATATTTTCCTAGTTGGCCTTACTTCAATCCTCTTTCCTCAAATTTCAGCCTTCTAAATAGCTTGAGATACAGGTGTAAGCCACTGGTGGTGCTTGGCCTACCTTCTTTATGTTAAGTAGATGAAATTTAAAAGAAAGTTGCAACAGTAGTTCAAATGAAATTAAGTTTCCCAGCTTCATTAAGTTTTAATACTTTGTCACACTTAATGTGTACAGAACAACATTTTTTTGTAGATGTTCCTGCAATTTGGTTTTCATCTTGGTTTTTCCTCATGATGAACTTGATTTTATAGCTTTTACATACGAAATATTGATAGGAATATGTCCTGAGTGCATTAATGATATCTTGTTGGCTTTCATAGGAAATGGTGCAAGCTAAAACTTGTCATGATAAATTTCTGTGCCACACCCTGATGATATACCCACATTCTTACCCAGAAGACAGTAGTGCCTTTTACAAATCATTTAGATGTGACAAAACCTTGACTCAGGCCTTTTCTACCACCTCCCTCTATGTCCTTCTCTTAGCAATCCTGAGTCTGCAGTGACCATGACAGAGCCCTGATGGACCTTCTCAGTACACACAGCCAAGGTCACCAGTCAGGCATGGCATTCACATTGGGATGCGAGACCGGTGTTTGCTTTCTATGATTGCATGAAACAGGAACTGTTAGGTCCCTAAGCTGTCCACAGTCCTAAGGGTTCCTCATTGAGCATTCGAACATAAGAATTAAGGAGATATCAAATTCAGTCTTCTTTCTGCCAGTTATGCACGTTTTTCTTCTGCTGCTGTCATCTTCTGTTGAAATAAATGATCTGGACTCTATAAGCCATTTTGCTTATTCTAGACCCTTAGGGTAAGTCTGGGCTTTATACTTAGACAAAAGATATGTAGTGATAAGAAACTTAACATTTTTTCTATTCTATTATTACCCAAATATGTTTGCAAATTCTACCAATAAAGCTTATTATTAAGAGACATTTATTTAACAGTCACTTTCTCAAATTCCTAACTTCCTCAATGAGCTAAGAGAAGCCACAGAAACTCTCAGGGGCAATTCAGTTCGACCTCTTATTCAGGAAGTAGTGCCAGTGTGCTAGACCTCCAAATTGAACAAAGAATACTGCTTATATCTCAGATTACCCACCCAAACTATACCAAAGAAATCTAAGGACAAGAGATTAGTCTGACTTGGGAACGAACAACACAGATTAAAAAAAAAAAGATGAGTTCTAAGTTAACAGAAACAAAAAGAAATTTTTGTTTATTCATATAAAAAAGATACTTGGGTAAATTTGGGTGCTCCATTGTGTGGTGAATATTTAGAATTGTAATATCTTCCTGAAGGAGAGATCATTTTATTAGTATGTATTGACCTTCTTTAACTCTCCTACATAATTTTAATTTAAAATCTATTTCATCAGATATTAAGACTCCAAGTCCTGCATTTTTATGTGGGCATCTTGTATATACATTTTTTCAAATTTGGGGAGGGGAAGGGAAATAACAAAATGATGAACAAAGGATATAGGTTGACCCACTGTAACAATTAAATATACTCAACACTATGTTGAAAACGAACTTTACATCTTCAGGGGTGGTGGGAGAGGAGTTGGGAAGTGGGGAAGGAGGGTGGCAGGAGAAAAACAAAGGAGGAGGTAATAGCACTTGATGGGAAATGTACTCATTACATTACTGAAGTAACTGTAATCCCTCTGTACAGTATTTTTACAATAAAAATATATACAAATAAAAAGTTACATTTCTCTTTATCACTTAATTGTGGTTATATGTATTTGGTACTAGCTTCTTGAAAGTCCTAAAGAACTCTTTCACATGAACTCATCTTGGTAATTTTTTGTTGCTGTTGTTGTTGTTTTTTGTTGTTGTTTTTTATTGTGAAAATACCATACAGATGGGTTACAATTACATGGGCATGGTAATCAGTACATTTCTTTTTTTTTTTTCTTTTTTTTTTTCAATCGTGGGCCTTGAACTCTGGGCTTTGACCCTATCCCTCAGATCTTCAGCTCAAGGCAAGCTCTCTACTGCTTGAGCCACAACACCACTTCCGGTTTCCTGGTGACTTTTTGGAGATAAGAGTCTCACGGACTTCCTCAGTTCACAGCCTCCTGAGTAACTAGGATTACAGACTTGTGCTACTGGCACCCGGCATGAGTACATTTCTTATCAAGCAATGTTTCTTCCTCCTTTGTTTCCCCTTTCCATCCCTTCCCATCACCACCGCGACCCCCCCCCCCGGACAAAATTGTAAAGTTCATTTTTCAACATAATGTCTTTTACATCTCATTGTTGCAATGGGTCCTGTATCCCTATTTAAACAATGTGTTTTATCTTTCCCCTCCAAAAATTATACCAACATCAAACACAGTGAAAACAGGGGTTGTACCATGGGGAAGGGAAATACAAAGCAACAAAGAAATCATCTTGGAAAAAATGATATTAAGTGAAGTAAGACAGGCCCCAATCTTTTGTACTTCTTTCAGCATTTTGTTATTTCCCTTCTGTTCCCCAAATCAGACAAATACATGTACAAGATGGAGAGTACGATTCAAAGACAGAAATTGCAGGGATACAGCCAATGGAAAAAGAAAAAGGAAATAATAAAAGAAGAAAGAACTAGCTGTAGTACATTGGCTACATCAAGATTGACAAATAAAGAACTACTGTTTCAAAGTGTTGGCATTCATTTAATTTAGCATCATTTTATGTGGTCATATGTTCATACTTCTTGGGATATTATGATCCTCTGTTAGGACTAACTTAGGCTAACACTAATCATTGCAAATGAGAGAAATCACAGAGCCTAGGTTTCTTTGGGCCTGGCTTACTTCACTTAATATGATTTTTTTCCAAGACTTTCCATTTCCTTACAAAAGGGACAATGCCATTCTTTCTGATAGAAGCATAAAATTCCATTGTGTAAATAGACCATATTTTCTCTATCATTCATCTATTTTTTTTGGGGGGGGTCCGGTCATGTGGCCTGAACTCTGGGCCTGGGTGCTGTCCCTCAGCTCTTCAGCTCAAGGCTAGCACTCTACCACTTGAGCCACAGAGCCACTTCAAGCTTTTTTCTTTTTGCTTATGTGGTGCTGAGGAATCACACCCAGGGCCTCATGCATGCAAGGCAAACGCCCTACCACTGAGCCACCTTTCCAGCTCTCATTCATCTGTTGAGGGGCATGTGAGTTGGTTCCCTATCTTAGCTTTGGTAAACAATTCTGCTACGAACATAGTTGTGCTCGTAGCATTAGTGTGGCCTAGTTTGAGATCATTGGGATAAATACTGAGGAGTGGGATTATTGCATCTTAGGGGAGTTCTATATTTAGTCTTTTTAGGAACCTCCATACAGTCTTCCAGAATGGTTGAAACAGCTTACATTCCCACCAACAGTATAGTAGTGTTCCCATCTAGCCACAACTCTGTCAGCATCTGTTATTATTATTATTCTCTGGATAATGGTCATTCTAACTGAGATGAGGTGGAATCTAAAGGTGGTTTTGGTTTTGATTTGCGTTTCTTTTTTAAAAAATACGCTTTTTATTGTAAAAATATTGTACAGGGAGTAATAGTTACATGATTAAGGTCAAGAGCACATTTCCTATTGAGCATTGTTGCCTCCTTTGTTTTTGTCCTACCATCCCTTCCTTCCTCACTTCCCATACTACTCCCCTCCTCCCCCTTGCCAAAGTTGTAAAGTTCGTTATCACCATCTCATTTTTACAATGGGTCAATTGGTATCCCTATTTAAACATTTTATTTTTTCCCTTCCCTTCCTCAAATTACAAAAATGTATATACAAGACACAGGGCACTGAAATAAAACACAATGGAAACAGGGGTTGAACAGTGGGGAAGGAAGTCATCAAAGAAAAAAAAATCACATAGTACATTATAAATACGTTAAAACCATAGCAAGAAAAAATAAACCACTTGTGTCCCTGTCTTTGGCTTCATTTCGTTTAATATCATCTTTTATTGTCATATGTACATAGCTTTTGAACTTTTCTACTTGCCCTAGACTTATACTAGTTATTACAAATTAAGAAAACCATGGGACCTATGTTTCTTTGTCTTACTTCACTTAATTAATTTTTTCCATGTCTTTCCATTTCCTAACAGAGGGATGGTGTCATTTCTGACAGGAATTGCCAGTGCACACTGAAAATAAACAAAGATTAATACAGGAATTTCATGAGCATGAGGAAACTAATAAAACATTAATGCAGGAATTGCATGAGTGGGATGGGAATAGACAAAGATCAATTGAAATTCATAGAATCCATAAACAGACAGGAAAAGGAATCTAGGGAGGCCACAAAGGAAATGCTGCATGAAACTCAACAGAAGGAAAGGGAGTCCAATGAAATCATAGTTAATCAAGTAAGGGATTTGAGAATGAACTCTGAAAGCCAAATTAAGGAAGTAAAGAAGTTTGTACAAGATCTAAAACAAAACTCCAACAAAGAATTTGAAGCCACCAAAGCCGACCAATTAGAAGGATAAGAAATAAAAAAGTAAACAAAGTAGAAAGTCTTGACAATAGGTTAGAGCATACAGAAGATAGAACCCTGGGATTGAAGATAGCCTAGATATTATAGAGAAAGAACAGACAACTTTTCAAGACAAATCCAAGAAATGTGATAGATTTATTCAACATTTAGAAGACACCATCAGAAAGCTTATTCTGTTGATTTGCATTTCTTTTATGACCAGCAATGTTGAACATTTCTTCAACTGTCTATTGGCCATTCTTATTTCTTCTCTAGAGACGTCTCTTGTTTTTACAAATTTCATTCTGTTTTTCTCTGAGGAGCTGGAGAGAATTCTTGTGAATTTCTCTCATTTATTTAATTTTTCTGTGTTTATTAGTAGTGCTTAGCCACTTGACTTCAAGCTCTCATTGCCTATCCCCACAACACTGGCATTCTACCACTTGAGGCTTTTAGTTGTTATTTGGAGAAACAATCTGCTTGGCTTTTCTGCCCCAGATGGCTTTGAATATTGAGGGATCAACAGATCTCAACTTCCTGAGTATCTAGTATTGTAGGCATGAAATGAAACTTAGAAGTTGTGATCCTTAAATGGAGAAAATTTGCCTAATTGCAAAATTATTTGTTTTTTATTTTATTTTTGGAAAAAAGTGTCTCTCACACTTTCCCTTAGGCTGGCTTCAAACTAAATCTCCCTGGCTTCATTTTCTGCATGTTGTGATTACAAGCATGCACCATAATATCTTGCACAAAACAAGTTTTTGAATAACAAACTAGTAAGTCAGAGACCTTCACATTCTCAAAAATAAAAATGAAATGTTACACCAAGACTTCCAAGTAGGAGTTCTCACCTGTAAACCTAGCCACTCAGGATGCTGTGATCTGAGTATTGGTGTTCAGAGCAAGACTAGGCAGAAATATCTGAGAGACCCTTTTCTTCCAATTAGCTAGCAGAAGTCTGGGCCTAGAGCTGTGGCTGAAGTGGTAGAGCACTGTCCATAAAGCAAAGAGATAAGGGTCAGCACCGAAGCCCTTTGTTCAATCCCCCAATGCTAGCAACAGAAACAAAGAGAAAGGCAAAGCAAGGAAAATGATATTTTTTTCTAGGAAGTCAAATGCAAGAGGATTCCTTTGACTAATTAGACCTCCAATTATCTTTCTTTTTATTAGCAAATATTAATTATATAAATTATAAAAATATTAATTATTATATATCCACACATGGATACAATGTATCATAGTCATATCCTCCTCCATCACCTACCCAGTCTTATTTCCAGTTAACCACTAAACAGCTAGAAACAAGAGAGGTAGCACAAGTGGAAGAGTCCTAGCCCTGAGCAATAAACATAATAATAAACATAATAATAAACGGGACATTACCAGGTCCTGAGTTGAAACCCTAGTACAAGGACCCCCCCACAACAAAAATAAAACAAGCTATAGCATATAATTGTCTACAGGAAATAGTAATATCTGTCATTAAGCTCCCACACATTATAAATAACATGAGGAAACAAATTTTCAAAGCTTTTTGAATAGCATTTTATTCTCTGAGAATAACAGAGTAACAAGACATTGCTCTTGTCTGTTCTGTCGCATGATATTGGATACAAGTACAGGATATTCTCCAGAAAGAGTCTCTGCACAACTTCTAAGGAAACAGAGGCTGCCTTCTTTTTTAAGGGTGAAGGAAATACTTTGTATCTGGGTTTTGATGCCTGTGAATCTATGGGAATTCATCAACATATTAAAATTACATATAATTTATAGCATTATATCATATAATAATAAAGGTCAATTAAGGTACTTTAAAACTAAGCAAAGAATAAGTTTAATTTCTAACAAATCAACAACAAACAAGGAAAAAGGAAAAGAAAATGAAACATATCTTAAGCAGCAGGCTGGTGGCTGGAACCTAAAACCCCTGTTTTTAAGGTGAGAACAGAAGGACATTGCTTACAAGGCAGCAGGAGCAGCCAAGTTTTGGGGAAATAATATGAAGATCACCAACATAAATTTTAGTAGAATTCAAATGCTGCTGGTTCATCGCTATAATTCAAGCAAGTCTGTAGGGTGAGATCTGAGGACCACCTTTTGAGGTCAGTCCTGGCAGGAAAGTGCATGAGGTTCTAAGACTACAATAAAGCCACAAATGCAAAAAGTAAAGATGTGGGCAAAAGAGACCATGGACAGAACTCTAGTCTGGACTTTAAGCTCTCAGAATAGACAAAAACAAAAACGAACGAAGAAAAAAACAACAGAAAAATGGGTGGGAATAGAACTGATGAGGTCCTGGGTTACTAAATCCAGTAATGTAAAAATGTAGCCTAATCCAAACAAAAAAGAATAAATTTATTACACACTGGTATATAGAAATTTATTTAGTGAGAATACAAAAGGAATGTCAAATGTAAAAAATGCCATAAAGGTATCTTTCTTTCTCTTTCTTCTTGCTAGACGGGGACTCGAACTCAGGACCTGACACTTTGGTTCATTGGCTATCTGTCTACCAACAGGACCACACCTCCATCACCACATTCTAATGGTATCAGACTCTCATGCTTCTCTCTAGCAGCACTTGCATCCTTTCGTGTGCCTATTGGTTTTGCATGTGACTTTCCAAGGACTGCTCCAGCTGTAGCCTCTTGAAGAGGGAGAGGTAAATAAGGGCCCACTGCAAAATCTCGTCTAAACTGAGTGGGGTTCTTCTTACCTGTGATCTTGCTATAGAGGAAGTGAGGTGTGTGGGTGATGGTAGGAAGGCAGCTCAGATGGGGAAAAGAATCAACTGGGCTCTGCACTTACCACCCTCAGCCCTCAGTTTGCAGGGCCACAGCTGTCTGGAGGTTGGCCTCAGGAGGCCCCACTTTTCCCTGCTCTGTGCATTCTCATGGAGCTCCCCATGAAAGCATGAGTTCCAAAGATTGCAGTGACCATGCTACAGCCCCTCGGATTTCATTCTGCAACTGTAGCCACTACTGAAGCTTCCCCTGCACCTACTGCTGCCTCCTTTTTGGCCACTTGCCCTCATTCCTCGCCTGTCAGTTCCAATAAGGGCCTCCATGATCACCCCTCCACCCATGCACCAAATGTCCTCTGGACTTCCAGTGACTCCTGATAGTCAGTAGGACCACATGTCCATTAGAATGACATAAAGATAAATGTTACACAGAAACATGAAGAACTACTATGATGGATTGACCTTCATGGCCTCTGATAATGGAAGCTTTATCCCCATAAGTTTTGCATCACTATGAATTTTTTATTTTCCCACAGAACCCAATATATTTTCCTTCTGCTTCCTTTATTGGGTTTTGTCTTACTATTTCCAAAGAATTATGCTATCACAGACTGGTGCCATGTCTCTGGTGAGAAGAACCAAGAGGTAAAGGATATGGGACCTAGAAAATCCCTCCTTACCAGAAGAGTCCACCGCAGGTCAGAAATGCAAATCTTAGGAGAGTGGGCACAGCGGCTGCCTCCCTCTCTAAAGTATGGCTCACATCTGGAGAGGATTTCAGAACACCTCTAAAACCTTGCCATTAGTTGCCTAAAGGCAGCTATTACCGAACAGTATATTGAATTAGCTCCACCACCAAAGAAACAACCACATCTAGTACATTGAGCTCACAAGGATAGCATGGAGTTCCAGTGAAAATGATCTTTAAAATGAAGAAATGACACTGTCTAAAATACCAAGAAAGAATGGCAATGACACTGGAATAGGCCGAAATACTTTGTGTGCAAAAGAGGGGGACAAAAGAGATGAATTACAGTTGATTGGGAAATGGGCAGTGACAGAGAAGAAGCTAGTAAAGACAATGAATGTGAAGATGGAGAGTGTGTCATGGAAATCACAGATGGTGCTTCTTGTGCAAGTAGTTAGTCTTTGGCAAGTGATGATAGGAAACCTCAGCTTCCTAAGGCAAGACCTGGCTTTATTGCCTATCTGCACTGAAAGGGAAGAATCTCCTGCCTCAGTTTCCTAAGTTGTGGTATCACTGTCATGCACTACCACATTCCTCTTTGAAACATTATCTTTCATGATAATTATTGATTTTCCACCTTTGACTTTGATAGTCTTGCATCTACATTTCTTTTTTTATGGAGGGGAGGGGGGGGTCTGGTCATGGGGTCTGAACTCTGGGCCTGAGCGTTGTCCCTCAGTTTTCAGCTCCAGGCTAGCACTCTACCACTTGAGCCACAGCACCACTTCCGGCTTCTTTTCTGCTTATGTGGTGCTGAGGAATCGAACCCAGGGCATCATGAATGAGAGGCAAGCACTCTACCACTGAGGCTACTTCCTAGTCTCCATCTATGTTTCTTGACCTTGGTATAAACATGTCTCTCTTTGGATATAAGGAAAGGAACATAATTCCAACAACTTCCCATACTGAAACACCTACCTTGGGTACTGTTAACTCACTTTGCTCATCTGGCTTCTGCGGAGACTGTCAATTTGCTCTGCTCCTTAAGAGGCCTGCCAGATTCTCAGCTGTGTACTAGAGGAACACGGAGGTGGAGGGTTTAAGATGGAAATGTGAATGAAGAAATTTACTTCACTGAAACTTCTGTTATTTGCCATATTTTTGCTTGTCATGTTTACCTTGCTCAGAGTTTACATTATTTTAATAGTATGATGAAGTAATAACATTTATTTTCCTCAGCATTTAAGTTTAGTTCTTCGTTTTCTTTGAGACAAAGTTCTAAGAAAAAAACAACTAACCTCATGTGCATTTCCACAAATGGATGTTTTCCTTTTCATATTCCCTTGTAAGACAATAATTCTTGGTTTTTGGAAAGTTAGGAAATAGAAATAGACTAAAACTTTAAACAAAATTCATTTATTTGTGATGTCAGTAGGCTTTGGATTTTTAGTCACTAAAATGTGTGTGATTGTGTTCAGTCTGGTCCACTCCAGTGAGAGCATCCTTCTTTACTAAGTTATTAACAAGTGAATGGATTGCCTGACAAAATTTGGAGATTTTGTTTTTGTTTTCTTGGCAGACCATTAAAACTTTCTTTAGAGAAAATAAAAATCACACTATCTTATCTTCATAGAGTCCACTATGCTTCAGGTAATTCATCTGTAACCTTTAGCACACAATCCAGTATATTTGCTTCTGGATTTATTGGAGCATTCTAGCTGCCACAAACAAGGGAAAATATGCAGCCAGTGTTCTCTGGGTCTGGATTACTTCCCTTAATGTAATGTTTTCCCAGTCTTTCCATGTTGTTACAAACTGTAGTCTATCGTGCTCTGTGATGGATGAGTGGGATATCTGTGTTTGTGTGTGCATGTGTGTGCAGATGTAAACTTATACATATATACTACATTTGAGTGTTATCTGGGTATTGGAAAGTGAGAGACATGAGCCTTATCAACAGTCTTGAGTCTTGTTACCCTTGTGCATGGCCTGAGGTGACAAGAGCTGATAGGCTATGAGGCATAGAAAGAGGATGTTTCTCTCACCATCAACTTTAAGGTAGATATTGAGCTCAGCTTTCTCTAACCACGGGTCTTCTATTGTAGTAATCCAGCTAAAGATTCAAAGAAACTATTTTATTTTATTTTATTTTTATAGTCCTGCGTCTCTAATTCTCACCAGGGCACTGTCCCTGACCTACATTTTGCTTAAGGCTAGCACTCTACCACTTGAGCCAAAGTGCCACTGCTGGCTTTTTCTGGGATTAACTAGACATAAGAATCTGCCTGTGTATGCCTTGAACTGCAATCCATAGATTTCAACTCCTGAGTACCTAGGTTCACAGGCATGAGACACCAGTGCACAGCTAGAAACTAAATAATGGGAGTATCCATTATATACCTCCACCTATCTTTGGAAAGATTTTCTAGCATGTTCTGACCAGACCAATGTTAACTACTAATCACTAAGAAAATAATTCTTGACACACTCATTACTACAAAAGAAATCATTGAGCTAATCTCCATAATATGACGCAACATTGTATAACTCTTACATATAATACTCCCAATTTATCTCATTCTTGGATCTTCAAACCAACTTCTAATAAATATGAACATTTGTATGTGTAAAAGCGAGTGCATGATTTTGACCTGTGACTTAAGAAAATAGAACCTTGGGTTGGGAATGTGGCTTAGTGATAGAGTGCTTGCTTAGTATGCATGAAGCCTTGAATTTGATTCCTCAGTACCACAAAAAAGCCAGAAATGGTGCTGTGCCTCAAGTGGTAGAGCACTAGCCTTGAGCAAAAGAAGCTCAGGAGCAGTGCCCATGATCTAAGGTCAAGCCCTTGGACTGGCAAAAACAAACAGGACTAGAATAAAATGGGAACTCTTAATCTTGTATGCACTTCTGAACTTTATAACTTGTAAAATATAATTTTAGCAAATTAGATTTGTTTAAAAATTGAAAACCTATATTACATGCTATCTAATATATGTGTTTTAAAATATAATTGATACCAATGAACCCATATTCTTTGAATAACATACTAATCAAACTTATATGCACCTTTGAAGAAGCAAATTAAAAACTTGGAAATTATTTGAAGAACTGAGACTTGGAGGATTTTCTACATTCTCAATATACCTTATTATGAACAGGAACACTTAATGTAGAAAGCAAAAAAATAGTGGTTCTCTGAAAGGAAGATTAGTAATATATACCATTGAAAAAATAATTCAGGTAAACACAAATAGCACCCCAATTGAGTGCTCTTGGGGGCTAAAAAAGGTACCTCATTCCCTGGATTGTGAACAAGCATTCTGAAATGTATAGCGACAGATAAATACTATTATTAATGATTACCATTTGGTTTATTCATCTACAGGAAATCTCATTCCGTCTAGTTCTTTATATTGAACAAACATTCAAATTACTAAACTATACACAATGTTTCAAAGTTTACATTTTATGAAAATGAAGTGAAACAATATTGGTGCCCAATGAATGTGAGATGATGAGTTTTAAAGGGTTTCATATATCTTAAGACATTTGACTTACATGAATGGTCTGGGAGTATTTAAGATAAATGGATAAGTAGATTACATACATACACACACATACATACATACACATATATGCATGTATATTTCAACAAGTACAATAAAAATCTTTAAAAACAAATCATGCCACTGGTAGCTGCAGATCAAACAATTACACATAAAGAATTCTTTTTTAAAAGACTGAAAATGGCTCATCAGAATACTTGATGAAATTCATATTAGATGCCCATTTCTTCCAATTCTATTACTGATGTGTCACTTCAATATGTGAATCCATTTATTGAAAGCATTTGTCCCTTCTTTTTGAATTTAATTCTAGGAGTCTCTACGTTCCTTGTTCTTGGTGAATAGCATCTTTTTTTATGTTAAAGGTCAGGACAATGGTTGGGGGGTCTTTGTAGTTATCTGATATGGTAAAGATAGAGCCATCAACTACATCATCTCAAAACTGTTGAAAGTCACAGTGGCTGTGATCCTGGGAAGCACAGGTCTATCTAAGTTTACAGGAAAGCCTGGAGAAATCTTCATTTGAACACATTCTCTAAGCTCGATAAAGGGCTTGAAGGGAGCTATTACTTCTGTAACATTCAATAATTCACTACCTAAGGGAAATTCGTGACTGATGGCAATTGTGACTTCAAATATCTTCTTATTTTCTTTGAATACCAGTTCTCTTCCTGGATGAGGAGCTTGTCCACTTCCAGCAGATCTATGCTCCTATTGTGTAATAGTGCTCTGAGGGACTGTTTTGGAATGGGGTCAAAATTCTGTTCCATTGAGCACTGTCTCAGCCCCATAGGCTGAGGAGAGTGGGAGGAGGTGGGGATGGAAGGGAGATGACTCCTTCTTCTAATACAGGAAAGGCTGCTCTGAAAAGAAGTCAGAGGATCCCTCTACAGATTAAATGTCCACAATTAGCCAAGCAGGAAGTACCTCAGCAGGGCTGAGTGAAGGAGTGATTCTAGCGGGAGCCATGACCCTGGGTCTTGGTCTGGCGCAGCCTTCAGCTCTGTCTTCTGCAGCTACTCCAGCTATTTCTCATGAAGCTCCAGTGTAGCCCAGCAGCTGCATGTCTGCTTCCAGCAGTGCCCCAGCTCCCCAGTCCTTCTTTGCTAAGTCACCAGAGCAGACCATGCACCGCTACAAATACAACATGCAGGAGATCATACCCTTGAAGCCCAGTATTCCCCAGACAAAGCCCCTATTCCCTGGGCTACCGCCCCAGCTTCAGCTCCAACTCCACCGGATAAGAAGGGACCTGATGCTCCCCCTATAACTCAGGTCAGATTTGTCACTTCACTAGCCCAGGAGGGGCTGTAAGAAAATATCCCATATTGGGGAAGGCAGCAGATGAGACAGTTCATCTGCAGCCCAGTTCTGGCTCCCAAATTTTTGTGGATTTGGGGGTCTGTTGAAAAAGGTGGCCTGTAATTTTCTGGCTAGAAAGTTCATGCCTTCTCCATTCATAAAGTGTTTGGTGATTCCCAACTTGCCACTGATTACTGGGTATAGACTGGCAATCTAGGGATTCCCTTGCTGGTGGTTCAAGGCAGAGGCTTTCAGGGAAAAAGGACAAAGCTGCTCTTCCTGTTATGCCTGGCCCTTGTCCCTGCTTGACCCCCTTCTACCCTGAGAGAATCCCACACCGTGTTTGTTGCTATGAATGGATCTGTTAACCAGGTCCTTTACCTTGTGTTTACTCTGAAATTGGAGAGAAGTTGAGCCAAAGCTGCCCCTATCAAAGCTTGCCCCCACCCCATTTTGCCTGCCATTCATGGTATTGCAGGTTTGCCTTGGCAATATGTATATTGCCCTCTCTCTCTCTCTCTCTCTCTCTCTCTCTCTCTCTCTCTCTCTCTCTCTCTCTCTCTCTCTCTCTCTCTCTCTCTTGCTCGCTCACTCTGCATCTCTCCATTTCTCTTTTGCCTTTATTTTATTTACACTACTATGTATATACTATATCTGTATAGTATAGATATAGTATATACTTGTATATAGTATATATAGTATATGCTATATGTATATACTATATATATGCTATATATATATACTATATACATAGCAGTGTACATATACTATTATAAATTTTGTGTTTTGTAACTTTGTAGCATTTTAAGTAAGGTTGTGTTTATGCTTTGCTGGGTACAATAAAGATATTCTATTGAATAAACCTAGCATTAGAATGCAAAGAATACATGTCTTCTGTTACATTTTTCCTTTATTCATGCTTTCCCTGATTTTTTGAAAAATATCCTCCTCACTGAAATATTCTTTTGTTCCTTGATTATAAAATGAGTCCATTCTCCAGATAGAAGTCTACCAATAATTTTCCTATTCTTTCTGTTTTTATCTTCTTGAAAAAGCCCTCCAATTTGGGCACATGTGAAAGAAATGAAGTTGATTGATAAAGTTGCAGAATATCACTTTCATTAAAATGTTAACCTCTTATAAATACGTTAGAAACAATAACAAGAAAGTAAAAAAAAATACTTGTGTCCCTATCTTGGGGTTTATTTTGCTTAACATCATCTTATCTGGTTGTATGTACATAGCTTTTGACCTTTTTTGCTTGTCCCACATATATACTAGTCATTGCAAATAAGGGAAACAGTGGACCCTATGTTTCTTTGTGGCTGGTTTACTTCCCTTAGTATAAATTTTTCCAAGCCTTTCTGTACCATGTGATTTTTTTCTTTGTCTGTTCCTCCTCCATGGTATAACCCATGTATTCACTGTTTTTATTGTCGATACTCTGCATCTTGTATATATAGTTCTATAATTTGGGAAGGGAAAATGCTTAAATAGGCATATAGGTTGATCCATTGTAACAATGAGATGTACAAGACACTATGTTGAAAACTGAACTTTACCATTTATGGGGGGTGTGGGGAATTGTAGTTGTGGAGGTGGGAGGGGAGGGATGGTAGGGGAAAAACAAAGGAGGAGGCAACAATGCTTGATAGGAAATATACTCATTACCTTGCTCATGTAACTGTAACCCCTCTGTACAGAATTTTTACAATAAAAAGCATATTTTAAGAAGTCAACCTTTTCTGTTTCAATTGTCTATCAATAAAAATGATTCAGAGGCTGTTGCTTCTCCATTGAAGATGAAGCTCAAATGCTTTCATTGGCACTTCATGTTAGTCAAGTATGTGAGAGTTATTTCAAACCTGACATTGAAATCTTGTGTATTTTACATTCATCAGAATGCAGAATTAGGAAAAAGAAGCATTCAACTTTGAAAATAACAGAGAAGTTCTAGATAAAAGTCACTGAGAAATTGCACGATTTTCAATAACAGAGGTAGTACCACATCTGGTTTTTACTAGGGATAAGTGTCATGAATTCTTTTGCCCTGGCTGGGTGCAAAAATTAATCCTCACGGGGCTGGGATGTAGCTCAGTGGCAAAGCGCTAGCCTAGCAAGTGCAACGTCCTGAGTTTGATCCCCAGAACCAAAAAAGAAAAGACAAAAAAATACAGTTAAAAAAAACCCAAACAAAAAATTAATCCTCACATCTCATCTTCCTAAGTAATCTTTACCACTCAGAGTGAGAATCGAGTTTAGAGTTTGTTTTCAAGACTAGTGCTCTACCGGTTGAGCCACAGTTCCATTTCTGGCTTTTTATTAGAGATGCGTCATGGATTTTTCGCACAGGATGGCTGCAAACCTTAATCCTCAAATCTTAGCCTCCTATGTAGTCCTTACTACTCAGGGTCAGATAGAGTTTGTGTCTGACCATTTGGTTCAAGACTAGTGCTCTACCACTTGAGCCACACTTCCACTCCTGGCTTTTTTCCCTGGTTAATTAGCGAGAAAAATCCATGAAATTTAATACCTGGGTGGTATTTTACCTCGATTCTAAAATCTTAGCCTCCTGAGTAGCTAGTGTGAGCCACCACTGCCTGGTTCTACACTTGGTCCCTAGCTTCAGGCCCCTGCTCTTCACTCCCTTGATATTATTGGTGGTGTCCTCATTTCAGATTTCAATTGAGCTTAGTGTCCTGCGTCATTCAGTCTCTGGTTCCAGGAATCTATAGCAAGGCTGTTATGACATCTAGCCTAACCATAAGGCAATAAGCCTGGGATAAACAGCGTGGTGTCCAAGCCTGCGGCTTCTTACATCTGTCACTGGGCGAATGATCCCAGGACTCATTTAATGCCACTGCCTTCTTGGAGGCCTCCTAGCTTCCTTACGATCTGACTGCAGGCATGTCATGACCTGGGGTGCAGGGCACTAAGGTTTCTCCTTCATTCCACTGCCATAAATGGGACTTTCAGAAGTCACTTCTCCCTTTTGAATCTTCATTTCACAGAAATTGTGCTTAAAACCCTGCATTCTGATCCTTCCTTCTTCTGGATCTTTGCCTATCTAGCAACTTTGAGCTTTCTTCTGGTCTCAGAAAAGCCAGATGTTCATGCCAACAATTGTACTGATTCAACACCCAGTGACATGGGGGCCCTCTCTACTCCTCCACTTATGCCAGGCTCAAAGGTCTTTCGTACCTAGCATGCATCTTGATTCCTAGGAACCCAGGGCTATGATTTCCCTGAAGAGCCATGGGCTTAAAAACTTTGATGGAGTTAGGCACCAGTAGATCACATGTATAATCTTAGCTACTAAGGAGGCTTTGTTGTAAGAATCAAGGTTCAATTCAGGTTGAACAAGAGTCAATAACACTCCTCTTACAATACCACTGCATTCCAAGACGTGACCCCCCCAAAGATTCAAACCAACTAGAGATGTTCTCATTGTGTGTGGGCACTAGCCTTTCTATGAGCGTATTCCTGAGGGCTCCTCTTGATCCAGGAGCCTTGGAAGGGGCAAAAGCTTCCTCCAGCAGCAGGCTTATTTCCTGTCTATGACCAGCATAGGCCACATCCTCTAGCAAGCAGAACCTCCTTGTCCAAGTTGGGAGAGATGCTGTCTCCAAGATATCTGCTGGGGAGATGCTAGGCAGCTTCATGTGCCTGTGGGTGAATGGAACCATGGATTCTGCTAGTCCATCCAGCAAGGCTTCATCCAGAAGTCTATCTAGTGCACAGCCAGCAGAGCCTGGTATCTCCTTGGGTTCCAGCATCCCTACTCTGCAATGTTAGGGAACCCACAGAGCCCACTGTGATGTCTTCGCACTCCAGTTTCAACATTCCATTGCCAGCCACCAGCCTGTCCTTTAACTGTGGGCCTTGGCAGTTTTACCCTCAACAGCATGGGACATATCCAGATAGCAAGCAAGTCTAGATCTTCATTTGAAACCCTGAAGACTACTAATATAGGATCATCGCCTGCCCCCTGACAACCTGGACAGCCTGGCCCTCCCAGCTCCATTTTCCAGCATGTGCTTAGGGGCCTTCGGAGCTCGGCTTCTGCTCCCTACAGCTACACATGTCTCCTGGAAAGAGCCCTTGAACCTGTTGCGCCCCAGAGGTCAGGCCACAGTGAGGTCTCTCTGCCCCCAGCCTGGCTCCTAGCACAACCACAATCAGGGCAGCACTCCCGGGCTCCACTGCAGACCTCTGACTTGGGTCAAAAAAGTTCCTGTGCTTGTGCAGTCCACAGTCAGCAGTCGGTAGTCCTGGAACAGGGGCATCTACTAAGGCCACTCCAGAAGAACTTTTGCACCAAGCAGGTTGATTTTGGAGCAGCTCCTCTTCCAATTGCAGGCCTAGTTTCCATTGAAGCAGAACATGACACTGCAAAAGATCACAGTGCACAATAGAAGAACCTGACAAGCAATGGTCCTGTGCTCAGAAACCTGACAGAGACAGTAAATCAGAGAGAGAGTAAGGCTAGATTGTACCTGCTTCAATATCCTTGCCAAGAAATGTTTATTTTCACCAAGATATAAAGAGGAAACTTCTAACTCTATCTCTGACAAAGTAACTTGTACGAATCTAGACTTCCATAAACAATCACAAAAGTAGAAGGTATGTGAAAAATAAATATATGTATGTAAATATATATATAATACAAATATGTAGGAATATATATTTATATTAGCGTATTCACATATACAATGTGAATATGTATATAATGTATGTATGTATAATGTATAATGTATATTTATGTGTATATATCTATATATATAATGTACAGGAGAGAAAAACTGCATAGTATTTGGAGGAATAATTACCAAAATCTTCCCAATTTTCATTAAAAGCATGAACCCTTATATGCAGGAATCTAGCAGCTCAACAAAAGTCAATTAGCATAATCCCATAGATCCACACTAAAACACATTCTAATTAAATACTCAAAGACAGCAATCCTCCCAAAGCACAGAGACACAACTCCTCACACACAAGTGATCTTCAATGATATTATGACCAATTTTTCATTAGAAAAAAGAGTATTAGGCAGCAAGGGCAACAAATTCAAAGTGCTAAAAGAAAAGGACATATCTAACACCAACCTTTCTTTTATAACATTCCCCCCACCCCAGAGATAGGGGCTGAACTCAGGGCCTTGTACTCACCAGGCAGGCACTCTTCCATTGAGCAAAATCCCCAACCTTACAACTACCCTTTCTAAAACAAAACAAAACAAAAAATATATTTCTTCTAAAAGTGAGAGATGCTAAATACTGAAGGCTCAGGCCTATAATCCTAACTACTCTGCAAGCTGAATTGTGAAGATTGTGGCTCAGAACCAGCCTGGACCTTGTCCCTTCAGGAGTAAATTGTGGGAGACAGGTGTCCTTAAGAAGGATGGAGGACTTTGTGCTGTGTCATTCCTGGAACAAGTCATAGGATAAGGTGGCCATCAAGAATGGAGGCTATTGGCTAGTGTCTCCACAGAAGCAATTTGTAAAATGCAGGAGTGCTCTCATAGGTCAGAGGACATTGACCACTGTCTTAGTGGTTTCAAAAATTCCACGAAAATAACCATAGTAACCTCAAGTCCTCCTGGAATCTCTAGCAACAGTCTTGGAGGCCTAAGAGCTACAGTGTCAATGGTGGCAGGCTGTAATTGGTCCACTTTTTCTCTGACCTCACTTGGTCTGAATCTGATTTGTCCATTTCCCCCATGATGTCACTATGCACAGTTGTGATTGCTCCATTGTGATAGGTCATGTAGGGTATATAGGAAGCCACTGTGCCCCAACATTTGTCAGTTAACAGTGCTGGGAGCTCTCGCTTGGTAAGCTGCTGGATTAACTCAAAGCTAGATTGATGATCTGTTTGGTTGCAGGTTTTGTTGGTTGGATTTTGGTATTTCTTTTTTACTTTTTGCCGGGTTTCCCATTATTTTATTGAGTTAATTTTTCGGAGACTTGCTACCTGCCTTCATAGCAGGAGGATCGCAGAATACAAAGAATCATCCCCGAGCTGCTTGAAGGAGGAGATCATCAAACAATACCAGACAAAAGAACTCCTTGACCAAGTTACCTGAGTGAAACTGTCCCATCACCACTTCACAGACACCGAGATGGCAATTTAAAATACGTCATATGGGAGAGTCCTCCAGGCATTGAATAGAGAATAAGATGGACATTTTTAAGGCTGGATGGCCCAGACACATCATCAAGTTGTACCTGGTGATGGAGAAGAGTATGTATATCTCATCATGGAATTGGCCACTAGGGGCTACCTTCTGAAGTCTATCTGAAAATCCCACCACTTATATAAAGTTGAAGCCAGGAGATTCTTCAAACAAATTGTACTAATTACAGCAGAACACAATCGCACATTGAGACCTTAAGCCCAACAATATCCTTTTGGACAGCAAAGGCAATATCAAGGTTAGTTATTTTGGTCTAATCATCTGGTTCTCCCCGGGGCAGCTGTTGACAAATTTATGTGGTGTTGTGCTATTCCATACCCCTGAAATGTTCCTGCAAGAAAGAAATGATGGCTGGAACTGGCTTCACACCTGTAATCCTACCTACTCAGGAGGCTGAGATCTGAGGATCATGGCTCATTGCCAGCCCGGTGAGAAAAGTCTGTGATATTCATCTCCAATTATCCACTAGAAAACTGGGAGTGGCACAGTGGCTCAATTGGTAGAGTTCTAGCCTTGAGTTGAATTGCTCAAGGACACTGTTCAAGCCCCACAATTGGAAAAAGAAAATATGCCTACAAGGTGGAAATCTGGAGCTTAGGTGTCTTTTTATATTTTGTTATAACAGGAAGATTTCCCTTTGAGGGGAGGATGTTATCCCGGTAGAGTCACTAGTTCTGAGGGCCAAATATGTTGGTCCATATAAACTGTCTGTTTGAGGACAAAATGTAATCTGCCAACTGGTAATTGAGGACCTGAGGGAGAGACAAATATTGAACAAATAATGGAGCACCCATAGCTTAAACAAGTTGCACAATATTCCCTGTGTTCTGATGAGCCAAGACTCAACAAGCTGGAACCCATCATTCTTAAAGTAATGTGTGACATGAGGTACTACCTATATGAGATCCAGGGATCTATAGAGAACAGATCATTCAATTATGCCATGGGCATGTACCTTTTAATTAAAGAAAACTTAGGCTGTCCAAGTAAAAAGAGTACCTTCAACAGTGCCACCGTGCCCAACTCTTGCAGATCCTTCCAACTTACCTCTCCCTATAGAAGGAGAGCCAGTTTACTTACCTGGCTTAACCATTACATCTTGTCATCTGAGTTTCAATTGCTTTATAATGTCAAGCAGTCACCTCTGAAGAGAGGCTTAGGTACCACTCTGCCTGCCATTCCCTTCTGTTTCTTGCAGAAGAACCCCAGTCCTAGCACAGTTCCAGGCCAGGATTCTGTGTTGTTTCCCTTGCCTGGTCTTTCTTTTTAAGCAGCAGTGAAAGATTCCTCTCTGGGGAGCCACAATTTGAGATCATAAACTGTCTACTAAGAAGCAGGGCTGGAGGAGGGAGGTTAGCAGAATATTCCCTTCCTTCTGGGTAGCCTCATAATTAGACCAAAGTATAATTTAAGGCGGAGATTGGGCAGGATGGGTGTGGCTAGCGAATAGCTACCACTCTTCTCAGAATATGCTGCAGTATTCAGGCCCAGGAGCAGAGCAATTCTCGAGAAAGGGGTGGAGAGTATTATAAGACATCAAAGATAATAGCAGTTGAGAGCACAGGGACCTGTTATTGGGATGTGAAAGATTGCAAGAAGTATACTCAAAAACGAATTATAGGAGGGATAATCCCTATACAGCCAAGGCTGCATAGAGAGATCATGTCTCAATCCAAAGGCTGGCTACTGAAGCCAGAGGAACTAATGTTTGCAAGCAATTACAAGTAGGAGATAGTGTTCTACCACTTGAACAACAATGCCACTTCCAGTTTTCTGGTGGTTAAATGGGGATGAGTTTCAGGGACTTTTCTATCTGGACTGGCTTTGACCTACGGTCTTCAGATCTCAGCCTCCCAAGAAGCTAACATTAACAACCTAGGATTACACTCAGGAACAATGCCCAGACACTGATTTCAAGGCCAAAGACCATACAACAAATAATAAAAAAAGGAAAGTAAAAGGGGACAGTGGGTGGAGAGATTCACCATTCATCACATGCATGTCAGGTGTGAATGATCCACAATGTAGGCTAGGAGCAGACAAGGAACCTACCCAAGACACAACTGATCATTTATTTGTGGAAACCAAGTGAAAAGTCAATAAACCAATATATGAAACAACTATAGAAAGATAAATAGTGCAGGTGAGAGTGCCAGAAAGAGTCCTTTGAGTCAAGTGCTGGTGGCTAACACCTGTAATCTTAACTACTCAGGAAGCTAAGATCTGACGATCATGTTTCAAAGTCAGTCTCAACAAAAAATGTCTCTGAAATTCTTATCTCCCATGAACTAGCAATAAAGCATAATTGGGAACTGTGGCTCAAATGATAGAATACTATATTTAAGATTTTAAAAAGATAAGCAACAGTGACCAGGTCCTGATTTCAAACCCGTTCAAACCCCAGAATCCACATACATAGAGAAAAGGTTTCTGTGAAGAGGTAGCACTGAAGCCAAGACCTGTAGATTGAGAGGGAGCCAGCTTTGGGGGCATGTGACAGAGGCAATAGCTAGGGTGAAAGTCTCAGGGCTGGAATAAACCCCATATCAGGAGGAAGTGGTGTGTGGCTGGTTCTGAGTGAGAAAGAGAATGAGGTGAGGTACATCTGAAAAATGGGGGCCAGGTGGGCACTGGTGGTTCACACCTGTAATCTAAGCTACTCAGAAGACTGAGGATTGAGGATTGTGGTTCAAAGGTAGCCTGACCAGGAAAGTCCATGAGAATCTTATCTCAATAACCAACTCTGAAAAAGCTGGAAGTGGTACTGTGGTTCAAGTGGTAGAGCACTAGCCTTGGGCTCAGGCTCTGAGTTCAAACCCCAGTCCTCATACTTCAGCTTTCTGAATAGCTAGGATTACATGTGTGAGCCACCACAGACAGGCAACCCTTTAGTATATATTATCTAACTTAATGGTTGTGACTTTCCCATTAGGAGGGCTCACTCTGAGCTCATCCTATTCTGGTTCATTTTCAGTCGATGGCCAGGTCAGTTTCCCCTCTGGAACTAACTTGTCTGTGGGAGGAGGATAAAGCCCCTGAAGCCCCTTCCCTTGTTGGGTGCATCCTATATTGTAAGAGTGATGAAAGAGGTCCAAGATTAAAGCTGGGCTCCTAAGATGGAGTTCCTATTGTGGGCAACCTGGGCTGGTGTGCAGCTTTGAACAAGTGACTCTGGGAAGATATGAAAAATAACCACACTTAAATCCAATTTTTTTCAAAATCCTCTTGAGAGCTAGAAGAGGAGAGGGGAAGGGAAGATATATTCTGAATAGTTTCCTTCCTGTTGTGACATTGATTGATACATTTTGCTCAAGCAGGAATTACTTCTTATCCTGGGAAGGTCCTCAGTTTACCTTCCCGTGGTTGAGAGTTGTATGAGCTAAAATCCTCAGCTGTCAGCTCTATTTGGGCTACTTGACCCAGAGAAGAGGGCGACCCTTTTTGCAAACTGCTCTGCTCAGAAGGAGGTCCAATTTTCTGATTTTCAATAATGGGGACTAGGTGCTGCTAGAGAAAAGGATGCTATAAAATAGAGTGAGTTTGGAGCTCACACCCTTCAGAGGGAGGCCCAAACTGAGACCTGCTCTGAGGAAAAATCAAGGAACTGAGAGGAAGTTAATATTTTAGGTCATATGGCCAGGGAAGGCCTTTCTGTGGCAGAACTTCTGATCTAGCTGCTGAAAAGATGAACGAATTAAACAGTTTATTTTCCTTTTGTGTGTGTGTACAAGTACTGGGGCTTGAACTCAGGGTCCCATACACTTGCTTAGCTTTTTCCTGCAAGGCAGATGCTCTACCACTTTAGCTAAACTTCTACTTTGAAGTTTTTTGCTAGTGTATTGGAGATAGGAGTCTGTCAGAATTGGCTTTCCAGACTGGGTTTGAACATGGATCCTTAGATCTCAGCCTCCTGATAAGCTAGGATCAAAGACAGGAACTATTAAGCATTCAGGTCCACACAAAGGTGTAGAAGAAGTTTCCAGAGAAGAGAAGAACAAATTTGCAAAGGCCTTGCCTGATTTGTCAACTTGTTGGATATTGTTTATTGATTTATTTTTGAACATGGGGCTTGAACACTGGGCCGGGGCACTTTCTTTCAGCTCTTCAGCTCAAGTCTAGCACTCTACCACTAGAGCCACAGAACCACTTTGGATTTTCTGGTGGATAATTTGAGATAAGAGTTTCACAGTCTTTCCTGCCCAACCTGGCAATCCTCAGATCTCAGCCTCCTGAGTAGCTAGGATTACAGGCATGAGCCACCAGTACCTGGCTGGATATTTATTTATATAGGAATACAGCAATATCCTTGTAAATAGTATGAAAAATATTTAAGTTGGTCACTCCATATGAGCCTCACTGGCTTTAAGTTTTCTCTTTGATAGTTAATATGAAGGAAAGCCACAGGGGGATTCACCTCAGTTTATTATAAAAGGATGTCTCTGGCATGTTTTTACAACAGTGTGCACAATGTAAAAGATAATAATGTTATTCATGACATTATACACAGTAGTAGAAAGGTAGAAAACCAAATGTCTCTTGATGGGTAAACAAAATGTGGTATAACCAGCCAAGGGAATATTATTCAATCTTAAAAAGGAATGACATTCTGACCATGCTACAACAAGAATGAATCTTTAAAATACTGTGAAATAAACCATATTAAAAATAAAAACTATATTTATGATTCTACATATATAAGGTACCAAAACATAGTCAAATTTGCTGGCTACCAGTGGCCCACACTTATAAAACTAGCTACTTATAGGGCTGAGAACTGAGGATGGAGGCTTGAAGCCAGACTAGAAAGAAATGTTGCTGAAACTCTTATCTCCAAAAAGTGAGATACAGTAGATGTGAGACTCAACAATAGAACTGTGGAGCATATTGGCAGCAAAGATGGCGTTGGGAGGGGGTTGAGTGGGCAGAGCCCAATTTACTATAGAGCACATGGGCAGCCAAGATGGCGCTGGGAGAGAGTAGAGTGGGCAGAGCCCAATTGATCTTCCGATCAGTGCCTAACCAGCCCATGAAGGCTCAGGTGCATGATAGGGTGTGACCTTGACAGTGATTGGTTCCTCTTCCTCCCTTGCCATGCCACCCGCCGTTTTTATATTTAATAAGGGCTGCTCTCTGTTAATAAATGAGTTTTCTACCTGCTGGATTTGGCTCCCCGCTGCGTCTGATTGTCTCCTGGGCTGGGGAACGGGCGAGCGCCACACTTACCTTTCCGCCACACTTACCTTTCCGCCACACTTACCTTTCCGCCACACTTACCTTTCCTCAGACCCCATCCATCTTTCGTGGGACGGACGAAGACCCAACATAGAACATCAGCCTTGAACAAATAAGTTTAACATAGAGGGGCTGGGAAAGTGGCTCAGAGGTAGAGAGCTTGCCTTGCATGCCTGAGGCCCTGGGTTCGATTGCTCAGCACCACATAAGCAAAAAGAAAAAAGCCGTTGAAGGGTAAACAAAGGAGGAGGCTGCAATGCTTGGTAAGAAATGTATGCATTATCCTGCCCATGTAATTGTAACCCCTCTGTAAGTATGTTCTCAAATAAAATAAAATATTAAAAAAAGAAAAGAAAAGAAAAAAGCCGGAAGTGGCGCTATGGCTCAAGTGGTAGAGTGCCAGCCTTGAACTGAAGAGCTGAGGGACAGCTCCCAGGCCCAGAGTTCAGGCCCCACGACCGGACCTCCCCCCCCAAAAAAAGTTTAACATCGAATGGAGAATAGAGAATGAATGATGTGGCCAGTGCAGGTAAGAAAGAGCAGGCTTTCTGTGTGCAAAGGACTTCTTGGTCAACAGCACTGTGACAGAACACACAAAGACAGTACTAGGCTGAGAAGTAAGGACAAGGAAGACAGGAGAGTTGATTACCCGTTTTTTTTTTGTTGTTGTTGTATTTGTTTTTCCCAGTACTGGCACCTGGACTCAGGGCCTGGGTGCTGTTCCTGAGCCTCTTTATGCTTTGGGCTAGTGCTCTATCACTTGAGTCACAGAACTTCTTCTTTTTCTGAGTAGTTTATTGGAGAAAAAAGTGTCATGTCATGGGCCTTCTTGTAAGGCTGGCTTCAAATGGAGATTAGTCTTCAGATTTTAGCCACTTGTGTTGTATTCCAATTTAAATTGTAGTATTCCAATTTCCCAGGAAGATATGACAGCACTCAGGCAATTTGGCTGGAAGTTCTTTATTTAGCCATATTCCATCTGTCCTCAGCTCACAGAGCTAGAGAACAGCCCTGTTTGTTGTTCAGGGGGGATTTTTACAGGAAGTGCTTTCACATAGGTGATGTTTACCAAAGCAAGCAAGCAAGGTTACAGAAGCAAATCATAGCCTTGAGTCAAACATGCCTTGGGACATTGGACCTTTGCCCTGATGTTGAAGAAGGGGAATCCTTTTCCCAGAGAGAATGCATGTCAGCATGCACCCTCACACCACACAGAAGCTCAGATGGGGACACACGAGTCAATGCCTCTGACAGTGCGCTGAAATTTTCTGAACAGGAATGATGTTTATTACAACTTCCTGAGTAATAAAGAACTCAGTACAGCTGGTGATAAGCATCATAATTGTTAGTGGCATTCAGCAAAATTTGTGATAAACTGCAAAGGTGCCAGTCTGGGAAGCTTGAGGGAGAGAGAGAAGTTTACTTTTAGCAAAGATGTTTCTGAATTTACATTTTTGTTCCCATGGATATCCTTCTTTACCAAGGGAAAGGGGCTCAGGAGAGAAAATTAGCTACCGCAGGAACGATTGAGGCTAGAATAAACTTTCTTCCAGTGAATAGCAAATCAGATATCACACTCAGTAGCTAGGATTACAAGTTTGAGGCAAAACTGCCTATTTTGATTAATTCTTGTGTGTCATCCCCAGGAATGTGGATTCAAGCCAAGGTGACCCAAGCCTTCAAAGTTTTGTTATAGATATTGACTCAAGCTATGATGTCAGAAATACTGACCTTACTGTTCAGCCTGGAACCAAAAGAAACGGGAGGTGAGAGTTATCTATGTTTGTGGCTTGTAAATCACCAGGATTAGTGGCAGGCTGGAAAGAAGAGAATCAAGAGGGCACATGTGGAACATGGCAGACAGGAAGGCATCAGGGAAGAAGCAGTTTCGGGATGAGCAGTGGATCAGGAGGACCAGATTCTCTGTGGTGCAGAAAGTCTTTCTTCAGAGCCCTCACCACATTAGCCTGTCTTGGGTCACTCCATGTTTGTTTAGTGTTTCAGCCCTCAGTCATTTGAACTCTTAGGGCTTGGGGCTTCCTGCACATCCTCCTGGAGCCTGGCACAGGGTCTAGCCCACATTGGTGCTGGCTGATGGTTGCCTAATGGGGTTGGATAGAGACAAACACTAAATTGGAGGTTTCTGGAAGGGATCGGCGTGCACTTAGTGTCCAGAGGACATGCATGGGACTGTACCTTCATGAGGAAGAGGCCAGAGGACAGTGTCATGTTGCCTCCCTAACACTTTGGTAGAAATGGCAGACAGATGTCACAGGCAGCAGGCAATGCTCTCTGGTTTATATATGTGCATGCACACCCAACATCTGTGGCCCATTAGTGGAACAGTACACACTGATCACAGCATGGACCCCATTTCATGGCTGCGGACACTGAAATCCTGGGGTCTTGGTGTCCTCAGGCCTTGGCCAACAGCAGTGGGGAGTCTGAGACCTTGGAGGCAGGACAATGGCAGGGCTCCAGCAGTATCTGCAAAGCCTGAGAAGCTCGACTCCTCAAGGATAGCTCACAGACGCAGAGGAGGCTGTGAAGAGGGATAGATCCCTGGGGTACACTTGAACCACCAAAACGCACCCTGCTCACTAGCACCAAGCACGTACAGCTTATAGCCCAACAATCCAATTCTGGCTCTTTCTCACCTCACTTGGCAAGGGGGGGAGCCATGGAGGAGCAAGATGCACCATTTCAGTTGAGGAGGGATATATCTGATATCAGACCCACACATCACACCTAGATAGACTGGAACTCTCCAGAAGGCCAAGGTAACAGATATATTCGTTGTCTAACAAGTGTGGAAGTGGGAATCTTGACTGTGAGGACTCCATAGTCCCCAACTTGTGGGTTGGTGGCTGCGACTCCCCCCTGAGGTGGTGACTAAGTGGTAGCATCTGGGTTGCTAGCCTGTAAACAGAAGAAGTGAAGGTGGGCTGTGGAGTGGCCTGGTGCCTGGGCCACACTCTTTTGCTGAGTTGTTACTGTTGCCACCATGTGGACGTGCCTAGGCTTGGAGCAAGGTTACAGGGCCTGTGGGGCTGACTGGCTGTGCAGAAGCAGAAGGTGTCACTTCTGCAGGCAGTGACTCTATTACTGGCAGCCCTATGCTTCCTGCTCAACGTGGGGCTGGGGCTCTGCACCATAATCGGCAGCCTGATGGCACCCTGAGGGGTTAGGAGGCAGATAACTGAGTGCCTCAGTATGGTGCTGAGAGAATGCTGCTCCCGAGTCTCCCACCTCTGTCTGGGTTTACTTCAAACCTGCAGCTTCTCCTTTCTCCTCCTCTGTGACCTCAGTGGCAGCACCAGAACAGTCTGTGCTTCTTCCTACTTTTCTCCCAGGTGGGGTAAATTGAGGCTGTGAGGATAGGGATTTGTCCACTCAGTAGAGTCAGAAATAGAACCCAGGGCCCTTGGTGCCCCAGTATGGAAGTCTTATTTCTACTTACCATACTTTACAATCAGTTCTTTCTATTGCCCTCTCCTGTCCCCTGACCTCCTCCAGCATTCTCTTTCTGGAGTGTACCCTGTCTGCACATGTCTGTATCCTGTAGGACTTATGCCCTCATCATCTTTGCTCCCCTCCCTAACTTCCACCTGCATATCCTGTGTCTCTACTCAGGTCAGTCCTTTTCCCATTTAACCACTTGCACAGGGACGCTAGGCCTCCCCACTAATTCTCCCTATTCACTCTTCCCCATCCTATCTGTATTTTAGGTATTGTTGATTGGGGAGTGAGTGCAAAGACCCTCTTGGAGCTGTAGGCCCCTTGGAGGGAGTGAAATGTGAATTTCTGGTTCTTGAGGAATTTGCCACCTTTGACTCTCCAGTAGTCCAGACGTGTTCCTGTGGAGGGATTTCCCAGAATGTCCCCAAGAGCAGTTCGCTGAGGGTGGAATGCCACATGCCTTCCTTCTCTGCCAGGAACTGATGGGACATGGTATTTTTTGGTATTCCAAACTGTGATCATATTTGATTCTGCCTCTTTGAAACTTATGTACCTGCACATCTGTACGTGCATTTGGACTAAAATAGCAATTTTTCTTCCTGTCTGTGTGTGTGTGTGTGTGTGTGTGTGTGTGTGTGTGTGTGTGTGTGTGTTTTCAGATCTTCAGTCTTAAACTCAGGGCCTGGGTTCTGTCTCTTAGTTTTTATCACTCATGACCAGTGCTCTACCACCTGATCCACATCTCTACTTCTGGCATTTTGGTGATTCATTGGAGATAAGTGTCTTACAGACTTTCCTACAAGGGATCCTTTATTTGTTTGTTTGTTTTTGGTCGGTCATGGGGCTTGAACTCTGAGCTTGTGCGCTGTCCCTGAGGTTTTCAGTTCAAAGACAGCACTTTACTGCTTGAGCCACAGTGCCATTTCTGGTTTTCTAGTGATTTATTGGAGATAAGAGTCTCATGGAGGGCTTGGAAAGTGGCTCAGTGGTAGAGGGCTTGCCTTGCATTCAAGAGGCCCTGGATTCTATTCCTCAGTACCACATAAGCAAAAAGAAAAAAGCCAGAAGTGGCAATGTGGCTCAAGTGGTAGAGAGATAGCCTTGAGCTGAAGAGATAAGGAACAGTGCTCAGACCCAGAGTTCAGGCCCCAGGACCAGACCCAACAACAACAATAACTAAAGAGTCTCATGGACTTTCCTGCCTGGTCTGGCTTTGAACTGTGGTCCTTAGATCTCCCACTTGAGTAGTTAGGATTACAGGCGTGAGCCACTGGTGATTTGGCTTCTTCCATTTTTTGTTTTTCAAGTTTTTCATTGTTATTTAATCATAAGAGACTCAGATTTGCCTGCCCAGGCTGGCTTATAAACGCAATCCTCGCATTGCAAACCTCATGATTGGATTATAACTGTGAGCCACCAGTACCACTCTGGGATTTGTCATTTTTGACAAATGCTAAATGTGTCTATTGAGATGGTCTGAGCATTGAACATTGCACTGCACCCAAGGCAAATTTCAGGAGAATGACAAAGATGTAGAAACCGTTTGGTGCCTCACACACACCATTACATAATGTAAGTTAATGACTTTCTTCCCAGAAATACATAACTCTTATCTTTATACAATGTAAGGTGCTTAAGTGCTTCTTCATATTTATCTAAAATAGTATATACATTGAAAGGAACTCCACCATATGTAAACAAAATATTTTTTGTTAGTGATGGGGATTGAACTCTGGCACTGTCCTTCAGCTCTTTAAGCTCAAGGCGAATGCTCCACCACTTGTGCCACAGCACCATTTCTATCTTTGTCTGTTCATGTGGTGTTGAGGAATCAAACCCAGGGCTTCATGCATGAGAAGCAAATACTCTATCACTGAGCCATCTTCCTAGGTCACTAAACAAAAGACATTTATGTGTCAGCTGGGCACTGTTGGCTGACACTTGTAATACTAGCTACTCAGGAGGCTAAGAGGTGGGGATTGCGGTTCAAAGCCAGCCTGAGCAGGTAAATGGAGCTGTGGCTCAAGTGGTAAAGCACTAGCCTTGAGTAAAAATAGCAAAGGGACAGGGCCCAGCCCCTGAATTCAAGTCCTACTCTGCACTACCAGTTTAAAACTTTTTTAATGATAAAGCAAGTCATCATCCATGGGTCTAAAACACTTGTGAGCAGTTGCTGACATACATGTCTGCCAACCTACAACATCGGCACATGCAACATGATAGACTTATACATTTCTGTTCATTTCAAGGCTAGGTACAATCACATGATTACAATATATGTAGAAGCTGCAATCAGTTTGAAGTCTACGTTCATTTTCTTTGTCAGTGCTCTTGTAAGTGTGTCTGAGCAGTGTCCCTCACAGGAAGAAAAGAAGCTCCTAATGACTCACCTTAATCTCATGTTGTGAGTAGAAATAAGACCGGGCTGTATGTCAATGCAACATTGCTTGGCTGTTTTTGACTCATCCTGGTTCCTTGAAGGCAGAGCCCCATCTTTTGATTCCATGTTAGGGATCTCAGGGGAGGTCACCATCAAATAGGAACTGAAGAATATAACCAGCTCCCCTTCATTAAAACCTCATTATAGTTGAAGCCAGTGGTTCACATGTGTAATCCTAACTACTCAGGAGGCTAGCAATATATGGTTGTGGTTCAATGCCAGCACTGGGTAGAAAAGTCCATGACACTTTTATCTCCAATTAAACATCAAAAAAACTTGAAGTGGACCAGTGTCCCAAGTGGTAGAGTGCTAGCCTTGAGCAAAAAAGCTCAGGGACAGCCCTAGGAATGGCACACACACACACACACACACACACACACACACACACACACACACACACAAACAAACAAATACACACACATACACACACACTCAAACACACATACACTCCTTTTTGTTAGCTCATCTAATGCTCCCAACAACCATATAAGTCAGGTATGCTTATTTCCATATTACAGAGGAGGAAAATTCCTGGTGTGTCAGTGGACTCAGACCTCAAATCCATGCCCCTGTCCCACTACTTTTTTTGGGAATAAACCTGTGGACCAAGAGACAAACAGGTTACAGGCATTCTGTGGTGTGTGTGTGTGTGTGTGTGTGTGTGTGTGTGTGTGTGTGTGTGTGTGTGTGTGTGTGTGTGTGTGTGTGCACCAATCCTAGGGTTTGAACTTCGAGTCTGGGTTCTGTCCCTTAGCTTTTATTCTCAAGGTTGGCACACTGTACCACTTGAACCAAAGCTCCACTTCTTGGTCTTTAGTTCTTCATTGGAGATGACTCTCACAGACTTTTCTGCCCAGGCTGACTTTGAATCATGCATGGTTCTCAGATCTCAGCCTCCTCAGTAACTAGGAGTCTAGATGTAACTATTGGCATCAGGCATAGATTCTTCACCCTTCTGGGTAAATCTGTCTTACCTGGATTCCTCAGTGTGAATTGGTTTTAATAATGTTTCACCCTAGGCCAGTTGAGACTTGTATGTCCTTATTACAGAGTCTGGCTGGTGCTTCATTACAGCACTAACTACTCTGCCTGTGATGAAAGTTTTTGAAAAGAAAAAGTAAGCCAGGTGATGGTGACTCACACCTTTAATTCTAGCTGGTGAAGAGGCTGAGATCTGAGGATTGCTATTCAAAGCCAGCCTGGGCAGGAAAGACTGTAAGAATCTGGAAGTGGGGCTGTGGCCCAAGTGGTAGAATTTTAGCGTTGAATGAAGAGCTCAGAAACAGTGTCCAAGCCCTCTTTTCAGACCATAGGACAAACACAAAATGAAAGAAAGAGAAAGAAAGAAAGGGAGTAGGGGCAGGAGGAGAAGGAAAGAGGGAGAGAAGAATTATGGCATTAGTGGCTCAGATATGTAAAAGCAAACCAGTAGTGGAACTGTGTCGCAAAGTGGTAGAGAGTTAGCTTTGAGCGAAAAAGCTCAGACACAGGCCCTGTGATCAAGTCCAAAGAAGACAAAAAAGAGAGGGAGGGGATAGAAGGAGAAAGGGAAGGAAGAAATGATCTAGTTCAAGAGTTGAGTGAAATAGAAACTTCTGGGTATCCGGGAACCTACAGACAACCAGGAGGCATAGTTTTTTAACCACACATCCTTGGCTGGTGCTGACAGTCAGATTCCCCCCACAGAGTCCATGCTGTGCTTGAGTTCAGGCCTATTGAATCCTCCCTGGGCCTTGGGACTGAAGATCTAGCCTTTGCTTCATTTGTAAAGACTAGGAACCCGAGGACATCAAGGACCTCTCATGGCAAGAAGAGTAAGACATGGGTATCCATTCCTTGAAATCAGATCCTTTCAGTGACATGCCTACTCTGATCCTTCTATCCTATCATCTAAAAAATACCTACATCACCAGCACTCCAGGAAAAGAAAGGGAGCCCCCTCAATGGCTATAGGGTGGGTCTCTCTATCCCATTTGACAGTCCTGGTCCAGCACAGATTCTGCCAGCCCTCTCCTTCTCTCTCCCTCCCTCCCTCTATTGTTTTGGGGAGTCTTCAATGACCAGAGTATAGAATGGGCTGCTATGTCCCCATTGGCAACAACAGTATTTAGCCATTTTCCTCAAAATCACAGCCAGAGCACGAGTGATTAAAGTCAAATTCAAATCTGCCAGCAAGTCATAACATATAGGGCTAGGACATTTATCAAGGCTGTGGGCCTCTAGTGACCTCAAAGAAAGCCAGTGAGATGGGGCAGGGAAGAGGCTGCAGTGGGACTTCTCTTCTCTGCCCTGCACCTTATAAGGCTTCTCAAATCAAGGTCAGGCCAAATAATAATGACAAATAATAAATATTGATTACTAACAACTCCTGTATTGAGACATGAAGGTTTCATTTATTTTATTTTTACCCCATCAAATGTCCATACCCACCCCATGGAGTATTTATTATTATTGATGTTCTTTCTTAAACTTCATTCACATATCAGAAAATGGTATTCAGAGAGATTAAGCCACTGACTAGAGCCACACAGCTCAAAATGCAAATAGTAAACATAAGAATACTTTCTGAGGCAGGTGCTGGTATCTCATGCTTGTAATCTTAGTTACTCAGGAGGCTGAGGTCTGAGGATCATGGTTTACAGCCATGATCTCCGATTAACCACTAAAATGCCTGCAATGGAGCTGTAGCCCAAGTTATAGAGTGTTAGTTTTGAGTGAAATATCTAAGGGACAGTGCCCAGATCTTGAGTTCAAGCTCTGGTACTGGCACCAAAAAATAAAAACAAAAAAAAAGGCTTATAACCTTCACCCAAGACTATCTCCCACACACCAACAAAAACCTGGACCTGAAGGTGTGTGTGGCTCAAGAGGTAAGTACTAGTCTCAAGCAGAATAAGCTAAGGGAAAGTGTCTAAACCCTGAGTTCAAGCCTCCCCACTATAAACTTGTGTGTATATGTATATGTGTGTATATCTATATACACATATATAAAATGTGTCCACACATATGTACACATGCATGTATGTATACACATATGTGTATGTGTTGATTGGGGGATATCAGGCCTGATATCTCAAGCAAAAGAAAATTTTTGCATCATTCAGCCTGTAGATGGAGACTCAGAATTTCTATACTGCAGTTAAGTGAGGATACTCAAATTTTGAAATTCATCAAATCATTGGACAAAGCCCATTCTATTTAGGAAGGGTAATCATCTTTTTTTGCTTTGTTTTGTTATGTTTTTGTTTTTTGCCAGTTCTGGGGCTTGACCTCAGGTCCTGCGCACTGTCAGTGAGCTGCTTTTGCTCAAGGACAGTGCTCTACCACTTGAGCCACAGAGTAACTTCTAGGTTTTGTTCATGCGGTATTGAGGAATCAAACCCAGAGATTCATGCATGCTAGGCTAGCACTCTAACACTAAGCCACATTCCCAGGCCATAATAAATCTTCTTTACTCCAAGTTTAAAATTATTTAAATTTATCTATTGAAATTTACCCATGTGATTAAAATGGTAATCACATCCAAAAATTTTTTAATTTCTTTCCTTTTTTATTGCGAAAATACTGTACAGAAGGGTTACAATTACTTGGGCTAGGTAATGAATACATTTCTTATCAAACATTGTTGCCTCTTCCTTTGTTTCCCCTTACCATCCCTTCCCATCTCCCACCCACCGACCCTTAATCCCCCCTCCCTCCAAAGATGTAAAGTTTGTTTTTCTCCATAACGACTTTTATATCTCATTGTTGCAATGGGTCCACCTGTATCCCTATTTAAACAATTTGTTTTTTATTTGTTAGGAAATGGAAAGACTTGGAAAAAATTATATTAAGTGAAGTAAGCCAGACCCAAAGAAACATAGGTCCCAAGGGTTCCCTTATATGCAACAAATAGTATATGTCTGACATAAGCAGAAACGGTCAGATAAATTGATGTTAGGCGAAATGAACCCCAAGATAAAGATTCAAATGTTTTTTCTTCCTTGCGATTATTTCTAACAGCTTTATAAGATGATTACTTTGTTGCTTTGTATGTCCCTTCCCCACAGTATAACCCCTGCTTCCAAAAGTCTTTTCATAGCAACATTTACATTGATGTTTGACTAAAACATGAGGCACTACATGCTAGCAGAATTAATGTGTTAAAATTCACCATCTCTAGCCGTGAGTTGTTCGCTCATGGCTGTAATTCTAGCTATTCAGGAAGCTTAGAGCTGAGGACTGAAGCTTTATGAGACTCATCTCCAATTAACTATCTCAAAAAACTGATGTGGAATTATGGTACCAGTGGCAGAGTGCTAGCCTTAAGCAAAAAAAACAACGGATGGTGCCCAGGACCTAGTACAAGCAATAAAACTGTGTGTGCATGAGCATGAACACACAAACACACACACACATGCACACATATAAGCACATGCACATACACACCATTACTACCACTATCACTAGAATATCATGACTCTAGTCACAGGAGATCTGCCACAGTCAAATTGTGAGACAGGAAGTAGAATGGTGGGTTTCCTGAGACTGTGGAAAGGGATGGATGGAAGGTGCTCTTTAATAAGTGCTTAATTTCAGGTTGGATTCTGAGAAAGTTCTAGAAGTTGGTATCAGAGAGGGTGCATGAAAATTTGAATGTACTTAAAGCCACTGAAGTGTACAATTGTAACTGGTTGAGATGACACATTTTATGCTATGGTTATTTTCCCAGGATGAGAGAATAGATAACAATACAGCCAGGGAGGGCCTGGACAAGAAAAGATAGCAGGAGGCGAGGGCCCTTATAGTGTTCACTCCTTCAGTTTCCCACCAACAAATATCTGCTGTTGAGCCACTTGTGCTGGGCTTATGACAGGTTGGAGCAAAGGCAGTGGGTGGCTACCTGTAATTGGCCCTCTATCATTTGAGCCACATCTGTACTTCTGGCTCTTTTTAAGTTAATTGGAGATAAAACTCTCAGATTTAGCTGCCTGGGCTGGATTTGAACTTCAATCATCAGATTTAAAGATTATTATACTATCTTAAAGAAATGATTGGAACTTGCTCTTTTGTTGTTGTTGGTTTTGGTTGTCAGGCTTGCATTTGGGTCCCAGGCTCTGTACCTGAGTTCTTCTATTTAAGGCTAGCATTCTACCAGTTTTCATTACTACACTACTTTTGGTTTTCTGGTGATTAATTGGAAATAAAGTATCACAGACTTTACTGCTCAGACTGGCCATGAACCTTGATCCTCTGATCTCAATCTCTTTAGTAGTTAGGATTTCAGGTGTGAGCCAATTACACCTTGCTGGGAACCTGCTCCTTTATGAAGGAAGGCATTCTGATTATCTCCATTTTCCAGATATAGAAACACAGGCAACAAATTAAAATGACTTGTCTATGATGTCACACGTTAGTAAATGCTGGAGCTGGGTCTTTTATCCTGGTCTTTCCAATGGCAAATCTCACCCTCAAATAATACTCCATTAGTGTGTAGCCTTTGTTATCCCCTACCCTCACATTCCTGTAGCAAGGAATCAAAAACACCCACAGGTGTGATTAAGTACAGGCTCTGTCTAATGAAGAGAGTGCCTGGGTTTGAGTCTCATCTTCACTACTGAAGTTGGATTGAGAGGTTTGTTGGGCCGGGATTAAAAGTTTGTGTTTTTGGCCCTGGCAAATCATTGGTTTTGTTCCAGTAGCCTGGTCTGTAAAGACTAAGATAATGATTACCTATCTCATAGGTTTATTACCAAGTTCACAAAGAAAAAGGTGGGTTGGTGCCTAGCATATACTCAGCAACCCATTGATGTCAGCTGTTTATTTCATTGAGTAAAGATGGCAGCCTATGGCTGGGTGTCTAGCTCAATAGTAAAGCCTATACTTATTTAGCATGGTGTGGAGGAGGAAGTTTGGGAGGGGCCAGGAGGAAGAATCAAGAAGAAGGAAGAAGAAACGGTAGAATGTGGCCAGGCACCAGCAGCTCAAGCCTGTAATCCTAGCTACTTAGAAGGCTAAGATCTGTGGATGGTGGTTCAACCCAGCCTGGGCAGAGAAGTCTCTGAGACTCTCAAGTCTAATAAAGTACTCAAAATAGCTGGAAATGGCATTGTTGCTCAAGGGGTAGAACACTACCCTTGATTGAGCACAATTTGGCTCAGGGACAGTGCTCAACCAATGAGTTCCAGTTCCAGGTATGGCTAAATCAATCAGTCAATCAATAAAACAAGGAGTACAAGTGGAAGATTCGGTTGTGTGTTAGCCATGTATTTTTTTCTTGCTATGACAAAATATTTGACAGAAATATCCTAGGAAGTTATTTTGCTCAGTGTCATAGATTTCAGGCATTAATGGCAGAGAAGAACATGGAGGACATGGAGCATGGGGAGGGGTAAGAGAGGGAAAGGGAGTGCTTCGATGGGAAGATTCTCTTTTCTCTTCATTAACTCCGTATGGAAAGCCAGCATACCGAATGGTGCCACCCATGTGCAGGAGGGATATCTGCTTCGGTTAATCTGTTATGGAAACCCACCAAACACACCCAGAGTTATGCTTTAATTATTAGCTGGGCGTATCTAAACCAAATCAAATCAATCCCATTGAAGCTCATCCTCAAGATTAACCATCACAGATATCAATTTCATTTGCCTCCAAATTTACATTCCTTGTTATCTCTCAACTCACCAATCATTTATAATTCTTGTTTTTTTTCACATTTAGGCTAGTGTGTGTGTGTGTGTGTGTGTGTGTGTGTGTGTGTGTGTGTGTGTGTGTGTGTGTGTGTGTCCTACTTAATGGTGAAACCACATATACTTTTCTCCTAAAATCAGCAACAAGGGTACCATATCTACTGTCACCACTTGTAAGTTGCAGGAACTAGATTTGCAAGGAAAATCAATTTGACAATAGAAATGTCAATATCTGTGTTGATAGGAAGGAGTGTAATTATCTTTTTTGCAGATAATATTATCTTTTTTTGTTCCATCCTGAGCCTAGAACTCAGCGATTGTGTTTTGTCGCTGAGCTTTTTACTCAAAGCTAGAGTTCTACCCCTTGAACTGCAACCCCACCTCTGGTTTTTTAATGGTTAATTAGAAATAAGAATCTCAAGAGTCTCACATACTTCTTTGTCCAGTCTAGCTTCCAACTGCAATCCTCAGAAATCAGCCTCCTGAGTAGCGAGGATTAGAGGCAGCAGCCACTGGCTCCCAAATCTCATATTATTTTTTATTTAGAAAATTACAAGACCCAGCAATCCCACTTTTGGGCATTTACGCAAATGTTTACAAACAAGACCACACTAAAGCTACCAGCACAACTATGTTTATTGCAGCATTATTTACCATAGCTAAGATCTGGAACCAACCCAGATGCCCCTCAGTAGATGAATGGATCAAGAAAATGTGTTATATATACACAATGGAATTCTATGCCTCAATCAGAAAGAATGACATTGCCCCATTTGTTAGGAAATGGAAAAACTTGGAAAAAATTACATTAAGTGAAGTAAGCCAGGCACAAAGAAACACAGGTCCCCTGGTTTCCTTTATTTGCAATATCTAGTATATGTATGAGTCAAGCGGAAAAAGTCAGATAATGTGATATTAGGAAAATGAATCCTTAGGTATTTTAATGTTTTTTTTTCTTTCATGCATGTGTTTCTAACGCATTTATAAGTTTATTTCTTTGTTGCTTTGTATGTCCCTCCACCACAGTATAACCCCTGCTTTCAATATATTTGATGTCAGTATAACTTATGGAGGAGATGGGGAAAAACAGTCATTTAAGGATTCAGGTGGACCTGTTGCAACAATGAGAAGTAAAAATTGTCATGTCAAAAAGGAGCTTTACAATGATGGTGGGGGGGGAGCGGGGGGAGAGAAGGATTGGAGGGAGGGAGGAGGCTGGGAAGGGAGGTGAAGGGTAAACAAAGGAGGAGGCTGCAATGCGTGGTAAGAAATGTATGCATTATCTTGCCCACGTAATTGTAACCCCTCTGTACAGTATATTCACAAATAAAATAAAATTAAAGAAAGAAAGAAATGAACCTACAGACCTATAACCAAGTAGTCTTCGATAAGGGAGCTAAAATAATAGAATGGAAGAAAGACAGCCTGTTCAGTAAATGGTGTTGGCAAAATTGGTAAACTACTTGTAGAAAACTAAAGCTAGATCCTTATATATCACCCTGTACTAAAATCAACTCCAAATGGATCAAAGACCTCGGAGTCAAAGCAGACATTCTGAAAACATTACAGGATGGAAAAGGAGAAACCATAGGTCGCCTTGGCTCAGGCCGAAATTTTCTTTTTTTCTTTTTAATTTTATTTTATTTTACTTGTGAACATACTGTACATAGGGGTTACAATTACATGGGCAGGATAATGCATACATTTCTTACCAAGCATTTCAGCCTACTCCTTGGTTTACACTTCACCTCACTTCCCAGCCTCCCCTCCCCCCCAAGCAAACATACCCCCTCCCCCCTCACACACCGACATTGTAAACCTGGTTTTGACATGACATTTTGTACTCGTAGTAACAGGTCCACCTGAATCCTTAAACGACTTGTTTGTCCCCATCTCCTCCACATGTTATACTGACATCAAATATAGTGAAAGCGGGGGTTACACTGTGGGGGAGGGACATACAAAGCAACAAAGAAATAATCTTATAAATGCGTTAGAAACACATGCATGAAAGAAACGAAAACATTAAAATACGTATTTAAAGGTTCATTTTCCTAACATCATATTATCTGACCTTTTAAGCTTGACTCATACCTATACTAGATATTGCAAATAAGGGAAACCATGGGACCTATGTTTCTTTGGGCCTGGCTTACTTCACTTAATATAATTTTTTCCAAACCTTTCCATTTCCTAACAAATGGGGAAATGTCATTCTTTCTGATGGAGGCATAGAATTCCATTGTGTATATATACCAAATTTTCTTGATCCATGCATCTACTGAGGGGCATCTGGGTTGGTTCCATATCTTAGCTATGGTAAATAATGCTGCAATAAACATAGGTGTGCTGGTAGCTTTAGTGTAGTCTTGTTTGTATACATTTGGGTAAATGCCCAAAAGTGGGATTGCTGGATCATAGGGGATATCTATGTGAAGTCTTTTGAGGAACCTCCATACTGCTTTCCAACGTGGTTGAACAAGTTTACATTCCCACCAACAATGAAGTAAGGTTCCTTTCTGTCCACATCCCCTCCAGCATCTGTTGTTGTTAGAGTTCTTGATTTTTGCTATTCTAACTGGAGTGAGGTGAAATCTCAATGTTGTTTTGATTTGCATTTCTTTTATGGCTAGGGATGTTGAACATTTCATCATGTGTCTATTGGCCATCCTTCTTTCTTCTTCAGAGAAGCTTCTCTTTAAGTCTTTCGCCCACATATTTATTGGGCAGTTGTTTCGTTGAGGATTTGTTGTTGGGTGGTTTAATTTTTTGAGTTCCAAGTATATTAGATATGAGACCCTTGTCCGTTGTATGGCTAGTAAAGATCTTCTCCCAATCTGTGGGCTTTCTATTGATCTTGCTAGCTTTGTCATTTGCCCTGCAGAAGCTCTGCAACCTTATGCAATCCCATTTGTCCAACCTTTCTTTGATTTGTTGTGCTTCCGGGTCTCTATTCAGAAAATTTCGACCTGAGCCAAGGAGACCTAGGGTTTCTCCTATTCCATCCTGTAATGTTTTGAAAGTGTCTGCTTTGAGTTCAAGGTCTTTGATCCATTTGGAGTTGATTCTGGTGCAGGGTGATATATAAGGATCTAGCTTTAGTTTTCTACATGTAGTTAACCAATTTTGCCAGCATCATTTACTGAAGAGGTTGTCTTTCTTCCATTCTATTGTTTTAGCTTCCTTATCGAAGATTATATGGCTAAGGTCTCTAGGTTCAATTCTGAGTTTTCAATTTTATTCCATTGGTCCTGAGGTCTGTTCTTATGCCAATACCAAGCTTTTTTTATTACTATGGCTTTATAGTAGAGTTCGAAATTTGGTATTGATATTCCTCCAGCAGTGTTCTTTCCGTTGAGGAGCGTTTTTGCTATTCGGGGTCTTTTATTGTTCCATATGAATTTTTGGATTGACTCTTCTATTTCCTTGAAGAATGAGGGTGGAATTTTGATAGGTATTGCGTTGAATTTGTAGATAGCCTTGGGAAGTATTGCCATTTTCACGATGTTAATCTTTCCAATCCAGGAGCATGGGAGGTTTTGTCATTTTTTAAGTTCTGTGTTGATTTCCTTTTTCAAGATTTTAAAGTTTTCATCATAGAGATCCTTCACTTCTTTAGTTAAGTTAATTCCAAGGTATTTTATTTTTTTGTGGGGCTATTACAAATGGAGTTGCTTTCCTAATTTCAGCCACACTTTTCTCATTGTTGGCATACAGAAAAGCCATTGATTTTTGGGGGTTAATTTTTTTTTTTTTAATTGTATTTTATTTTATTTGAGAACATACTGTACAAAGGGGCTACAATTACATGGGCAGGATAATGGATACATTTCTTACCAAGCATTGCAGCCTCCTCCTTTGTTTACCCTTCACTTCACTTCCCCGCCTCCCCCCTCCCCCCACCCAATTTTACCCCCCTCCCCCCACCCAATTATACCCCCCTCCCCCCCCCACACCGGCATTGTAAAGCTGGTTTTGACATGACATTTTGTACTTCTCATTGTTGCAACAGGTCCACCTGAATCCTTAAACGACTTGTTTGTCCCCATCTACTCCACATGTTATACTGACATCAAATATAGTGAAAACGGGGGTTACACTGTGGGGGAGGGACATACAAAGCAACAAAGAAATAATCTTATAAATGCATTAGAAATACATGCATGAAAGAAACGAAAACATTAAAATACATATTTAAGGGTTCATTTTCCTAGCATCACATTATCTGACCTTTTCCGCTTGACTCATACCTATACTAGATATTGCAAATAAGGGAAACCATGGGACCTATGTTTCTTTGGGCCTGGCTTACTTCACTTAATATAATTTTTTCCAAACCTTTCCATTTCCTAACAAATGGGGAAATGTCATTCTTTCTGATGGAGGCATAGAATTCCATTGTATATATACCACATTTTCTTGATCCATTCATCTACTGAGGGGCATCTGGGTTGGTTCCATATCTTAGCTATGGTAAGTAATGCTGCAATAAACATAGTTGTGCTGGTAGCTTTAGTGTGGTCTTGTTTGTAAACATTTGGGTAAATGCCCAAAAGTGGGATTGCTGGATCATAGGGGAGATCTATGTGAAGTCTTTTGAGGAACCTCCATACTGCTTTCCAAAGTGGTTGAACAAGTTTACATTCCCACCAACAATGAAGTAGGGTTCCTTTCTGTCCACATCCCCTCCAGCATCTGTTGTTATTGGAGTTCTTGATTTTTGCTGTTCTAACTGGAGTGAGGTGATATCTCAATGTTGTTTTGATTTGCATTTCTTTTATGGCTAGGGATGTTGAACATTTCTTCATGTGTCTATTGGCCATCCTTCTTTCTTCTTCAGAGAAGCTTCTCTTTAAGTCTTTCGCCCACTTATTTATTGGGCATTTGTTTCTTTGAGGATTTGTTGTTGGGTGGTTTAATTTTTTGAGTTCCAAGTATATTTTAGATATGAGACCCTTGTCCGTTGTATGGCTAGTAAAGATCTTCTCCCAATCGGTGGGTTTTCTATTGATATTGCCAGCTATGTCATTTGCCCTGCAGAAGCTCTGCAATCTTATGCAATCCCATTTGTCCAACCTTTCTTTGATTTGTTGTGCTTCCGGGTCTCTATTCAGAAAATTTCGACCTGAGCCAAGGAGACCTAGGGTTTCTCCTATTCCATCCTGTAATGTTTTCAGAGTGTCTGCTTTGAGTTCAAGGTCTTTGATCCATTTGGAGTTGATTCTGGTGCAGGGTGATATATAAGGATCTAGCTTTAGTTTTCTACATGTAGTTAACCAATTTTGCCAGCACCATTTACTGAAGAGGCTGTCTTTCTTCCATTCTATTGTTTTAGCTTCCTTATCGAAGATTAGGTGGCTATAGGTCTGTAGGTTCATTTCTGGGTTTTCAATTCTATTCCATTGGTCCTGAGGTCTGTTCTTATGCCAATACCAAGCTGTTTTGATTACTATGGCTTTATAGTAGAATTTGAAATTTGGTATTGATATTCCTCCAGCAGTGTTCTTTCCGTTGAGGAGCGTTTTTGCTATTCGGGGTCTTTTATTGTTCCATATGAATTTTTGGATTGCCTCCTCTATTTCCTTGAAGAATGAGGGTGGAATTTTGATAGGTATCGCGTTGAGTTTGTAGATAGCCTTGGGAAGTATTGCCATTTTCACGATGTTAATCTTGCCAATCCAGGAGCATGGGAGGTTTTGCCATTTTTTAAGTTCTGTGCTGATTTCCTTTTTCAAGATTTTAAAGTTTTCATCATAGAGGTCCTTCACTTCTTTGGTTAAGTTAATTCCTAGGTATTTTATTTTTTGTGGGGCTATTACAAATGGAGTTGCTTTCCTAATTTCAGCCACACTTTTCTCATTGTTGGCATATAGAAAAGCCATTGATTTTTGGGGGTTAATTTTATAACCTGCTACTTTGCCAAAGTTTTGAATCAGCTTGAGTAATTTGGGAGTGGAGTCTATGGGATTCTTTAAATACAAGATCATGTCATCTGCAAAGAGGGAGAGTTTTATTTCTTCTTTCCCTATTTGGATCCCCTTTATGTCTGCATCTTGTCTTATTGCTGTAGCTAGGCATTCTAATACTAGATTGAAGAGAAGTGGAGAGAGTGGGCATCCTTGTCTTGTTCCTGAGTTAAGAGGAAATGGCTTTAGTTTTTCACCATTGAGTATAATGCTGGCTGTAGGTTTGTCATATACAGCCTTTATTATATTGAGGAATGTTCCATGGATTCCTAATTTTTCCAGAACCTTCATCATAAAGGGGTGTTGGATCTTGTCAAATGCTTTTTCTGCATCTATTGAGATAACCATGTGGTTCTTATTCTTGCTCCTGTTGATGTGATGAATAATATTAATTGATTTGCGTATATTGAACCAGCTTTGCATCCCTGAAATGAATTATGTTTGATCATGGTGTATGATTTTTTGGATGAATTGTTGAAGTCAATTGGCCAAAATTTTGTTGAGAAGTTTTGCATCAATGTTCATCAAAGAAATGGGTCTATAGTTCTCTTTATTTGATGAGTCCCTGCCTGGTTTTGGGATGAGGGTTATGATGGCTTCATAGAATGTGTTCGGTAGTGAGCTTTCTCTTTCAATTTCATTGAAGAGTTGGAAGAGTATTGGTGTGAGCTCTGCTTTGAAGGCCTAGTAAAATTACGCTGTAAAACCATCTGGTCCTGGACTTTTCTTAGCTGGGAGGTCTCTTATTGCTGTTTCTATTTCAGTGCTTGATATGGGCCTGTTAAGCTGGTTTAACTCATCTTGGTTTAGTTTTGGCATGTCAATATTTGCTAGGAAAAGGTCCATTTCTGTCAAGTTGTTGAACTTATTAGCATAAAGTTTTGAGAAGTATTCCCTTATAATGTTCTGAATCTTGGTTGTTTCCGTGGTGATGTTTCCGTTCTCATCTCTGAGTTTATTAATTTGGGTGTGTTCTCTCCTTTTTCTGGTAAGGTTTGATAAGGGTCTGTCAATTTTGTTAAGTTTTTCGAAGAACCACTCTTTTTCTTGTTGATACTTTCTATAGTTTTTGTAGATTCTAATTCATTTAATTCTGATTTAATTTTGATTATTTCTTTCCGTCTACTGGATTGGGGTTTATCTTGCTGCTCTTTTTCAAGGAGGTGTAGATGTGTCATTAAATTGTTAGTTTCAGATCTCTCCAATTTGTTGATGTAAGAGCTCAGAGCTATAAACTTGCCTCTGAGTACTGCCTTTGCTGTGTCCCAGAGGAGCTGGTAATTTGTGTGTTCATTTTTGTTGAATAGCATGAACATTTGAATTTCCTTTCTAATCTCTTCCATGACCCACGCATGATTCAGCAGTGTGTTGTTCAGCCTCCATGTCATACCGGACTTTCTTTGGTGGCTTTTGGTGTTGAGTTCTAATTTTATTCCCTTGTGGTCAGAGAGAATGCAAGGTATAACTTCAATGTTTCTGAATTTAGACAAGTTTGCTTTGTGGCCTAAAATGTGGTCTATTTTAGAAAATGTTCCATGTGCTGCTGAGAAGAACGTGTATTCTGAGGCTGCTGGGTGAAATGTTCGGTAAATGTCTGTTAAGTCTAGTTGATCTATGAAGCTGTTTAGATCTGCGGTTTCTCTGTTGAGTTTTTGACCAGTTGATCTATCTAGTGGGGAGAGTGGTGTGTTAAAATTCCCAACAATTAATGCCTTTGGATCTATATGGGATTTGAGGGAAAGTAGTGTTTCTTTGATAAATTTGGGTGCTCCTTTTTTTGGCGAATAGATATTTAGAATTGTAATATCCTCCTTAAGGAGAGATCCTTTAATTAGTATGTAGCGACCTTCTGTATCTCTTCTCACGAATTTTAATTTGAAGTCTATTTTATCTGATATTAGGATTGCAACTCCCGCCTTTTTATGGGGGCTGTTTGCTTGGTAGATTTTGTTCCAGCCTTTAACATTGAAAATGTGTTTGTTTTTACGGGCAAGATGTGACTCCTGAAGGCAGCAGATAGAAGGGTCTTGTTTTTTAATCCAACTAGAGAGTCTGTGTCGCTTAATTGGAGAGTTCAGTCCGTTAACGTTAAGAGATAGGACTGAGAGGTATTTGGGAGTTCCTGCCATGTTATCTACCTTCTTGGGGGCTGCAAAAACTGTGTTCTTCCTATGGTTCTTGGATTCTCAGTTTGGGTGCAGTTTCTTGGCCTTTCTTGCGGTCTTGTTTGTTTTCTATGTGTAGGACATCTTTAAGAATCTTTTGTAAGGCTGGTTTGGTGGAGATGAATTGTTTCAATTTTTCTTTGCTATGGAAGGTTTTTATTTGGCCTTCAGTTATGAAGGAGAGTTTAGCTGGGTCCAGTATTCTTGGTTGATAGTTGCTTGTTTTTAGGGCATGGCATACGTCATTCCAGGCTCTTCTTGCTTTGATTGTCTCTGCTGAGAAATCTGAGGTGATTCTAATTGGTTTCCCTTTATAGGTGATTAACCTTTTCTCCTTGACAGCTTTAAGGATATTTTCCTTTATCTGGGTTGATCCTGTGTGGATTATAATGTGACGGTGGGATGTCCTATTCTGGTCTGGTCTATTTGGGGTTCTAAAAGCTTCTTGTATCTGAATAGGCCTATCTTTTTGTATGTTTGGCAAGTTCTCTGCTAGAATCCTGTTAAACAAATTTCCTAGACCATTAACTTCTGTTTCTAGGTGCTCCTCTACACCCATTATCCGCAGATTGGGCCTTCTGATGGTGTCTTCCAGGTGTTGGATAGATCTATCATATTTCTTGGACTTGTCTTGGATGGTTGTATGTTCTTTCTCTATAATATCTAGGCTGTCTTCAATCCCTGAGATTCGATCTTCTGCATGGTCTAACCTGCTGTCAAGACTCTCTACTTTGTTTTTTATCTCTTTTCCTTCTAATTGGTCAGCTTTGATGGCTTCAAGTTCTTTGTTGAAGCTTTGTTTTAGGTCTTGTATGAATTTCTTTACTTCCTTAATTTGGTGTTCAGTGTTTGTTCTCAAATCACTTAGTTGATTGTTTATGGTTTCTTTGGACTCCCATTCCTTCTGATGGGTTCCATACAGCATTCCTTTTGTGGTCTCCCTGACTTCCTCTTTGTGTATTCTCTACCTGGTCTCTCAATTCCTGAATTACTCTTTGATTAGCTTCCTCCCGTCTGTGGGATTCCTGCAGTTCTCTTTCTTCCCATTCGTGGGATTCCTGCAGTTGTCTTTGAGTGTTCTCAGCCTGCTCACGCCATTCCTCCCTTTCTCTTTGAGTATTCTCAAGTTGTTCACGCAAATCCTGTAACAGTTTTTGAGTAGCTTCCTCACGCTTATGATATTCTTGTGTAAACTTCTGGGATGCCTCCTCTCTCTCCCTATCACGCTCATCCAGAGTCCTTTGTACATTGTCAAAATTCTCATTTATCATGTTTGCTATTAGTGATTGTAGAGCAATTTGGGAAGTCTTCTCTGGATTATTCTTTATCTGTTCTAATCCCTGATTATCAAGATTGGGAATTGAGATGCCCGAATTTGCCATTTTTCTTTTGTTTTTCCAGCTTACTCTGCTCATTTGAGATGAAGATAGCACCAGTTTTGTGCTAGAACACTATCTGAAGGCAACCATCAACCAAAGTTTGCGTTTGTACAGTCAATAGTCTACAGATACAATCTAGTTCAACAGATACATCTATTCAACATCAAACAACTATATGTTAAAGGACTTCGAACCGCAGAAAAGAATTTGGAAAGCCAGAAATTATTAGGATTAGGGAGAGATGTGGGTAAAAAATAGGAATAGATTGGTGTGGGGAGGCACAGGGAGAGTTAACTATGTCCTAATCACAATGCAGGAAATGGGTTGGGTAGGATGCAAGTAGAGAGAGAGAGAAAAAGAAGAGATGGAAAGGGGAATGAAAAGAGACCAGAAAAAAAAATAGAAACGTAAAAGTTAATGTTCTTATAGAGATTAAAAGACCATCTACTTAGAGAGGAATGTGAATATGTTTAGAGAAAGGGAGGGACATAGAGGAGATGTGAAAAACTTTAAGGATGGGAAGGGAAGAAGAAAAGATCAAAAGTTCAGTAGAGCTGGACAAAAAACAAAAAGATAATTAAGAAAGAAAGAAGACAAGAAAAGAAAGGAAAACGATCATTCACATATTCCTAAAATAAAAATTATAAGAGGAGAAAAAAAAACGTTACTGGAAAACAATTATTTTTTCAGAAGAGGCAAAAATTAAAGATTAATAAAAGTTTTAGAAGATAAAAAAATTTATGTATATATATATAAGGTAACAAAAAAACAAACGAAAAAAATAAAAGAAGAAGAAGAAAAAAAAGAAAAAAATATCTTTTGATTTTTTTTGGGGGGGGGGAGAGGTGGGAAGAATCCTGTATCTCCCTTTTGTCTGTAACCAGTCTCTTGTTGGAGTCTCTGGTCAGCTTGAGGTCCTGTGGCTTGATTGGTTTCTTAAGTCGGTTGGTTGGAAGAGGCAGAAAAATGCTCTGCTTTACCCAAGATTTTGAGATCCCCCTCCCAGGTTAGTTTTCTGGGAGGGTGATCTGCTTTGAGAATCGCAAAAGAGGGGGATGTGGTGATGAGGCTAGGTTCTGGGTAGAGGTGAGGCCTTTCAACAAACAATAGCTTTTCCCTGGGGCTATTTTGTGATAAAGCTCACAGCGCCCAGCCTGGAGCCATTCTCAGGGTTTCTGTTTTTCAATTGAGTGTGGTGGCTGCTAGAGGGAGGGGCAGCCTCTGGCTCTGGTTACCCTGTGAGGCAAGCCACTCCAATGGCTGGCGCCTGAGCTGGGTGACTTTTCCCTGGATGGAGCTGAGTCTGGCAGGTCACTTCGCCGTTAAGTTCTTGTGACCTGCTAAATGACTCGTTTTGTTCCAAGGCCTGAGATGGAGCTCGCAGCTCCTCCGAGCTTTGTCGGTATCCAAGATGGAGATCACCGGTGCTGGGGGGGAGGGGTGGCCTTCCCTCCTCTGCTCCCTGAGAAGGAGTGAGGACGTCGGGCTTGTACTCACGCCGAGTCTTGGATCCTGGGTCACTCTGGTCTGCAAACAGCAGGATGAATATGTCCAGGCCTTGTCGGTCTTGTTGGTGTTGAGTAGAATCTGCTCGTCCGCTGCGTCTGGCTCCTTTGTCCCGGACTCTCTGTGTCTCAGGTATGACCCCGAGGTGGTGGTCACCGCCGCGACCCTGCAGGCGCTCAGATGTGTCTCCTTGGCTTCCCTTCTCTTGACTAACTCTCTGTCCTATGATGGCACACTTGGTGTGATTCTCTGGCTTAGGACTGTTCACTGGAACTCTAAAACTGCTTTCTATGTGAATGCTTGTTCAGATTCCAGCCTCTCCTCCTCCATCTTCCCGGAACCACATCCGAAATTTTCTTAATTGAGTCCCGGAAACAACAAATCAAAGAAAGGTTGGACAAATGGGATTGCATGAAGTTGCAGAGCTTCTGCATAGCAAAGGACATAGCTAGCAAGATCAATAGAAAGCCCACAGATAGGGAGAAGATCTTCACTAGCCATACAACGGACAAGGGTCTCATATATAAAATATACTTGCAACTAAAAAAATTAAATCCCCCAACAACAAATCATCAAAGAAACAACTGCCCAGTAAATAAGTGGGCTAAAGACTTGAAGAGAAACTTCTCTGAAGAAGAAAGAAGGATGACCAATAGACACATGAAGAAATGCTCACCCTCCCTAGCTGTAAAAGAAATGGAAAACAAAACAACATTGAGATACCACCTCACCCCAGTTAGAATAGCTATAAACAAGAACTCTTTAAGTCTTTAGACCTCTTATTTATTGGGGAGTTGTTTCTTTGAGGATTTCCTGTTGGGGAATTTAATATTATGAGTTCCAAGTACATTTTAGATATGAGACCCTAGTCCGTTTTATGGCTAGTGAAGATTTTCTACGTGGGCTTTCTATTGATCTTCTAGCTATGTCATTTGCCATGCAGAAACTCTGCAACTTCAAGCAACCCCATTTGTCCAACCTTTCTTTGATTTGTCGTGTTTCTGTGTCTTTATTAAGAAAATTTCAGCCTGTGCCAACAAGACCTAGGGTTTCTCCTATTCCATCCTGTAATGTTCTCAGAGTGTCTGCTTTGACTCTGAGGTCTTTGATCCATTTTGGAGTTGATTTTGGTGCAGGGTGATATATAAGGATCTAGCTTTAGTTTTCTACAAGTAATTAACCAATTTTGCCAGTACTGAACAGGCTGTCTTTCTTCCATTCTATTTTTTGAGCTCCCTTATCAAAGATTAGATTGCTATATGTCTGTAGGTTCATTTCTGGGTTTTCAATTCTATTCCATTGGTCCCGAGGTCTGTTCTTGTGCCAGTACCAAGCTATTTTGTTTTCTATGGCTTTATAGTAGAGTTTGAAATTTGGTATTGATATTCCTCCAGCAGTGTTCTTTCCGTTGAGGAGCATTTTTGCTATTCGGGGTCTTTTATTGTTCCATATGAATTTTTGGATTGCCTCTTCTATTTCCTTGAAGAATGAGTTTGGAATTTTGATAGGTATCGCATTGAATTTGTAGATAGCCTAGGTAAGTATTGCCATTTTCACGATGTTGATCTTTCTAATCCAGGAGCATAGGAGTTTTTGCCATTTTCTTAGTTCAGGTTTGATATCCTTTTTCAAGCTTTTAAAGTTTTCATCATAGAGGTCCTTCACTTCTTTAGTTAAGTTAATTACTAGGTATTTTATTTTTTGTGGGGCTATTACAAATGGAGGTGCTTTCCTAATTTCAGCCACACTTTTCTCATTGTTGGCATACAGAAAAGCCATTGATTTTTGGAGGTCAATTTTACACTCTGCTACTTTGCCAAATTTTGAATCAGCTTGAGTAATTTGGGAGTGGAGTCTATGGGATTTTTTAAATACAAGATCATGTCATCTGCAAAGGGGGAGAGTTTTACTTCTTCTTACTTTATTTGGATACTCTTTATGTTTGCATCTCGTCTTATTGTTGTAGCTAGACATTCTAATACTTCATTGAAGAGAAGTGGAGAGAGTGGACATCCTTGTTTTGTTCCAGAGTTAAGAGGAAATGGCTTTAGTTTTGATGGCTTCCAATTCTTTGTTGGAGCTTTTTTTAGATCTTGTATAATTTTTTTACTTCTTTACTTTGATGTTCCGTGTTTTTTCTCAAATCACTTAGTTGATTGTTTATGGTTTCCTTGGACTTTTATTCCTTCTGTGTGGTTCCATTAATCATTCTTTTTGTGGTCTCCCTGAATTTTTTCAGTTGTCTGCTTATGTATTACATGATTTCCTCTATCGATCTTTGTCTATTCTCATCCCGCTCTCGCAATTCCTGTATTACTCTTTGATTAGCTTCCTCATGTTCAAGCAATTCCTATAGTTCTTTTTGACTGTTCTCAGCCTGCTCACGCAATCCTTATCTATCACTTTGAATGTTCTCAGCCTGCTTACACAATTCATTTATTTCTCTTTGAGTGTTCTCAACCTGCTCATGCAATTCCTGAATCACTCATTGAGTAGCTTCCTCACACTTAAGACATTGCTGTTTTGATCTTTGGTTTGCATCCTCTCTCTCCCTATCAGGCTCACACTCAGTCTTTGAAGGTTTTCGATCTTTACATTCACCATCTTTACCAGTATTGTTTGTACAGCTTTTTGGGAACTCTCCTCTGGATTATTCATTATTTGTTCTGTCACCTGATTACCATGAGTTGGAGTGGAGATACCCGGATTTGCCATTTTTCCGGATTTTTCTGCCCATTTGGTATGAAAGTAACACCAATTTTGTGCCAGAAAACTATTTTAAGGCAAGCATCAACCAGAGTCCTATAGTTGCACAGTGAAAAGGCTGCAGATACAATCTAGTTTAACAGATAAAATCTATTCAACATCAAACAACTATGGATTAATGGGCTAAGAGCAGGAAGGAAAATTTGGCAAACCAGAAATTATTATGTTTAGGGAGAAATTTGGTGAAAATTAGGATTAAATGGATCGGGAAATGCCAAAGAGAGTGAAATTAACCAAGTCCAAATCTCAAAGAGGGAAATATGCTGGACAGAATGATAGGAGAGAGAAAAAAAAGAGACGAGAAAAAATGGAAAAACAAAAAATTAATTTAAAAATTGAAACTTGAAGATTATCTAATTTTAAAGGTGAAATTGAGAGAATGAGGATAGGATGAGAGGAGGAGTGGGATTAAAAGGACACTTGAAAAACTAAAAAATAAAAATTCTTTTTTTTTTATTGTGAAAATACTGTACAGAGGGGTTACAATTACATGGGCAAGATAATGTGTACATTTCTTATCAAGCATTGTTGCCTCCTCCTTTGTTTCCCATTCCCATCCCTTCCCATCCTCCTCCCACCCCCCCACCCAAACCGTCCACCCACCAAAATTCTAAAGTTCCTTTTTCCACATAATGACTTGTACATCTCATTCTTAAAAAATTATATAGGCATAAAGATATAATACTGCTACTAAGGAATTTAAGCCTGAGAGTATTTGAATTGAGTAATAAATTTCTGTATTAAGTGTGTACAGTATGGTAGATAAGGTGTAATAATTGACGACGGATATATCTGAGGATGAGCAGAACAGCAATTAAGTCGCGCACAAAAGGACAAAAGAGAAGAAAAATGAAGAAAATGAGAAAGAAAAAAAAAGGACTGAAAGGTCAGTAGAGACAAAAACAGCACACATACATATACACCTTAATAAAAATTTTAAGAGGAAAAATAAAAGATTAATAGAAAACAATTTTTAAAAAATTGAAAATAAAAAATAGGTAAAAAATAGTTCTTTGATTTGTTTTTTTATCGGGGGAGGTGGAGGGGAAGATCCTGTTTCTCACTTTTGTCTGTATCAACTCTCTTGGTTGAGTCTCTGGTCTGCTATGGTGTTTGGTTTTCACGTGCTTTGATTGGTTTCTTAAGTCAGTTTGTCTGAGCAGGCAGAAAAATGCTCTGCTTTACCCAGGATTTTGTAATCCTCCTCCCAGGCTAGTGCAGTGGGAGGGAGATCTGCTTTGAGTATCACAAAACAGGAAGATGGCTCTCTCCTCTAGTTGGGAGATGCTGTGATTAGGCTTGGTTCTGGGTAGAGTTGAGGCCTTTCAGCAAGGTATAGGTTTTCCTTGGGGGGCTAGCTTCTAAGACACTCACAGAGCCCAGCCTGGAGCCATTGTCAGGGTTTATGTTTACTGAATTTCCTTTAATTGTCTAATATGCTGTAGGGAGGGGCAGCCTCTGGCTCTGTTTACACAGTGAAGAAAGCGACTCCTGAGGAGGAGGAGCTTCTACTGCCTGGGCTTGGTTACTTTCCCCTAGGTGGAGCTGATTATGGCAGGTCAGGTCAGGTTCCTGTGACTTGCTAAATGACTCTTTTGTTTTCTTCCAAGGCCTGAGTTGAAGCTAGCTGCTCAGCCGGACAGCTAGCTAGATTTCCATCAAGATGGAGATCTTGTTTCTTTGAAGATTTGTTTTTGGGGGATTTAGTTTTTTAAGTTCCAGGTATGTTTTACATATGAAACAATCCCATTTGTCCAACCTTTCTTTGATTTGTTGTGTTTCTGGGTCTCTATTAAGAAAATTTCAGCCTGTGCCAAGGAGACCTAGGGTTCCTCCAATTCCATTCTGTAATGTTTTCAGAGTATCTGCTTTGACATTGATCCATTTGGAGTTGATTCTGGTGCAGGGTGATATATAAGGATCTAGCTTTAGTTTTCTAAAAGTAGTTAACCAATTTTGCAAGCACAATTTACTGATGAGGCTGTCTTTCTTCTATTCTATTTTTTTTAGCTCCCTTATTGAAGATTAGATAGCTATAGGTCTTTAGGTTCATTTTTAGGTTTTCAATTCTATTCCATTGTTCGAGTTTGATATTTGGTATTGATATTCCTCCAGCACTGTTCTTTCTGTTAAGGATTGTTTTTGCTATTCAGGGTCTTTTATTGTAACATATGAATTTTTGGATTGCTTCTTCTATTTCCTTGAAGAATGCGGTTGGAATATTGACAAGTATTGCACTGAATTTGTAGATAGCCTTGGGAAGTATTGCCATTTTCACAATGTTGATTTTTCCAATCCAGGAACAAGCATGGGAGTTTTTGCCACTTCCTAAGTTCTGTTTTGAATTCCTTTTTCAGGTTTTTAAAGTTTTCATCATAGAGGTCCTTCACTTCTTTGGTTAAGTTAATTCCTTGGTATTTTATTTTTTTGTTGCTATTTTGAATGTAATTGTTTTCCTGATTTCAGCAACACTTCTCTCATTTTTGGCATACAGAAAAGACTTAAAGAGAAACTTCTCTGAAGAAGAAAGAAGGATGGCCAGTAGACACATGAAGAAATATTCAACCTCTCTAGCCAAAAAAGAAATGCAAATCAAAACAACATTGAGATACCACCTCACCCCAGTTAGAATGGCTATAATCAAGAACTCTAATAACAACAGATGCTGAAGGGGATGTGGACAGAATGGAACCATACTCCATTGTGGGTGGGAGTGTAAACTTGGTCAACCACTTTGGAAAGTAGTATTGAGGTTCCTCAGAAGACTCCACATAGAGCTCCCCTATGATCCAGCAATCCCACTTTTGGGCATTTACCCAAATGATCACAAACAAGACCACAGTAAAGCTACCAGCATGACTGTGTTTATTGCAGCATTATTTACCACAGCTAAGGTATGAAACCAACCTAGATGCACCTCAGTAGATGAATGGATCTAGAAAATGTGTTATATATCCATAATGGAATTCTATGCCTCCATTAGAAAGAATGATATTACCCCATTTGTTAGGAAATGGAAAGATTTGGAAAAAATTATATTATGTGAGGTAAGCCAGGCCCAAAGAAACATAGGTCCCATGGTTTGCCTTATTTGCAATATCTAGTATATGTCTGAGTCAAGCAGAAAAGTTCAGATAAGTTGATGTTACAGAAATGAACCCCAAGATAACTATTCAAATGTTTTTTTTTTCTTTCATGCAAATGTTTCTAACATATTTATAAGATGATTTCTTTGTTGTTTTTTAATGTCCCTCCCCCATACTATAACCTATGCTTTCACTGTATTTGATGTTGGTATAATTTGTGGAGGGGAAGGGTAAAAACAAATTGTTTAGCTATGCATGCAGGTGGACCCATTGCAACAATGAGATGTACAAGTTGTTATGTCAAAAAACGAACTTAACAACTTCGGTAGGTGTTAAGGGGAACGTTGGGGGGGGGGAAGAGTATGGGAAGGGATGGTAAGGGGAAACAAAAGGAGACAACAATGCTTGATAAGAAATGTACTCATTATCTTGCCCATGTAATTGTAACTCCTCTGTATGGTATTCTCACACACACAAAAAGATGGAGATCTTAAGTTGTGGCGTTGGAGGAGTGGCCTTCCCTCTTCTGCTCCCTGAGAAGGAGTAAGGATGTCAGGGTTCTACTCACACCCGGAGTCTTGGTTCCTGGGTAATCTCTGGTCTGCTATCTGCAGGATGAAGATATCTGCTCCTTGTCAGTTCTTGCTGATATTGTGTAGAATGCACTTGCTCGCTCTGTCTGGCACCTTTGTCCGGGACTTTCTGTATTGTATGTATGACGAGTATGGTTGCCACCACTGCTGCTTCAACCATGACTGCTGGCAAGTGCTCAGATCTGTCTCCTTGCCTGCATTTTCCTCTCTAGCCAAACTCTCTGTACTATGGTGGCACACTTAGTGTAAATCTTTGGCCTAGGACTGTTCACGGGAACACTAAAACTGCTTTCTATGTGAGAGCTTGTTTAGCCTCCAGCTTCTCGTCCATCTTCGTGGAACCACCAGGTTTCATTTTTGGGGGGGAGGTTCCAGTCGTGGGGCCTGAACTCTAGGACTGGGCACTGTCTATCAGCTCTTCAGCTCAAGGCTAGTGCTCTATAACTTGAGCCACATTGCCACTTCTGGCTTTTTTCTTTTTGCTTATGTGGTGCTGAGTATTCAAACTCAGGGCCTCAGGAATGCAAGATAAGCACTCTACCACTGAGCCACCTTCCCAGCCCCTTAATTTTTATATTATAGGTTTTTTCACATAATTTAGGATTTGTGATTATTGTGCCAGGTGATTTTTGTTTTTCTGTTTGTGTTACTTTGAAATAGTGATGTCAGGCTTGTATGAAGAGAGAAAGAATATGAAATGTATGTTACTACATTGAAAGAAAGAGAACAGACATTTTAACCTATTTGCTACAAGTAAATTAATATTAAGCAAAGGTAATTAATATAATTACTTATTTACTTTTCAGAAGATGAGTAGAGTACTCTGGATATCTTGGAGTAAAAGACTTTAGATTCATTTCAACTGATGCCTTACATTGAACTTACTTGCTAAACTTTCTTCTTCAGAAAGGAAAAAGCTCCATTTCTTTCATATTTGTACTATACAGTCATAATAGCTGCATGTTAAATTGCTTACCTCTACTTGTTTGAATTCCATTCTTCATCCATTAGGTATCTAGGGCTTTGAATGACCAATTCCTTAATATACCTATATTGCTCTTATTGTGATGTAAATCTCTGTAATATTAATATGAATTTATCTCTGATTCTCATCATGAGCTACATTCTCATGAAATTTATGTAGTACCAAGCTTGAAACCTGATAATTTTACTCTTTTCTATGTTTTAATCAATAAATCCATTCTCTTTAGAAATATGTTTCCATCTTTTATGTTGCTCAAGTAAACAACATGTATTTCTAGTGCTTTTCCTGAAATAAATATAAAGTTTGGAACAGGAAGAAAAACTCTCCCATTATCAATTTGAAGTAAATCCTTGGGGACTATTTTATACAAATAAATTTTAAAAAGCCGAGTGTAAGTTGATCACGCCTGTAATCTTAGGTACTCAATAGGCTGAGATCAAAGCCATCCTGGGTAGGAGAGTCTGTGAGACGCTTATCTCCAATAAACCACTAGAAAGCCGGAAATCGTGCTGTGGCTCAAGCAGCAGTGAGTTCTCATTGAGCTGAAGAGGTGAGGGATAGCACCCAAGCCCATAGTTCAAGCCCCAAGACCAACAAAATAAATAAATAAATGAATAAAAACTGCAATGCACATGTTTTTAAATGAATAATCTAATGGATAAGTCAATTAGACACGAAAACTACCACATCAAGTCTCAATTTACTTAAAGGCACCAAAATATCAGTGTGCACGAACATCACTCAGTTTTAGAAAACGACTAGTAAAAACAAAGTTTTTATTATATTTGAAATGTAAAAAGTGGAATTTAAACCCAGATTTGCTGTGAGTATCCTATTTCCAGGAATACGTTTATTCAGCAAACAGAGAAACAAAAAATAAGGGTTTGTCATATAGGATGAAAGATGTAGAAGCAGACTCTCCTTAAGATGATAAATTACATGCAAAAGTGTGATTTATCCATTCATCTACTGAAGGGCATCTAGGTTGGTTCCATATCTTAGATATGGTAAATAATGGTGCAATAAACATAGCTGTGCTGGTAGCTTTAGTATGGTCTTGGATGTGATCATTTGGGTAAATGCCCAAAAGTGGGATTGCTGGGTCATAGGGTAGCTCTATGTGAAGTCTTTGGAGGAACCTCCATAATGCTTTCCAAAGTGGTTGAACAAGTTTACACTCCCACCAACAATGCAGTAGGGTTTCTTTGGTCCAAATCCCCTCCAGCATCTATTGTTTTTGAGTTCTTGATTATAGCCATTGTGATTGGGGTTAGGTGGATTGTCAATGTTGTTTTGATTTTCATTTCTTTTATGGCTAGGGATGTTGAGCATTTCTAAATGTGTCTATTGGCCATCCTACTTTCCTCTTCAGACAAGTTTCTCTGTAAGTCTTTTTTTATTCTTTTTATTTTTTTATTGTGAAAATACCGTACAGAGGGGTTACAAGTACATGGGCAAGGTAATGAGTACATTTCTTATCAAGCATTATTGCCTCCTCCTTTGTTTCCCGTTATACAATGGAATTCTATGCCTCCATCAGAAAGAATGCAGTGCCCCATTTGTTAGTACATGGAAAGACTTGGAATAAATTATATTAAGTGAAGTAAGCCAGGCCCAAAGAAACACAGGTCCCATGGTTTCCCTTAATTGCAATAACTAATATATGTCTGAGACAACCAGAAATGGTCAGATAAGTTGATGTTAGGTGAAATGAACCCCAAGATAAGGACGCAAATGATTTTTATTTCTTGCTAGTTTTTCTAAAATTTTTATAAGATGATTTATTTGTTGCTTTATATGTACCTCCCCCATGTTATAAGCCCTGATATCTCTGTATTTGATGTTGATATAATTTGTGAAGGGAAAAAACAAATTGTTTGAATAGGGTTACAGGTGAACCTATTACAACAATGAGATGTACAACACGTTATTTTGAAAAATGAACTTTATGACTTTGGTGCGGTGGGGGATGAGAGGTCGAGGACTGGTGGTAGGGGGGTGTGGAGGTTTGGGAGTGTGGCGGTGGAGAGGGGAAGGGATGGTATGGAGAAACACAGGAGGAGGCAGAAATGCTTGATAAGAAACGTACTCACTATCTTGCCCATGTAATTGTAACCCCACTGTATGATATTTTCACAATAATATAATAAATAAATAAATAAATCATTGATGGGAGAAAGAGAAAATTATAGTTTCCAAATGAGCCATTGGTTATTGGTTTATGTGTGTATTACTAGCTAATCAGAAAGTTGACATATGAGGATCACAACTCAAAGCTAGCCTGAGTAGGAAAGTGATTGAAATTCTTATCTCCAACTACCCAGCAAAAGCTAGAAATCTATTTTCACGATGTCTATTGCTACTAAAATAACAAGGTGGATTTTATTTTTTTGGTTTCTAGGTCCAGTAAATTTTAGTAATTTGGAATAGTAGGATAAATTCATGGAGTTTGACTTGAATGTCAAGTTTGAGGATACTGTCAGGGTATTGTGAATTGGCATGAAGCAGCCAATAACATATTGTGAATACACATAACCCCCATAACCTTCAGCTAAACAGGCCATAGCCAAGAGAGGAGGTGGGGAAGATCCCATCCTCAGCCTTCTTTCTCTGGCACCAGCTATAGCATATGTCCAGCTCAAACTGGTGGAAGGGAGGCTTGGCAGGTGGTATGGGAGTTTGGGAGAGGGGGTGGGACCAAATCATCTCAAAACAGGGCTGTCCTGGAATGGCTGCCACAAGGGTCAGAGGTAAAAATGGAAAAACAAAGAATCAAGGACAGGGGTCTCACTTACCTCGTGGGGTCCTCTGAGGATGGCTGTCACAGGTGAGTGCACACTGAGCAGGAAGTTCATATAGTATAGCTGAAGATCCCTGAGGCTTACCAAGTGGCTGTGGCAGGCATAAAATCTGTTGAGAGAGGGAGGCAAGGACTGCATCTCCAGTCCCATAAATGCCAGTGGAAATGGAGAAAACAAGGAACCCTGGAGCTCTACAAGCCATTGCTGGGAGTGGAGGTGGAGCACACTCCATTCTTCATCCATTAGGTATCTAAGGCTTTAATGATCAATTCCTTAAAATACCTATGTTGCTTATATTGTGATATAAATTTCAGTAATATTAATATGAATTTATCCAGAGTCTGTGGCCTTCACAACTGGGTTCAGACCAGTCTGGTACCACGTCTGTGTGTTGTGAGTTGACACACACACATATCCCCTCACCCAATCATGTTCTCACAGGAGGGGTTGAGCCAGGAGGTGGACAGGGAGGGGAAGAGTGGGCGGGACACCAGGGTCTGAAGTGAGTGGGGATAAGGATGGGCAGGGAGAAGGGAAAAGCTGGGATGAATTAGGCCCCATTTACCTTGATCCAGGGCTGTCCAGTGATGGCTCCTGCAGATAGGCCCACACTGATCAGTAAAGTGGTGGTACCCCATGGTGTTGTTGAAAAGGCAGCAACATTAACTCCAGTACCAGCAGATGCGGTGGAACTGAACAACTAAGCATGCTACAAGGTGGAATGGTGGACAGGGAAGACTCTGATTCCCTTCTCCAATGACTGTTTTATCTTGGTTCAGTCCAATTGCATCGCCTACCTATGTGCATGCCACACACATCCCTTCACTCAGGAGGGGCAGGGATGGGGGTCAGGTGGGAATGGGTGGCAGGGGAAGCAAGGGATGAGGGATGGTGTGGGGAAAGTAAAGAATAGGGGAGCCCCTAGGATGAGGAAGCATGGTTTGGGGTGGGCAGGGGAAACAATTGGTTGGGGGAAGGGGAAGCATGGGGTGAGGAAGGGGGTGGTAGGGGGTAGTGAGGAAGAGGGACATGGGTGGAGAACCTAGCAATAGAAAGGAAGAGAAGAAGAAGGGTTCAGCCCACTTAACATTTAAGAACCCTGTCCCAGGGACGGCTCCTGCTGGGGGGCACAGGAGAGAATGGAGTAAAGGGCAATGGAGGGGGGTGAGAGGAGAACACTCACTTACATTGAATCTGGGTCTTTGGTGATGGCTCCAGCAGTTGACTCCACACTGACCTTTTAATTGGAAGTTGGCTGGCTGGTGAAGCCTAAGAGGCCCTGGAGGACCACGTCCCTGAACAGATGCAGAGGTGGGAAAGGTGGCAGCTTCCTCAGCTCCAATCCCTCCATCAGTTGCTTCATAGAAACGGTGACTACTGAGACCATGACCATGAGGGGATGGAGTGAACTCTAAGCTCCTATCTTCCATCAATGGAGGAGCTACATCCCCTCACCCATGAAACTTCTTACACTGAGAGGGGCAGGGCCGGGATTAGGGTGAGGTTCAGAACAACAGGTGTGGGGAAGAGGAGATTGGTGGGAGTGAGGCGCTATTACCCTGGAACTGGGTTTTCTAGGGTTGTCTTTGGCAACTGGGTCCACACATCTCTAACCCAACGAAAGTTTGTGGGACAATGGAGGGCCAGAGAATGGGGTATGGGTGGGCAGTGTGATGAAGAGCATAGGATGTGGGTGGGCCTGGTGGTGGTGGAAGGGGGAACCTGGCAGGGGATATTGGGGCCCAGGAAGAGTGTATGGGCAAACTTCAGTTGAAACTGAGCTTAGATGGGAGGCTCCCACAGGGGAGCAGAGAAGAAAATGAAAAAGAGAGTGGGTTAGGAGAGGGGGCTCTGTAACATCAAATCACAGTCCTCATGGGATATTATCTGTGGCTGGGCCCACACTCAATAGAAAGATGGAGATCCAGATAGTGAAGCTGAAGATCCCTCAGGAAGATGCAGCACTGGTTGAGGAGATTGAGGCAATGTCTGCATCTCCATCCCTGCAACTGCCAGTGAACTCAGGTAAAACAGAGAGCCCTGGGGCTGTCCAGGCCTTAGCCAGGCAGGTAGGAGGGACTGACTCTGACCTGGGCCTTCCTTCTCTGTGGCAGCTATAGCTCATGTTCAGAATATTCTGGCAACTAGCATTGTGTAGTGAGTGCTGGGCAAGTACACATTTCCCATCCCATGCAAGTGTTTCCACGGGAAGGACTGGGCCAGGCAGTGAAGAGAAAGCAGTGGGGCCAGAAGGGGTGGGGCCGGAAGGGGTGGGGCCAGAAAGGTGGGGTGGAGGTAAAAGTTTGGCTGTGAGATGATTGGGTCAGGAGAATGGATGCAGCTATGAGGGGGTATCTGGCCTCAAGAACAGTCCAATCCAAAAGTGGTAGTAGGGCACATAGCATGGTGGTGGGCTTAGGAAACACGGGGTGACCATGGGCCAGCAGGTGGGGGCGGGAGGTGGGCTGATGAGGGGGAAGTATGGGACAAGGAGCCTAGCAGAGGGGATCAAGGAAAGGGGTTGGGCACACTTAACTGGAAACAGGGCTGTCAAGTATGTCTCTCTCCATGTACTATGCTCATCTGTGCTCTGTCGGGGTTAAGCCTAGCAGGTTAGAGTTCCCATGCCCCACAATTTAGACTAGAAGAAAGGAACTCTAACTATTCACCTGGAAGGGGCATAATCCTCTGGCACCTGAGAAGAGGTTTATTGTGAAGACAGGAAGTTAGAATGGGCCACATCTGGCGTTACAGACTCATATCACCTTTACCCATGAGGCATAGGTAATATGTAAATGCACTCAAACACTAGGTCCTTGTTTTTTCCTCTTCCGTTTCTTTACCTCTTTCTTCTTCTAGTGCTGGGGCTTGAACACAGCTTCTAGGTGCTACAAAAATTCCCTGCCCAAAGGCTTATTGTTCTTCACCTCCTAGTCCTCCATCTTCTTGGTCCCTATCAGTCCAGGTACCATGGCCAGATGGCCCCTTTCAAGGCAAGTATGTTCCCAACAGCCTTCTCTCTGAAGGAACCAAAAGGAGGATTAAGGGTTTTGTGCTTTGGTGTGTACATTCACATGAATATTTCCTTCCATCAGTGGGAAAGTTCTAAGTACTCATCCTCTTATTGATCTTCAGCTATAAATCATTTGAAAATGGAGGCACGGGAGCAGGAAGGGAAAAAAATCAAAACAACAAAACAAAAAACATATCCCACAATCACTGGATGACTGAATGAAGGCAAGTAAATCTCAACCTAACAATATTTTACCAAATCTGTTACGTTTGAATGGTGAGAGCTCCATAGAGGGAGATGCCAAAGCAGCCAGGCAGTGTCATTTCGATATGTACAAGGATGCTGTTATTAATATTTAATCATTAATATTTGCTCATTCATCCAGGAAGGGGAGATCAGTTACTATGGTACTTTGATTGTGTTAAATCCAATTACCATGTTATAAAAATAGCAAGCTTCCATAATAAAAAATAAGGTTCTTCTACCCAGCACCAGTTATCTTTAGTTCACTTCCAAGCCATACACATTATAACCATATCCAGAGAATACACGGAAGGGAGGTAAGGAAGCAGCATTCTGGTGTATTAGCTGGGACCAATACTTTGCTCAAGTTGAACTGTTTATGCTCTGTGGTATTACTTTCTTCCTATTTTTGGATATATCCATACATATATTCTGACTGAAGGTATATGTCTATCAATTGAGATGTTAGCTTGCAAAGGTTCATTTTTTTAAAATTAATTTTATTTTATTTGAGAACATACTGAACAGAGGGGCTACAATTACATGGGCAGGATAATGCATACATTTCTTACCAAGCATTGCAGCCTCCTCCTTTGTTTACCCTTCACCTCCCTTCCCAGCCTCCCCCCTCCCCCCACCCAATCATACCCCCCTCCACCCCCCACCGACATTGTAAAGTTGGTTTTGACATGACACTTTGTACTTCTCATTGTTGCAACAGGTCCACCTGAATCCTTAAACGACTTGTTTGTCCCCATCTCCTCCACATGTTATACTGACATCAAATATAGTGAAAGCAGGGGTTAAACTGTGGGGGAGGGACATACAAAGCAACAAAGAAATAATCTTATAAATGCGTTAAAACACATGCATGAAAGAAACGAAAACATTAAAATACATATTTAAGGGTTCATTTTCCTAACATCACATTATCTGAGCTTTTCCGCTTGACTCATACCTATAATAGATATTGCAAATAAGGGAAACCATGAGACCTATGCTTCTTTGGGCCTGGCTTACTTCACTTAATATAATTTTTTCCAAACCTTTCCATTTCCTAACAAATGGGGAAATGTCATTCTTTCTGATGGAGGCATAGAATTCCATTGTGTATATATACCACATTTTCTTGATCCATTCATCTACTGAGGGGCATCTGGGTTGGTTCCATATCTTAGCTATGGTAAATAATGCTGCAATAAACATAGTTGTGCTGGTAGCTTTAGTGTGGTCTTGTTTGTAAACATTTGGGTAAATGCTCAAAAGTGGGATTGCTGGATCATAGGGGAGATCTATGTGAAGACTTTTGAGGAACCTCCATACTGCTTTCCAAAGTGGTTGAACAAGTTTACATTCCCACCAACAATGAAGTAAGGTTCCTTTCTGTCCACATCCCCTCCAGCATCTGTTGTTGTTAGAGTTCTTGATTTTTGCTGTTCTAACTGGAGTGAGGTGATATCTCAATGTTGTTTTGATTTGCATTTCTTTTATGGCTAGGGATGTTGAACGTTTCTTCATGTGTCTATTGGCCATCCTTCTTTCTTCTTCAGAGAAGCTTCTCTTTAAGTCTTTCGCCTACTTATTTATTGGGCAGTTGTTTCTTTGAGGATTTGTTGTTGGGTGGTTTAATTTTTTGAGTTCCAAGTATATTTTAGATATGAGACCCTTGTCCGTTGTATGGCTAGTAAAGATCTTCTCCCAATCGGTGGGCTTTCTATTGATCTTGCCAGCTATGTCATTTGCCCTGCAGAAGCTCTGCAATCTTATGCAATCCCATTTGTCCAACCTTTCTTTGATTTGTTGTGCTTCCGGGTCTCTATTCAGAAAATTTCGTCCTGAGCCAAGGAGACCTAGGGTTTCTCCTATTCCATCCTGTAATGTTTTCAGAGTGTCTGCTTTGAGTTCAAGGTCTTTGATCCATTTGGAGTTGATTCGGGTGCAGGGTGATATATAAGGATCTAGCTTTAGTTTTCTACATGTAGTTAACCAATTTTGCCAGCATCATTTACTGAAGAGGTTGTCTTTCTTCCATTCTATTGTTTTAGCTTCCTTATCGAATATTAGATGGCTATAGGTCTGCAGGTTCATTTCTGGGTTTTCAATTCTATTCCATTGGTCCTGAGGTCTGTTCTTATGCCAATACCAAGCTGTTTTGATTACTATGGCTTTATAGTAGAGTTTGACAAAGGTTCAATTTAACATACAGCAGCTGTATGTCAATGGAATTGCTCCTGTGTCCCATGTACATCTCTCCAAGTTCTACACAAGGTAATGCCTCTGACGATTTTACCTATGTTGCTGCTGGCATTACCAGTCTTCCTTCTCCCAATTCTCCCTCCTGCCTCCCTCAATACCCTGCAGCAAACCACAACCTTTATGGTTTTGTTTCTTCAGTGTTGATTGCCTGAGGTTTTATTGGTCCAGTTCTAACACACTTGGTAGCTATGGCAGGTGAAGGGGGTGGCCTTTCTTCTTCTAACTTCCCTGACACATACCAGGAGAATCTGTCCGTATTTCAGGAGTTTTACTTGAATTACTTTCCACTTTTTGGGCTTTGCCACCTATCTGATATTGTCTCTTCCTTTGTGTTATTGATGATTGAACCTAGGATGTTTAATTAGCTAGGCAAATACTCTCACTTAAGTATAACCCAGCCCCAGAACGTCTTTTTAAATTCTCCCTACATCTGAATGTAGGATGGAAAGAAAAGTTTATTCCAGCATACTGGAATGTTTCAGATTTTTAGGTTTTGATTAATCTAGCTATATATAGTCATGGTCTAGAAACAAATATATTGGTAGAACTTGATAAGACAGGCTTTCCCTCACTATACAGCTGTTGCAGGGAAGGGATTTTCCTACAGCATAACCTTGGAAACTTAGTGGTGAGGGCTTCAACATCAATTCATCAGGGACATGAGTTCAACCCAAGTGAGTTGCTGTGGTCTGAAGCCTCCCCTCAGGTTCCTGCTATTCCATCTTGCATACTACATTCCAAACTAGTAATAACCACCATGCTCAGTCTGACTGCTTTGATTTGTTGAAAGGTTGTGAGTGAATGTATGTCATCTTAGACGACTTAATCATTGAGTCATGTGAAGAACTTCACCAAAAAAGAGATCACTCTTCAGTTGCAGTGATGCTTTATGACAAATTTTCATAACAATCACAAAGCTTCCTTTTTTTAGCCCAAACACTTTAACTTGCACCAAAATGATATTATGGAAAAATGATCTAATAATAGGGTTTCTAAATCCAAACACAAAGTACTTTTGCTTAAGGAAGAATTAACTATGCCAGCCAATATATTCCCAGAATTATTATCTCTGTTTTGACCATATTAAAGAAATTTTGTGTTTGTTTTTGTTTTTATGGTCTTGGGGCTTGAACTCTGGATGAAGGCACTGTCCCTCAGCGATTCAGCTTAAGGCTGGTGCTCTACAACTTGAGCCACAGTGCCACTTCTGGTTTTCAGGTGGTTAATTGCAGATAAGAGTCTCATGGACTTTACTGCATGGGCTGGTTTTGAACCGCAATCTTTTCTCTCAGCCTCATGAGTAGCTAGGATTATAGGCGTGACCCACTGGTGCTTGGCAACTATGTACAATTTCTAACCATGATTGAAAATGTTGGGAAAAACTACAGAATACTTGTAAACAGCAGCAGTTACATGGGTATAAATATATGTAATGTACCAAATATTTTTGCATAATTGAAGTCCTTGGTGATCAAATACATAACAAAACTCATTTGGATCTCTTATTGAACATAGTTTATTAATTTTTCTATTCAGAAAAATATATATATGACACTACAAAACTATAGAAATAATGCTTTAGTATTTATGGGCACAATCCTAAATAGAGAGAGAGAGAGAGAGAGAGAGAGAGAGAGAGAGAGAGAAACACAAAATCCCAAACATTAAACTTACAGGTTGGAATTCTGTAATTCCCAATTACATATTGTACTGAAAGGGAAATTACAATGAAATCGAAAATTAGACCATTCAGCAAGGATTCCAAAAAAATAGTTCTTACACATTCCTTGTTTGTTATCTTGATGTGTTTGTGACTAGTTGGGTCATCTGGTTTTCATTAGGATGTAAACAACACTATCTTGTTCTTAAAATCCAAGGGAAAATTACAAGTGTGCAATTGAAAGAGGTGTATGTATATTTGGATCAACCTTTATTTGCTTAGTTTTCAAATATTATGTCATGTTCCCAAATAATAGTGGATTTTGCAAATATAAAAATTTGTGTTGATGTTTTTTTTTAAATGTATTTCTTATGACCAGATAAGACGTGTTAAGACCCCAAGATAGCGACAAAGGTTGTTTTATTCCCTTGCGATTTTTTCTAACATATTTATAATGTACCATGTGATTTTTTTGTTTCTTTGTATGCTCCTTCCCTACAGTATTACCCCTATTTTCACTGTATTTGATGCCAGTGCCCTGGGAGGGGAGGAAAAAAACAAAATGCTTAAATAGTGATTCAGGTTGATCCATTGTAACAATGAGATGTACAAGACACTATGTAGAAAAACGAACTTTACAATTTAGGTGGGGGAGGGAGGAGGAGTGTAGTTGTAGAGGTGGAAGGGAAGGGATGGTAGGGGAAAAACAAAGAAGGAAGCAACAACGCTTGATAGGAAATGTACTCATTTCCTTTCTCATGTAACTGTAACACCTATATACAGTATTTTTACAGTAAAAATGTATTAAAATGTATTTCTTAAAATGAAATATTTTTAGATTCTTATGCATATTTCCAATTAGGCAGTTCAGATGATGTATATATGAATTGCTGTTAGTTAGAATTTTGTGTATATGTGTGGTGGTCACTGGGTTTGAAGTTAGGCTCTGTGTGGTGTCCTCTGTCCCCACCCCCGATTTTTGCTTATTCAAGGTTAGCACCACTTGAGTCACATCTTCCAGCTTTTTGGTTTTCAGTTAGAGATAAGAGTCTCTATCTTTCCTGCCTGAGCTGGTTTTAAACCATTGTCCTCAGATCTCAGCCGCTTGAGTAAGTTAGCACTTAAATTTATTGTTTTTCTTTTAGTAAAATATATTTTTATTGTAAAGATACTGTACAGAGGGATTACAGATACATGAGTAAGGTAATGACTACATTTCCTACGGAGCATTTTTATCCCCTGCATTGTTTATCCCCTACTATCCTTTCCCTACCCACCTTCCTAATTCTTCCATTCCCTCCCCCACGCGCAAAGTTGTAAAGTTCGTTTTCGATTTAGTGTCTTGTACATCTTATTGTTACAATGGGTTAATCGGTATCCATATTTAAGCATTTTAGTTTTTTTTTTCCATTCCCCTCCCCAAATTAGAAAAATGTATATATAAGATGCAGGGCACCAGAATCAGCAGAGTGAAAACAGAGGTTATACCATGGGGGAAGAACATACCAAAGAAATAAAAAATCACATAGTATATTATAAATACCTTTAAAACTATAGCAAGAAAGAAAAAAACCACGTGTGTCCTATCTTGGGGTTAATTTTGCTTAACATCATCTTATATGGTCATATGTACATAGCTTTTGACTACTTCTGCTTGTCCAAGATATATACTAGCTATTGCAAATAAGGAAAAACATGAGACCTATGTTACTTAGCTCCTGGCTTACTTCACTTAATATAATTTTTCCAAGTCTTTCTATTTTCTAACAAATGGGACAATATCAGTATTTCTGATGGAAGCATAGAATTCCATTATATATATATATATATATATATATATATATATATATATATATATATATGTCTATCACATTGTTTTGATAGATTCATCTACTGAGGAGCAACTGGGTTGGTTCCATATCTTAGCTATGGTAAATAATGCTGCAATAAACATAGTTGTCCTGGTAGCTTTAGCCACTTACATTTAAATCAGGTGATCTACTAAGTGTTTCCCTGTCCTCTTTTGTGAAAATACACCTTCCAAACAAGTTAAAAGAACAAGTTAAAAGTTGTTCTGATACTCCCAACCCAAAGAAGATACATGACATAATTATTTAAATGCTAAGGTAAAAAATTTGGAGTTGTTGAAAGACTGAGTTTCTTTAGTGACATTTTGGGAAAAGTGAATCAAATATTCAAAGCATTCCTAAAGAGAATAAAGTAGACTTGTTTTTTAAATGAGAAGTAATGAGAAGAAGAACAGTTTTTGTGTCAGTAATGTAGCCTATTTGAAAGAGTTTGAAGGTACAGATGATCATGTATACTTTCTGTGTAGCAATCACTTAATTCTAAAATTCTTAGTTTTCCTCTGCATTTTCAATTTGTTCTCCACAGGTGTTTTATTTGAAACATATACCTTGGTACCAGGGGTTTCTGTAGTTATTTTACTTTTACAAAAGTAATTTTAGGTTTTTTTAAGCCAGAAAAACTAATAATGATAATCATTCTCTGATATCCTTTACCAAGATCTCCACATTTCATTCTATTTGTTTAATATGATATCAGTATATTTATATGCTATAAAGTTTGGTTTTGCTTTTGGTTTTTGGGCTGGTATTGGGGTTTGAAGTCAATACATTGGTCTGTCACAGATGCCATTCATTAATGTAATTCTGGCTATTAGGAGGCTGAGATATAAGTATCAAGGTTCAAAGCAAGCCTGGGTAGGAAACATTACGATACTCTTGTCTTCATGACTAAAACGCTAAAAGTGAAGTGTGGTTCAAGTGGTAGAGCACTGGCCTTGAGCAAAAAAGCTAAAGGGTAGTACCTAAAGGATAGTTCCCAAGTCCTGGGTTTAAGTACCACTACCAACACACAAACCACACACACACACACACACACACACACACACACACACACACACACACACACAAACACACACACACGTTTTCTTTCTCCCCAAGCAGGTGGTTCTGTGTGTGTGTGTGTGTGTGTGTGTGTGTGTGTGTGTGTGTGTGTGTGTGTGTGTGTGTGTGGTTCTTTTTTATGTGACCCTGAAATCCACTTTGCTTTCTTTTTCATTTAGTTGGTGGTTTTTGCACAGGGAGAGCAGAGTAATGGTGTTACCTGAGTCCTGGGTGCCAGTGATTCCGCTGGGATGCCTGAGGTCTGACTTAGTGAGAAATGGGACACCAGGAAAACTCCACAAAGCAAATGGATGGAAACGTGAGAAGATATGCATTCAGGTAATTCTTCAGTCTATCTTCCTCCTGCCAATTGTCTTTCTCTCTCTGTGGGGTGAGTTCTTTTTCTTACCAGGTAAACTTGAACATTGTATGGCTTTGTGTGTGTACCCATATGCGAATAAGTCTTTTGTAAAATTTCAGCCATCACAAACATGCTCTTTTTTCTTCTCTCACTATTAGCGAGTTTGTTGGCAGCTTTCATTGTTCTGAGAAAAGTGGAATGTTCTAGATAATTTCATGGGATATTTATAGACGTAGGTCAGAATTTATAGTTCTTTTGCTCTAGTGAATTGAGAAACATCTATGTGAATTTATAGGTAGCCTATAGTTAACTAATTTCTACAATATAGAAAATTTTTGGATACGATATCTTTATGGAAAATCAAAGACATCTTTAAGTACTTTGTCTAAATGAAGCAGAAATTGAGAACACTTCAAAATTTTCAGTTTTAATCAGAATCTTGTAGTCATTTGGCATAAAATTTTTTTTGGGGGGGTCTGGTCGTGGAGCCTGAACTTCTGGGCCTGGGCACTGTCCCTCAGCTCTTCAGCTCAAGGCTAGCGCTCTACCACTTGAGCCACACCGCCACTTCTGGCTTTTTTCTTCTTTTTGCTTATGTGGTGCTGAGGAATCGAACCCAGGGCCTCAGGCATGCAAGGCAAGTGCTCTACCACTGAGCCACCTTCCCAGCCCCAGCATAAAATATTTTTAAGTGCTGCAATCAATTGATTTCAATTGAATGTCCTTTTAGATATAGTGTACGTTTTTTCTTTTGATTAATTAAGAACATTATGTTTAATTCCAACTAAGGTATTGTGAGAAATATCAAGATATGAGATTGTTTCTCCAATAATTAGATTAAATTAGTAGGAAAGGTCCTCTGTTTGCAGTAAAAATTGCAATATAGTATATAAAATGCGTATGGTCAACACATTTGTGTACTTGTGTAGTTATAGAATTTTAATAAATTTCTTCAAGCACAAGGAAAAGTTTAAGACATGTTAAAGTTTTACACACAGCAAAGAAAATACCAGGTTGTTTTTAACAAATGTTTTCATTTTTCAATGTGTGTTTTTGTGTATGTGTGTATGTTGGTACTTGGGCTTCAACTTAGGGTATTGTGCCATACTCATTTCCAGTATTTTTTTCTATTTATTGTCAATATGAGTATCATAGACATTGCTGCTTGAGATTCCTTTGAATCTTGATCCTCAGATCTCAGATTCCTATGTAGCTGGGATTACACATGTCAGCCACCAGCATTCTGAGAGATGTTTTTGTCATGTTGTGTGGCAAGATACCAGAAATCTAATGTTTACTCACTGAATACCAACTTTTGTAGGCTACAAGTTTGGGCTAGTAGTTTGCGTGTGGTTTTTCTGTAGCAGTTGCTCAGTTTTTAGCAGGGGGCCACCAGGCTATAGTCTCTTATGAAATGTGTGGACCTATTCCAAACTTAAAGGATGCCTGGGAGGATTTATGTCCTCTAGCTCTAAGATTGTGGTTTCTGCTGTCTGGTCACCTATCATACAGCCACTGTTGTCAGCTCCTAAATACTCCCATGATTTCTTGACAAATATATCCTCCTTAGTGTTTCATTCACTCTGGTACTGACTTCTAGAAAGTCCTTAATTTGCACTCACTCCTTGGAAGTAACTCATAACCAACTCTTGTGGGAACTAATTATATCTGTAGACTTTAAATTTGTTATCTACCAGAGCATATTGTAGGGTTAGCGAAAAATAAAAGACTTGGCAAGCATCTGGGTTGTTGTGCATTGACTTCGGTAGATTATTAGCTATTTATTATTAGCTGTTGATTATTCTATGTGTCTTCAATTTCAAACACTGGTAATATTGAGTTGTGGTTTGATTTTAGCTGATCAAGTGTGCAGTTTAAGAAAGTGAAAGAGAGAGTTCCGGGAAGATGGCGGAGGAGAAGATGGAATCTGAAGAAGCTCTCGCATAGAAAGTAGTTTTAGAGTTCCAGTCAACAGTCCTAAGCCAGAGAATCACACCAAGTGTGCCATCACAGGACAGAGAGTTAGACAAGAGAGGGGAAGCCAAGGAAACGCATCAGCTGCCGCTCAGGCGGCGCAGTCGCGGCGGCGACCACCGCCGCGGTGTCATACTTGAAACACAGAGAGTCGGGGACAAAGGAGCCACACGCAGTGGACGAGCGGATTCTACTCAACACCAACAAGAACCTAAAAGGAGCGAACACCTTCATCCTGCTGTTTGCAGACCAGAGACGACCCAGGATCCAAGACTCGGCGTGAGTACAAGCCCGACGTCCTCACTCCTCAGGGAGCAGAGGAAGGAAGGCCACCCCTCCCCCACCCAGCACCTAGCTCCAGCTCAGCCCTTGGAATAAAATGAGTCATTTAGCAGGTCACAAGAACTTAACGGCGAAGTGACCTGCCAGACTCAGCTCCATCCAGGGAAAAGTCACCCAGCTCAGGCGCCAGCCATGGGAGTGCCTTGCCTCACTGGGTAACCAGAGCCAGAGGATGCCCCTCCCACTAGCAGCCACCACAATCAATTGAAAAACAGAAACCCTGAGAATGGCTCCAGGCTGGGCGCTGTGAGCTTTATCACAAAATAGCCCCAGGGAAAAGCTACTGTTTGTTGAAAGGCCTCAACTCTACCCAGAACCTAGCCTCATCACCAAATCCCCCTCTTTTGTAACTCTCAAAGCAGACCACCGTCCCAGAAAACTAACCTGGGAGGGGGATCACAAAATCTTGGGGAAAGCAGAGCATTTTTCTGCCTCTTCCAACCAACCGACTTAAGAAACCAATCAAGCCACAGGACCTCAAGCTGACCAGAGACTCCAACAAGAGACTGGTTGCAGACAAAAGGGAGATACAGGATTCTTCCCACTCCTCCCCCCCCAAAAAAAAAATCAAAAGACTTTTTTTTTTCTTCTTCTTCTTTTCTTTTTTTTTGCTTGTTTTTTGTTTTTTGTTACCATATATATATATATATATATATATATATAAAGTTTTTCCCTTCTAAAACTTTTATTAATCTTTAATCTTTGCCTCTTCTGAAAAAATAATTGTTTTCCAGTAACTTTTTTTTTTCTCATCTTATAATATTTATTTCAGGAATACGTGAATGAGAGTTTTCCTTTCTTTTCTTGTCTTCTTTCTCTTTTTCTTTCTTTCTTAATTATCTTTTTGTTTTTTATCTAGCTCTACTGAACTTCTGATCTTTTCTTCCCCCTTTCCCATCCTTAAAGCTTTTCACATCTCCTCTATGTCCCTCCCCTTCTCTGAACATATTCACATTCCTCTCTAAATAGACGGTCTTTTAACCTCTATAATAACATTAATTTTTACGTTTCTATTCTTATTCTGGTCTCTCTTTATTCCCCTTTCCTTCTCTTCTTTTTTTCTCTCTCTCTCTACTTGCATCCTACCCAACTCATTTCCTGCACTGTGATTAGGACATAGTTAACTCTCCCTGTGCCTCCCCACACCAATCTATTCAAATTTTTTACCCACATCTCTCCCTAATCCTAATAATTTCTGGTTTTCCAAATTCTTTTCTGCGGTTCGAAGTCCTTTAACATATAGTCGTTTGATGTTGAATAGATGTATCTGTTGAACTAGATTGTATCTGTGGACTATTGACTGTACAAATGCAAACTTTGGTTGATGGTTGCCTTAAGATAGTGTTCTAGCACAAAACTGGTGCAATATTTATCTCAAATGGGCCGAGTAAGCCGGAAAAACACAAGAAAAATGGCAAATTCGGGTATCTCAATTCCCAACCTTGATAATCAGGGATTAGAACAGATAAAGAATAATCCAGAGAAGACTTCCCAAATAGCTCTACAAACACTAATAGCAAACATGATAAATGAGAAGTTTGACAATGTACAAAGGACTCTGTATGAGCGTGATAGGGAGAGAGAGGAGGCATCCCAGAAGTTTATACAGGAATATCATAAGCATGAGGAAGCTTCTCAAAAACTGATACAGGATTTGCGTGAACAACTTGAGAACACTCAAAGAGAAAGGGAGGAATGGCGTGAGCAGGCTGAGAACACTCAAAGAGAACTGCAGGAAGCCCACAGAAGGGAGGAAACTAATCAAAGAGTAATTCACGAATTAAGAGACCAGGTAGAGAATACACAAAGATCACTAAAGGCATTCATGGAATCCATTAACAAAGAGCTGAAGGAAGTCAGGGAGACCACAAAGGCAATGCTGAATGGAACCCAACAGAAGGAATGGCAGTCCAAAGAAACTGTAACCAATCAACTAAGTGATTTGAGAACAAACACTGAACACCAAATTAAGGAAGTAAAGAAATTCCTACAAGACCTAAAACAGAGCTTCAACAAAGAACTTGAAGCCATCAAAGCTGACCAATTAGAAGGAAAAGAGATAAAAAACAAAGTAGAGAGTCTTGACAGCAGGTTAGACCATGCAGAAGATCGAAACCCAGGGATTGAAGACAGCCTATATATTATAGAGAAAGAACATACAACCATCCAAGACAAGTCCAAGAAATATGATAGGTCTATCCAACACCTGGAAGACACCATCAGAAGGCCCAATCTACGGATAATGGGTGTAGAGGAGCACCTAGAAACAGAAGTTAATGGTCTAGGAAATTTGTTTAACAGGATCCTAGCAGAGAACTTCCCAAACATACAAAAAGATAGGCCTATTCATATACAAGAAGCTTTTAGAACCTCAAATAGACCAGACCAGAATAGGACATCCCACCGTCACATTATAATCCACACAGGATCAACCCAGACCAAGGAAAAGATCCTTAAAACTGTCAAGGAGAAAAGATTAATCACCTATAAAGGGAAACCAATTAGAATTACCTCAGATTTCTCAGCAGAGACAATCAAAGCAAGAAGAGCCTGGAATGACGTATGCCATGCCCTAAAAACAAACAACTATCAACCAAGAATACTGTACCCAGCTAAACTCTCCTTCATAACTGAAGGCCAAATAAAAACCTTCCATAGCAAAGAAAAATTGAAACAATACATCTCCACCAAACCAGCCCTGCAAAAGATTCTTAAAGATGTCCTACACAGAGAAAACCAACAAGAACGCAACAAAGGCCAAGAAACTGCACCCAAACTGAGAATCCAAGAACCTTAGGAAGAACCCAGTTTTCACAGCCCCCAAGAAGGTGGATAACATGGCAGGAACTCCCAAATACCTCTCAGTCCTATCTCTTAACGTTAATGGACTGAACTCTCCAATTAAGCGACATAGACTGTCTAGTTGGATTAAAAAACAAGACCCTTCTATCTGCTGCCTGCAGGAGTCACATCTTGCCCATAAAAACAAACATATTTTCAAGGTTAAAGGCTGGAACAAAATCTACCAAGCAAACGGCCCTCATAAACAGGCGGGAGTTGCAATCCTAATATCAGATAAAATAGGCTTCAAATTAAAAATCGTGAGAACAGATAAAGAATGTCGCTACATACTAATTAAAGGATCTCTCCTTCAGGAGGATATTACAATTCTAAATATCTATTCGCCAAACAATGGAGCACCCAAATTTATCCAAGAAACACTACTTTCCCTCAAATCCCATATAGATCCAAAGACATTAATTGTTGGGGATTTTAACACACCACTCTCCCCACTAGATAGATCAACTCGGCAAAAACTCAACAGAGAAACCGCAGATCTAAACAGCTGCATAGATCAACTAGACTTAACAGATATTTACCGAACATTTCACCCAGCAGCATTAGAATACACGTTCTTCTCAGCAGCACATGGAACGTTTTCGAAAATAGACTACATTTTAGGCCACAAAGCAAACTTGTCTAAATTCAGAAACATTGAAGTTATACCTTGCATTCTCTCTGACCACAAGGGAATAAAATTAGAACTCAACACCAAAAGCCACCAAAGAAAGTCCGGTATCACATGGAGGCTGAACAACACACTGCTGAATCATGCGTGGGTCATGGAAGAGATTAGAAAGGAAATTCAAATGTTCATGCTATTCAACAAAAATGAACACACAAATTACCAGCTCCTCTGGGACACAGCAAAGGCAGTACTCAGAGGCAAGTTTATAGCTCTGAGCTCCTACATCAACAAATTGGAGAGATCGGAAACTAGCAATTTAATGACACATCTAAACCTCCTTGAAAAAGAGCAGCAAGATAAACCCCAATCCAGTAGACGGAAAGAAATAATCAAAATTAAATCAGAATTAAATGAATTAGAATCCAAAAAAACTATAGAAAGAATGAACAAAACAAAGAGTTGGTTCTTCGAAAAACTTAACAAAATTGACACACCCTTAGCAAACCTTATCAGAAAAAGGAGAGAACACACCCAAATTAATAAACTCAGAGATGAGAATGGAAACATCCCCACGGAAACAACCAAGATTCAGAACATTATAAGGGAATACTTCTCAAAACTTTATGCTAATAAGTTCGACAACTTGACAGAAATGGACCTTTTCCTAGCAAATATTGACATGCCAAAACTAAACCAAGATGAGTTAAACCAGCTTAACAGGCCCATATCAAGCATTGAAATAGAAACAGCAATAAGAGACCTCCCAGCTAAGAAAAGTCCAGGACCAGATGGTTTTACAGCGGAATTTTACAAGGCCTTCAAAGCAGAGCTCACACCAATACTCCTCCAACTCTTCAATGAAATTGAAAGAGAAAGCTCACTACCGAACACATTCTATGAAGCCATCATAACCCTCATCCCAAAACCAGGCAGGGACTCATCAAAGAAAGAGAACTATAGACCCATTTCTTTGATGAACATTGATGCAAAACTTCTCAACAAAATTTTGTCCAATCGACTTCAACAATTCATCCAAAAAATCATACACCATGATCAAACATAATTCATTTCAGGGATGCAAAGCTGGTTCAATATACGCAAATCAATTAATATTATTCACCACATCAACAGGAGCAAGAATAAGAACCACATGGTCATCTCAATAGATGCAGAAAAAGCATTTGACAAGATCCAACACCCCTTTATGATGAAGGTTCTGGAAAAATTAGGAATCCATGGAACATTCCTCAATACAATAAAGGCTGTATATGACAAACCTACAGCCAGCATTATACTCAATGGTGAAAAACTAAAGCCATTTCCTCTTAACTCAGGAACAAGACAAGGATGCCCACTCTCTCCACTTCTCTTCAATCTAGTATTAGAATGCCTAGCTACAGCAATAAGACAAGATGCAGACATAAAGGGGATCCAAATAGGGAAAGAAGAAATAAAACTCTCCCTCTTTGCAGATGACATGATCTTGTATTTAAAGAATCCCATAGATTCCACTCCCAAATTACTCAAGCTGATTCAAAACTTTGGCAAAGTAGCAGGTTATAAAATTAACCCCCAAAAATCAATGGCTTTTCTATATGCCAACAATGAGAAAAGTGTGGCTGAAATTAGGAAAGCAACTCCATTTGTAATAGCCCCACAAAAAATAAAATACCTAGGAATTAACTTAACCAAAGAAGTGAAGGACCTCTATGATGAAAACTTTAAAATCTTGAAAAAGGAAATCAACACAGAAATTAAAAAATGGCAAAACCTCCCATGCTCCTGGATTGGAAAGATTAACATCGTGAAAATGGCAATACTTCCCTAGGCTATCTACAAATTCAACGCGGTACCTATCAAAATTCCACCCTCATTCTTCAAGGAAATAGAGGAGGCAATCCAAAAATACATATGACACAATAAAAGACCCCGAATAGCAAAAACGCTCCTCAACGGAAAGAACACTGCTGGAGGAATATCAATACCAAATTTAAAACTCTACTATAAAGCCATAGTAATCAAAACAGCTTGGTATTGGCATAAGAACAGACCTCAGGACCAATGGAATAGAAATGAAAACCCAGAAATGAACCTACAGACCTATAGCCATCTAATCTTCGATAAGGAAGCTAAAACAATAGAATGGAAGAAAGACAGCCTCTTCAGTAAGTGGTGCTGGCAAAATTGGTTAACTACATGTAGAAAACTAAAGCTAGATCCTTATATATCACCCTGCACCAGAATCAACTCCAAATGGATCAAAGACCTTGAACTCAAAGCAGACACTCTGAAAACATTACAGGATGGAATAGGAGAAACCCTAGGTCTCCTTGGCACAGGTCGAAATTTTCTGAATAGGGACCCGGAAGCACAACAAATCAAAGAAAGGTTGGACAAATGGGATTGCATAAGATTGCAGAGCTTCTGCAGGGCAAATGACATAGCTGGCAAGATCAATAGAAAGCCCACCGATTGGGAGAAGATCTTTACTAGCCATACAACGGACAAGGGTCTCATATCTAAAATATACTTGGAACTCAAAAAATTAAACCACCCAACAACAAATCCTCAAAGAAACAACTGCCCAATTAATAAGTGGGTGAAAGACTTAAAGAGAAGCTTCTCTGAAGAAGAAAGAAGGATGGCCAATAGACACATGAAGCAATGTTCAACATCCCTAGCCATAAAAGAAATGCAAATCAAAACAACATTGAGATATCACCTCACTCCAGTTAGAACAGCAAAAATCAAGAACTCTAACAACAACAGATGCTGGAGGGGATGTGGACAGAAAGGAACCTTACTTCATTGTTGGTGGGAATGTAAACTTGTTCAACCACTTTGGAAAGCAGTATGGAGGTTCCTCAAAAGACTTCACATAGATCTCCCCTATGATCCAGCAATCCCACTTTTGGGCATTTACCCAAATGTTTACAAACAAGACCACACTAAAGCTACGAGCACAAATATGTTTATTGCAGCATTATTTACCATAGCTAAGATATGGAACCAACCCAGATGCCCCTCAGTAGATGAATGGATCAAGAAAATGTGGTATATATACACAATGGAATTCTATGCCTCCATCAGAAAGAATGACATTTCCCCATTTGTTAGGAAATGAAAAGGTTTGGAAAAAATTATATTAAGTGAAGTAAGCCAGGCCCAAAGAAGCATAGGTCCCATGGTTTCCCTTATTTACAATATCTAGTATAGGTATGAGTCAAGCGGAAAAGGTCAGATAATGTGATGTTAGGAAAATGAACCCTTAAATATGTATTTTAATGTTTTCGTTTCTTTCATGCATGTGTTTCTAACGCATTTATAAGATTATTTCTTTGGTGCTTTGTATGTCCCTCCCCCACAGTGTAACCCCCGCTTTCACTATATTTGATGTCAGTATAACATGTGGAGGAGATGGGGACAAACAAGTCGTTTAAGGATTCAGGTGGACCTGTTGCAACAATGAGAAGTACAAAATGTCATGTCAAAACCAGCTTTACAATGTCGGTGTGGGGGGGAGGGGGGTATAATTGGGTGGGGGGAGGGGGGTAAAATTGGGTGGGGGGAGGGGGGAGGCGGGGAAGGGAAGTGAAGTGTAAACAAAGGAGGAGGCTGCAATGCTTGGTAAGAAATGTATGCATTATCCTGCACATGTAATTGTAGCCCCTCTGTACAGTATGTTCTCAAATAAAATAAAATACAATTAAAAAAAAGTGAAAGATAATTCTTTCAGTGGAATAGAAAATAATTTGCCTGTTACAGTGAATGAAAGGCAGTTAGGAGTTAAACAAATAGGTTCAAGAGCACTGGCAGTGGCTGCAGAGATGGGACAGAGGTAAACAGGTAAGACATTTTTTAAAGAGAACATTTGGGAATGTAGATTGGTGGTAGAGTGCTTGCCTAGCGTGCATGAAGCCCAGTGTTCAATTACTCAGTACCACATAAAGAGAAAAAGCTGGAAGTGTTGTTGTGGCTCAAGTTGGATGGTGCTAGCCTTGAGCAAAAAAGAAGCTCAGCCTTCTTAGTTTATGCCCCAGACCCTTAGTTTATGCCCCAGGACTGCCAAAAAATAAAAAGAGAGAACATGTCAATAATGGATGAGGGTAGGATCCAGAGGCCAATTCATCACTGAATTTTTCACCTCTATTTCCAAATCAAGACATCATTCTCAGAGAAACAATGGAGCAAAAAGATGATCCAGAAAGAACATATGTTATGAAGTAATACTAGAATTTTATAGTGCAACTGTCCTGTAGAGATAATTCATTATGTATAATTGTGTCTTTTTTCTCTTTTTTCAATTGTGAAAATATTGTACAGAGGGGTTACAATTACATGGGCAAGATATTGAGTACATTTCTTATCAAGCATTGTAGCCTCCTCCTTTGTTTCCTCTTCCCATCCCTTCCCATCCTTCCCCTGTCCCCCCACCGAATCCTCTGCTCCCCCTCCTCCCCTCACCTAAGTTGTGAAGTTAATTTTTCAACATAACGACTTGTACATCTCATTGTGTCTTGCAATAGCACAAAAGCTCATTGTAATAGCCCAAGTGCTATCTGGAGATTTTGTGTGGGTGCTGGTCCTGAAACTTGATCAGAGTACAGTTGTTATTTCTATTTTTCTTCCTCAAGGCTAGTACTCTATTACTTAAACCACAGCTCCACTTGTGATTTTTTGGTGTTTAAATGAAGATAAGCGTGTCATGGACTTTTCCTGGTTCACCTGGCTTCAAAATATGATCCTCAAATCTCAGCATTCTGAGGAGCTAGGATGACAGCTGTGACTCACTAGCATCCAGAGAAGCAATTTCTTTGGTGTGAAAGGAATTAAGAATACAGATCATCCAGGAATATTCACCTCAGTACTAAATAAATCACCAATTTCCATGAATACATACACACACATGCAACTCAGTGGTCTGTATCATCTTTCCCCAAAAGAATAGTGCCTTCTTAAGTGGCAAATTGTGCTATTACAGGCCCATAATCCCAGCTACTGAGAGGCAGAGGTATAGGAGGATTGGATTCTGCGGCTGGCTTGAGTGAAGTTAGCACAAGACCCTATATGGAAAGCAAACTGTAAAAGAAAAAAGGATTGGAACCCTGGAGGGCTCAAGTGGTAAAATATCGGCCTAGTAAGTGAAAGGCCTTCAGTTTTATACTCAGTTCTATGGAAAAGATATTAAACTATAGCATCTCAGCCCATTTGTCATGATTTAACAAAAACCCAAAGCTTACTTCATAAGGAATACTTCTTATTCCTTACTTCATAGGGAATAAGAGGTCTATATCATTCATAATAGTGTTGGCTGGAAACTCTAAATAGCATGGTAGTGCATGGGACAAGGCCCCTAGGTGCATCACATCATGTAGGATCTCGGAATCATGGCATGTTCTAGAATGAGAGTGAGTAAGGGGCTTACAGTGCTTTTTACAACTGCTAACAGTGATCATGTTAGTCCCTTGAGAGTTAATGAGATGGCATTAATACATTTATGACAGAATCCTCTATTAAAGGTTTCACCTCGTGACACTGCTACATTGAGAAGTTAAACTTCAGTGTGAGCTTTGATGATAACAGGCCATTAACAGGCTTCTGGCAGAGACAGGTGAGACCATTGGAAGCTGATGACATTCATACAACTAGGCACCTTGAACAGCTGCTTGGATTTCATTGAATCTGGTATTTGCTATATTTGGGATCATATCACAGTTAGGATCCATCGAGTCCATGTCTATTCCATGTGCCAGCTACAGTTATGCTGACTGTGACAGAAACTGCTGGGCAATAGGGAGAACAAGGATGGAGATGGGCACAAAATTGAGGTTTAGCATTCTTCATGGCACCTAATTAATATTGATTGATTTATGTAAGAAAATCATTAGAAAGCTGAATGTCTACACAGAGCCATTTAATAACTACTGTATGACCCAGAAGGATTCCTTGTATAGCAGTCTGTTTACACATAATGCTGACATTCCTCTGAACACAAAAGATAAAAAACAAGTTCTAGCTTACAAATTTAATTTTCATTTAATGTATGGTTATGGACCAGTACTAGGCCTTGAACTGATGGGCCTTCCTCTTACTTCCACACTTCCAACTGGGATCTATATATGTCTTTAATTTTTTATTAATGTTTTTCAAGGATAGATCTTAACACTGACTCTAATTTTTGTCTAAAATAAATTTTGAAAGTTTTCCAGTGAATGAAGTGTTCTATTTCACTTTGTCATTCTATTATCTTGGTATCTTGCTGTTTCTTGGTAGTTAAAGACAGGTTCTCTGCAGCATTTTAAAGGAAATTTTTTACCTAGCCCCGGTCTATAATCCTAGCTTCTTAGGAAGCTGAGATGAGGAGAATATTGTCTTAAAGCAAAGGCGGAGAATTCCATGAAATACCATCTCCAAAATTGTGTATATTTTACATATAAAATATTATATGATATATTTAATATGTAATATATTTGTGAAATACATGCATACTATGCATATATATGTGTGTTTGTGTGTGTGTTTTTGTGTGTGTGTATACCTCACAAATTAAGCAGGTTCAGTAGCTGAAAGATTCAATAAGTATACTTGAAAACAACTAAGAACTGCACGATTTCCTCCCATATCCATCCTTTCTTTAAATACTATGTGGGTTGTAGTCTAAAAAGGTAAATCTTTGACCAAAAAGGAAAACCTTAATTTTTGACCCATCCTAGACCTTTTTTCTCCAAAATTTAAAGTACTAAAATGCCTATATGAACAATGGGTATTGTCAATGTCATCCAAAATGATGAATGATTGTTAGATGAAGTGTCCAAGTTTGTAGATAAGGATTCAAAGTGGAATTCCCCAGCGTGAAATTGAATTGAAGAACTGGTACTGTTGTTTTGTTATGAAAGGGCTCTGAACACTTTTTCTGGAAAAAAAAAAAAAACTTCTTTGTAATCTGTGAATGTTATTTTTAGGCCTGCACATGGCATTATGTTCTGCAAATAGTGGTACCTATCCTGATAGCAACCCTCCTCCAATCCTGTCTCTCATTTGAGATAGAATTTGTGATCTTATTGTCCAGCTACCTAAAGGGAAGGGCTTTTTCCTCTTACCAGAATCTCTCATTGTTCCTCAGGAAGAAAGAGGAACTAAAGACAACCATAGATTCATTGTGTGTGATCATGCTGGAACGGGAGTTCTTCTGCAGGAAGCAGAGGAGAATGGATGGAAGAGTGGCAATTCTCTTCAGTATTGTTGGTTTGTCATCATAGGACAATTGAAATTCAGATGACAGGCAGGAAAACAGGTTCTCCATTGTAGAGGAACAGGAGACGGGCATACTGGAACAATTGAAGGCATTGACTTAATTTTGCTGCTGGCATGCTACTTTAAGTCATTTTTAATAAAAAAATAGATGGCCATGATTTCATTGAACGTCCTGTCCAATATTGATTTGTGGGTATCAAACAGGCTGTAACCCATGTCACATATGAGTGCAAGAATAATAGGGTTCAGCTCATTACATAGTGGCTCATCAAGACATAGGAAATATTCCTCAACTTGGTTGAGCTAGTCTCCATTATTTGTTCTATACTGTGCCTCTGCTTTGGGTCTGCAGTTTAGTGTCAAGATGTTATTTTGTCCTTTTGGATACAGGTAAATGGAGCAATGTACATGACCTCCAAGACAATTACCTGTATCTGGCTAAAATTCATGTATTCAAATGGGAAACTCACCATGTCCATAAAATACAAAAGATGACTCCCAAGCACCAGATGTCTACTTTGCAGACATTGTAGTTTTCATACAGGAATATTTTTTTGGGGGGGTTCCAGTCGTGGGGCCTGACCTCTGGGCCTGAGAGCTGTCCCTCAGCTCTTCAGCTCAAGGCTAGCACTCTACTACTTGAGTTACAGCACCACTTCTGGCTTTTTTCTGCTTATGTGGTGCTAAGAAATCGAACCCAGGGCCTCATGCATGCAAGTCAAGCGCTCTGCCACTGAGCCACCTTCCCAGTCCTGCAGGAATATTTTATAGGGACAAAATCAAGGTACCAAATATGTCCTTCAGCAACTGCCCTTGGGTAATCCTTGTGCTCATGCCAAAGTCATTGACCTTCACATTGCATTTGTCATCCAACAGGAGGTTATTTTGTTTAAGGTCTCCGTGTTCATTTCTATCTTCATTAAAGTAATGCACAATACACACAGTCTGCTTTAACAACTTATGATTTTCACATTTATCTCAGGAGGTCTCTGGGTGGCCAGTTCCATTACCAAGTATTGGTGCTCATCCTTCTCCCTCACTTGGTATGACCTAATCATGTGTGCGTGATAGGAAGTCTTAATAATATCCATCTCAATTTTGATCTGACAATTGTTGAACTCTCCCATCACTACCACTTTGAGGTTTATGAGGTAGTGCTAGGTCAAATTTACATATGGATAGTTACCATAGCAAATGATCTCCTTCATACTGTATTGTTCAGTGAAAACCTCCTCCTTCCATAGCCAACGAGCGCATTCACACTGTATTATTCAATGAAAATCTCTTCCTGCCATAGCCAGTGATCTTCTTCATAATGTATTGTTCAATTAAGGTCTCCTCCTCTAAAGAGTTTAAGAATAATTAACTGTGTTCTCCCATCTTTCTGCTAGGATGGTAAGTAGTAAATCTACCTAAACTTAACTAAGAAAATAAAAACCCCAGAGCAATAACCAAAAGGAAATACCCAAACCCAAACAACACAAAGTTCCCACTGCCCCCCCCCAAAACTACACACACACACACACACACACACACACACACACACACACACACACACACACACACACACACACACAATTGTCAACGTAGTACTGAGTCAAGCAGGTAACCAGGAACTTCCAGCACTGTAATACACTGCCGAGACTGTTTACACTTGCTGAAATAGACCAATCACAGATTGGCATGAGCCCACTGGCTCTTTTAGTGTTGAGCCTGGAGGACTATTGCCAAGCTTTCCACAGAGATGCGAGGGTAGAATAGGATGCCACTGCTGCTGCCATGGCAGTGTTGCAAGAAGTGCAAGGGAATCAGCCAATGCCTTGTGTCCTTGGTGGCTGCCAGGTCCTAGGGTTTGCTCCCAGGGGGACATCAGCCATTAGACATTGTCCTTGAGTACAATCCATGTCCTTAGGCCTGCTCCTGCTAGATCCCTGGCCATGTTCAGGAACCAAACATATACCCACCAGTGGCTTCCATTCACCACATGTGTAGGTTTTGGAGCTTGCTCCAACAATCAAAAAAAAAAATAGATTCCTACGTATTTCTAGAAGAAAGGGGCACATGACAGAGTGTCCAATTGGAAAAGTTCAGTAAAGTGGATCCAGATATTTTTTAACTTGACAATAATTCAAAGAAGTAATTAAGGCATATGAGATGTCCATATTTGTTTAGTTATAACCCCCTTGCACACCAGCTTAAAATAATATTAAAGTCCTTATTTTTTATGGACTTGAGTTATTGTTAGGACCACACAAAGGTCATTTCTGGTCTTTAAAAAGTTATAAGATCGTTATGCACTTTGGTGTTTTCTTTTTTTCTTTTTGGTCAGTCGTGGGGACTGAATTCTGGGCCTGGGCGCTGTCCCTCAGCTCTTCAGCTCAAGGCTAGTGCTCAAGCACTGGAGTCACATCTGCACTTCTGGCTTTTTTGGTGTTTTCTTAATGAAATACAACATGAGCCCCATAGCTCTTGAGTAGAGCTAAAACAATATCACACTCAACAATAGCATGTGGTTGAAAGAAGGTAGGTAGTATTAGCCTCCTATAAAATGACTATTGCCAAGATGAATCCTCTGTAGAAATAAGTTTTTCCTTTTCAGTATTTACTAATACAATACATCCATGTATTAATGATAACACATTACTACTTTAATATAAATTAAGCATGTTTTCTATTCAACTCAGTGAATTTTGACAATATTTAAATATGAAGAGTCCTCTTATACATCAATAAACTGGCACTTTTGTTATTTACATTAAAATGCAAAGAAACTAAGACCAAGAATGTTTTTGGCTTAGGTTAGGTCATGCAAGCTGCTGTTTTCTCACTTAGAAATTAAATCTAGTAGGATGCTACATATCATTCATAATCTGAAAAGCTGCTCTAACTTTTGGCTTTTAAAGACCTCTTCAATTTACTCAAGATATTCAATAACTTTTTTGTTTAAACCTGGAGTGACTGGTGTCAAAAGAATAATGGTATCGCTTCAGAATCTTCTGATAATGTCAAAATGCCCTATGCCATACAGCACCATGGATTGGGTTACTAACATCTATAGGAGTGAGAGAAAATAGAGCATCATCATACCCATGATAGTTTCTTATCAGATAGTCAACAGCAGAAAGCTTGAAATACATAAGTCAGTTTGTTGATATGTTCAAAGTGAAGGAAAAGGGCTGGAGTAGGGGACTTATATGGTTGAACCACTGCCTAGCAAATTGGAGGCCCTCAGCTTGAACTCTCTGACTATCAAATACATCCGTCTTTCCTACAGCTACAGGAAGAGTATTTCCTTTAGGGAAAAAGGTGTATCTGGGTGTTTCAATTCCATTGTGATGCTATAACAAAACTCCTTAAGACCAGGTCCAATAGCTTAGAGCAAGTTATTTGTAGTCAACAGATACTCTGAAGGACAAGACCTAGAACCTAGAAAATTCAAGGTACAGAGAGGTCGGCTTCACCAGTTTTAATGTGCTCAATTGTTACTGTGTCCTCATATGGTGTAAAAGGTAGAAACTTATTTTAAAGAAAACAATATAGTTGACAGACTTCTTTCTACCATCCAGATGAAGTTTAATTTGTTTCAGATCTCTATTTTTTTCTTCTCTCATGGTCCTCCTCGTCCTCCTGTTTATTTGTTGTGCTTTTTAGCTGATTGGCCTTGAACATTTGAACCACCAAAGAAATGGAAGTTTGGATTCCAAGTATGTGCCACCAAAATCATCTGCTGCTACTTCTATTTTGGAAGTAAACCACTTACTTGCCCCAAACCCTGTGCGTTATTGTCCTTCCTTCATTATTTTTTTTTAATTTTTGTTCTGTTTTGAATTTTGCATGAGATTTATCAAGGTCCCTTCACATATAATAGGCAAATATTCTGCCACTGAGCTACAAATTCCTTGCAGAGATTTTTTTTTTATTTCTTCATTGGTTGACTTCATGTTAAACCAACTTACTGAAAAGTTATTAGTGTATACCTGTAAACATGTTTGAATTTTTATGAAGACTACCATGTCATCTTGCTTACAAATTAGTGTTTTCCTTCCATTGTGATCTTCTTCTTCTTCTTCTTCTTCTTCTTCTTCTTCTTCTTCTTCTTCTTCTTCTTCTTCTTCTTCTTCTTCTTCTTCTTCTTTTCCTCCTCCTCCTCCTCCTCCTCCTCCTCCTCCTCCTCCTCCTCCTCCTCCTCCTCCTCCTCCTCCTCCTCCTCCTCAGCCTCCTCCTCCAGCTCCTCCTCCAGCTCCTCCTCCTTCTCCTCCTTTCTCCTCCTCCTCCTTCTCCTCCTCCTCCTCCTCCTCCTCCCCCTTCCTCCTCCTCCTCCTTCCTCCTCCTCCTCCTCCTCCTTCTTTCTTTCTTTCTTTCTTTCTTTCTTTCTTTCTTTCTTTCTTTCTTTCTTTCTTTCTTTCTTTCTTTCTTTCTTCTTCTTCTTCTTCTTCTTCTTCTTCTTCTTCTTCTTCTTCTTCTTCTTCTTCTTCTTCTTCTTCTTCTTCTTCTTCTTCTTCGTTAAAACATCAAATGTGTCATCCTATTCATCACTGAAAACAAATTTATCTCTTGATTACATCAAAAATACGTCAGCTAAATAAAGAAAACAGTGTATGAGTTTGATAGATATTCTACATACGCTAAAGCTATTTTCCTTCAGTTTTAGAGTTTTCAGTAATATTAAAAATATTAAATACTTTTGTATCATCATCTGTTCAGATGAATATATGGGATTTCTTCGTTTCTCAGTGTGATAAATTACATTAGGTTTTCTAAATTTTATCTATGTAAGTGGGGTTGCAGCTTGGTGTTAGAATAACTTGATTATCATTGGTGAAGCCGGTGTTATATCTTCAGGAAAACACACACATAGGAAAGAGGGAAAAAGGATTAATATAAATGGTCCTACATTTCTGATACATAATCTCTTTTGTTTAGGATTTTTTGCCTTTCTCTTCCTGAATAAAATTACTATAAATACATTCTCATTTTTGTCATGGGGATTATGAAGATAATTAGGAGGTGCTTCTTCTTTTTAAAAATTTCTCTAGTAGTAAAATATGAGCTACATTGGGTGAGGTGGTATATACCAATTATTTCAGCTACTCAGGAGATGAAAACAGGAGGATCACAAGTAGAAGACTAACCTTAGCTAAACATGGTCTATCCTTGCAAAAAATGAAAAGAAAAAGAAAAAAAAAACAAAATAAAAACTACCAACCAAACAAACTAAAAAACACCATGTGAATAAAAAGGCTTGGGACATACTCAAGTAGTAAAGGACTTGTTTACAATGGGCAATATTCCGGGTTTGATACCTGCCAATAAGGAAAAAAAAAAAGAAGGTATTTTCTTTGACAAAATTGCCCATGAAATATTTGGTTGGAATGGTTTATTCTTCCTTTCATCTTTTTCCTTTTCCTTTCTTTTATTTTTGAGAAGTACTTTTGGTATAACACATGCTATACGTGGTACACACTAGGATGATATCTAAGGATCACGGTTCATGACCATCCCAGGCAGGAGAGTCATATATATATAATTTGCCACCAAAAATAAGCTACAATATGTACTTTGGCTCATGCTGTTGAGTGGTAGTCTCAAACAGAAATCTTGGAACAGCACCTAAGCCCTAAGTTGAAGTCCTCTACACACATTTCAAAAAACAAAAAAGCACAAACTAAAAATGATGGGAAAAGAGAAAAGTAAAGTTTCAAAATGAGCATGGGTTTTTGTTCATATGTGTATTCCTAGTTGATCAAGGTTCAAAGCTAGACTGGGCAAGAATGTAAATGCAACTCTTACCCCCATCTACCCAGTGTAGATATGATTGTAGTTGTAAAGCACTGTATTTGGCGGAAAAGCTAAAAAAAAAACCTGTTTGCTGACCCAGAGATT